>NC_037594.1:32616924-33248036 GCF_003073045.1 Pomacea canaliculata
CCAGTCGAGAATTAAAACACCCTTCTTATGTATGGTCCGCATTAGATTTTTCGCCGTTGTTTTTGTTTATCCTCCTCGGTGCTTTGTGGCAGCAGATGCGGGTAATGCTAGAAACTACTGTTACTTCTGGGCTTTAATTTGCCAGCACCGGCAGGTCGGCTGGCACACGCCCGCACCACGCTGACAACTTGCTTGCCAAGCTTGAGAGCATCACGCATTCTGTTACATACCCATGTTCAGCGGGGACTTCACCCTGTATTATTTGTTATATTTTACAAAAACAGGAATGCTCTTTGTCCTTAAGTAAGACATGCATCTACCCGACCTAGACTCTGTAACTTGCAGTGTCCTCATTATTCTCTTCAATGGCTATACTGTCATAATTTATTTCATCACGCGTAAATAGGCTATTTAAGGTTATATCATCTGACTAAACTTCTAAAACCATAACTTTTACATCAATTTTATAATTCCTTAAAAGCTACAAGAGTTTGCAAATTTTTTGTTAAAGAAAAGTGACTATGTTCTGTTAAGCAGAGCTCTGAATATTCTTGATGCACGGACGTATAATTCAACCATTTCCGCCTGAGTGGTCTTACTGTTGTAGTTTCTGTGATGCGGATGTATAAACTCCGCATGAACATGAATAAATTTAATGAAGGGTCCATCAGTATAGCAGGTCAACTGTATAGAGATACATAATGTACAGGCATCGAGCGGGAATAAAGTAGAATCTCTGCACGTAAAACAAATCAGAGGTCGCAAAAGACTTTAAAATCTCGAAAAATACCACAAACATTCAAATGAATAACAGAATTAATTGATTTTAAGAGAGGAGAATCAAAATCACAGAAGTGGACCCGTGTCGCAAAGACCGAAACAAAACGTATTAAAAAGAATTAACACATCTAAAAACTCTTCAGAAAAATTTAGTCTGTATCCAAACATATGGTGGAACAAAAGAGCTCCCACAAAAGGAAATGGAAGATGCTTAACATAAACAATTCGAAGGCGGATAGACAACAGTTCGAATAAGCAAATTATTATGTTTTCACAATCTTGCGTTCCCAAATATAATTATCAGATCCGAGGTATACAAAAATAGTGGAGAAAAGCCACGCACGTTCGGACTCTAGATATCCACTGAAGTACGGCAAGACCATTTTTTATAAAACTCTCGATTGTAAAATACCAAATTAACAAGCCCAGTTTCCTAACTGATAGTAATTTCAATTGTTTTTTCTTCTGGATAGCTTGGTGCATGATCGCCGGGCTAGTTCCCTTGAGTATCACGGTCAGAGCAGGTATAATCTGCAGCCTAGTAAGATAAACAATAAGATGAGAAAATATCAAAATAATAGCAGAGGTAGATTCTTATACTTTAAGAATTATAGCTATTGCGAAATCAGAGATTGCAACGCTGGATCCGGGGGAACCTGATATGATCAGCGCAAGAGGATCAGGTTTGTAGTTCGCTGACGCAATGGGAGTTGAGTTGTCGATACGTTCTAATCGCCAAGCCATATATCTGGATCCAGCAACTAGGAAAAGTACAGTGAAAATATTTGGATATGCGAACAGCAAAAGAATTTGGATTAGTTGTAAAGACAAGGCGAAGAAAACGGTAGATCTATCTATATTAAGTTAAGGATTTGGAGACTTCATTTTAGCTAAGAAAAGAGGCAGAAAATTTGGTTTTTTATGGCGTGCAGAACTAGCAAATAGTTAATCAATTATAAACATTGGAAATCCAGTTATCTCTAGTTGCTATATCAAAATGGGTTTGGATATGTTTGGGAACAGTCAGAAGATGGCGCGATGTTAGAATGAATTAGTATACGACTAGCAATTTCTTAATTAGCGACAAATAATACTGCCTAATACAACCGCTGAAACATAAAGTCGTAACTGGGAGTTCATAACACAACAACTAAACATTCTACTCCCAGTTGTAGATCCATATAAACTATACGAGAACATTATAGTTTCATTTATCCTTTTATTTGCATTAATCTTACATAAACCAATTTGAAATCAGACTTTGCCACTTTCTGTTATTACAACACTACATGGAAGAGGAATATAATTTTGATTATATTTTTCTGATGATAATTCGCCAAGAAGAGAAGATGAACTAAAACGGTTCACACCGAAATTACAACGAAATCGCTGCGCACTAGCTTAACTAAGTGTGAACAAATCTTATCCACACTACAGGAGAGATTCACATGATACAATTCAAAACCGCCAGACCAAACCAGCAATGTTTGGTTAGATATACCTCCATCTGAGTAGCTTCCTTCCCTATTAGGTGACAGATCACTGGATGTGGGGGTCTACCTCTCCATCCGAGGGTCCAACCATGTGGTACTGCCACCAACCAAGAACGCCATGCTCGATATCTTGGACACGCGAGATCCGACACGCCTCCGAGAGACTAACGAGAGCTCCAACAATATAAAGAACAGAGGGATGACCAAAAGATGATTTGAATACAGAGAAGAGGAAGATAAAAGAAAACTGCTGATGAACCTTTTCCTATGAGAATGCAGCACGAAGCAGTGGCCAATGGATAGCGATATTTAGATGCTTTTTTCGAAACAAACAATATCCAAAACACAACTTCAAATAGGTATTACAATGAAACCGCGGAGAGGGTGGTGACACAGGACCAGTGACACCCAGACGTCATTAGAAAAACTCATTTTCCTGGCTGGTAAGACTTGAGCAGCTGCCGAGCTCTTTCGCCGAACTGAGACATAGGCAGGAGAGGAGCGCAGGACCACCTCTAGGGCAGATGGATGATCAGCGGTCAGCTCATGGCGATCATGTCCTCAGCACTGACTGTGTAGACGGCCGTGACTGTGGGTGATTGTAATCTAAAAAGAGGATCCAATAGATAACCATCTTTATATTTTATTTATAAACATAAATGCATGTGCTGTCTTCAAAAAGTAAGGAGAGGTGGAACGCAGCGAACCACAGCGCGCGGTCTGATGAGGAGGCCCGGCAGTAGTGAGTAGTACATACTAGTCACCGGATTGAATCGACGACGACAGCCAGAATCACATCGAGATCACAGAATGTATACATACAGCATAGGACGCGATAGGAAACATGGTACACGACGCGCACGAAGAAGGCATGAACTGAGCCGGGGATTCTCGTACAAGGACATATCCTGAGTACGGATCAGCGAGTGGTGGAAAATTTCAAAAATAAATAAAACTCACATCTAAGATCAAAAATAAAAAGAGAAAAGGGTAAGAGGGGAGAAAGAAACAAGGAAGAGAGGGGCAATAGCAGCCAGATGCAAAAGTCATAGCTTCGCTATTCTTTTTCTCGCCAAGAGCTGGCCACTGGTCGGGCGGGCATGCGCAGTGCCTACCGTCAATCTCGTGCTGGATGCATTAATATCAGGCAAGTGCGCGCTGGAGATAAGCGACTAGCGCTCGAGGTTGCTCATTTGCAAACCCGCTGTCTTCTAAGCCTTCGCCATCTCGTCGAAACAGCAGAACGACAATCGCCACCGTTCCATCTGTCGCACGTCCAGTTTCTTCGTTCGCCTCGATGTGCGGCTCGACGGAGCCCGTCGGGTTCAGCACACTCGGTCGAGGAAGCCTGGGCGGCAGGTTCCGCCTTGCAACGGTCTCGAGGACTCATAAGTGCTGGATGATCTGGACAAGAAACCTGGCGAAAAGCCCGACGATAACTATGGTGATCGTAAGATTAAATACTCAGTCAGTCTATCCAGTTAACTTTCGACAATACTGCGACACGGTAGGACAGTATGAATACGCTGAGTGCCACGCCAAGCTACAGCATACTAAGCAGGAGGCAATAACGGGGACAATGGAAGACACAGACCAAGCGTCGAGGCGATGACGTGATGTAGAAGGTTGACATAATCGGGTGAGCTGTTTTAATCAGGTCACTTCTACGGATTTTAAAACAAGTTTCTCCAACCAATAGAACTAGACTATTGAGAGAGAGTATCCATCTGATAACCGCATCATATATGCCGAATATATATCAGACGTGTTACAATCGCTTGCTTCCCGATAGGAGAACGATAACAGAGGACTTACGACGTCATAGAACAGCTGACTAAAAGACCGCTTTTGTTACATATATTATGGTTATGAACCGTATGACAACGAGAGGCCTATACGGTGTCAATGAAACGTATGCCAGCGTAACTCTGTACCGTTAATGAGGCCTGTGACCAGCCTTATATCCTTCTGTTTGCGTCTTGACGTTCCTCTTACTGGCACGTGAAAGTGTTGAGGTGAGGGACTGATGGGCAAAGTTGCGGGTGAAAGTAGTATGGAGTGTAAGTGTAATAGTCAGTTGGTCGTAGTCAAGATGGTCTGCTCAGATCACTCCGACGTGTGTAGAGGATAAAGAGGAATAGGAGTGAACCACTGTTAGTCTCTCGGACAAACCTATCGTAAGGGGTGTACAAGATGCGGAGGAAAAAAACAAAGAGGACAAGCTGAATACTGTCGTGGCTCAGGACGCGCAATACGGACATGTGAAGCGTCGAAAACACATGGCGGAAGTCGGGTCTATCTTGAGATCTGCCCGGCGAAGGTCTTTCTTGAAGTCCCGAACATCTGTGAGTTTGAAAGTCACTTTCTTTCGGGTCTCTCTTGAACCAGTCTATACACGACTGTCTTGAAATCATCATCTCCAGGCGCGCCGGGCGTCGAAGACTTGGAGGTCTGGCAGGGGAGGGGTGCCGACACGCGTCAAGAGCGGATTAGACCCTCCGTGAAGGTGTCGTCCGAGGACCGGGGATTGGTCTTGGATCCGAAGGTTGGTCCCGACTTTAGGCCAGCGACAAATGGAAAGAAATACCTTTCCAATGAGACCGGTTCTGTGGGATGTCCGTGACTTTCTAATTGTGTTCGCTGATCCGCGTGGTATTGTCTTCGCTGGATTTGGGTTCTGGGCTCAGACAAGTGCCGGGGCGCTCGCACTCGCAGGGTCGCCGTAACTCACGACAGCAAGGACGCTTTGCAGACATCACCATTTGCTGGTGCATCACGGTCAGCCCAAAGCCACCTATTTGTGTTGTAAGTTGAGGAAATGGTTCTGTGAGGTGCGAAAGCTAGGGGACTGTAAGGAAGGGAGAGTCTCCCTGGGATGCTGGTCAAGAGGAGACAAAGACTATCCACAGATAGTGGAGCGTGTCTAGAAGTGGCTGTAATGTTCAGGCACACTGCAAGGCCGAGAATCTTTCGCAAAGTCTTAATCTGGAACGTTTACACATGTGAGGGCATGTTTTTCCGATGCTCTAAGCCCCTGAACACGGTTGCCAGCAATCAGAAAGAAGAAAAGCAACCGGGGGAAAGAGGAACAAACACAATAAAAGAAGAAAAAAGTAGAAAGGAAAAGGAGCAAAGAAATAAACAAAACAAGAAATTAAGGAACAAACAAAAAGAATAGAGGAAAGAATGGTGGTGGGGCGCGAATAAAAAAGCGAAACAAGAATAAAAGCTTAAGAAAATTAGGTTGCCCTTCAAACGTAAAACGAGGTGCATTGAGTTGGTGTACCATGGTGTTCGCGGGCCCAATCCGCGTGGCAGCCGGATTCGCGCACGACGTCTCGAACAAAGAAGAAAAACTGTCAACAGTTTTTTATGCGTGATGAAGAAACACTGGGAAGATGCCGGTTGATACGTGATGAAGAGATAGAGCGGTAAGGACCAGGTTGTACAAACTGCTTAGGGAGATCAGAACGAACTTCTTCGTAGGAGAAACAATGATAAGAGAACATGAACCACATCCAGAGCAAGTATAGAAACATGCAACAAAAAATGAATTTTCTGATAGTTATTAAACGAGCCAACTAATGTCGTATTAGGATTTTCACATTCCAGGCTGAGACAAAAACATTTTTGTAAGAGACAAAAACATTTCATTCATTTTGTCCTTCGTGCAACCACTTTAGCCAACTGACTTGTATGTGGAGGAATTTCCTCCATGGTTTATCGCTGGCATCCTCTTGCCTCGTCGTTGTGCTCACTTTGGTAGAGGAGGAGTCTGCCACTTTCAAATTCCTGTAGCCGCTCTCCGATGTAAGAGACAGGAACATTTCTTTGTGCTTACTGATGTATGAAGCCATCATGTAACGGTCTAGACCACTTGTTACTTGTCTGTGGACTATTTCCAAACAGTTTATAGCATTTCATCCGAGTTAAGGGTTGCCGAGCGATTAGGTAACTGTCAAGAACCTTTTAGCAGAATTACTGCCTTGTGGAACTATTGTGTGACTATCACAACCACCTCATCCACTAGTTGATTGCAGAAAGCTTACCGAATTCAATTTCAAGAAGGATATCCGCCCAGCGGCGGCCCTCGGGTACCTGTCTTTTGTGAGGAAATGGACGAAGAATAATTAGCCACGGTCTCTCCTGTGAGGCTGATTTCTCCAGGGGAGATCACCATTTTTGTCTACATTATCGACGAGTTACGAAGCCTGGCGACGATCGATGAAAACTTGGAGTGGTGTCAGCATGCAGCATCCTCCCTCCTCTGGCCAAGATATCTTGCTGGTCCTCTGCTGCTTTGTTGCAGGCCTCGGTGCATCAGTAGATTGTGGTAGGTGCTGTAAACTGGTTATGGTTCCTACCTTGGGATTACAATCTTCTGTCTTTACTTATCTTGATTGGTGTGGCTACAAACTTGTGTTTATATCCAGAAATATTGTACATTCCTAAATGTCACTCAGAGACATATCTTCACTACTACTACTATACTACTAAAAACTACTACTAATAATTAATAAATATTTAATTCTTAATATTCTTATCATGTAAGTATTTTATTAACAGTCCTCCTGATGTCACCATTGAACAACCACGTTGCAGATAAGGAATGAAACTATCGTCTGCTTTACTTGGCTGTCGGCAAACAAACAGAAACACAAGTTGTTGTTAGCAGCAGGAGATAGAAATGAAATAGTTGATTACGAGTAGTTGTAGCAGGCGACAAAGGAATAGTTAATTGCTACTAGTTGTAGGATGCGACAGAGGAATAATTAATTACTAGTAGTTATACCAACTATTTTTTTATTGGCAGTTAATAGTTAAACAGTTACAGGACAGACTAGCAGTGGTGGCAGTTGATGATGGTGGTGTTGGCGGTGGAGTGGTAGAACAGACACTGTTTTGTTTCCCTGCCCCTGGTCGTGGAGGCCGTGTGCTCGGCCTCAGCTGCTGCTTGTCGTGCACACGGTCGTGCAGCCCCTGGTGACGGTGGCGACACTAAACGAGTGTAGCAGCGGCCGTTGCGCTTCATTGCGTATTCACGCAGCCACCGTGCCACGCCCGTCTGTCACGGAGATTTGATTGAAAAGTCAGCCATTACGATGCTCCTGATAAACCTTTCGCTTCCTTACCTCTCTCTCTGATTGCGAGCGTGACGGTTGCACGATCTCAAACTGCTTAAAGACAACAAACCAACACGTCCTGCATAATGCAGCAAGCCATGCGGGACGAGCTGCACTCGTGTCGCTTCCTTCCTCTCATTAACACTCGGCCCAGGTTCCTTCTCTGTACATCAGGCTAGCACCATCAAAGATTAATGAGCAGAAAATTAATAATGTTGCGTTGAGCTGGTCTTTTCATCAACTTCTTTACGCCCTCCTCGCTTGCCGGACAAAGTGGTCTCGGTGAACTCGCGGCCTGCACGAGAGCTCGCGAGATGAACACTGTCCACGGATGGCGGGACTTTCGGAGAGTTGGTTAAATCTTTATCAAGCGCAAGGCGGGCAGTGGAATTAATTAACACATCTAATAAATATTCACGATGGCACAGCCAGATATAAAGGTATCTCAAGCAGGACGATCCATCCTGTTCTATTCGAGAGAAAATAAACCAGGGGAGGTAAATGTTTCTTGACCTGACACCATCACGTACGGACAAAGTAGATGAAACTCCTTTCAATGGCCAAAGCAGCATCGTAGCTTCGGGCTCCTCTGTCCAGATTACAAAGGGAGACGGTTAGAAACCAAACTGACAATCGTGAATTGAACGACGGAGTTCTTACAGGTTTGTTTACGCAGTCTCTCTCTCGTCCGGGTGGGTGGATGAAGTAGCCTAGTACAAGATGATGGTCAGTAGAGTTTGTCAAGTGGATGTAGAATGAGTGACAGCAAAACAGTGTCATCAGCAAATTTGACAAGAAAGCTATCTGTAGTGTTGTACAACTGTTAGTCTACAGTATGAACAGTAGGGGAGACAAGCAGCAGCCTTGAGGAGCTGGACAGGTGACAACAGGATCTGAGAGAAGACGGTTAACAGAAACTCTCTGTTATCTGTTTGCTGAAGACCAACCTGAACAGGTTAGCATTTTTTTTCCAGATCAGTAGATATAGGCGATATAAATCTGATACAAAAATTCAATCATCCGTTAATATCCGTAATTTGATTTCGATTCGCACTGCGCGATCTACGAGCCGCTAACAGTGTTACTAGGTCACGGTTGGTGCCCCATTCACAACATTGCCAAGCAGTCAACATCAACTACGTCCACGATCGACACCATTCACTGCAAGCCTCCATCAGTCAGAGAGAGAGATGAGCGACAGTTCAGTTTATTCGGACGCTGACTGCATTTCTCACGTTTGTGACAAACTGCTACTTTAGCACGAGAAATACAGACTTTCAATGTCAGAATAACCTGAACTGTCGCTGTGATTAGTGTTGACTGCTGGCAATGTTGTGAATGGTGTCCCCCCGTGACGTAACACACCGTTAGCGTGACGTAGTACACTGGCCTTAGCGCGCTGGTTGAAATCGCATGTACGAAAGTCGCGTCCACTTACTTGCAGAGGATAATTAATTAACGGATGGGTTTGGGAAGCTGAAATCACCTAAATCTACTGGTATATACAACAACAAACAAAGCAAGCAAAAAAACAACAACACAACAAAACAAAAAGTTAGGCAAAAGCTGCATTCAGGTTGGTCTTTAGACAGTACAGGACCCAGAGAGCTAGTTGGTGAGGTGGATGGAAGTCTGAAACTAGATTGTCCGCCAACAAGTCAGGTTGCGCAGTGTTAAAAGCAGAAGAAAAATCAGCGAAGAGAAGCCTGCATGAGCTCTGGGTTTCTCCAGATGTTTGTACAAAATATTATTTCTTAAACAAGCTCAGCATCATGGACACCTTCATACAGCTAAGATAATAAAGCATGGCGCAGTTGACTATTTCTTTTTTCTAGCACACATTAGGATTGAAATTTTACCGATTTTCAAAAAATAAATGACCAAGTAACAATAGATGATTTTTCAAAAGTTTTCAGTCTTTAGACAGAACCCGTTACCCCTTGATGTGAAAATATACAGAACTGAAAAACGGAAATAACAGCTCAAGGGACAGTTAGGTTTTACAAAATCAAATATAATTAAGTGATTCGTCCTTTAATTGTTGATATCCCTCACTCGATAAAAGACAAAAATTATATATATATAATGAAATATCAAATAATCCTATATTGACAAGAGGTCAGAGTGATAATATCGCGGAAGATTACCGTTCTGTCCACTTTGCCTTTTAAGTTTCCCTTAATTCTGTTATGCTAGTGTGTTTGTGTGTGTATGTATGCATGAATCATAATTCAGCGAATACAATTAAAACAGTTGATTACCACTGCACACAGCACAACTTGCTTTGTGTCAAACCGAAAAAAAGAAATGAATAAATTGGTTGTCTCAAAGAATGGCCGGCAGGAGAGATCATATTTCAAATGTAGTTTAACAGAAGTCTTGGCGACGAAGATCACCAATGGTCGACAAATGGATAATAACATTTCACGGCTGATTGTCTCATCTGCATGCCTCACTCCCTCCTGTCTTCCTGGCGGCACCGCTCGCCCAGCTTGACTTTTGTCGAGTTGGCTTTACATAATCACCGCTGATGAGGCAGCTCCCGGCTTAATGGCCGCACCGAGTGAGTTAACTGCCATTAATGGCCCGACTTCTTTCAGTAATTACTCAAGCAGGGGTCATGGAGCAGGGTTTTCGGTTTCAATATCCACGATGCCAGAAGCGGAGGAGCGGCGAAACGCGCAGCGGTGACAAGACTCGCTGTCCTCCATTAGCCGCTGGCGCCTCCTAGCGGCCGCAAAGTGCGGCTCATCCCGGTCGTCTTAAGCTGTTGTTTCCCATGTTTCTGGCAGTAAACACAGGCAGGGAGAAAATGGTGAAAGGGCAGTTACAGCCCTCCAGTTGTCAGCCTGTCTCCATAGCAGCCGCAAATAACGGGATCTCGAGAAGACGCGCCATTGCTGGACCTTCCTCCATGTTTACAAACCGGAGGGTTAGCGATGCCTGTCGTTAAGACCGTTACAGTGGGAGGTGCAGAGAGAAGGCCGGGAGGGAAAGGGGGTGCTGGCACTCGACTGGTTGGTGGGGGTGGGCTGGGAGGGAGGGGTTGTCGGGTGTGGCATGCGTATGAAGAGGGCTGGTGTAAGAAATTGATGACCACAATTTCGGGAGAAGTATCAACCATTACATGACCTCTAATTTATTTTAGCAGCCTCGCCGCAACATTATCCTTTTATTACGGAGGGGCTAGCCACGAGAGA
The DNA here is from genome assembly GCF_003073045.1 of Pomacea canaliculata. Classification (NCBI taxonomy): domain Eukaryota; kingdom Metazoa; phylum Mollusca; class Gastropoda; order Architaenioglossa; family Ampullariidae; genus Pomacea; species Pomacea canaliculata. Next base: position 32,627,521 of record NC_037594.1, read on the forward strand.
GAAATTCCCCTCTCATTTACCAAATTGTCCGGGTGTCCAAGTCAGCCTTGATGGGGCATCCCCAGGGCGGGCGGGCCGCCGATTCATTGCCGTATAATGTTTGTGTTCGAATTTGGGCAGATCAAGAAATTCTCTTCATTCGTGGCCGTGCAAGTGAAATCACCCGAAGGAGCGGGAGAGAAAGAATTAGGGAATTAGTCCTACAGTCCTGTGGGTGGCCCCCCGAGCCCCGGGTAGTCGCGAGGGGGCCAGGGCCGGCCCGCGCCTCATGATAAATAGAAGGCAGCCCGCTCGTGCAGCACGGAATATACTGTGAGCAGGAGGCTCCAGGCCCAGGTGCAGTGTGAAACACAAGATTGAAATTCATCGAATTCACGAAAATAATGTCGAGAAAAAAATGGAATAAAAACAAAGGAAAAATTAAAACACAAAGACTCGGGGTCTGCTTGTTTTCCTTTTTGTTGTTGTTAATCTTTGAAGTAAATTGTCGATGTTGCTGGTTTGGCTTTGTTGTTAACAGAACAATGAGAATGTGTCGTGTAAATTAACCAAATTTAAATATAAATGTAAAGTAAAGGTCAAATATGAATTAATGTTTCTAGAAACTTGACCCTCACTCCCCCAGAAAACACAGTCGTTCGCATTAAAAAAAACCAACAAAACAAACAAAAACTGTCACATTTTTTTCTATACGTCGAGGAAGTCTTAAATGCATTGAAAATTAATATATTAAATAAATTATGAATAATATTAATTGTAATAATCAATATAATTTATTTGTTTATATATAGAGAGAGTCTTCCTCGTCTTGAAACAAGAATCGGCAGAAACACGTGGAAGACTTTATATGGTTAATAAAATTTATACTAAAACAATATTTATTTGGAAAGACTGAGTCAGTAAACAAAACATAATGTCAGGTACAGTCGAAAAGTATCGAGGGGTTTATAGACGACAGGCCATATTTACAATTTCCTGCAGTTTTTACTCCTGAACATTTTCTGACTCACGTGTCCGCGGGTTTTAGCAGACGAAGGACGATTTTCTTCTGTTGGGGGAGAGGTGAGGAGTACAGGGAGGTAAAATATTAACGAGTGATAGTTTAGGCAAATATTAAACACAGTTTCATACTAGTTTTATAAAAGTGTGAGGAATATATCCAGTTGTAGAAGACTGTTAATATGTCGGCTCGATCTTTATTTCACAATATGCAAAATATAATGCAGCAAAGTTCTTAAAAAGAACTCAGTGGTTTATACGGAGATATCCGTCCTTTTTGTTTGTTTGTTTGTTTTTGTTTTTTTTTGTTTGTTTTTGTTTTGTTTTTTTGCTTTTTTGTTGTTAGAGATTTTACCAAAAGGCGACTATAACTCGTTTTTAAAGCTAAATGTCAATCCTTGTTTAGAGAATTTTATAATAATGATTATGATTCAGGATTTCTCTTTCATTTTCCTATCTTGTGTGACTTTTTTCTTTTCATATTATACAGCGAATCTGCTTTTTGCAGTCTACAAGAATGATAAAATACACATTAATATTACAACTAAAAAGCACTTGCCTATTAAAGCGGTTTTCCACACAGAAGTGAGCTTGATGCACTTTACCAAAGAGTACAATATACACTACAAAATATAAACAACGAATAAACACGGGAGAACAAAGATGAGATAAGTGACCAGAGCTGTTCGTTCAGCCTTGTCTTGCTTTTTCTTAGTTCAAGAGTTCAGATGACAGTTCAGACTTACATATAAATCACAGTTCGAAGCCTAACATTAAAACATCAAGCAAACAACAAACAGGAAGACACCTCCCTATCAAACGCAGTTTAAAAAAATATCCACAGACTCGGTGTGATTTGCATTGTGAGTGAATTGGCCTTCGCACGCACACACACGCGCGCACACACATGTCAACAAAAGTCGAAAACTCAAACCTGTGGATTCGGGTGGATGGTGATGTGCTGTAAAGTAGTAAATAAATGTTTCTGTTTGCTTGTTGCAAGTTAGTACTGGTTCCTACCATACCCAATACACAGACACCATCCACCCCTGTGATATCGCTTCCTGCAGAAGTGAAAGGTTTAAACATGTCCAGTCGTTTATTTTACAAAAATCACATTGGAATTCTTTGCCGTAACATAACTCTCCAGCAATTTTTCAGAAAGTAAGAGATGTGACAGTAGAAGTACTGTGTCCGAGATGAACAAGATACAATGACACATCGCCGGCTAACATCGTGTTTATTTACAGCGAGCCCTACTTGATAAACATTCCATGCAAAGTCCATCCAACGGATATAGTTTCTGGAAAGAGCAGAACATTGACAAATAGCTTGGGCGGCTATCAGTATACTAAAGAATGTTCATGTCAGGGTGGATTTCTTAACCCTCTACCGACTGGAAATTTGAGCACACCTCTTACTTTGAATGCTGCTATTTTCTTACCACTGCCGGTGTTTGATATCATCCAAACATTTTGATCATTTGTGATTTTATTATCTTGATGTTTTTCGATTGTCTCGAGCAGTAAACCTAACAGCTTGTCCCTTCCTTATTGAGAGAACATTATTTACAAATCCAAATTTAATTAAAAATCTCTGAGACGGTTACCTTTCTCAATAGCCTTCTTTTCAACTTGTCATCATTGACATTGTCATCTATACTAGCTAGTCTACACTTCTATAATACTTTTGATGATCGCTCCTAAAGTTTTGCTTTTTGGTGATTGCCAACATGCCTTCACGTGACGTGGAACAACTGTCCCTGGCAGGTCAGAAGGTGCAGCTGTTGAGTGTCAAAGGTCACCCAAAGAATCTAAGATTTCGTAACTACAATTGTAAGTAAATATAAATATTCGTGTAAACATATTTATTCAATAGTCATCGATGTAAGTCCGCCTGTAGGTTCAAAGCTCACGTGCACGTGCATGTGGACAGCAGCGAGCGGAGAGGTTTCCGACCGACAGAAGATGGCGGACACTGAGAGGTGTTCACGCTACTTGGGCCTCGAGATGAAGTAGGAAGTGACAAATTTATTTCGCGAAGATTGCACTCCAGACGCGCCCTCCGACTTTTGTCGCCTTGGTAACTCTGTGGGGTCAGTGCAAAACCGTCAGATTTGAAGAAGACGCGTCAGACCTGACGCCCTCGACTGCACTGCGACTGCAATCACCTCCCGGGGCCTCGGGAAGATGTCGGCCTCAAGCTCCGTCCAGGGCGATCTCTGATCTTATTACTTGGCTCCGGCCGCGCACGCGGGGCGAGGATTGTATTCAATTTGTACCTGCCGCTCGCACTAATCCAATGCGGGGTCCCCTCTGGGAGTGGCTTCCCCTGGATGCACAAGCAAGATGGCGGCGGCCGTGACAGGCAGCTGGGACAGGAAGCGGGACGGAGGGCGTCTTTTGGGAGGCTCGTGTTTACACGCCTTGTGAGTCTTGAGGCATCGTCTCGCAAGCTCCTCCTGAACGTCAATAATTCCTTCGCCACAACTTCCTTTTGTCAGGGTTGTATTCCTTCATTTTTTCTTTCATTGCTCCATTAATTTTTTGTTTTAAGTCTTAAAGTCTACTTTCACAAATCTTGTCTAATCCACGCTGTCTTTATTAGGTACGGTCTGCATCACAATGAAGATACTGGAAAGATTTTCAGACTCAGTATAAACTTTTTTTTGTTTTGTTTTTGTTTGTTTGTTTATTTGTTTTTTCCAGAAGATGTGAGTGTTTGAGTGGGTGGTTTTGAGAATTTATTTACTAGTGACAGATCCGAGAAAAATGATCTGGATGACCAGTGAAGATGTGCTAAAGAGCATGAAATGAAATGTGAAATGTTAAAGATGTTCAGTAAATAAAAAATAGTCGTACCTTAGAACTTACGTTGGTCAAATGTCTAAATATAGATTTTACAATAAGAATTGTAATGTTATCCGCAAAGAGTATTCATTAAAACTGTTCTTCCTGTCTTCCAAATGTTTGAAACTTTCCTTACTGCTTCTGCAGCAAACAAGCAAAAAAAGCAAAAACAAAAGAAAACATAAAAAACAACAAAAACATCGATGTCATGGTTACCGATGCTCAACAAATGTTTGCGATTTGGGGGAAAAGATGTTCATTATTGTAAATTCATGACGAAGACCAAATACCTCACAGATTAATAGCATTATCTCAATTCTACTCTGTCTTTGTGACAGTACACTGAGGTACTTTGAGGTCCCAGGGTTAGGTGTGAGTTGAGGTACAGAGTGTGTACAGAGGTACAGAGGTTCACAACTCTAGGTCTACACACGCACGCGCACGCGCGCGCACACATCTCGGAGAGAGACAGAGATGCAGACAGAAGAAACAAGAAGAAAAAAAAGCTATTCATGTACCTTTATGTGGGTTTGCATTCGGGTGGCAGGTGGCGCTGTGAGCAGGCCGCTAGGCGGCGCTGGGAGATCCGTTACACATGCACGACGGCGATATGGAGGCGCCGGAAGCTGCCTGCAAGTAATGGCGGTGCGCTCGTTTGATTGGAGGTAATTAAAGTCGCCGGCTTTGCTACTTGCATCTGCGCCCTCTACAAATTGGTTGCAGGCGTTGTTCCAAGGTGGCGACTGCTGTGTGCAAAGCGACGAATCATGGCGGACACTTGTGTTTCGTTAACCAACAACTTGGGATCTGGCTCTCCATCAACCTGGGGGGCTGCACTAACAATACCTCCTCCACTCCTGTTTGGGCAGTCAGCCGACGGTCTTCGTAAAATAAATCCCTCTTGATGAACAAAAGGAAGAGTAATGAGATGACCGCTGTACTCTGTGGTTGGATACCTCAGGGTTCATTACATCTCAGCACTCAGTACCCAGTAAATAATGACAGTTGTTGTAGGAGACAACATGGCAGCTCAGACCAAAGCATGTCTCACCATTGTAAATTGTGGTCACTACATGTTCTAAATGTTTCGTGCTCTATGAGTAAACACATACTTTTTTGCGAGTAAGTTTTCAGCCAGCATGATCGTCCACGTGTGTGCGTGTGAGTGTGTGTGTGTGTGTGAGAGAGTGTGTCTGTGTATTTGCATGCGTGAGTGTGTGTGTATTGTAGGCATGAATGTGTATGGGCTTGTGTGTGTGGGTGTATGTGTGTGAGTGAGAGAGAGAGGGAGAAAATAGTTTATGTATAAATTATACGTATAACATTTTTGTCTAAGTGTGAGAAACAGAGAGGCAAACAAACAGACATCTGGAGACAGATGTTTGCTTGTTTAGTGGATTTATTATTAGCATGAAATACATTACCTCGATTTATGATGATTTACATACATTTTATTATTATTATTATGAGTAATAAACTAGTTTATTATGAGTTACATAAAATACATTTTCAGTTGCTTCACACTGTCAGTCGAGGACCTGAGTACAACCTTTACACCGAGCTGGCCTCACCCTCAATTCAGTCTACATTCATTGTGTGTCCGACAGGAAGAAAACAGCAAACTATCATTTGAAGACAGGAATAACACATATTAAACACTTTAAAATGTTGTTGATAAAAGTGGTTTTAGTGTTGTAAACCATTGACACTGTAGTCTAATGACTATTATGACAACACCCTCTGTCACACCACAGTTCATTATTTCCACACATAGTCTTCTCTCTCTCTTTTTGTCTGTCTTTGGAAGGAGATGCACACACCCACTAAATTAACATCTTGTGTTTCGTAAGTGACACGAGGTAATTAAACTTATCTCTTGTCACCAGTAGATGTAGCTGTAGACATGTAAAATGCATGTGACTGAATTGTCTTGCAAAATGTCAGTGCTGGAAATGTCGGTCTTCATGAAATAAAAGAACAAGAAGCAGGTGAATGCTGAGAGGGAAAGTCGACGGTCGTGAGGAGTGTGGAGGTAGTAGTCACTGTTTCCTCAAAACCCCATCACATGACCTTTGCCCCACTTAATAACTCCAGATATTGCAAAGCTCATTGGCAGCCAACTATTTCTCACTGTCTCCAGGAGACATCATCATTCAGTTGACAACTTGCCCGACTTCTGTCCGTCTGCCCATCGCCGGGTGTCGGCATCTGCCTGTCGTGGGTGTGTGTCGCGCTCGCACCTTCACTTGTCATTATTCATGAACGTGGAGGAGGGTCTAAGCGGAGGGTGTGGCCACCGTCACGCGCCAGGACGTGTGGGGGGGGGCTGGGGGGCTGAACTAACGGAGCTGCGCTTTGCCATGAGGGCGGGTGGGGTAGAGAGGGAGGGAGGGAGGCAGCTGTCAGCGCCCGAATCGCACGCGTCTAATAATTGAATGCAAGTGGGATGTGCACAGCGCTGTGTGTGCACAGTGCACCACTCACACCACATACACCATACACACCACACACACCATACACTTTACGCACACCACACACATACACCACACCATCCATACACACCACACACACCATACACACCACCATCCACACCTTACACACCACACCACATACACCACCACATACACCACCACACCACACACACCATGCAAACCACGCACAGCATACACACCACACACACTGCACGCACACCACACACACCTTACACACCACATCACAGAAACCACAACACCACAGCAACCACACCACCAACACACACCAGACCACACACCACACTCGTCTGTCGGACACCACTGCTAGTGACAAGTGTTCAGCACGGACCTCCACTGACCACCAGGTGTGACTGTAACTCGCACTAGTCACAATCCTACCAGCCCTCTACCATCCTCATACCATCCACACATCAGTCCCACCCCCCTATTGCACTCCCCGCCAGTCATTTATCGATGACTTTATTTAAATTATTGTGTGCATTACACGTGTAGTACACACACTAAATAATCATTGTGTATGACATGTGTAGTACACACACTAAATAATGATTGTGCAAACGGTTCATATTCATCTGGTATTTCAGGAGTCTGGATGACACATCAAGAGTGAGGTGACTGTGCAATCAGCTCGGTAGATGTACAGGTGGTACTAGTGTTACGGAGATAATACTTTCTGATATAGCTGATGTTAGCCGCCATCAATCTCTAAAAAAGATGATCCAAAATGTTGGGGCTTTGGTTAATTTCTTCCTTTATTTTTGATTAATTCTTCAGATTTATCATGTGTTTTTTAATAACTTCCAGTTTTACAATTTCAGTGCCTTCGTATCATTATTATTAACATTTCTGATGGCAACTCGCAATTAGCTGAATATTTTCAGAGAGAAAGCAGTTTGCAAACTAAAGAATTGTATATTGCCAGAAAACCGTCGGGATTATATATATATATAAAATAAATATATATATATGTGTGAAATTGTCATTTCTACACCAAAGAATTGTATATTCTTAAAAAACCTACCGTTTGGGTGATATTTATATTAAACTATCAAGCAGTTTTGATAATAAAGCATTGTATCTCCTGCCGTTGAGGTGATCTATATAAAATGAAATTGCAAAGCATTTTCCAGACTAAATATACATATATATATATTTTTAGTAAAGCCGCTTTTGGCTGTCAAACAATTTCACTCTAAAGAAATGTCTTTTTCAAATAAATCAGCTGTCAGGGGAATAGTCACATCTTGACAGTTTGCACGAGAGACTGTGTAGTTAGCTCGGACCTGGAGCCCGTTGCACATTTTTAATTTTACACACTTTACAGCCTGAAATCTGTTTCGAGAACCAATTTTATAGAAACACAATGCACTAACGCAATTTTAAAACTTTTTTTTAAAAAAAACCCTTTAAATTGTCTTTTTTGAAAATAAAAGAAGAAAAACTGCTTTAACCAGACTTTTGTTCCCGTAAGCAGAATTTTTTGAATGTGCTTTCACAATTTTACAACTTTCCTGAATGTAATCGCAGCGATGTTTTTAAAAAGGTGACTAAATTTGCTTCTTTACAACAGTTTTCAGTTTTAGGAAAATGTTGTTACTAGCCCCTGATCTTGACTGTGGCTGTCCCTTGTGGCCACACAGCAGCTGTCCAGCATCCGAGAAAAGACATGGAGGAAGGTAGTAGGGGAAAGGACAGTTGATGTTTACACCGAGCCAGCAACCAGGGCTGTATTTATTGCAGCAACCAGCCAGCCTTGTAAACAGATGTCACATACAGAGAAAGAACGTGTCCGAGACAAGAGCTGAACCCAGGACAGCCAACCTTCACAGCCAACCTTCACAGCCAACCTTGACAGACAGCTAACCGTGGCGCCACCGGACCGTCCCAAGACATCGAAAGAAGACTTGTCCTTCTAGACACACTGAACCACTTACATGTACTGCACACTTACATCCCATGCACTATGGCCTCGAGGTTAGGAGATTATGTACCTGGTTAACGTCTGTCTGTCTGTCTGTCTGTCTGTCTGTCTGTCTGTCTGTCTGTCTGTCTGTCTGTCGGTCTAACGGTCTGTCGGTCTGTCGGTCTGTCTGTCTGTCTGTCAGGAGATGGCCGGATACTTCATCACGAGTTTTTCTTTGAGTTGAATCCTGACTGACAAACTCGCCCAACCAGTTTTGTCCTCTATAAAGACCAACCCTGCTAAATATTCCTAAAATAACGACAACATCATTATTTAACAAAATCCGCTTAACTTCTGGATTAAGTGTTAAGCGGTTTTGCTAAAGCTGTCATCAACCAAGAAGATAGTGTTTCAAACACCCGCCCACCCCGTCCCACCCGCCAAGAGCCCTGGTGTGTGTAACTCAACCTGCACAGAAAAATACAAGTGGCTTAATGGCTCGGAAAGGTCAAGCCATTGAGGTCGTCGGCAAAGTTCAGGCTCCATTTGGACTGATCACAGAATTCATCATTGTGCTTGGCTCTGGGTGACCTTTCCCCGTGTTACACGTAGCCTTCCATCGATTGGTTCACATCTGTTTCACCGGACCCACTCCCTCCCTACCCCACCCACCCCAGTCTTTGCCCTCCGCTGACATCAGTATCACCATGGCTCCAATGTCTTTTCTTCTTTCATCGGTCTTTCTCTTTCTGCTTGGTGATGATGCCCCCTCCCTTACTTCTTTCCCTCCACACACTTTCCAGCTGCTGGCCCCGGCCACCACCACCCACCACCACCACCACCACCACACCACCACCACCACCACCACCACCACCACCACCAGCAGCCTCTCGTGCGCCCAAGATGCTCTGCGCGGAGACCAAGGAATCGGGAGGGTCTTGTCATTTCTCAAGCGTTGGCACTTTCATCCCGTTATGACTTGAGAAGCGCGGGGCCGCCCAAGAAATTCTGCGCGATCTTGTCCTCTCGCATGAAAAATCTACTCCGTTTTACTGTCGCCCGAATCGGTTTTATGACAGAGGCAGGATAAATCATGCTGGCCCCGTGCCCACAAGGGACCGCGGGCCCCCATTAGAAGGATTTCCGTACACGAAAGACCGCCGGCACGGAAAAGCCAACATGGGACCTTCGACCTGCAGACAGGCTCATCGCAGAAATAAGGCCCACACCTCTCACAGTACTGTCTTGCATCGAATTTACGGTAGAAGCCAGTCCACACAGGGAACCAACCCTTTATTTTATTTATTTTTTAACATTCCCGAATTCTTACTTCTGCTTCTATGCTCAAGGGAGAGAATATTTTAGTTTCCTCTCCTTGTACCCAGACATTACCTTGCAGACAGGTCGGGTGGAAAGCCCATGCCATCTTGGTTGACAAGTAAAAACACCCGAGAGAGGAGCCATTACGCTCATTTCATAATACCAATATCGTCCATTTGTCTTTCTGACCCGCCATTCCCTCCCCTCGCCTGCCTCTCGCTTGCCTCCTAAATATTCATAACAGTCATCGATATGGTACACTTCGATCACAAGTTCAGACTCGCTGCCCATCGTAAAGGAAATCTGGTTTTCCAATCCAGCCATTTAGGAGAAGTAAGGTTCGGGGTTTGACCGTCCCGCGGCGCTGCAGTAGCCTCTGCAATTGTCCAAAGATCGCGAGATCACGCGAAAATTGAGATTACTGGGAGGACGGACGGGAGCAGCCATGGCCTCCCACGCATCATACTGTGACACCAGACGAGGAGAAGATGGAGTTGCCTCGTTAAAGAAGTTCATGAGAACTCTCGATTAGATTTCTCCCTCCAATATTAAATTATGGGATTCGTGATTAAATAATGGACGGACGGTGTGAGTGAAGCATCTTTAGAAACACACTTTGAGTATAAACGGCGAAATTTACACGCCGCCCCGCCATAAGTGTGATTTAATTAGTCATGATAACAAACATTAGAAGTGGTGTGCTAGTAGTTGGAAGAACTAACATTTTCATCGCTAATATAATTATTGTTTTCTAAAACATCACTGATTTAATTTTATTGAAAGATTTTATTTTTAAGTTTTGTGTCATGCAAGTGTTAATTGCTCTTGGATGTCATTGTTTGTTATCTCAAAAAAATTACCTTGAAAATAATATGTGGATAACTCAAAATAAACACATACTCATATAGATGTTGCTAGCAATTAATTTGTGTGTGTGTGTGTGCGCGTGCGCTCGCTCCATCTACAGCTTTCTTACAATTAATTTTTAATGGTTAATGGCTACATTTTTGCAGCAATTTCTAGAGCAAATATTCTGATAAGTCTCGAGGTTTTTCTCTCAACAACAAGGAGGTAAGGGAGGAAGACTCAGGTTAGAAGGACTGCCACTACGTTGCAATGATTCTTTCAGTCACTGTGGGCGGACAACTCAAACAATACGCTACCTGCTCACAATCCCTTGGGCCTGGGTTCGATTCCAGTGCCAGACAGACCACAAAGGCCATCGCATCCTCAGCGGCCCGACCCTCCGCCGACAGCGCCCCCTGGGAGGTGACCCGCGTCAGTCACGCGCCACCGGAACTTGCAAACAATCTTCAGCCGAATCTGCTGCGAGTGATGTCCCTTTGGACTTAGAGAAAGCAATGTAAGAAATGGGTTCAGTGTTGTGAAAACTGTCCTCGTTTCTCGCAATGTCTCGCGCGCACGTCTGGGAATGCTGCAGCCGCGGATGTCGTCGTTCCGACTGTTGCTGGCGTCGCGGCATTAATCAAGATGATGTGGCACTTCTGCTTGCCTGTTTTCCTGAACTCTCGCAAATTTACAGAGATATACATACAGGAGATTTTACAGTTTGCTTATATGCTATAACATCAGGCTGGAGATAATGTCAGTAGAATCATTCAAACCCAGTGATTATGCTGAAATATTGTTTATATGTTCTTCTGGCTTTTCCTGATAAGTTTATTGAAATGAGACCTCACGCAGACTGCCATGGGAACCCTCGCACAAAGAAAAATACCCTCGCCAGGTGGGGATAACAGAGATCAAGTAGAGTAGGGCTGGAGGATGTGAGGAATCTGTAGTTGTTTTCTGCTTTATCTATCATTTTATTATCTGTCACTGAATGGGACTAAACACTCCAACGTTTCCTTACCATTGCCAAGAAAAGAGAATAAGTAGAAAGTCTACAAAAGGCAAAATAACTATGGTAACAGACAAATGCACGCACACTTCTTTTCTACATATTTTCTGTTCTCTATCTTATAATAGAGAGAGTGAAGTGTCTTCTACTTACCTGATTGAGGGTCAGCTCTCTGTATTTTTGTTTTCTCCCCTGTCCTGTTGTGAGTTTCTATTATTTGACATTTGCTTTCTTCATCGTCCTGAACTGTTTCCTTGTCCGCATCCTCCTGGTTTTCATCTCCTATTGTCACATCGACTGCCGGCCTCCTTCATCTCGCCACAACGATTCCTTTGCTCAGTTGACCATTCAGTCTGCTCTGTCTTCTCTGCTTCATTATCATGCAGATCATAGCAACATGGATAGTTGCACTGATGGTTGTCCACAGTCATGTGACTATTTTAGTATTAACTGATTTGCATATCTGACATTTTACATTTTACAAGCAAAAAGAACTTTTTTAACTGGGCGATAGTCCCGCACAATAACCCATATTTCAGCTCCATATAAAAACACAGGCTGAGCAATACAGTCAAATAATTTTTAAAGATTTGTCTTGCAATCTTGTTCAATCCTTTTCAATGCTTTTATCATATCCACCATAGCTTTCTTTCCTTTGATTGCTGTTTCTCTCCCTGATAGGAGTTTGTTGTTGTAGTGTTGGTGAATCCTAGACACACATAGCTATTCACCTCCAGCTGATATGGTGTGGGGAGAAGTAGGGCGCTGTCACCATAAACTTGTCCATAGGACGAGATATGGCGTATATTATTATTATTGCCCCAATCACTTACAAACCTTACACGTTCCCTTCCTTATTCAGACCTTTAACTTCTTCCTACTTCAGACACCTATGGCAAGCTCAACGGTCGACTCAGGTAAGCAGAAAACTTAGAATTTTTCCTATTCTCTCTAATACCCTACCGCAGACTATTTTTCTTTACTAAACAGACTGGGAGCTAGAGGTTTTGGGTAAGTTCCGGAAGTCGTTTTTGGCAGCGCACGTCACTATACACAATGTCACCTGGCAAATCTTTTCAACGTTTATGGAAGTTGCAGTTTCAGTCCCCAAGATATTAAGAGGTGCATTTTTTGCTTTGATAGATAGCATTTTCCCGTGTGTAGAGAAATACCGCCATACGTCCTCTACACACTACAAACGTCACTGGAGAGAAAGAGGTCAAACGGGTGACCTCACGCTGGACGCTGTACATATGGTCATAGGTGTCCCATTGCCTGAACTGTGACAACAGCATGTATACAACCTACTGTCTGTGTTGGTTTGGCCTCCTGTGCCTGGTGTGGTTCATAATTCTTAACAAATAGCAAGTTCCAATCATGCCTTGTGTAGAAATAATTTTGTTTGAGAAATAATTACTGTGTTGGATAAGACAACAGTCATTGAGCATTATGAAAAAAACAGGTTTCGTTTTGAGTAAGATAATATTGAATAGTTATCACATAACAACCGGTGAGAGCGCCACAGGTAAACGCAGGAGCCGAAGAAGGTGGACAGCGCAGGTCAAGTCAAGCACATACACCTCAGTTTGCTGTGAAATGGTTAAAAATGAAAAAAAAAACCCCAATAAATCTGCTTTTAGTAAAAATATCAGCGACCCAATGGAAGATAAATAGGTGCGTGTGTGTGTGCGTGTGTGTGTATCTGCTGTAAAGGTCCCGATTCTGTTTAGATGCTGACTTGTCTAGACAGGAACCTGATGGCAGACAAGTAAAGGTTCATAGTCCGACAAGTTCGGGCCAGCCATGCAGGGCAGGGGATGGGGTGGATGTAGGGTGGGACACCAGTCTCCAGTCACCACCATCCTCGTGTCACACCTCCATTTCTTTCATCTTTGTCTGCTTCTGCTGTCTCACGTGACGATAATGGCGAATAGTTAAAAGTAGAAATTATTGATAACAGTAAAAGTGGTGTTAACGGAATGTGAACATTGTATTTCATTCAAATATTATAGTATTATTCACAGAGGTATGGATGGTGTCGATTGCATTTCATACAACTGATGGATTATTTAGGGATGGTGTAGATTGTCATTGAGTTTGAGTAGATTGAGTAATATAGTATTTACAGCTGTGTAGATGGCAGACTGTATTTTATTCAAATAATGTAATATTTACAACATCAGGGATTGTGTAGGTCGTATTTTATTCAAGTATTTTAATATTTCTAGCAACAGGGAGGGCGCGTATTTCATTAATTTCATATTTAAAGCCGTGGAAATGGTGTAGATTGTACTTCGAATAATATAGTATTTACAGCTGTAAAGATGGTGCAGGCTGTGTTTTTTTCAAGTAATGTAGTATTTACAACTATAGTGGGGATGATGAGTGTACATTGTTTAACAGATATTGTGTTTCAAGCTCTTTACTTTGCGCCGAAGAGCATGTAGAAAATATAAAATTGTAGAAAATATAGAATTGAATAAAATATAAAATTGTAGAAAAAAATTAAAGCATGTTTTTTTCTGAAAGTGCCGTTAACACGCACTTGCGGCTGTTACACAGGTGGTCATTTTATTTCTCTATGAAATGCAAATAAGAAGAAAATAACCTGAAGAAAAGTGTTTGGAAAAAAATGATTTCCTTTTTTGAGTTCATATTAAACGTGGTATATTTTAATATTTATATTGCTCACAGTAAAACAAACGTATTAGTTTGTAATGTATACCGTAACTTATGCGCATTTTTTTCTAAACTGAAATTGTAATTTGCCGAGACAACTACTGGCATCTTATCGGATCTCATTCCAGTCAGTTTTTAGGATCCGACATCCACCTCTGGTTGTCGAATAACACGGCGCACAGTTCTAAAATAATAATAATAATAAAATTATATCGGTCCTTAGCTTCGGTCGCTGATGATTAGTGTTTGAAATGAACTCCCTCCCACAAAATCACCTCCTCCCTACATATTGTTTGTTTACACCAGTTGGACAAACATTTTAAAATGATGCATAGCTGTCAGTGTGATTATTCATCCTGCACTCGGTCACATGTACGATGTCCTCCTCACTTGTCATCTTCACTCACATCTAAGGCTCTGTTAGAAAACAAAGGACAAAAAAGAAGAAAATGCGAGTATTGATGAGAGTGCGGGCAATTTAATCCCCTCCCCAGGCTGACATCTTGTATAAGAGACAACAAGGCTATTATCATCGAAATAAAATACGAAAAAAACTTGTGCAGTCTCCAGCAGCACCCGGAGATGGGGAGGGAGTGGGAGGGGAGGGTGAGACAAGATGTCCTGTGATGTCCACCATGACAGAGACACACAGAATGACAAGGGGACATGACAGACACACTCACACACAGACACACTCACACACACACAGACACACTCACACACAGACACACTCACACACAGACCTGTTACACGGTTGACAGAAACACTTGACCACAAGACACGGACCTGATGTGTCGACTTTTTTACACCTGTAAACATTGTAAACAATTTGTTTTAACAACATTGCTGGTATAATACCCCGAAATACCTCAGAGTAAACAATCTGAGTCGTCTCTACTTGCTTCTCAATCAGAAGAGAAATTATTCTACAAATAAACTATTTTTTTTCAGAAATAAATTTGATTTTCATTTATTCCTATTCATCATGCTCTCCTAAGTGACATGGTGAGTTAAAACTTCTGGTAAAGACAGATTTCACCGAGCAAGACTCCAGCAGAAAACAAATGTTTGATTGATTGATTTATCTAATTGTTTATTGTTATTTATTTCACTCTTTTGCATCACACATTATTTGTGGACTGGCTGTTTTGATTTTTGTGGTCATGAAAGAGGCTGGCTGTGTGATGTTCTCGGGATGATGGATGTGATTTCACAATGCGTTCAGAAAACCATTTTCCCTCGCTGTGTTTTTGTTTTCTGTTCTTATTTTGTGTCATACATCTTAATTTCCTAGTTTGCCGGAAATAAACCATTTTTATAATTCCTCGAGTATGGATAACATTTATATCGCCAGTCTTCGGAGACACATCAATACAGATGGAAATTCAAAAAGGTGTGTGTGGTGTTTTTTTTCGCTGTTGTTGTTGTTGTTGTTGTTGTTGTTTTGCTTTTGATTTACTCGTATATATCTTTCGTTGCAGGGTATTCGCTGTTTGAAATTAGAATGTAGCATTGAATGTAGAAATTATTTCATATTTTTTAAACTTTTGTTTTCATTTAATACACATTTATTATTGTTTAATTGATGAATGAAATAAATATAATTGAGTAGGTATCTAATAAAATAGTTCGCAAGTCTTTCAAGATTTGTGTTGTTAAACTTTACAGAAACACAAAATTATATTTGTGATGAATGTATTATGATTGCATGAGCTGCACAAAGTGCAATTCACTCATACATATCGCACGAGTACAACAGTTTCACATGATACATTCACAACAGTTTCACATGATACATTCACAACAGTTTCACATGATAAATTCACAGTTTCACCTGAGATACCTGCATGTTGAGGTACAAGAAAACAACAGTTTCACTTTGTAGGATTCTCACTTCATGTCACGTGGTGTGATTACAATATTGGTGATGTGCCCTGTGTCTGTATGGATTGCTGTTACACTGTTTGTATTTCATCGTTAAAGACCCGTTTGGATGAAAATTAAACACATGTAAAGTACAATGGAGAATTAAGCTTTTCTTGTTAATTGATGAAGAGATTAAGACCTAACCACTTCAGAAGTAGTTTGCCAAGCAACAGGTTGTAAAGCGATCCGTTAAAATAATCTCGAAAAAATTTGATCAACAAGAAATTTAGTCCAAGAATAAAATCAGTAAAGAAACCAGTGAAAGGTCGCAAAACAGTTCTCGCACAATTAATGGTAGCAAGTGAACAAAATGTAGATGTGAAGCAGTAGAAGTATTGTGTTTACTAACCTGTCAACACGCATGTCTCGACCTGGAGACAAATCTCAAGTGACTGCTCTGGTCAAAGCCTATGTATGTGTAAATCTTTCGTCTTGTTTTTGCTCTTCCTGCTCTACTTTGTTGATCTGGATTGTTTATTTTTCCGTTTGCTTTTTGGTTTATTTGATTTTGTTTTGTGTGTCCTGAATGTCCTGTGAAGGAAACTCTAGCAAGTGCAGCCAGAAGGTGGCGTGAGTCCCCGATGACCCCGTCAACAACCCGGGGGTACAGCTTGGTGGTTACTCCCCCCGTCCGTTCTGACCCCTCCCTTCCCGTCATCCCCTTCCCCCCCACTAAAAGCTTTCGTCTACCTGTCACATCGTCATGATCATCTACCGCCTAGCTGCGATATCGTCATCATCATCTATTGCCTAGCTGCCACATTCTTATGTCATCTACCAAAGACCGGAAACAACAGTCAATAGTCAATGTATCTACTGAGTCGTTCGTGCTGCCTACAGGTAGCTTGCTATAACTCAGGGAGGCGAGAGACAGAGATTTCTTAGCCGGTCAAGTGTCTTTAAGGTTTCTTACCTTTTATACCTTTCCTAAATTAGGGTTCACATGTTTGTTATTAGCGATGATTGGCCACTTCCACTATCCTATTCACTGATTTATGAGTAAATTTTGTTTCTTTTTAAATTCAGCCACTTTAATTAAATTGGTAATTAATAAATTCAATCCGCAATTGTCTAAAAGATTTATCATATTACTGGGTAGTTTTACTCCTGTCATCACTTATTAAATTTCTTTCAGTTTTCAATGTTCGCTAGTTTGCCGGCATTGTTGTGATGCGACTCCACTTGGCTGTCGTCGGAGAATATTATCGAAAGGCAGCTAAACGATTCAATGGCTGTGACAAAGAACACATTAACAGTCGGCAGTAGACGACGAGCGAGGCCCGAGTGGGTCCATCGGTGCGGCCATCACAATGCAACACGGGAGAGCACTCACGGACCACTCACGGACCACTCACACACTCACAGTCGCCATGGACACGCTGACCGTCTGCTTCCCTCCACGGACGATGCAGCAGACAAAGCTTTTGTTTGCAGGCCAGAGGATTAACCCCTACATCTCCAACACTGGACGTCGAGGGATGAGGATGGAGGATGGAGGATGGAGGGTGTGTCAGCAGTGCTCGCTAGGCTTCTCTCCCTTTCTGTCTCTACTCACGTAGTCCGGGGACTTGTTTCTGTGGGTGAGACAAGCAGGGAGGCTCCCAAACATCTGAGATCTTCAGTGGTCCAGGAAGAAAACGTGTTAATTCTAAGAATTTCTTGTCCCAGTCATGCCAGCCTTGACTGAGAGTTTATCAGGGGTCACCACCTGCAGGCTAATGAGTGTTCACAGGTAAGAAACGAACAGAGAGGGACCTTGCTGTATCACACACCTGACAGAAAATAAAAATGTTGTGTATGTGTCGTACACTAGTAAACAACGTACGTTGAAGTCATGTAAGTTAAAACAATTTCATCAGCGATATAAAGGGTCTGGTTCACTGATACAAAGGCAAATTATTCCATGGTCTCACGAACAAGAGACGAATGCGATGTTATTACTATCACAGTAATGGGAGAGCTGGGAAAGTATGTTGTAGTCAGTGGAAGAGGTGGACGTGTATTTTAACTAGGTATATCTACGTTTGTTAATTAGATATATCTATGTTCCAATGTGACATCACATGTTCCTACGCTGTTGAGGACATTAGGAACTGAACACTTACCTTCCTAACTGACCTGACCTATTCGCCCAACCTTTCATGATGGCTATTTTGAAGTATTTCAACATTTAGCACTGTAGTGGGTCTCAAGCAAAACTCGCGACATCTTGTCCTCATCAATTGTAACCTCTGACCTTATGATTCTGCTAAAGTTCGCCTCCACCCGCTCCTAGAATACAATCGTGAATGTGAGGGAGGAATTTTAAGCTCTCAGTCTCTTTGTCTTTCTTGGTCTTATTCTCTTTATTTGTCTATCGGTCTGTTCTTGTTTTTGTGCGTCTTTTTATTTTTATGGAAGCCTACATTACAGTGCGGCAATACATGTAAACTTCTCAACCTTGTATTGAACCCTTGTCAACAGAGCAGCTAGCTGTCGTCTGTCATCACCACTACACCCGACGATAATCGCTCCTCGTTTTCTCCTCATCACCAGCCCACCCTCCCCCATCCCACCATATATCAGATACTTTGCAGGCAGAGCGCCATAAAGCACTGGCATCAGACGACAGCAGGACAGGAGCAGACGACATGGAGGAGGAGCGGCGATGTGGCCAGGCCAAGGGCAGTTAATCCAGTGTGAAATATACGAGTCAACAACAAAAGCGAGAAGTCGTTGAAGGTCTGAGAAGGATTAAGGCAAATAAGGGAAGTGAGCTGGTGGAGGAGGGCCCAGGTCGGTGGGCGCTGTTGTCACCCTTGTGGCGGGGGTAAGGGGCCGGGGGTTCGGGTTTCACGTGCCGCTGTCTGGCCTAATCGCGCGTGCCTGCTTGTGGAATCGCGTGCCGCGCCCGAGCTTCGCCTCCGAAACTGGAGACGACAGCCTCGCGTGCCGGCCGCACCGCGCTTCCATTTGCAATCTAAAGACGCA
This sequence comes from Pomacea canaliculata, assembly GCF_003073045.1. Lineage (NCBI taxonomy): Eukaryota > Metazoa > Mollusca > Gastropoda > Architaenioglossa > Ampullariidae > Pomacea > Pomacea canaliculata. Next base: position 32,646,520 of record NC_037594.1, read on the forward strand.
AGTCTGGCCCCCTTGCGCCTGCACCCGGGTCTATTTATCATCACTACAAAACTCATCCCAAGAACTGACATCCCGCCCCGGCTGCGCCACCCAGGAGACTTGCTTCTTAATTCTCAGAGTCTCCATTTTCAGCTCCTATGGGCTGTTTGCCAGCGACAGCCGAGACGAGCTGCCTCACGACTACTGCCGCTGGGTGGGAGGCACGAGGATGTAGATGTGCACGGGTGGCGTGTGGGACACACCCCGGGACACGTGTAGGTGCAGTGTGCGTGGCTCACCCTTCGAGACCCCAATATGTTGTGTCACCACACACTTTCCACCACTACCCGGATCCAGCAGTAAGATTACGGAGACCTACGAGAAAGTTCCGAGGATAAAAACAAACAAACAAACAAACAAATAAATAAATAAACAAAAATGGACGAAAGATGATGGTTCAGGACTTACAGATTTATCCTCTTCCTTGCTTCTGTCCCCTCGCTGACCGAATGTAACATTCATATCGATGGTTTGTCGATGTTGTATCTGAGGATGACCTGGTGGAGGCTGCTGAGGTCGGCAGAGATGTCTGAGCAGGTCAGGAAGTGATGAACACGCTGAACACACACATGGAGTTCACTGTCAAAGGCTGGACTACACTTCCAAGGACCGGAGCAGACGACAAACAAAGAGGCGCGTGCATCGTGAGGCTGTCAACAACATGGTCAACAACGTTGACATCTGACCAGCACATCACAACCACTGCAACATGACATCAGCAGTCATGTAACAACCTGTAACATCTCTTCCTGGTGATACACATGACAAACACATCTTCCCGGCATGCTTGCACAATATGCACCATCATCCCCGAGGACAATAGGATTCTACAGTGTACATGTCTCAATACACTCTTTACACAACGTGTCACGTGTCACCTCAAAACAGTAAACTTAAAACTTACACGTGTCACGTGTCGCCTCAAACAAAATACTTACACAACTTAAGTAAAAACAGTGTCAAAGCCCTAGCCGCGGAGAGTTCCATGTCCCAACAGCATGCTACAGGTGTGTAAACAAGTCAGCTGTAAATGTTGTCACACAGACACATTGTAAGCGGACAAATATGTACAAACACTTGAGAAAGTTCGGCAAAACGTTTAAATCAAGCTACATAAAGCATAAAGCTACATCACACTCATATAAAGCTATATCAAACTCATATCAACCTATATCACACTCATATAAACCTATATCAAACTCATACAAAGCTATATCAAACTCATAAACCTATATCAAAGCGCTGCCAAACATGGTGGAACCTTAGTCCATATTTATCTGGGTGTTAGACAGACCTTTGTAAATAGAAATGTTCCGCACCAACAGCCAAGAAGGGTTTATGGTCAGGAAACAAATAATATATATATATATCTATAACAAGCATTTCCGCTTAGATTTACATAACAAACATGCAAAGAGGTTTTATATTTCAGTATCAGATAAACATTGAATTAATGCCACGAATTGATGAATGATCCAGTTTCCCCCAGCATGGACTGGGAGTGCCTGGTCTGTTTACTTGGTAGCAATGATATTTTGTAGGTCTCCAGATTTTCTCACTATACTAAGTGGTTTCTCTCTTTTAAAAAGTATTTTACTTGTTGCAAAATGCACAATAACTTTCAATTTAAATTCTTTCATGTTGTTCGAAAATTTCTTGACATGAAGTGTCTGTTATTGATACAGACAGAAAGGTGATAGACAAGGATGTTGTACACATTGATTAGCATTTACACAGGAGCCCAGACTAGGTACAAACAGGATGCTCTCATGAATCATACATACAGGGATAGGTTGTGTACCGCAATGTGCAGGGCACATAACTCGAAAACAATAGAGACTATCAATCTGTAAAAAAAAGAAAAAAAAAAACAAGAAATTTTCAATATAGCTTAAAAATAGGTTCTACAATTAAAGAGAATTAAAATTAAACAAAACAAGATGTAGCAAACACGATGAAGAGTTAAATATAAAAATATTACCTTCAGACGACCGGTCGTAATTCACGTACCTCCGATCCCAACCGACAAAAAATATTAAATTAAAAAATCTGCTTCACTTGAGACTTGAGGTAACACACACATAACTATTAACAACTCAGTAAAACGAGGTTGACGAGCTGATAGCAAAGGATGTCCAGTGTACAGCAGTCATCATCCACCATCAAGGTTGCAGCAGGTCATGATAATCGCTTGTCAATGTTATTAGAATCACTGATAAGACTGGAGACGAAGCCATGAACATCTACAGGTCACAAGTGAACACTTCTCACCAATCAGCAACTTTCAAGTGTTGCTACATCAAGCTGGAGGTTCCGGATGCAGTTCCCCAGTTACAACTGCGACCAAAGAATGACAACTTGGAAGCAGGTGGAGAGGTCAAGCTACAGGTGATCTTTTCTAATCTTGTCATTACAGTTAGCACAGGATGGAAGCTGGAACATTACAGGAATAGCCAGCATAGTGGGGACTATGTTACTACAGCCGGGAAAGGGAGTGGCACATGACACGAATCAGAAAACAACTGAGAGTAGAGGATCGCCTGCCAGACAGACGGACAGTGAGATAAACTGAAGACACGTGTTAGACATGATAGACAGACCGTTGAGTGAACGGAGGATAAATGTTAGATAAGATGAAGAAAAAGTCTAAAGTATTCATCCATCCCATCCTTCCTTTACAAAGTATTATCCAACCTCCACAATTCACTCGCAGATAAACATCGGAGATGTGACACACACCCTCAACAGCCACAGACTCTTGAACCTCGCACCTCCCCCTTCACCTAATCACCTAGTAATCCCCCTTCTCCAATTCGTAAAGAGGTGGAGTATGGGCAGAGACCTGTATGTTGATATAGCTAAATATATATCTGTATCGCTATATGTATATCTGTATAGCTATATGTATATCTGTATAGCTATGCACATCTCGGGTATGGGTCAGCGTTAGTGCAGAAGGTGGGGAGGGGTATGGGATAAGAGCGGGGGTATAGTTGATGGCGTGTGTTCATTAGGTGAATATTTTCAGTTTATTTGCCAGTCATATGTGTGTAAAGATATGGCAAAAGTTCAGAGAACGTGTGTGTGTGTTTGCGTGTACGCGCGCGCGTGAGTGCGTGTGTGTGTGTGTGAACGGGTGGTGGAGGGTATAAGGAACTTCAGTTCTATGAATATTCCGTTTGGAGCCATAAAATGTGATGGTGAGCTGTCCCTGTGGTAGTTGCAGTCTGCGAAAACTAATTGCATGACCTAGGTAACTTATCTGTACGTACTTAGATGGTAGGATGCTGGCGGCGAGGTCAGAGGCTGTTGGCCCCCAGAGCCCCTGCCACCCCCCGGCCTGCATTTCAGAGAAAATTGCCTCCCTTAATAAATACAAAAGCACCTTCATTATCTGTTCTCACGAAATATCACTCGGCAATGGTGTACATAAGAGCAAATCCTTGGAGACAGTGCTTGGACTGGCAAGAAAAGCCCTCGTCGTGCGCATTCATAAGACATGACTGAGGCCGGAGTCGGCCGCTAGACGGCGCGCGCGGCGGGACCTGCGGCTAATGGAGAAACATTATTCACAGGAACATTATTCACAAAATACAAGCCGTCGTCTTGTTTCAGCTTAAGCGCGAGCTTTTGTTCTCGCCTCGGAAACCCTAACTGATCTTTTGTTGTTATTAATGAAGCGATCAAGTATGTATGTTGCCATAGTGATACATCAATACAGCAGTTCCAGTGTTTTGCGGTGGAATCGCGATTAGGATTGTGCACATTGTCCTGCAATCTCCAGGAATTTTTTTTCCGAATTCTTAAAAAATAAGAATAAAGATTTTGAAGGAACACGGGATGCATTTCGGTTAAAAATAAGATTTCCGAATATTTTATTTTACCTCTTATTTGCTCTTTGATTGATTTGCTCGTTTGTTTATGTTTTCTTATCAGACCCTAGAAAAGCTGATTTTGTTATGTTATTTTATTATGGAAGTGTTGTGGAAGACCAATGAATGCAAACAAGACAAAAATCTCTTTCTCCTGCCCCTCCACACTCACTCCTCCCCTCCCCCACTCGGGTTAGAGCAATCCTTCTCTCGCAGCAAAGGTAGTTAATATTTGTTCTTACGGAAAGCAAGCCTCGACAAACCTCAACAGTCTGTGTTTGAAGCCCGGACGTTGCCGTGCATGGCGCTGCACCTAATGGAGTCGGCACTGAATGCACGAGCACGCAGGGGGAGACAAAGCGGGGACAAACAGAGTTGTCCGGCCTTGCGCCACGACAGCAGGCCGTGTGATCTCCCCTAGTCAGGACCTCAGGGAGTCGGCTTTGTGTGTTTTGGGTCCAGCGACTTGCATGCGGCCATGTGGGGACAACAGACTAACATTGGGACACTTCCTCCACTGCTTGTAGTCCACCAGGAAGCTTGGCCAGTGGGCCACTCACACCTGTGATGATCCTCAGAGGATCCTGCAGGCCCACAGTTAAAATAACTGTACAGACAGCTAGACACGCACACAAACAGAAAATTGTTGTAGCAGACAGTGCAAACACAAACAGATTGCTTGTAGAAGCAGAAATATAACTGGAGATGCTTTTTCATATGAAAACAAATGAGGCTACGACGAGCTAGTCCAGACTAGAAAAGTGATGAAAATAACCGATTACTCCGGGGTACTGACAATGACAATGAAAATCACATAAAAATCACATAAAATAAAATTTCTTTATTAACGGCGGTAATAGCAGTAGACAATGTGAAATTTTAGAGCTGGCCCTCACCATAGGGAGGTAAATAATCTGTTTAACAAAAAAATTTAACAACAAGCAAAAAAAAAAAAAAAAAAAAAAAACAAACAACACAAAATAAAAACACCAAGAAAAGTAATATGTATATCTTAATAAATATAACTTTATTCATAAACGATGAAATAACCACAGTTCTGAGGTCAACAATTTCTGACAATCTTAAGAAGGATCCCCTTCCTAGTTTAATGGTGGGATAGATGAATAGTGCTGAAAAATAATTTAAATTATAGCAAATGGAGTAATGTGTGAAGTCAGGTAACTTTCTACAAGTCATCATCGATGATGATTTTACAAATAACAGGAAGAAATATGACTGAACATCACTGTGCTTTTTCGATTCCAGACACAAATGGGGAAATACCGGCAAAGTTATTGGATCATCGTCCCACAACAAAATAATTACCAGTAAAGTATTTCACTTTCTGGTCTCTGATCTTTCCATCAAAACTTGGACCATCGCCATCAACCGAAGGTATATTCGCCTTAATGTCTACTGTCCGCTGTCTACATCACCAGTAGTGTCTGCACACCTTCCCTTCTTTTTCTTCTCTCTCTCTCTCTTTCTCTTTCTATAATTGTTCTAGGGTTTGGAGTAATTTGTCAGCAATTTGGGGACCCGTTTTCCCTGAAGACATGGGGAAAAGGATCATTCCAGCAATGTGTCTTTCTGCCAGAGTGCCGCTTTTGATGTGGGGCCTGCTGTGGCTGGCAGAGCTTACGAAGGGGGACCTCGCAGTCCGGGCATCAAGAGCCACGGGTGTCCCAGAAGAGCGGGGAGCAGCCCTTTGTAGAGCAGGCAAAACATCAGGAAGCACCCTGTCTGAAAGAGACCGACAAACGAGGGCAACCACCGAGGAAATCATGGGCACGCCGGTGGAAGGCGACAAAACAAGTTCCTTTCATCCCAAGACTGGCCAGTCCTCCTTGTTTTCCTCAAATTTATTAGCGAGTGTTCGCGCCTTGGAAGCATGAATGTGGCCAAAGTGCTTCTGGTGGTGGAGAAATGTATGAAAACAAGACGAAAACAAGGCCACACGAACAGAAATCCCGCATAGCAACAAATAGTCCATGGGCAACCACCACAACGGTGAGCACAGAAAATAAAGTCGTGGACCGAGAAAGAGAACACTTAGAATAGCAGTTTAAGCTCATTAACAAAGACTTTCCTTAAAAACCATTTTCGTAAAGTTAGAAATGGCAGTGTGTGTGTGTGTGTGTGTGTGTGTGTGTGTGTGTGTGTGACAAATGAAGAATTTATCTGAATTGCTGTCCCTTCTCCTTCCATTGCTTGCTCGATGACTCGGGTTCGCCCATGGCGAGTACTTTCGTGGACACAGAGAATTGTCAGAGAAGTAAGTTTCTCTCAGGAAATCCTGTCTGGTGTACACATTGGTTTCTGCAGACACGTTTCACAGTCCATTAACGAAACGCAGGGAAGCATATCTAACTCTTGGGAAGCGGATAACCGAGTGGTTAGAGAACACTGACGTCTGAACATTGACCTGCGCCGGTTCGATTCCCGTTATGTCACAACAGCTTTCCCTTAGTAAACTCAGCTGTCATGAATAAGTATATAACTCCATATAGAGTTAGATAAGAAACGATGTGAGGAAACAGAGATAGGCATCGCTCTCACAAAAAGCTGGCTCCGAGAAAAGCGTGGTCTCGCTCCCTAAAGACTTTTTCAAACAAATTTACGGGACTACCTTTACCTTTTTACTTTTAAATCTTACTCAAACCGAGAAACATCGTAGAGAAATCATGTGCCACAACTGATACACATGGTCAATGCAGGGATAAACTACTATCCTCACTGGATAGCCGTGACCCAGTGACCACAACACAGTGTGGACTGCACGTGCGCTTCGTATCACATTCCTCTTCCTTTGACCAAGATCAAAACCACCTCCGGGTCTTTGAGTGGAGTTGGGGGGCGTTGCTGGTGTTGTTCTTTAAGGAGGAGATCACTGAGTGCGTGGTCACATCATTGTACAGTTGTTTTTCTTGGATCCCTGTTCTTGTCGGCATCTTTAGTCCTCCACCTCTTATTTTCTGCGGAAGAACCTGGTCACGTGGACATGCTGCAGGATCATCGCTGTGTGGGTCCCACTAACGTCCCAACTCATGTTGTCAACATATAGAACATCAGGCCGGTGGTCATAGTCACATCAGGCCTGCTGTCACCTGATTAATAGGGATCTACCTTAAACGATATTAAAAAAATATCAATTGTTAGTGTTAATCCTACAACCGCCACCATCGACACCAGCAACCCCAACAACTGAGTGTTGCACCAATACATTAAGTGGTTATTTTTATTGTTTATTTACATTCTGTATGTTAATTTGTGTTCTTCACAAGCACTTGCTTCCAGAGTTCACACCTAAAGGTAGAGCTCTGTTATTTGAGAGTAGGGGTAGGTTAAGAAGGGGCAGTGCACCCGGCCAGAACCTTAGTTCTGTTTGTATCTGCCTGTCGGTCCTAAGGTCTTCTGACTCGAGAAGCCTGGCAATGCGAGAAAAGACGAGAAGACGAGACCTTCCCGTGCTGCATTGTCTTCAACAGTTGCCAGCAAAAAGCAGGCATGATGTCCGACCAGGAGGTTTGTGGAGGCTAAGTCTCCATCCTCTTGTCTTCTTATCGTAGCCGCACTTTCCTGCATTTGCTCGTTATTGTCTTTTTATTTTACATTTTTATTTTGATTTCTTGTTTTGTTTTTCTCCCCCCGAGGACTGGTCTTTGGTTAGCAAATGAATATTGGCAAGGCTAACACTTCACAGGACGCATTTTTTATCGACTGGAAGGGTCGAGTCCCCGGACCTCTTGCCGCAGCTACAAAGTGATGGAATTATGATTAAAAGATAAAGGCGAAGCGGGGCGAAGGTCTTTGGGGAGCCCGTTGGAATAATTGCATGAGCTTTTTAATCCACAGCGGCAGGATAATGCCAGAGAGCATCTATGCACTTGGCAACCAAGAACGGAAGCTGGGAGCCGATCGCAATGGCGGATGAAGAGAATGTAGGATTTAGATGTGGGAGATGGGGGGAGCAGGGAGAGGGTGGGGAGGTGGAACTTTCTAGGCCACAACTGTATCAATCTTTTATTTTTTCATTTTATAAAAACGATGTGCACATGAGACAAAAGTCTTCATCAGCCATCAATCTACAAAACAGAAGCCCTAGCGAGTTAGCGCGGGACATTGTAACCACCAGGGGGAGCAGAAGTGAACTTTAATCTTTGTCGGGCGAATTCGGAACTGAGAGAGTCGCATTTAGGCAACATGGGAGGGAGGAGGTCTGGTAGCCTGATACAGTGTTTGCCTCCCGACAATGACCCTGCCACGTCACCCGTAGCATCATTGTATGGTTGTCTGAAGACGGGAGGTGATGACAGATGTTTTGAGGTGATGAGAGATGATGTGAGGTGATGACAGATAATATGAAGTGATGAGAGATGATGTGAGGTGATGACAGATGATGTGAGGTGATGAGAGATGATGTGAGGTGATGAGAAATGATTTGAGGTGATGACAGATGATGTGAGGTGATGATAGATGATGTGAGGTGATGACAGATGATGCCAGGAGATGACGGACTGCCGTGTGCTTATAAGGCCTGCCTGTTTCAGACGACACCACCCGCTGTATGTGAGCGCCATTTCCATGGCAACTGTAAGGTTTATAAGTTTTTATTCCTTTTGTGTCCACTGTGTCCTCAGCTTCTGGAAACCGTACTTGGGTAGGTGTGTGTTCGTGCTCTAGTCGTTGGCTGGATGGACATGTGGACGGACTGAGCTTGGAGTTGTCTCCTTTGTCTTGGATGCGTTTTTTCGTTCAGCATCCGTTCCTCCAGCTTCTTCTTTCTGAAATATGTAAACTGCGACACAGGAAAGAGGACCACTACTAGATGTGAGGAGAATTTGCAGATAAGATGGTAGATGTAAGCTGCAAAATGGCAAAACTCGATTTGTCCAAAGATGACTACGCCATGAAAAAACATGGATTTTGACAAGAATTTAATTTATCCTTTGTCTCAAAGTCGACTTTCGGTAGCTTTGTGTTTGATGAACACCGGTGATTCCAGTCAGCTTGAATCAAGCAAATATAACAAAACAGCTTATATTTAATTTTTATAATATACACATTTCATTTTTTTTATAAACTACAGCGTTTAATAAATTCTGTATATTTAAGCAAGATACTACATTTCTTGTTTGCTGCAAATTATTATTTGAAATTCATCAATCACTGAGTGTTAACATGGATTTGAATTTTCATTCACTAAAGCGTTGTATGGTGTGAACTATGTGAATGTGGCTGGGTAATGTTTTAGTTAGCATGTTTATGAAATCTCAGTTATGTAAAAGACAATCTCCTGCCGGCATGAAGCCACACCAATCAGTGCCACCCCGAGTGTCATCAGACATTAGACCAGGGTGTTTAACCGTGTTTTATGTATTTATGTTATGTTTACCATATAATTTCTGTAACAACCATAGAACAGCTGACTGCTCCTGACACATCAGCCACAACTGTCCCAACCACCTGTTGGTTATTTATTATAAACACCTATATCAATCAGCTCATAAAAATAAGTCTTTATGGGCTTAATCCAATTTAGTTTGACTTCTGATCCTGATTGTTGATCGGCTTATGTAACAAAGTCACTATAAACTTAATATGTGACTAACCAGCTTCATTCTACATCCTACAGTCGACATTTCTGTTACTTTCATCACACGACCTCTCGTCTGTTATTTTATAAACACAGAAACATTCTATAAACACAACATCTTGTAAGAATTCCATGATCACACCATCTTCTTGCACCTCCATCATTACCTCTAAAGGCTTCAGCTTTAAACCTGTCATGGCCTCACAACATATTAGATTTATCATTGTTTTCAAAGGCTTTCAAGATTATTAAAGTAGAAGTATATATTTTTATTAAAGGGAAGAACGAATAAAAGGATTTGTTCAATCCCATTTGCTAAAAAGAACATCATCAAGCAAGATGTTTCTTCTCAACTTTGAAATGTGGGTTGTTGTTTTTTTTCAAATTTGTGAGTCACGTGAGCATTAATGTCTTCCATGTTGAATTTTGGATCTCGTGTCCAAAAGCAAGTGTAAATTATTGGAGTTCATGCTCCACTAAATGTCATGTAAGGAGAAATGCGGAGGAAGGGAATTAATCATATCTCGCCCTCCCCCTCCCTTACCATGGAGGACATATTTCCATCTGCATTATCTGCCTGTGAGTCAGAGGTCAGCCCTTCCCCGACTGTTTCTCCTCCGCGCGCTGGAGCGTATCGCGGGGTCCATCAGCTATTTGTACATTTCGCTCAGCCTCGCGCCATTTTCTGCTTGACCTCTGTGACCCGCCGTTAAGGCCAACGGTGTAGCGACAACTCTGTTACGACCTGATAGTTTCCTCTAATAGCTGGACAGAGGCTTCCAGTCGTCTGCTCAATCCATCTCGCCCCTCGCTGCCTCCCACAGACTTTTAGCCGCAGCCCCATCCAAACCCCTGTCTGAGGAACCATGTTTTTTTAATCCTCATCCTGACTGTCACAGAAGCCGATGAAACCGTTATCTACGTTTGTAGAATAAGCACGACCGTGTTTATATATTGGAGCATCTTTACTGTTTCATCTGAAAATATTTGGGAAAGGAATGGACGATGGCAAAAGGATTTAACCTAGAGAATTGTATGGGTTTGATGGCTTTGAGTTCTCCAGTGTCTCGCCAAAGTATGTCGGCAGTTGGTCTGTGTTGATGTGAGTAACACGTGGCACTGTTTGTGTTCTTGTTTACATCTTCTTGGAATATTTTTGATGCCCTCCGCTACTAATCTCCCTTAGGTGTGGGCACTTCTAGGATCCTTGAGTTGGTAACAATAATTAATAGTGTATAGACCACTAGGACAGCACAATGATGTGATAGTGTATAAACTTAGAAGTGAACTGTCTAGGGTGAGACTGGGTCAGTCTAAGACACTAGCATCAGTCGGCGATTTGTTCAGGTCGGGGGATGAGACCAGTGAGGGTGGAGGTGGAAGATGGCGGATAAACAGCGACAGATGTCTCGATTATGAATCTGCCTCTAGCATCGCCTGCATGTCGCCCAGACTGAGTGCCGGAGTCTGCAGGCGACACGAAGGGCAGGCAGGGCGGGGGGCGTGGGTGGACAGGCTGCGGAGGAGAGTTGCCTGACCCTGGGTGGCGGGTGATGATGGCCGCGGTTTGGCGGGTGTGTGTGTGTGTGGGTGGGTGGGTAGGAGACAGCGCCATTTTCTCATGCGGGATGGCACGGCACGTCTTGCCTGGGTTACAGTCGTCTGGTGGGTACACCGAGTGCGTGCGGGCAGCATTTTCAGCTCCTTGGTACGACTGCTCGTCGCCCACAGAAGTCCAGATGTCATACGACCTGTGGGTGGGGCCTTCATGTCGCCTGGCGAAGATGCTGCCATCTGTTGTCGCTCCGTCCGTCCGTCTGCTTGCTTCCCAGCTGCAGGCAGGTCTGTCTGTCTGTCTGTCTGTCTGTCTGTCTGTCTGTCTGTCTGTCTGTCTGTCTGTCTGTCTGTCTGTCTGTGGACGTTGAGTGGACTGCTACATACAGAAGATCAGATGAAGAGAAGCTGCTGTGATTATAACACCCCACAGAGATGTAAAGTTGTATTTCTACAAACACAAGTAGTTGCAGAAAATATTTTCAGGAGATAGCTGATGTAGATATAAAACTAGATGTAGGTCTAGTCATTACACAAGCTGTGCAGGATACTAGCTAAAGATGTAAATCTAAATGTAGGTACAAACAAGACTACATGAGAGTATAACTATTATAAACAAGATACAGACCTAAGACCAGAATGTTACTACTATGGACACAGGACCTCGAGATAAATTATATCAAACACCGAGCAGTGGTGTGAGAACAGGTGTAAAGTTGTTTTCCCCTTTGTTTGTTACAGATATAAAATTGTTGTAGGCATTGTTTATACCAGGTTTAAGCTATAATATCCCTGTTGAATATTGAATATTCAAGTTTCAATATCATCGCCTATTTTTCTTTACAGTCTTAGTATCTTTATCACCTCGTCTTTCTTTGAATTCTTATTATCATTATCATGTTGTTCTTCCAAGTTTTAATCATCACTTTGACCTTTTCTCAAATGTTTATATCACAATATTCTCTCTCTCTCAAGACTTAGAATAGTCGTCGCCGCGTCTTCATCTCCAGTTTCGATAACCTCGTCCCATTGTTCGTCGTTGTAGTCGCCTTGCCTCCCCTGAGTCCTGTAGCAGACCATGTCCTAGTTTATGGGATTACATTGAAAATTCCTGTCATAAATGCCTTAATGCAAAGACCAAGAAAATTTTCTCACGTCCTCCCCGAGTTTTTTCCTCCAGAGATCTGAGCATATTTTTCTTCCTGCCTGCCGGCCTCCAGACCACTTCACACACCAAATGTTTCCCGCCGGCGGCCGACGACTTGCCTAAAAAGTGGCGGGACTGGGATGGTGGGCACAATCAAGTTCTGCCCAGTCAATGGCCAAGCATCGCAGGAAAAGTTCATAAATGGTGCGTGAAAACGGAATGATATTGGACGAATAGAATGCGTTTTTGGCAGCGTCCAGGGACTTCATACATCAAGACAAATTCGGCGAGCATCTTTGGAAGTTGCGGCGATATGATGGCAGCCAGAAATTTGAGAGGCGACACTGACAAATAGGGGAGGCCATTGTGCTGCATCTGCATTGTCTCCCATTGCTGTAATGATTTCTCCACCTCTCCTGATGTCCTCCATCTCAACCCTCCCCGCTGTTTGAAGAAATTAGCTACAACAAGGTCAGGTGAGCAGTACTCATAGCTCAGTGAGCTGACATCAGTGTCAGAGCTGTGCTATACAGTGAAAATGTGGTCTGATAACATTTTATTGCTGTATTACTGCTTCTAATATCTTTATTTTTTCTTTTATTTTTGGTTGAAAGACTTAAAAAGATAGAAGATCAAAACAGAAAAAATAAAAACAAAAGTCATGTTTTCCCTCCCAGCAGAATGAAAGGTTGAATTAAATATATGGTCATGTCAGCCGTCTTAAACTCTGTTCATTTGTAACAAGCAAATGTGATTGAAAAGAATAAAAGCACTTTCAAACAACAGCTATATAAATGGCTCAAGAGCAGTAAAAGTGAAAGCCTTTCATGACGACGATAATACAGAGACGAAAGCTAAAAAATGATGAAAGCAATCAACATTCTCTTTACACATTATTTGCGATACAAGACCACTATTGTATCATTGTTGTCGAGAACAAAGCAGACATTTTGGACTGTGTCCAGGGTTGAAGTGAACATTTGCTGATTAGACCCACTTATTGGTTCTAAATTTCTGACTTATTTGATTCTTGTGTTTGATAATACAATATATCTAACATGGAACATTAGTTTATTTTCAATGCTCATCATTCATCCTCTGTTTTCCTTAATCTTTCACCCATGAAGCAAATTTTGCTTTCATCTTAATTAATTTCTTGTTCATTCCGTGTTCTTCGTTCTTCCCTACCATCAATGGAGTTCCTATCACTTTCTTATTTGTCAAACACAGACTTCAGGTTGTGTTGCCCTGCAGGAGTAGCCTCACCCTGACAGACTAAAGTGTGACGGGGTCAGGGTGGAGTCGCAGTGCCGGCGTGCATGACGGGGGGACATGCGATGTTTACGGAGGACCGTGAAGCAAAGTGATAATCGCTGTGACACTACAGGCAACGGGAGCGCCATAATTGTCTTTGTGAAAATTCCTTCATTGTCGGCAATAAATGAGGAAATTATACGAGGTTACTTAATGTTGAGTCAGTCTGTGGCGGCTAACTCAATATTGGCGACTGCAGCGTCCTCTGTCTGACACAGATCTGAGGTCGGACGCGCCGTCAAAACTGTGTGCGCGCGGTGAAATCTGAACCCAGCAGCTCGAGTTGCTGCACAAACAACATCCCGCGGCTGCGTGAGCTGTACGTTAGGACAACGAGAAGTGTGGCTGCGGACGTGACGATACTAACGACACTGCAATGGCGTCCACTGGGGCTCAGCCTGGCTTCACACTGCATCTCAACAATAATTAGACTGAAAAGGCTTGGGGCTGCGCAGGGAGGGGCAGACATTGTTTCTGGTAGATTGCTAGTTGTGGGTATTTATTAGCATCCTGGGTGTGGGTGTCTGCTAGCATGCTAGGTGTAGGGTTTGCCAGGAGAATCTTTTACGAAGCCTGCAGAATAAGAAGGGAATGTCAACAAAATGAAACACGTAATATGTCAGTTTTTCCTCTTTTATATCCATGCACTTCTCTGGTGGTTCTCAGACAACATTGCAATGTCTGCTCAAAAGAAGCTTAAATAACAAACTTTCATTAATAGTCAGACACCAATGTACATCACTTGCAGACGGATACCGATGTGTATCGCTCGTTAGGAATAGTGTAACAATGGATGAAGCGCACTGAACCAATCAACAACGAAAACATGTAGTTAGCGATATGTAGTAGCCAAGGGAACCTAGAGCCGGAGGGGATACTGTCAGAACATATTGCCCGGGAGATATTCCCAGATGTTTGGCATGTCAGGACTTCCTCCAGTGCTGATGGTATTGGACAAAGGCCCCAGGACAGCATTTTGCATTCAGCCACGAACAGAAATAACACATCAGGACCAAGCGCGTGACCTAGGTCTCATGTGCCCCTTGCTATCTAGATGACATTAATGAGATGAAATTCATTAGATGACGCTCATTTGTTTGGATAAACAGAATTTCAAATGCATTGCACTCTGAGAATTCTAAGTTCACAAGCGTTAAGCTGTTAGGCAACACAATACCACAGAAGGTAAAATATAAACAGAAATGTTTCTGTCTCAATAGTTCACTTTGTCATTGTCTCCCTTCTACTCTCTCTTCAACCTCTCTCTCCACACACCCACACACAGAATGACAGGCGGAGGTGGCACACATGCGTGAAGCTCGTGTTTACTCCCTGTCGAGGGAGAGACAGACATGGGTGGGTGGGGTGGAGAGTTGGAAGTTTATCTACAAACAACCAAAAAAAGTGTCGAGCGATCCTCCTACATGTTCCACTTGAAAAACACGAGTAGACAAGAGTGCTCGGAGAGCAAGCATGCCTGACTTCACCTTCCAAACCAACAAGAAAGAGAAGAAAAAGAAAGGCAAGAAGTGAGCGTCAGGTGTTAATATCGTCTGCCCTTATATCGCCGAGAATGGAAGATGTTGAAGGGGTGTGGGGGTGGTAGAGAGGTTTCGAACAAAGTAACGATGCATTAATTGCAGAAACAGTTTTTGGTATCACCCGGTACATGACTACACGAAAACACTAACATCTTTTACAAATTTGGAATCTAAACCCAACTGGCATGGAAATAACATCTTCACTCACTTGTGCACTTTCTGGTTATTATCACCCTCCTCTCCCTGGCCGTTGTGCCAGTTTACGAGATTAGCAGAAGTCATTTCGAAAAATGGAAAGAAGCAGACGACATCCCCTGAATCTCAAAAGCACTCCCGTGGTCTCTAGAGCTAACGCTAATGCATAAGTTTACGCATGCGCGAAAACTTGCAAAAACCGAGCGAAAATCCCTATTCCTGTGGGTATCCAGCTCTTTGAAGGAGCAGTCGAGACGTTTTTTGAAAGCGAGTCCATTTTGATAGCAGACGCCACGAGCCGAGGGTCCACCCGGTGTATGTTGATAACCTCACCTGCAGCCGTGTATCACCTCGTCCTCCCACCATCCCTCCATCATCAAGCCTCCACGCCCCCTGCAGGGAGGAGGGACAGGGGGGAGTACTGCGGGGGTGGGAGATGATGGGCAGTGAGTGAGGAGGTACTTTGGAGAGGAGATGTGTGCGGAATGGGGATCTGGCTGTGAAATTGCAAGAAATGTTTTCAGTTGCTTGTTTCTTTTTAACATGTCGAGGGAGAAGTTTGGGGTGTGTCTGTAGTTTACCAAACAGCATGATAATGTAGCCGTTGTGGTGTAACAAGACTACAGCAAATAGCCAGATACTTTACTCCATGAAATTTGTTTTCTTACTGTATCTGTATGTGTTTGTCCTCTGTCGTTCAGTGTTGTAGAAGTGAGCGTCTCTTACATGAGAATACTGGTGCACAGGTGATTAGGTCCATATATTATTTATGTAAAACGCTCTGAGTAAATCTTTGGAAAAGCACTATATAAACCCTCTTTAGTATGACTATTATTGTAATGTTTCCCTTCCACCCTGGTGTCCTACACCACCTCACGGCGCGGGGTGGACTAATTGCGCCTCATTGCACCCCGAACTGCTGTGGGAAGTAACCCAAGCCGCCACTCGGGTGTGAATGCCTGCAGCGACGACATGTCTCAATCTACTAAACAGAGCTCATGCTCTTCTTCTCGCATGATGAAAGAAAAATCTCAACGATCTTGCAAGAGGAGGCGAAAATGACTAGTTGAGTTTGTTTTATGGCGGAAGACGACATAATTTCAAAGGTTTTGAATTTTTATCGAGCACTAAGGTACAGGATATCTCCGGGCTTCATGTAGGCTTTGAAAGCTTAGTAGCTGTGGGTGATGGGAATGTCAGATCCGCCTGCGGATAGCAGTGGGGTGGGAGGGCGAGGGGGTCCGCAGCCCCAAGCAGAAACCGTTAGCAGGGCTCCACACCGCGCATGCGCTCTTCGCCGACTCCATAGAAAGCAAAGATGGGGCAGTGACGTCACGCGTCCTCATGTTTGCGCTGTCAGTGCGTTTGACAGTCAGACATGCTTGCTGTGAAAGTGCTGCTGACAGTCAGAGGTATGCTTGTTGTAGAAGTGTGCTTGGCAGTCAGATATTCTTGTGTTGCGAGTGCGTTTGACAGTCAGATGCATTGTCAGAAAACATTTGGGTTGTTGTGTAAGTATAAACAACACAATTATCTGTCGGATTATTATCATTAAACCTGCTTGCGATGTCATGCTTGTAATTATCGCTCTCCTAGACCCAGCTGTGTGCAGTGTGGACAGCTGCATGTGTGCTCACTGTGTTTTCACCACAGAGCCCGCAGATGCCGAGGACCAGGAGAGAAGGAAGCAGGTCTCAAGTTGTGGCCGTGTGAGAATGAAAGCAATACAGCGTTTCCACATTTTTTCTTTTTGTTTTTGTGCCGAGGGCGAAAGTGTCCGCGGAGCTGTGGGAGTACTGTCTTTCCTGCTCTTGGTCTTGCTAATGATCGTCCTGAGCTTCCAGCAAATCTCTCGCCTCCCCCTCTCCCTCTCTTTGTTTCGATTATCTCCCTTCACCAGAGCCCTGTCTACATCTTTATTCTGGAATCTCTAATGACATTTGTGAATGTTCACATTTATCTCCCCTCCACAAATTTCCTTTTTCTCGTTTTCTTTGGGTTAGTGTGGACGAGGCTAAAAGACAGTCTTCGCTTCTTTTTTGAGCATCAAACTCAACTTCTTTGGAAGAAAAATTAATTTGTGAGTTGCTTGTAAGCTCTTGCTATTGCTGTTGTTTTGATTGTATTATTTAAATTTATTAAATCACCTTTGGTTGTAAAATTACGCGGTTGATTTTTAATTATATAGTGAATTTCATACTTCCTTTCTTTCTCACTCAACAGTTGTCTCCAATTTCAAACAAGACTGGGTTGTCAGCCAGCATTGTAAGATGTCACTGACAATGTCACAAGCTACTCAGGTATTTTTGGCTGCTGGTACAGGTGATATCTCCATACATGCGTGTGTCATCGTGCTGATGTGTATGTGTGTATGTGTGCATGCACCTGCTTTTTGTGTTTGATTCTGGTCTGGCATAAACTCTCACATCGTGTATTCGGCACCTGTGCACCCACTGAATCTTTCAACAATTACATACGCACCCACAAAATCTGTAGAAGGCATAGTCAGCTACAAAAAGTTGTAAATAACCAAGACAACATTATAGACAATTAAAAGGCTAATTATAGTCTCACCATTGTTTTGATGAAAGAGAAGCTTTGTGTTCCTGTGAAGTGTTTAGGTGCAGGTTTTAAAACACCGATATAACGGATTCTTGTGAAGCAGCCAGCCTTTTCGTTTGACTTTTGTGTAAACACTGTTGTTACATTTTATGTTAAATGTCTGTATCACTCTTTTTTGTTGTCTGATAGAATTTGTTGTTGTTGCTACATTTGAAAAATAATCATAATAGTAAATTAGTTACGGATATTTTAAGCATTTAAAACCATATATTTCCTATTAAAATGTCCAGGATCTTAAGAAGTTATTTCATTACCAAAGTTATCTGAGTGAATCAAAACTCGTGCAGTTTCAAAACTTTCAATTTCAAAATTTAAAAATAACGTTTCTAGTTTACTTTTACCTTCCATGCCACGAGCGTCATTGTTTAATACTGGCCCACACTATAAGTATAGTCGTCTGTCGACCATCATTCAATAACTGGTAAAAAAAAAAAATGGATTCGTCTTTACTTTTGCAAGGACCGTAACTCATAACAAATTTCTGTTGCCTTCTGTGGCTGTGAACTCTCTGACATCCATGGCAGATGCCGACATGAACCTTCTAAATAACGGTCAAAGTAGGATATTCCTTTTTCTGTGACTTTCAGACAAACAGGTAGTCAAACGCATAGAGGGATAGGTAAACTAACAGCCAACAGGAGACGACTCCTAAATCAAATGTTAACACCTCTTGCCCCGAGTTTTTTGTTTTGTTTAAAGCTCGCGCCACCCCAGGAGCCTCGGCCGTCAGCTTTCAACTTTGATAAGAGGCACGCCGTGCGATTTAGAGAAAATCAATCAAGATTTCATTCGAAGGCGAAGCATTCTGATAAGTAATTGAACATAACAGGGCAGGTCTGAAGGAAGAGGAAGGCCCGACACGCCTAACTTTGTAAGCCGTCCCTAGGGAGACGGGCATTATTTGCACAATTCCTATTCATAAACGAACATCATACGACAGCACTGCTCCCTGCCCTTTCAATAAAAGTTCTTCCAAAACATGGCAGTCCCTGCGCGCCGAGACATCACACCGGCAATCTTGATTGCGCCAAACGTGTCCCAACAGCAGCAAGATCCTTCCTCCATGCAGCGCACTCTTTCTCTCACGCGCTCCTCCGCGTGCATTCTCGGACGTCAAGCACCGTCACCTCCCTCCTGGTCTCCTCCTTCTAAATTTGCCGGCCGCCGACTGGCCTGGCTGCAGTCTCAGATCCCGTATCTGGACAGACGAGGTTTGAATTTTCTGTTCCGGTGTCACTGGTGATTAAGGTCGTTGGTCACCAAGCCGTTGGTCCGCCTGTCGCGATGGACGAGATCTCATATCTGTGCGGGTTCATGACCTCTGCGAGCAAGTGGCGCCGTCGGGCTTTCTGAGTTGATGGTGAATCTTTCTGACCAAAAGTAGGGGACGCATGGCATATTTCTGGTCAGAATTAAGGAAAGTTTGAAATTTTTCATTTCAAAAGTAAGGCAAGCAGGGACTATTTTTCACCAGAAATCAGAAAAGCATCTCGGCCTCTTGCGAAGTTCTCCGCGGTCAGTCTCGGCGAAGACGACCTGACTTCCGGAAGAGCAGCGCGAAAATGGAATTTAACGAGACTTTTCGATATCATTAATATAATTAACTTTTCTGCATTTCTTTGCTGCACTATGAACCCAACGTGTGCCTATTTAGAACACAAACGTATTTGCTTCATTAGTCTGAAATCTGTCTTATGAAATAACAACTAATATGAATCGCACATAAACATGGAGATGTACAATCACTGAAATGTTCGCACATATGCTTCACCTCGGTCTCTCGCTTTTATATAAAATCCGCTTGTATTTTCTATTCTTGATTTAAAATTTCTGATGCTGGTTTACACATAAGAAACATCTTAAATCATCTCTGTGTCGGCGAAGGTGTGTGAACTGAAAGCACTGGTGTTGGTCTATTCATGTACAACGAGTTTTTAAATAATAAGAAGAATAGTTAATCAATGCTTCTCGAGTAATTTAATGAATGATGTAATTGTTACAAACTAAATTTGTTTTGTATGGCCATATCGTCGGCTATGTGAAGATTTTCTAAGCCTCATAGTGGCGAACTAAAAGCATGTACAGGACAGAGAAGAGTAAGAAGTAAATAAGTGAGCCAACTATGAGATCAGTATTTTTTATGCACTTTTCTTCAAAATGCCGTGAACAAGTCTTGGCTCTCAATGGATTGAAACTTTAGTCTGAACGGCCTGTAGCATGAATGAGAGCCGCTCGCCATTTGTGTTGCTCTGTCGATATTCCTGGCCGCGGAAACGAACAAGAAACAAAACAAAACTGTTTTCTGTATTTGATTTTATTCTTCGTTTAGTACGGTTGTTTATTCTTTGATAGTTCATATGTTATTAGTTTGTTTTCCTGTCCCTCGTATGCTGTCCATGTTTCGTTCTTGTTTTTAAGCGCTAAGAGCTTGCTCTTTAGGAGTGTGATCGAGTATGCGCTATATCAATTTTGCATTTATTATTATTTTTATTAAACCACCTTTTGTGTGTTTATTGTTGTTACTCTCGCAGACTTTGCTGATATAGTTATTAAAGTCATTCGTTAAGCCACGGTGGCTAAACCGGAAGCATTTGAGCAAGCAGCCTCGTTCTAGTAGTTGACTGAAAAAAATGGTTTGCAAGCAGTCCAGGGATATTAGTTCGCGGAGGAACTGAGGGAGGAGACAGACTGAGAAAGGCCAAGATAGAATAAAAAAGAAAATATAAGATACTCGACTGAAAAACATTCATTATGTAGTGCGGGTACTTTTTATTTTTGACTTTTCAAATTAGTAAACATAGTGCTAGAAAAAGTTCTCAAGTTTAATCTTAAAACATCTTTTCCATTTTTTGTCAGTCGAGGAGGCGCGGTTCTGAGGGCGACTGCAGCTCACAGATGACCCGGATACAGATGTCCTGGTGACGTCACTTTGGTCCATCGGTTGGAGTAGCCGCGCTTGGTGCGTGGACTACAAAGCCATCCATCTTTACCGCCAGGGGACGCCCACAACTCACCGCCATATAGTTCGGAAAGATGATGGAGTGGTACACCATTTCCAGCATGTCTCGACACCTTCCCTTGTGTTTTGACAAACCAAACGCGGCCTAACTACAAATGCCAATGGACTCCACAGCAACATGAATTTTCTGCCCACGTTGATGGTATAGCACTTGGATAACATTCGCTACTTGAGGAAGTTTCTTGTAAAATTTGTGTTTTTATGAAGGCTATCAAGTCCTACTCACTCCTTGAGCAAGACTGCCTTCCTGTAACCCGGGCACTGGCCAGTCCCCCCTCCCCAAGAGACGCCCTAGCAAGGGTGACAGAAGACCCTCCCAGGGGACGGAGCCTGTCCGGAGCAGGGCTTGTGCCTTCTGATTTCAATCTCAACTCGAAAATAGAAAGACGAACACGATCACAACTTGTCTCGAGACAAATAATGAGCACTCCTGCAATCAATAGAAGACTTTGCCTGAAGGGCTGGGATACTAAAGAGTCACGTCTGAGTGATAAAATAGGAATTTGAAAAAAAAAAAAAACCCTGATGTTCTTGCAATGTACTACTTGTTTACGGACAAACTTTGGGCAGCATGTCCATGTCCACACATGTCCACAAAATGACAAGCGCCACATCACCATCTCTCTTCTACCCCGCAGTTAAACCAACATTAGTGTTGTCGAGGCTAAAAGACAGTCTTCGCATCTTTTTTGAACATCAAACTCAAAAGACCTCGTCCACACCTAAATATTCTTATACTACTCCAAGGGAACAGAGAAATTCAGTCACATTATACAGTTGATGCACAGTAGCTGCCAGGGGATGGTGTCAGTCATGGAAAGACCAGCAAAACGACAACCACTCACACAAACTGCGCAACACTCAACAGAAAAACAAGCAGCCGCCACCAATGTCCACAAGCAATTACATGAAAGAAAACCCAATCCTTAATGTATTTTATTACATCAATCATCAAACAACATCACAGATAAAAATAATGTAACACCACTCAAGCAGTTTGATCAACATTCCTCCCAACACTATCAGGGTGGAAACGAGAACACTTACAGATGAAACAAACCATGAGTATACAAAAAATGTTCTAAAATAAAGCAGATGTTGACCGAATAACGAAAAGGTTGGCGAGTAAATACTGCAAAGAATAAAGGTAGGGTTGAATGTGAAATAACTGCCAGATAGCCACGCTGACTCTGGATAATCATCGTTGCTGTGTTCAGACTTAAGTAATCTATATAACAGTTGCATCATCTATGCCAAGGGTGGGCAAAGTTTTCTGTTTGTGGGCCGGTCTCAAAATTCTGGGCTATGCAGTGGGTCGTTAAAAACTCAAGCCAAGTGAGTACACAACACACTCAGTGATGATGGAATGGACAACAAATGAGTACACAATGACATTCACCTACCGAATTTATTGTATAAAGTGAAGCTATTTGAATTCGATGTCAATAAAACTTTCAAACCATCCTTTCCTTTGAAGCAGCCGCCCCGAAGTTCTCTAACGACTCTACATCCACCAGACATGTCAGTCTGTTATTTGTTATCTTTGTACTTTGTTAGAATGTGACGGACCGCCGATTTCTAACGCTGTTGTACTTGATAAATTAAATTTCAATCCAATTAACCTACACTGAATAATTAAAAAAAAAAGTTCACTTTTCACATTTTGTCAGGCGGGCCGGTCCTATGACGTCACCGGGCCGTACGTTGCCCTCCCATGGTCTAATGTCATTGTGCAGTGACCTGGTCACTCACGCTGCTTCTTGACCGTTTGCACCGCTTGAATGAGCAGCTGAAAAGGTACTGATCAGTGGCTACAGACAAATTGTGCTTGCCATTTTAATTTCCCTCTCTCTCTCACACACACCTCCCCACCTTGTCCCTCTACACTCCGGTAATTCTGTTGAGTGACTGCGCCTAAACAAAGGTCGTCAGGGGAGCTGACCTGGACTCGCACCCTATTCACCGATACATCCGTACAAATGACTAAGCATCGCATCCTCTTCAAAGAGTAAAATCTATGAATTACCATGAATTTAAAACAGTCGACAGTCATCGCTGTCTTGTGCCGGTGGTGAGTGGCTAGCAGGCATCTACACTACATCTACACTAGCATCGGCCATAGCACCGCTGTGCTAACTCTGAAGAAACAATGATGTGACCGAAACAGCTATAAGGCACGATTGACAGACCTGCAAAATACCAGCCACTCACCTAACCTGCTCAAACATTCCAAGGCAATGCCTCTAGAGGTCACACCGCATCATGGTGACTTCACTACCATCAGGTTCATCCAGAGTTCTCGCTTCCTTTCTCGCCAGGTAAGACACCCTCCATGCAATGGACAGGGCATTTTCGCCCTTTCACCTTACAAAATGTCATCCTAACTTGTTAGTAAAATAATACACGTCATAGGGAATTTTGTTTCTAGATAAACATCATACAAGTGTCTGGAAACTGCTGTCTCTCTTGACCTGCCTATTACTCTGTGCTGTCACATGATCAGTCACCCAGACCATAGGGTATAATGTCTATGCCCAGACCCGTCAGCTGCATGGCGCAGTCTGGACACCACGGGACTGTTGACCAACAGCATACATCAACAGTCACCATCAACTACCGCATATCATCTGACAAACCTCATTTAGACCAGGAAGACATCAGAAAACTGAAGACAGCATTAGACAGCACAATTCATTTTACACGTCCTGTGAAGTATTTTATGAAAAAGAGAAAAACACACGTGCTTAAGGTATTAATCTACAACAATTGATCCCTGTTATTGTCCAACAAGCAACGCCATGGGTCTGACCACAAGGTTGTTGTGATGGTCACTGGAACAAATCGGGGAACTTCTCCTTGTCTATGGCGGCGTTGTACAGATCCACCTCCTCGTTCCTGGCCTTCAGGTAGTCCTCCAGAAACTGCTCCAGTACTGCGCACAGTCAAGGGCGACTATACAACATACAGGGACACTTTCTAGCTAGGTTAGTCGAGTACACACCCAAGGGTGATTATACAACAGCAAATATCCGGTTAGTCCAGTCTACAGTCAAGGGTGACTATACAACAGCAAATATCCGGTTAGTCCAGTGCACAGCCACGGGTGACTGCACAGCAACCCTCAGTCTTCTCGTGTTCTCTTTATGATGTAAAAAGGATACAAGGGTGTTGCGGAGCGCTCGCCAGACATGCTGACAAACTGTGTGCCGTTGTAGAACCAGCCAGGAGGCAGTGGCTCCAGATGTCGCTCTTTCTGCAACAGTAACCAGTCAAAATAAACTGTTGCTGTATTCACAATAAACGTGACATGTCTATTGTCTGGTTGGAGCTACTACGCTCACCAACATACTATCAAGGCGTTTAAAAGTAATCTTAGTACGGTTTCTGTTATATCTTTTCTCTTACATATGACTAAAACCAGAAATAACTTTCTCTGTTTTTTTTAGGTTTTTTTTTTTTTAATCATGTGCACCGACAGCTGATTACCATTCTATATACATTCGCTTGCGTACTACATCTTCTTGAAAGTAAGCAATTAGTACAGAACGCCACCATCTTGAGAACATCTAATCAATAGCTTAGGTCATTAGGTTAAGAGCATTTCATTAAGAACTTAGGTCACCAGGTCGAGAGTATCTGACTGACTACTTACATGAACGTTGTTGATTTCCTTCTGCGTCAAGTCTGATATACCCAAGCGTTTTTTCTTCTCTGGTTTCTGCCAAGAGAGACAAGCAAAGCACATCAAGCACGAGATAAGCTTCGTTCCTACACAAAAACATTGAAGCATGAACTGGAGCAAAGGACGACCCACCCACCACCCATCTCCCCTCGTCACCTGCTTTGTGCATGCTCGCAACCAGTCCTTGAGCACGTCCTCCTGCAGGCTGCATCCAGTGAAGGCCATGAAGTACTGGTGCTGCCCTCTGATGATGGGCGCTGACTGCTGGCCTGGGTGCGCAGGATGAGGTTCTGACTTAGTGTGGTGTAGCGGATGTCTACAGTGGCCGCCACGTCTGCCGACACCGTGCATAGACAGGGTCAGTGAGGGCATTGGTAGTCAGGTCACCAGTGTGGTCAGCAGGCAACAGAGAGGCATGGCACAGTAGACCATTGTGTAACAACACGAAAACATGTGACAAACAGCTTGGCAATAATTCAGGCATGAAAGAAGAGTACATACTGACGGAACAGCACAGAAAACTCTTTCAAGCAATCAAATAAATCAAGTCAATGCTCAGTTCTTAAGTAACATGTGGATGTTTTCATTATATCAGTATATTTTTACCTACAACATTTTACATGACCGCTCCAAGTCTTTTCTTACAATGCAATTTACCTGAAAACAGCACGTAGCCCTCGATGTAATACACGTTGCCCTCGAAGGGAAACTTGGACAAAGTCTTGGGCAGAGCTGTGACACAGAAGTCATTTCACGTGATTAAACACTGTTTCCTCTAGGTTCACAGGAGTTCAGTGACTCGAGTCTGTCGTATCTCGGAGTGTCAGACGACAGAAACATGAGGCCGACAATGCGGGCAGGTAACTCCCGTTGCCATGGTTTAGGTGATGTCAAATAAACTTGTAAACAAACTAGATGTAACGGTTAATGGATGACATAGCAAACAGGTTAAGAACTCGGTGAATTGAGAAGAAGAAGAGTGAATTTATAAAGCACAATAGCTCAGCTAGAGTCGGCCTCATTGCGCTGATCAAGATCACAAAATAACAAAGATGTAGAAGGAGGAACTATGCGAGGACTCGCTGCATTCCGGCAGCAAAGATGAATGAACATTATACACAGTTTTTATTACCAACATTCATCCATATTTCTCCGATTGAAAGGAGTCTTTCGGTAAATAAAGCAGGTGATCGATTAGTTACATGTACTCCAGTGACGTCACACTACCTCGTGAACGTCACGCTCTCGGTCTGACCTTTCAGTCGCTGCAGGAGCCTGGCCTTCTCCAGGGGCCGTGAGAACCTGAGGATGATGTCGTTCATGTCCAGAGGGCACTGCGCAGACGGACTCCTCAGCACCTTCCTGCTCACACAGACAACACACGCCTGCAGATTATTTAGCTCACAAACCTACTCTGACACTGGCATTGCAAAGAAAACAAGAGTTTTCTGTTCTCAAATAACATTTTCCCAATAACAACATTCGATAACGACGAAGAAGCACCACTTAGCCCTAATATGAGCACAAACTTGTATTAAATATCCTATTGTCAGTTATGACATTTAGCTATCTCCCTGGTCCAGCGAAAGAGCCTCCAGCCCTACACTGTGTGAAGATATTTACCAGCCAGAGAAGAGCAGGATGCGGGCTCGTATCATGGCGGGCTCATCAAAGGCGGTGTCACTGAGCACCTGGTCCAGGTCTGTGCTCCTGCCACACCACACAATTTCCATTTGACAGAAAAACTACATTACTAAACAAACAAGAAAGCTACTGCTTGATTGACAACATTCGAAATGTTGGTAACAATCTTCCTAAGAAACAGTACTTGTCAATTCAACACCCATTCAAGACAGTTGTATCATGGTTCGTTATTCGTTCTCATCAAAGCCTCCCGCGCACTGAACTAAAAGAATGCAAACTAAACCAATTTTAGTTATCTGAATATTTGGTGACAGAATAATCAAGTATCTACACATCTTTGTAGAATACAGCCATAGGCACCATTGTCTGCTGCGAATGTTCACATCCACATACAGTCACAATATTTCATCCACTTAGAACATTTACGAGAAATAAGGTTGGGCACTGACACTGATGCTGAACATGTTTTGCTCATAATATTTCAGCGAATACTTTTTTGTAAAAAGCACAGACGTGGTTCAGATAAAGCATATAGCGATGAACGGACATCAAAATATGAAGAGGTCAAACCGACACTTGCAGGTGAAGATTACATAAATGCACAATTCTCCACACACCTCTTGACTTCTCCATTCTCCGCCAGCAGGAGCGCTACATCAACATTGAGGCTTCTGATCATGCTCTGAATGGTGTCCAGTAGTGCACTCTGAAACATCAGCCTTGAGTAGTCAGGTGTCTTATTGTCAAGACTAATGTGTATTAAATAGTGAAAACGATGAAGGGACTAATGTCTAAAGTATTGTTTAAGCGTTGTATTTGTTTGACTAGCGTCCACACCACTCATATGTACAATAGAAGTCTCTCAATTGACGCGGGAATTGGTTCTCCTAATCCAAGTGAAGGTTCAAAATCATGTACGTTCACCTGTGCATGTGTCTTTATGCAGTGGAGTAGGAACCAGGGCGGGGGAGAGAGAGGGGAGGGACAGCCAACCCTTCAAAAAAGATACTAAGGGGAGGCAAGAATGTGAACGTCGTTCAGTCAGCAAGAATGGCTGACCATCTTCTACATAAAAAGGAAACTTAAAAAGTTGTGGGAATTATCGAGACTAAGTCTGATGTAAGCAGTAAGGTATATGACATGATGATTATGAAGATTTATCAAAATTAGGTAAAAAGAAAAAAATATATCACAGTGGAATGTCAGACAGGATATGAAAAAGTTACTCCACTGTCAACCATACCAATAAACAGCTAGGTTATTTACACTACAACAAAACAAAGTAAGTTTGTTATATTCACTCCCATCTGCCAGAAAAATGTCTTGCATTGAGACACTTACTGGTGCTTTTGTCTGTGAGGTGAAGATAATGTTGTTCACCCAGCCCTGGGCACACTGGTTCAGCAACATTGGCAATGTCATCCTACAGACATGTCGCATCATATTACTGTCACACTGATGCAGTATTGGTAAATGAAATTACTTCATTTACTAAAGTACAAATTAAAGATAACGTAGCAGATAGAAATGTCGCACCCCATGTTAGAACAGAACTTAAAAAACTAAGCAGCTAATGTTTATAAAAATCAATCTGAAACCTCAGACGTGAAGAAACCAACAGTTATCAGACAAAAGAGATTCCTTTAAATATCCGTCCATTCATTCATCCTTTGGTGACAAGCTAACCAAAGAACTGGGTCAGAATCTCATTCCCAGATTATGATGATTCAACTTGGGGCTTAAATACATGAGGCAGGAGGTGGGATGTCTCGCATCTCTTTTCTTTCTGCTGGGAAGTGTGACTGACCTCTGATACTGTGATCTCTTGTTTCTTTCAGCATTATTTTAGCACATATACTAATTTTGTGAATAACCACAGAAAAATATGCTAAATCTATTGCAATTCTATCACAAATACCTTAGTATAATTTATTATAACCCTACCACAGATATCTTACCATTATTATCACCTTACCACAAATACTTTACTGTAATTATCCCTCTTAGACATTGACAATTTTCAACAAAGTATTATTATTTCATCTTTTCATCATTTACACCACCTCTAATCTTTCAATAATAATGTTATCAATGATAACATTAAAAAAAAAATACCTGTTTTGCATAAAGGTGTTGAGTGGGTCAATGCAAGCTGTGATAGCTCCTGTAAAAATGAAGTTTTTTTTAAAATGAGACTACAAATACAAAACATATTTATAAATCCCTTCCGGGAAATTAATTAATCAATCTGCCATGTGAATATAACATAATACATTACATGATGTTTATATCTTTAAAAAGCACACACACGCACACAGAGGAACATATGAGAACGTTTGATCAAATAATCATACTCTTCATAAAAAGTAAAATTAAGTGGAAGAAATGTTCCTAGAGCCGAAAGAAATGGTCACAATGGTGGCAATAGCAAGAATAAAGCAGGAAAAACTAATGTGTACAATTACACATTATTTTAGCAAATAAACATTTTTAAACTTTCTACATATAAACGTGCATAAAATCTGTAAGAGCTTGTTCGCATGCCAACACACTCTTACCAATTTTTAGACTACTGCGAACTTTGGCTTCTGGGTGCCTGAGAATGGCACTCACTACATCTGGAGTGTTCACAAATCTGTAAAAAGTCCGGAGAAGTGCAAGTAAGAAATGTACCAAGGGAGACAACATACTGCTACATCACACTATTGCTAGATAAAAAATTGCTTGTCTCCCCATGTCTGTTTCCATAGCCTTAAACTGTTTTACATCCTCTCCTCCCAGTTCTGTAGTATATAAGTATCAGTCACTCCCAGCATAATTCATGTCTTTTGTTTTCATGCCTATTTTTTCACATATGCATTGCACAATTTAAACCAGCTGAAGGATTAGTTCTCTGCATTTATTGCAAATGCTTTCATCTCCATTGTGAAATATTTTATGGATTTCCTCTATCTTAACAAAAATATTTAGTTTCAGGATGATCACAGTTTCTGGGAGGTCATTGTAGATAAATATCAAGCAGATTAACAGGTGGCGTAAGTGTTGGGTCCAGCAGTATTAATGGCATTGAAAAGCAAACTCATATTGCTAAAATAAATGACAGTGCACCATTCTGAGATCTTGGCACACACTGCAGCTGGGCATGTGATCAAGGCCCAGAAGCAGCTGTCAATACATGCACAAGTACACTGTAACAGACCCTGGTGCCACTAGAAGAACACGGGTCTGACGCAGATTAGCATCCTGCTGCAAGTGTGACGTCACAGCTGAGCTGAGCATCCTATGTAGCTGGACCACATCCAGTGTTGCTTGTTCTATCTGACTGACCACAGTCCACCTAGCAGCAGGAGATAACACTGTTAGCATCAGTTTTATATCATTGCAAAGCCGGCAGCTACACTCAAGAAATCAAGAAATGGAAACTGACAAAGAAAAAAGCCAACAGATGACATAACAACACAGAAAAAGTCATACTTAATATTATTATACAATGTCTGTACTCATAAGTGGTTGTAACGAAACTGAGGTTGGTGGAACCAGGAACCAGGAATCTCCTTCCCTTGCTACAGTTACCAGTATAATATTTTATGCATATATAGATCTTTGGCTATTACTCCACATGGATGCACACGTGTGAAGAACAATGCAAATGTATGCCTTTTATAGACGCTTATAAATGTGTTCATACTGATAGATCTGAATAGTTGTAGCAGTTCAAATTTGTTTGATCTCAGTCTGTACCTGATATGATCCTTGCCTATTGTAGTAAGATGACTACAGAGAGTTTCTTTTTCACTGCCAGGCACTCCCGTCAGAATTGTCACCACCACCTGTTAACAGCAATTACAATATGTCAACATGATCAGAAATTTATTTTTGGCTGTACATTTCCTGCTGTAATCTAGAACAGTGGGACACTTGCTAAATTGGTACATTTGTGAAAAAAACTTAGGGATCTGAACCTAAACTATGCTGTACATAAAAGTAACCTCTTTCAAATACAAATAACAGGGATGTATATGTGCATGGGTGTGCGTGCACACACACAAATGACATGTATGAGTTTAATTTGTAATGATTTAATAGGAATGAAGCCATGACAAATTCTAAGTCTATGTAAAAGATGCAAATTTATGCAGCGAAGTTTAAAAAGTCCCATAATCAAGCAGATGCAGCAGCTGTAGTGGAAGTGAAATATGGAGATAGCCCTCTTTCTGCTTCCTTTTTTTCGCCTGATAAACATGAACTTATTTCTTCTTGAAATTTGTTGTGTACAGCAGAGGAATTTCTTCAGCCACGTTCCAACTGATACAGTGACTTTCTGCTTCAAAGTCAAGTTCAAAAATGAGTAAACATATTATATATTCTTGTGCCAGCTGCCACACCTCTCTACTGGTAAAAACATCATAACTACTGTAGCACTCTTGTAGAGTACTAAGTTATGTCTTTGTTTTGTAGAGGGTAGAAGTCTGACAGCTCCAAGGATTGTCTCTTTCTCACGCCAGCTGCGTACGTAATAGCCAGCCTTGAACTGTCCACCAGTGGCTACTGGCTACTTGACCTATTGTTACACCAGAAGTTACAAAGTCGCCTGAATTACTTTGGGAGACCAGGACCAGACAGGGCGGGGTGGGGGTGCACGGCTGCTACAGGGGGCAGGGAAAGGTCCCAACAAGGCCATGGGAAAAAAGGGGGGGATGGTTCTGGAACGTTCAACGGGGATAGGATAAGTAGAGTAGCTTTACAGTTGAGAGAGGTTTTTTTTTTATTTGGAAGTGAGAGTGGAGAGACGGCAGGCCAGCTGCCAGTGAAACTCTGAATAAAATCTACAGTAGTGAGCCAATTCCATCTTTGTTGTGTTCTTTTACAACTAGCCCATCCCTACGTAGCCATCAGTGACTTAGGTGTTGGTTAGACTACGTTGGGAGATAATCACACAAAGTTATTATATAGTAAGACTGGATGCTGCAGATAATCACCTGGTCATTACTGCTTGAGACAGCAACGGCTGGTTCTCTCTCAATCAGGTGTAACAGATCTGACCGTTGCACCGGAGTGTTTACTGACACGGTTGCAGTTAAGTGCGTCAAAAATCTGTTGAATACAGCCACAAGATAGAAAAGAACAGAAAGCCAACTTTATCTTCATGTCTGTATCTCTTCTGCCACTTTTAAGCTTGTAACCACATACACATACACGTCAACATGTACAGGATATATCAATATTTCTCTATTTCCTTCCCCTCTCTCTCATTTATTATCATCAATAAATCTGACTGGATTAATCCTTGTCCTGAACTCTGACAGTAACTAAGAAGAAAACCACTAAAGTATTCCTGGTAACACTGCAAGTCTTAAAAGATATCTTAACATTCCATATCTTAAAATTGCATTAAGACTACAAGGCCTGCTTCCTTTCACCCTGTGACTAATCATACTTTGGAAGGTGTGGAAGGTTGTGCACAGCATCCTTGAGTGAGATGACAGCAGAAGGGTTAACTTGCCATCCACTGTTTTTGTGAACCTGCTGTAGGTAGCCATATCTGCAACAAAAATCATAAAAATAACTCATTGCGGATTCCTTTAAAAAAAAAATAGAAGAATAGGGAAATTGTGAAATGCATACTATCATGTGGTTCACCAGTCCATGTCATTAATTATTTACATTATAGTCAAGAAAGCTCATAATGATTTCACTTTTCCCATTTATTCCCTAAACAAAGATAACAATGAGAAGAGGATAGCAGGGAGGAGAGAACAAGGGAACAAACTGTACAATGGAAAATAAATATAAGGCTACACAACATCACTTTTACAAGCATTGATTGACAACCATCTTTTCAGGTCTGCCTCTCAGGCACACTATGTACAATTAAATGGCTTTCACATCACAGCACACAGTGCTGTTACATCACACCAAACAGTGCTGTTACATCACACCAAACAGTGCTGTTACATCACACCAAACAGTGCTACATTTTTCTGACCATTCCTCCCTGATCAAAAATGAGTTGAAGACAGCAATGTCATGAGTGGGATGATGCAGAAATGAAATGATGCAAAGTCATTGGCAGTCTGGTACAATGCATTAATCCACCTCCTGTCCTCTGCACCCACACATACACATTTGCAAAGAGAATGAGAGAAAAACAAGACTGATGGTCAAATGTAAACATGAGAGGCATTTTATTCTTACAATTCCTTCAACCGATCAGGCAGCTCTTCCCTTTGAAGCCGGTTTACTTGGGGCATTTGTGAGTCCTCCTTCCAGCCCCTTAACACCTGGGTGTTAATCATAAGCAATATTAGAACAAAGAAAGTCATTATTTACAAAACTATATAAAACAGCATTTCATAAGGGTATATTTAAGATAACTGTGATAACTCTCCTAAAACACCTGATCAATTGATAGACCTGTAAATTAGTATCAGTCACTTTTTCTTTCTTTCTCTCTCTCACACACACTCACTCTTCCCCTTCCCTACCTACCTCCCCAAACAGATGTGTATGAGCCTTGCTTCGTGGAGGAAAGACAATGACCAGCATCTTATCAGGAGCAACCAAATGTGGTGGAAGCTTCACAGCAGACCAGGTGTGATAAGTAATAATCAAAAGCACTGCAGTTACTGTTGAGTCCTATCATGCACAAGAATGAACAAGATGATGCCATGTCTTAGTGTCCTATGAACTACACATCTATAAAAAATATCAAAATAAGTGTTAGATATGTCAAACAAGAACTTTTAAGTGAATAACTGTGATTATTTGTATGCACAAAAGTGTAAAATAGTAAGCTGATGTAATATAGTTGCGAGATTATTATTCTTTAAATTATATTAAGTACCTGAGAAATTACATGTATATGTGCATGGACACAGGTATCCAGACAGACATACAAACATTTAAACAAACAAACAGATGCACAACCAGGCTTGATCAGAATTAAATCTAGACTTTGTGAATATGGCTTGTACAACAACAAAAGCAGCAGAAGAAGGGTTATTTTGAGAAGATAATTATTATAATAATCGCTAACACAGCAAAGAATTAAAAAGCCAGTTACTAGATCTGTAGACATGATAACAAAAACAGCTAGACTGTGATGACAGCATATTCACCCCATCAAACAGCTGCAGCTTGCTACAGTCTGCAGCCAGGAGAGAAAAGGACCCATAGCTATCACTGTACAGAGTGAGTCCATGTTTGTACACATACAGGCTTACTGCAACAGTAAACATACAATAAAAACATCAAATATAGTAAACATATCAAAGTTTAAAGACAGCTAAACCCTGGTTTGTACATCTACAGTGACAGTATTATGACTGAAAAAATTTTATGGAAATGATTTCACGATGTACGCATCACAAAAGTCTTAAAGATCCAAACCCTTTCAAATATTTATCTAAAGAAAAAAGTGTTAAAAAATGTTTTCGATGATGCAAAATGTAAGCTCATACTTGTTCAAAAAATACTTTGATACTGTAATTAACAAGAACAAACATTTCAGTTTTCTATCTCAGGAAGCTACTTTGTTAACTTTGTTGACATTAGCCCTGAGTGTTACATGATTTGATAAAACAGGTTAAGACTGAGTAAAGTTCTAAAGGGTCTACTCAAGTTATCGTAGGTGAAACTCAGGTTGGACACTACCTCTAACGGCATAAACTATAGCTCTGAGTAATTATGTGTATGAAATGTTAAACCCAAGTAAAATTCAAAGGAATGGCAATAAAATAATAAAGCAAAAGTTCTCACCTGTTTCAGGAGGCAAAGTAACAAATGCACTGGATGTCAGATCCACTTGGTCACCTGACATCAACATGGACCCCATCCTTCTAGCAGTATTGGACTCTATCTTTGACTTTAATGCTTTATGATCACTTCCTGTGTTTGCTGTCACCTATGCACACAAATGTGGGCTTATTAAATCATGAGATAAGTAGAAAGAGAAAATAAAATAAACCTGAAGCAAAGTTTTGTTGAGCTAAGAAAGAACAGGAAGCCATAACTCTTGGTTTTCGACAACAGTTTCACACAGTGCTTAGAAATATCTATCATACACAATTTGTGAATTTTACATTATCTCACAATACTATCTTTACAGAGTTGCTCATGAGAAGACACTGAAAGCTGTAAATGCATACTTACCCCCCAGAGTCTGTATCTGGGTATGTGGCTGGTTATATACAGAACATCATAGTTTACAGTGGATGACATTCCTGTTGAGGGATAAATCCTGAATGTAAATTTACCAGTTCAAAGACTCCCAGCAAATCCTCCCAACTATTGAATCCAAGCAGCAACTGTCTCACAAGCTGTACCGTTAGACCTATGCTGTTAAAGATTATTTTCACTCTACTTTGCATCTCATACATATCATATGCCTAGTAAACTAGCATTTTAGTTTTTTTGAAATTCACTTCAGAAAAGTGCCCAGAAATAAAAAAAAAAAATACAAAAGCAAGAGTGAGACACAGATACCCCTTTTTTAAAAAAAAACTGCACTCTATTCTTTTGGGATTTTAAAAGATAAAAACTCAATGATATTTTTCTGTCAAAGCTGGTTCTTCCAGCTTGTGAGCAATGTGTAGAAAATTATCCTGGGTGTTGTTAAAACAAAATGGCACTCTGTATCAGCAGTAACAGTAGTGCTCATGACATAACATAGAGATCAGCATTAATGGCAGTACTAATGACATAGCAAAAATAGGAGGTATCAGCATTACATACTCATGGCATATAGAAAGTATGAGCCTTTATAGGGTTGCTCATGACATATAGAAAATATCAGCATTATAGTGGTGCTAATGACAAAGCAAATAGGTGATATCTACCCATTTCCCCAGAGACACACTTCTCCGCTTACTGCTGCTCATTAAGTCTCAGGATGATAGATAATACACATTGTCCAAATGCAATGTTCTGCTCACTGTATCAGGCAGTTTCTACTGCATTTTCCTGTTCTGCTTGTCTAAGAGTTGTGGGGTCATTATATAGTCTATGTCTGATCAAATAAAATTAATGATCATTTTGTGTTTGTAAGGTTTCATAGTTAACAAGATGGCTCCCTATACATGCATGCCATGTGTCATTACAGGTTAATGCAATCAGTTTTATTAGAATGAACACTGAGAGGTAGACTTAATCACAAGAGGACAGGCATGAAAATGAAATGAAGAACATTGACTGACCTAAATCAGCAAGCGGTATGAAAGAATCCAGAAAGCATTCAGAGAAGACCAGAGAGCCAGGAGAGCAAGCATCCAGCTGGCTAGCAGGAATATCATACAGGGTCATGGTTGCAACCTTTGCACAGGTGTTGTGCTGTCCGTCAACAACTTCAGACACGCTGGGAAAGTGACATTTTATTTTCATTCTAACTCAAAATAAATATCTACATTACTTTTGTGAGTAATGTTACTGCAGTTAAACTATTCTGCAACATTACTTGTTTAGAAATGTTAAATGCATTCCACCATCAAATGTAATCAACTATGAGTCCCATTAAGCAAGATAGGAGCCTTTTCTCATTCATCTATAGGCTCAAATCTTTAGCAAAGTATTATTCTTTATTCTTTCAAATAATGGCAGCAATGTCATTTTTACATGTATTATCAATGGAAAACAAAACAAAAACAAAGGCAGATAAGTGCACAACAACGCTCTTGGTCAATTATCTCCCTTACATTGCCTTCGTCAAGGAATCTGGAGTTCATATTAAAATGCCCAGGAGGGTTATAAAAATCCAAATATTTTAAGATATTTTTATTCATTTAAAAATATGAAAGAAAACTCAAAAAAAAAAAAACAAAAAAAAAAAAAAAAAAAGAGAGAGAGAAGGAGAGAGAAATAATGTAAAAACTGCACCCATGTCACAGACACAAAAAGGCCCCTGAAGAAATGCACAAAAATCTAACACACCGCTGTCAATGCACTTACCTTCCGTCTCTGTGTAACATCTCGATGGAGAAGACAACCTTTGACCTTCACAAAACAAATTAGACATTTCTAAAGTTTCTGCTAACCTAGTGAGTTTCTAAACGTCAACAAGACTTTGCAATAGGTCATGACTATACTGTCTTCTAACATTCACAGAAATAGTGTTCTGGATCAGGAAGCTCACAATGTTCTGTTTGCATTTTAATTGTTGTTTTTGTTTTCACATCCAAATATGGCAGGGGATGCATTGGTAATACAGGCAAGGGATGCAGCACTGGTAATACATAAGGTGGTGTTAGTAATACAGGAGATGGATGGACAAGTTATACAGAAGGCAGGACAGAAATATAGAGAAATCAGGATACTGGCAGTAAGTGTTGGTGTGACTGAATAGCAAACATACCTGTTGGAGAGGCAGCCCTTGAGAGCGGAGGTCATAATGCTATGGCATCCCTCCACCAGGGCTTCAAGGGCCTCCTGTTGAGCCTGCACACAAGCAAAAAGACATACTTTGGTTAGTAAACAAAAGTACAAGTTCACTAAATATTTCCCTTCTTGCTTGTGGCACTCATCCTGTACTAGACTTCTAACAACTACATTTTGTGGTTCTGAATCCATGGTGACCAGACGTCCCGCTCTTTCACTTAGCGGGACAGTCCCGCTTTTGACCTCTGTGTCAAGTCACGGTACCTGAATATAATATGAAGAATCGCGCTGAGCGGAACTAACGATAGACCAAAGTTTTTTTTTTTCTTTTGGCTTTACCGTGGGGAAGTCATCAAATGTCCCTTGTCTTACCAAATCTGAATATACACTGGACCCCCCCCCCTACTTTTTTCGGCGTTTCCGTTTTTAATGTACGAAGTGAGGGTCGACCGGACCATCTTCGGCACGGTGTCCCGCTTTCGCTCCCGAAACATCTGGTCACCTTACTTACACTGTACTTCACAGAAGATATTTTCCTCAGTCAAGCATGAGGAGCACATGTGACAAATCCACCCAGCCCACCCAGGATAAAGTGACGACCAGCACAGACGACCACAGACAAAATGCACAATGTCATACTGTATGCAGTATAGCTTTGCCTCCAAAGTCCCTGGCGCCATTGTATTTGAGCATTACATCGTTGTTCACGTACGTTAATATCTACACATTACATGCGTGTGGTGTGTATTATGCACACATAACTTCACTCGCTGCCTTCCCTCACCCTCTTAAGACACAGGTACCCATTCCTACCAGCTGGATCCACTAGGGGCAAAGTGATAAAGTGATCTGCGGTACACGGGTATCGAACCAGCGCTGAACTCGGCTATCAAATTCCTGTCTTTCGTGAACCAGCTGTCTGAATGTCGTGAACGACTTGCCACTAATGTCACCGAGTAATAAGCGGCTGCCACTGAATTTCTGGAACATGACAAACACACAGACCTGCCCTGATACCTGGGGTGGGAAAGCAACAGTAGCGAGGTTACTCCCGTCCCCACCCGCTACCGGACCTCAGCGGTATCGCCATACATATGTGGGGGAGCCCTCACAGCGGTATCATCATACATATGTGGGGGAGCCTCATAGAGGAAGAACCCGATCGTCTGTTTGGGCCTCTATAATGATACTTATTCCCTATTAGCAAACCACGCTCGATTAGTTTTAACAACGGTTCTCAGATCATCAAAATGACATTGCGACTGATGGCCAAAAAATCGTCTTACATGCAGCCATGGAAACATGCCCTTTCCCCTACACGTGTAGTACACGACGGGGATGTAGAGACTAGGTGTACAAACACTCCAAGTGTAGTGTCAAGCTGGACACACTGCCATCGTCGGCCGTTGGCGAGGACTTACAGGGGGGTGTAATTGGGGGAATA
Organism: Pomacea canaliculata; assembly: GCF_003073045.1. Classification (NCBI taxonomy): domain Eukaryota; kingdom Metazoa; phylum Mollusca; class Gastropoda; order Architaenioglossa; family Ampullariidae; genus Pomacea; species Pomacea canaliculata. The sequence continues at coordinate 32,684,557 of NC_037594.1, forward strand.
ACTCGCCCCCACATTTGACGACAGGACCCTAGCCCTACACCCGCCATGCTGATCAACCCGGCACATTTCCATTGCTAAAACAATTTCGGTAGCCATGGCCCGCTGAACTGATCAATGTCTTTGAGAGCGGCTGGGGACAGACCGGATATTGGTTTGATTATTGGTTCCTTTCAGCTGCTTTGGGAGAAGTACGGGAGTGTTTGTCCTGGTCACACTAGGCTGCTATGTCGGGTGGTCCGAGGATAGGGGAAGGTTAGGGTTTCAGCAATGACCTGAAGAATGGTTCTGCCTCTTTGTGCTTTCTCCCTTGATCAAGCCTTTCATACATCGGTCTGATGCGTCTTTCTAATTTTCTGCGAAGAAAGAGTTATGGAGGACAGAGAAAGGATCAGGGTAGATAATCTAAGGCCACGCTAATTCCCCTTTCCTTTTCACTTCCACAGAACCAAACTGATCGCAGCCAGCTCTGTGAACTGCAAGCCTTGCACTCTTCCCATCTCTGAACTGTAGGCATTGCACTGTTTCCATCTCTTTGCAAGCCTTGCATATCTCTCTGTTCACAGAACTGTAAAACTGAAGAAGTTTATCTGCTGAGATATTTAAAATATCTACACTTGTCCTTGCAGCGTGGCACTGATCGAAACACGGCTTCGTTAATATTTTTATGTTGGAAACACATTTTAACAACACCACTCAAAACATTTGTCACAGGCGCGATACATGTATTTGCCAGTTAATGATTCTTTCCATCGGCTTTCCACCTTCCCGAGATTAACTTTAAAAAAGTCGTGAAACTAAGGAATCAGGAACTTCATTTTAAAAAACCTTTCTCAACCAATCAATAAACAAAACACAAATACACAAATATTATTACTGTTTCGCATATAAGAAATATCTCATTACTTTTAATGCAATTATTTAACACTTAAAAATATTAAAAGGTGTGATACTTATAGTTCAGTCTTACCAAGAATGTATTAGGTTGATGTTGAAATGAAGGCTGAAAGTTTAATGCGAGGTGAAAGGCCTTTATACATTTGTGCTCAGCTGTTTATGTGTGTAAGACAGATTGCTGTAGTATGACCATCATCCGAGAGGTAGGCCACCTACTGGCAGTTACTTCCCATCATGATGGCTGTTGTTTTTCGCAAACCTAGTAACTCAGCTTCGAAGAACTGAGGAACTGTCACTGACTAAACATAGTTGATAACTTTCCCTCACACAAAAAGAACAATCTTGCCAAATGTTTGAATCGAACAAAGTATGCGATTTACATGGACAGACAGAGACAGACAGACAGACAAGTATGCACACTGCCACACCAGCTTCAATTCTAACAAAATAATGTCTGTAACAGCAACATCTGCAGCATCTGGTGTGGCTACAGTGTCTAGTGTCTATAGTGTCTAGTCTCATGCAGCTGCCTCCAGGGGACCCCACGTAAGAGCGCATGCCTGCTGACCTCTGGCATCTGCGATCCCGTGACATCACTGCCGGGCACGTTGAACAGGCCGTTGCTATGACGACTAACTTTGCACAGGCAGCGTCTACGGTCAAAGGACACCTGGTCAGACGCCCGGTGGGCGGATGCTCACACACTTCTGGGAGCTGCATGCATTAGTACTTATGTCTGCACGCTGTCGTGCAGCGAACAAAACCAACAAACACAATGAAGTCTGCGGAACGAAAGGGTTACCTTGGCGACGAGGGCCGACTGTGAGTATGCTTGGATGCCCCTCATGACGCCATTCACCATTGCCGCATACACCGTAACCAAGTACCTGCAACAGTTGGAAGTTCGCTTGTACCTTTGTACTTCAGCTGCCTTCCTCCGTTGCCAGAATCAAGACAAACACTTTTGGTGAAAACATGTTTTACATTCAGCATAAACTTCTTGTGACTCCCTCCCTGATGTGACACATTCATGCCATCAGAAAAAAAGACTTTCAAGAGTCTGACTGTTGCTCTATATCATTGGCAGCTTGCACTGCTTTTGTGTTATAACTTCTACGGTTTATACACTTCTTTACTTAATGTTATAATAGAGCGCCATACTAATAGAGCGCCATACATAATATGCTTCATCATCATCATCATCATCATGAATCCATGATCATAATATCAATGCTACGACTATGGGAGCACGCATCATGTACATCGTACTCTCATCTCACATATGTACGATTTAACAAGACCTTCCTAAATAAGAGAGGAATAAACACAATTGTATTAGTTGCTTTATTTAGCAGGAAAGTGCGTCCACCTCGAGGTGATTTCGCACTATGGGGGGAGGGAGTGGGGACCGGAGTACCCGGAGCAAATCCCCGACGCCCAGTTGACACTGTTGACAGGTGTCACGTGCAGCGAGTGCCCGAGACATGTCGCCACTTTGCCAACTAACTACATTACAGTCGACATGGTGAGCTGTACTCACCACAAGCCTTGTATCTGCCTGGTACAAACTTCTAGTCTCGTTCTCAGAGGCTTGCACCAGACGCTCTGGTACGCGCGTGCGTACAAACATGCATAATCACACGTGCACACGTGCGTCACTCATTTGAAACTGATGACATATGCGCAGGTGCGTGCATGTGTGTGTGTGGAGGATATTCATTCATGCAGCAGCCGAGTAAACGAATGTATCCGTAGAAAGAGCAGGAGGTGACGTGTGAAGACAAAAGACGAGGAGATGAAGAAAGAAGGAAGAGATGAGGCGACAGAGGAAACAATGGAATCAAATGCTTCATCTCTTTCAGTGCACTTGTCAAGGCTAAGCTCTAATCTGCAACATGATGGCTGTAATTGTCTCGTCCACATCATTAGAGACGAGGACGGTATGAACGACAGTGAAATCTGAGGTCAAATGCAACAACGGACACATAAATGGTGTCACTGGTGTCAGTAAGAGCAGGAACCCACATGATGGCACAGTGGCAGACGAAGATATTTGAAGGAAACCGTTATTACTCAGAGAAGACATTAGTAGGCAAACGACAAGGATACAGTGAGCAAACAAACACCACCAACCTCCACCAACCTAGTGACAAGGATGTTGTTGCACTAGCAAACACTACTACCCTAGTGACAAGGATGTCATTGGTTTAGCAACAAGGACTTTAGTAAACAAGAAAATATGACCAGTATGGTGAGGACATAGGTAAGCAAGTAAAATGTTGTCGTCTAATGACGAGTAGCCCACAAAGAGAGAGGCACACGTCGTTGACACATATCTATATATGAAGCTGATATACATGCACGCGCTCCTGTAGACAGCGCCAAAGAGAGATGAGAGGCCAAAGCACCGAAGACAAGAGAACAGGAATCATACACGGGAGGGTGAAGGAGGACAGTGAATTATCACAGCTACTAAGGACAGAGGAAAACTAAGAATAACTGCAACTCTTCAATAGTGGAGAGCAGCGAGAATGGTCTAACCCTCCATCTCTCTCTCTACGGTGCTTGTGTATTCATACAATCCCCAGATACTCCTAACAAAGCGCTGTCCTCCTCAAATCAATCTGTAGGGCCCTCTCATCCCGCATCTCAGTATACTAATAGTTGTCACCATCATTATGTGAGCAATATGCTAAACAGTCATCGCCATCATTATGCGAACAACAAGTTCAACTGTCATCACTGTCATCATGTGAGCAACACGCTAAATAATGTGAGCTGTCATTAACCGAAAAGCAAGCTAAGCATTTGTTCTTGCTTCCAACAGCCGAGTCTCTGTTCAGTCCCGGAGCAGCAAAAAGCTGCAAGACTTTGATGGATCCGTGTAATACTGTGCACAAGACAATGCAGGAAGAAGCGACAAGCGAACAGCAGGACGACTACAGAACAAGGCAGCTCGGGAGGGGAGCACGAGAGGCGCGGAGCTGCCTGCTGTCTGCCTGACGGTGACAGACTGCAACCACCGGCAGACAGGAAGCGGGCAAACAGGACAGTGAAGGCATCCCGCGGTCCCTCAATCACCTCTCTGGGGTTAGGACTTTTCGCCGAGGCTGCCCATGCGGCAAAGCACGTTAGCAAAACGTGCGGATACTGGCCAGGCTCCAGCCAAGAAAGTGTACAAAAATCTGCAAGACATCAAGCTGCATGAGAAGAATCGGACTAGGCAGGCGGGGTATTTCTGGGCAAGCATTTTATGTTAACCAAGTACATCCAACCCTCCCCCCCCCAAAAAAAAAAAAACAAAATGCCGCCTGAGTCAAAGCTGGAAGAACAGGAAACCACATCGAACCTCTGGACGCTCGTGGCACTTGTCCCAGCAGGAGCAGCCTAAAGGTCATCGATAAAACGTCACATCGAGTCCAGTGTGAGGCTCGGATACCCGCCGTGTAACTACGCCACGTGACTGCGACCCTGCGACCGACCCCACATCGCACTTAGTCACCGGCCTGCCAGCATCCCACCAGTCACTCGCACTTGACAGGCTCACGCAAGCCTCCCAGCAAAGGTCCGCAAATAAATGGTCGGAGGCCAAGACAGTGGGAGGTCTGGAGCTGCAGCAACCACGCCACTGCCGAACACAGCGACATCGCAAACACTTGTGGTTCAGTCACAAAAACAAAGGGACAGAAGGTCGAGTGTTGCTCGGCGACCACGTTCGCAGGGAGTCCATTGTAGTCGTCTTCCCTTCGTGGGTCAGGGTGCAGACCGCACGCACACAGAAGACAAAGCCGGTAAATGTGTGAGAGAGAGAAATGCGTCTACCTTCCTCAAATGTTTCCGATAAAACGTTGACTTCTCATTTGTATTGCTACCGATTGCTTTCTTAAACGATAAAAAAAAAACAACAACAACTGCAGAAGGGACTACAGTGTTGTCAACTGTCTGCCTAACGCTCTGGGGACCTTCTGTTAACGAGTGCCTCAGTCACTGGTCACTGTAGATGGAAGAAAAACGACATCCTGTCCTTACGATATATTTTCCCCAGCCTTTTGAAGAGAAACATAAACTCAAATTCTTAACATAATATGAGATAAGCGTTCGTCGACTAAAGTAAATGTGGTCTGTGTGACATGACACGTGACAAACTATAATCAGTCATTATTTCAGTCATTCACTCCCTAATCCTTAGGTCAGGGGCTAGGGTGCTGGGTACCATGTACGAAGTTTTCACCGCTGCCAGGCATATCGTCGGCGATGTTCTGAGGACCAGTGGTGGCGGCCAAAGATCGTTGTGCAGCACGAAGTGTCATCGACAGCTGCTACTACGTCACTTCCGTGCAGTGCGTCACTGGTCGACATCGTGAGAAATCATTGTCTCCGGGGAAACGTGCTGCACGTGGTAATTAGGGAAGCAAGGCCACACACCCACAACATCCTCGGCTTCACCGCACATCTTAAAGTGTCGGAATGAGGGGGCAGTCCAGTGTACTGAGTGACCCCGCCACCTTCCATGTCTAATGGCAACATCTTCCTTCTAATGGCAACATCCACACAAAACTAACTGGGATCCACGTGGCCATCTTGTTGCTTGACCACACGAGATGATGGTCTGTAGGACAGTCACCTCAGTTGCAGACACTACCTGCACTTGACGGCAAAAAGAACAACAAGTACTTGACCACCTGGGTTTACTTGAACGAGACAATGTAGGCTACACGGATTACCTGGATATTATTTGCAAGTCTAAAAAGGCCTCTACTAATTATATCACTCGAAATTACAAAGACTATAACAGAGAGTATATACCCCTCTTGTCCTCCATCCCCACCAGCGAACGTGGTGTGCTTCACCTAGTCATGATCATTGCTGTCTTCCTATTGTTTATGTTATTATTGTTGTTGTTATTGTTGTTATTATTGTTATTATTATTATCATAAACGCGTGCCTTGCATAGCGATGATGACGCTCACAAGAAGCATGATATCATCGCTTCAGACAAGAACACGACATGAACAGTATATGAAGAATGGAAGGATGAACAGCAGCACTGGCAAGTAATAAAAGACAAACACTGAGGAAGTAAACAGGAATCGGGTAACAACCTGAGATGACATTAATCGTTAGAGGGAAACGACCGCGCGGACTAGCCAACAGACCATGAAATGTGAGAGTATGGTTAGAGGAAGGACTAGCATTGTGAATTGTTGTTAGGAGAACAGACGATAGTGCACGAGTAAAGAAGTCGATGGTGGTTAGGTGGCGGATACGGAGGAGGAGAGTGTAAAGGGTGGATACTTAGTCTGACCAGCATTCCATTGACCTAATGACCTAATCACTCAATGTAGTGGCGCCTGATGGTGTAGTCGTCAAAACACTCGCTTGTCATCCCTGCAGTGAGTGGCTCAAGGGTCAGACTACAGAATGAATTCTATAAGTATGAAAAGCATTGTATAGCTGTAGAGAGTAATTTAGATGAAAACTCTCCTCTTGGCGCCCCATAGCTACCGACCTCACACATTTGTATGTTAGGGATGGAAATGTGTCGCTTCTGTAAGCTTGCAGACTATATCAGCCTTCTTTGTACAGGCTTCAGGCTCTTCCATTCTAAACAAGAGTATAACAGTCTTTTACAGAGTATAACAGTCTTTTACAACTTCCAGCAGTCTTCGTGAAAATTAATCAGGCAGTAATCCTTTGCTCCCATCTTCTTCACTCGGTCGTCGAGTGCAAGAAATTTCCTCTCACCTAATTCCACCGCCACCACCGGCGGCCACGAACTTTCACGAGAGAATAGTACGAGATTCGCCTGTGGGTGAGACAAATATCTGTCAATCCAAGCAGACTTGTTGTACTGTGCGAAAAGTACACGGTCGCAAACAAGTGTCCGATGAAGGGAGATGTTCCACTCCAAAATACCAGCCTTACAGGCAAACATCTGTATTTGTAGTAACGATTGCCCCCTTACTGAACTTATGACCTCAGCCACATCGTCCATCAGCCTTCGTGGAAAACATGTCTGTCCTCTGCAGCATTCGTCTGGAACACTTCTCTGGTCCTGTCGTCCCTCGTAGTCGGTCTGTGAGCTTTTCCCCATTAGAAGTCGAGCGTAATCATCAGATGAATTTCCTGTTAAACTGTGATCATCATGTGTCACTTGCTAAAGCTGTAATTAAGCCAGCCACGTGATCATGTTACAGCTGCAATCATCAGCGCACGCGTTCATATTCTTTGCCAATGACAGTAAATTTCGACTGGAACATTCCAGTGAATCGAATGGAATATGTAATAAAGAGTATGTGGAACCGCCTGTTTACAAAAATCTTTGCCTGGAATGGATCAGACAGCGCTGAAGCTGGGTGGTTACGGTCTAGCAGCCAGGTGCACTACCAACATCCTTGTCTGAGTATTCACCTGCCAACAGAGCTGCTCCTTTAACACCCGGCAAGCGGTGATTGTGTACCCAGCCCCTGGCCCTCTGTAGACACAGGTTCATGGCGGGATATAGCTTGAGATATACCTCCATCGCACTTAAACGAATTCTTTGTTGCTGATGATCACTTTTATTTAACTTCCTCTCGCCAAATGTGAGCACCATCCAGTCTGGAATAAACACTTGGTATTGGGGTTACTTCTGAATGTGGTGGTTCTTACCTCAGCTCTGCTCTTTTGCTCGCCGCGTCTTGACTGCCTCCACCACCTGTAACAATTTGAAACAGAATTAATCCTGACCTTGTTTGTTCACAAGGTAGACTGTCTGAGAGATGTACTCCCCAGGACCTACCTCCCTCCCATCCCCGAGTCAGTCTTCCGTTTTGTTTGTCCTGATAATGTCAGCAGAAGTCGAATCAGTCGCCGCTTTTGTGTTGTCTCCGTGGTCAGCAATAGTATGGACTAGAATTCGATCGAGTGTATGGGTTAATAATTATAAGAAAAGCATTTGTTTAGCTAGTTGTTGAAAATGTAAACGGTTTGGCTGCCAGACAATGTGACAAAAACACAAAAAGACAAAATGAACTGTGACCCCTGACACATGGCGTCCTCGAGGACGGAATTGGAGACTGAGAGACACGTGTACAAGTTTCACAGCCTCGACAGTCCAGTACAGGCGGCAGTGTGCTTTGACAAGTTTCATTTTAAAAAAAGGCTTTATTCTATCACAAAATATTTCTGATCCGTTAAACACATTTTCCAGATATGTGCATGACTGGAGTGGGTTTCAATCAGGCCTGTGTCAGTTCTTTTATGTCGGGACAAGACTCGTCAGCCACTCCTTTCACTGTTGTTATGTTTGATTGATATGGAGGGCCACACCAGACAGCTGACGCTCACACAAGGCCAGACAGCGCCAGAAGAGATGTGACGAATTGATGAAAAGAGCAAAGGTCAATGAGAAGTGGGAAATAAGCAAACACTGGCGGGAGGCTGCGGGTAGTCTGCTCTGAAGTTTCATGTCGCGCTCTCAGTTTTATAATGCGTTTTACGAGGCGCATCCCAACTGCAGGTCCCACGTGCACACCTCCCACTGGTGCTGCTGCTGCTGAGGAGCAAGATCGATGTTGGAGGCTGCTTCACCAATAAACACGTGCGATGGCGCCGCTTGACCGCGCGCATTGTTGTCACTCGTCTTTACTAACAGTGCTCTCGTCACGTGACTCAGCTGCACGCTCTTCCTCTTCCCTCTTCCTTGTGGACTCTGGAGAAAACATTGCACTCGTGTTTCACCACACGTTTTCTCCAGCTCGTGTCTACGATCACACGATAATGGCCCTTGAGCAAAACACTGTTTCACGTCCAACGGCTGCTTGTGATGAGATACAGAAAACAGGAAGATGAAAGAAAAGACCCATAATAAGGTCGGAGATGATGGGGGGTGGACGACAGGCATTTTGATGACCCGACGTCCATTGACATCTGATGGTCTGATGGTCTGATGGTGTGCTCTCACCTGATTGTTTGTTTACTTTAAAACTGCACTCTCGTCTGCAAATGAGATCAGAAAGGTAAAGGCCGCTGAAGACACCACACAAGAAGGTGGATCTTGTAGTCTGTCACGTGAGTCCAGACACGCAATCTTGTCGCAGGCACAGCTTGGTTGCATGAGCCTTTTTCCATCTTCCACGTAAATTTTCCCATATAGCCCATTTACCCTTCAACATTTACGGGACCTCTGTACATGGAAGGAGATAAGAAGATTGATGAAGACCGGCTGAGGTATTACAGCCATTCCTTCCACTGCAGTCAAAGCTTAACGATGGAGGGAGCCAGCTGTAAGCCCGAACATTATGTGAAGATCGGGGGGCACACACCTCACCCTTGAACCATAGCTTAATCCCCAGTAAGCCTGGGTATCTTTACCCCTCACATACTCAAAAGTATGTGTTTAAGACACCATAAGTTCAGGGGGCACAGCACCAACAAAAATGGAATAGGATCAGAAAAATGAGTTCCGTGCTTTGTGTCTTGATCATCTATGTGTTGAAGAATGACAGAATTAATGTTCACTTAAAAAAAACAAAACAGTTCACTGAAGATTACTTTAGAGAATTGTAAAAATCTAGAGGATAATGGAGGCAGAAAAATTGTGAGAGAATTTTAGATGTGAAACTTACTGCTGGTAGCTTTCCGCTCGTTGGCAGGATCGTCATCATCTGTAACAAACAGGCAACGGACCGTAAAATGAACCCGGATAACGAAGTTCAATAAAAACTGCAGTGCCAATCCTCCTTTTAATCTAGCAATTACCCCTTCAAGACCAAACATTAAAGCGATTACATCATGCCTGTTAATTATTGTCATTTTCTCTGGCACAGAATTAGAAAGGTTCTATCCTGTCTTTGAATAAAATTCCATCCTTCATGAATCTCTAGAAGAGCGGAAACGTTTCCGCGAGGAATTGATGACAGTCGTAAATCATGACAGCACATGGTGGAAAAGATTGTAAATAAAGTGGACCTCATTCAGAACGAAAAGAAAATGAAAGACGAGCTTCAGAGAGGAAGCCACCCGTCAGACAATGAAGATGAAGGTATGGAGCGCGTGACACGGATGCCAGCAGCAAGGTCCAGTTGCTCTACTGACCATCAGTAGGATGGTTCTTGAAGACCCACAAGTATTAAATTTATTTGACCCAACTTTGTACCTATAGCTAGTCAAACTGTTTAAATATTAAGTCCAGGGTCTTTCTAGGAAAAGGCAGACTGGCAACAGCTAGGACCTTGTAATCAGGAATGAAGCATGCGGCCAAACTTGGTGGCCGAGGTGACCTGTGCTGTTTAGACACTCATTGCATGCTAGCTTGGCATCATGTATAATCAGTCATTTCGGCTCATCAGATAAGTCTCCTCATCCTGTCAAGCGGCTGTCCTGTAAGATCATGCCCTGCAGTGTGAAGACCTGTGCCCTAGAATGCATCACATTGTCCCCCCATGAAAAATGCAAGACCTTGAGTGCCCCACTGATGAGACTGGCAACAACGGGCCGCGAACTCGAGGTTTCAATGTAATCTCGTGTAATGAACACTGCACTTACCTGAGCCAGTCTAAGCGAGGAACTGGTGATCAAATGTTAAATAAGGTATTACCGAGGTCCTAGGACCAAGTGCTAAATAACTGTTGATGTCGATTAAGTGTTAAGGTATCGACGACCATGTGTTAATTAATGTAATGACGATCAAGTCAACCAAGTGTTGTCTAAGATGATGACGACCAGGTACTAAGGTACTGATGATCAGGTGCTAATTGAGAGTGCTAATCAAGGGCTGAAGCCTGAGTATCGCAGCGATTGCGAAGCAGATTGAGAAAAATGTTGCAAGATTTAGCACTGCTACAGTGATTTGCGCTCACCTTCAGCCACGTGACCACAGACGCTAGTGAGACGAACGCCACCTACAAACCTTTCACCCTTGTCTCCCGTGATCCTCTAAAAGCCCATTTTGGTCCCGCCATTGTCTACTGATATAGCATCAGCATTGATTGAAATGTTACCTCGAGACTCACTAATCCTGCAGGTACATAAAGAAGTAACTTTATATCCGACAGACACAATAACCAAGACTAAGGAATGAAATACCTGCAGGCATTACAGACCACCAAACGACAAGGCAAACATCGAAGGCGGTGTAACGATGATTTCTGCAGGATGTCCTTTTCCAAGTTGCACGCTGTCTTTCGATCATGAACACCCGTGAAATGGTTCTGTCGCCCATTTCTTGAGGTCGATGGCTTCTGATTAAAACACTGCCTGCACTTGGAGCACACGAGAGACGACATCAAACACTGCCAGAACTTTTATTATTCCGTTAAGAAGGCGCTGTGGTCAGAGAGAAGCTGATAAAGACGAGGACATCAAAGGCTGAAATGTCATTACAGAGAGAAGCTGCGTGCGCAGCAATACAAGGAAAGCGCCTTCTCGCTCTTAATCAGCAGCTCACCTGCCCCCACTCCCCCCTACCTGCAGGTCCATCTAAAGCCCCCGTGTTCCCCGTGCGTAGAAAGGAGAGTACGAACCGGAGCTTGTGTCTACTTGTATCCACGCGCATGCGCGATGTGACTTATCTTGCCCCTTCCACATTCAATCCTGCTGCTCGACATCTAGTCCAGATCGTTTTTTAAAAGGTCCACAGAGGTGTGGGAAGTGAAAAAACTTCAACAATAGGTAAATGGATAGATGTATGGGATGTGGATAGACGTGCGGGATGTGGAGAAAACCCTCGACAAAGGGCACGTTTCCTTCAAGCCACGTCTGCGATGCAACCATGGGATAAAAGGGAAAGACTGGAGTGGCTGGACAAGAAAAACCACTTGGTGAGAGTTAAGGCACAGGCCGGGTACAGTGCGGTAAACATGAAGTGGGATGGCGCGGCAAATGGCCGTTGGGCGAGATGGCACACACGTGCACGTGCCGGGCGTCTGACGTGTGTCCACTTCCACCCTTTTAAGCTTCAAAGACAGTGCTGATCAATGGGTTGGAGTCGCATCCAATGAAGCTAGTAAGTACACGCGGCCAATATGTTGTCTGATGGCATTAAACTAAACTATCTTTTCTCTCCTACTGGGTGCTGATTTCCTCATTACCCTTTGTAAGCAGCGGCCATTTTAGTCGCGCAGCCTTGGAGAAACCCACAAGTTATTTTGTCATGGTAATGCGTGGGCAAATAGTGGCTCTGCAGGTCAGGAGATGGCGAAGGAATGTGCTTTATGATGGTAATGCTACAGACCCGGACCTAGGGACAATTGCTAGCTGGACATTGATCTCTAAAGCTACGGCAGCATTCCTCCCACAGCCATGCAAAGAGGGAGAGGGGCGAGTCAACGCGGGTGGGAGGGAGAGAGAACTTCTCCGATCTTTACAGTTGCCCTTTGCCCTTTGAAAATACACGGCCTCCATTTGACTTATCGGCTTCTCCCGCGTAGGTCTTCAAGTGTGGCACTTCCATTCAGCCAGTGCCAGAGTACAGGAGGCCTGACTCCGGACGGACAAGCCAGCGCGCGTGTCTTTGCGTGCGTGTGTGTGGTGCACGTGCATCATCTTGGCTTTTCTCGCTCATTATTCCCCATTCACGTCCTTCTGTCACTCCCCCACCCTTCTTCTTGACACATCCTTATGTTGTTCTGTTTGTCCAGCTGATTGTCGATAAATGATGTTTACCGCTTGTGAGAGGTCTGCATCGGCCTGTCATTGACTGCAGACGGCTAGACTACCACAAGAATGGAAGAAAGGCGCTAAAAGGGTTGGCAACATGACTTTCTCCACAAGACGTGAAGCGGAAGATGAAAAGGAGAACGCCGATGGACCTGGACAACTGTCTTAATGAAAACCATCAGCCTATGGTGGTGTCAAGGGCGTCTGCACCCATTCTCTGATGCTAAGTGTTATTGTGTCTCGCACAGACACGCGCTCGCGCATCCACTAGTATGGCGCCTCGTCTGATGGAGGGATGCTCGGATGCTTCATGACTGCAGACGGACATCAGCTCACCTGGTCATCAACCAGGAACAATGATCAGACTGGAGTCCAACAGCAATAAACTGTAAGTGGTCCATTGGAAATCGCAAGAATGGGAACCAATGGCAGTCAGCAAAGAAGATCGCATGTATCTGCAGGATGTCAGAACGCACAAGTCGATGATGACCTCGCAAACATCTGTTACAGCTTAATATTGAAATCTTCCCTTATCACTCCTATTCCTAGTTACCACGCCACCATACTGTCGTTTCTTCTCCTCTCTGCGCATATTCATGAAGGATAAATGCTTTCGAGATGAGAAGCACCTTAAAAACGGCTTTGTGAGTCCAGGCCTCCTACTTTGTAAGCAAATGACATGACGACGCCTGCAGTACTTGTGTACATAGTGATGTTTATTCCAAGCATTGATGCTGAGCAGGGTTCATGCCTTCAGTGGACAGTTCACAACACCACCAAGTTTCAGAACAACCCAGTATATTAGACAACTTCTTCAAACGAAATGGCGCTCACCACAAACCCCAAGCTCCGGTGGCAGACCAACGGTTTCCGCTCAACTGATTCACAATCACGTCAGATGCTGACGTCAGCTCCGTGGCAGACTTGTCATCTTTTCCTCACATCAGCACCTTGCCCTACAAACGACTTCTCTGACGTCACACCCCTGGCCAACCGTGCTGTTCTGAAGGGAGGAGAGACAGGGAGCTACCTACAAACAACTGTTTTACAACTAGAGCAACAGAACAGACTATTTGTTCACTGCCAGATGACATGACAGTTTGCACCGAAGTCAACAAATGGGGAAACGGTTTAAAATCAAAGTACTATTTTAAACCGAATTACTTCTAGCAGAAGGTGCAATGACACTTTTAGTTTGTCACAAACATCTGTAGCATGTCTCCGTGTCCGCGAACATGACACGTGACGGAGATGCCGCCAGTCCCAGCTTGTCAACATCATGTGACAGAAGTGCACCAGTCACAGCTTGTCAACATCATGTGACAGAAGTGCACCAGTCACAGCTTGTCAACATCATGTGACAGAAGTGCACCAGTCACAGCTTGTCAACATCATGTGACAGAAGTGCACCAGTCCCAGCTTGTCAACATCATGTGACAGAAGTGCACCAGTCCCAGCTTGTCAACATCATGTGACAGAAGTGCACCAGTCCCAGCTTGTCAACATCATGTGACAGAAGTGCACCAGTCACAGCTTGTCAACATCATGTGACAGAAGTGCATCAGTCCCAGCATTCAGCATTGTATGACAGAAGTGCACTCTGTTCCAAATCCGTGTTAATGTGCTACAAGCATGTCTTCATATGTTCATGTAAGAACCTTCTTCCTTGAGGTCGAGAGATATATTCATGTCTTCTAGAATATCCCCCTACCCCGTTTTACCCAATCGCAATGATTGTTAAAAAGAAAGTGCCTATTAATCTCCAAGAATTTCCCTTGTTTTTCAGATGTTGAAACTGACAAGAAAATGTCCGATTTGATGCCATAAATGTTTTGTGTTCGATGACAAAACACAGTGTGTTGTTACAGCAGTATTTTGCATGCGCGGCAGTAAGCATATGTTCAAGAATGGTCTTTGCAGACTGGTGGTATGACAGTATGGCAGTATAGTAATATGGTAGCAATGGTTGAATTTGTACTTTCACCGCTTTTAAGGTGCGGACACACGAGAAGCAAAAAGCGGCTTCGCAAGCTTGGCTTTCATTTTCAGAACGAACGCTGTTTCGGTCTTAAATTGTTTGTGCCTATATTTAGGCCGTCTCGAGTCCCATAGCTCGCTATGGGAGTTAATTAATTCGAACAAATGAACGGTCTGGTCCTCGCTGAGGTTCGCCAGAGGCACTATTGCTTTCACAGCCATGTGGAAACGCGTGGAAAAGTAGAACAGGTTCTAAAGCGCGAAGCAGGCCGCAAGCTAAAGCCAAGCAGGCTTACGAAGCCGCTTTGGGGATAGCTTGCAGTGGTGGTCACACGGCAAGCAGGAAAAGCAGGCTTGCTTCGGAAAAGTTTCGCGCTTTTTGCTTCTCGTGTGTCCGCCGCTTTAGAGTTTTTGAAAGCACAAACACTGGAAGTTTCTGTCACTGTCATCAGCAGGCGATGTGAAGTCAGCCTGCAAATACCTCGCACTGCTGTCTTCTCAATGTTCAATCACACAAGAAGAGGAAGAGGAGGAGGAAGAACTGATATGGCAAAACATCTCAGCCCAAGGCAAACTCACTGAGCTGTACACGATCACGAAACAGTCACCAAGATGTCGAAGGAAGAACAACTCGCTGCGCTGCGGCAGTAAAGGGCGATCACTGCAGACTTAACGGACTCCAGAGAATGAGGAGTAACATCAGGAGAATACTGAGAACATATTAAGAAATATTGAGAATGTTAAGAAATGTTATCATGTGAAGCTGCAAAAAGGTGATCGTCACTTCTAGGTCGCTGCCGAAGTGAGTGAAACATGGCGGAGTGGAATCCAGCCAAGAGAGCCAAACAGTTCGCACTTCATATACATATATACTTAAGTATAAACACTTAATTTTTCAAAATTCTTTCTTGAGCATTCAGCTTGAGTTGTAGACATTAAAAATTTTGGTATTACTGTATTGCAAGAGAAGCTGGTCTCGGCCATGTGACTAGGAGACGACCTCTGGCCGGCCACCGGCTGGACGCCACGCGGTTATCGCACTCAGTGGGATTTGAACACATCAGGAAAGTGGCCTTTAGTTAATTCTCGAGATTCATGTTGTTCCTTGTAATTCCATTAATTGCTCATATAAATGAGTATTTTGAGCGGGACTTACCACTCGGTAAGTTCTTAAAAGCCACGACAGACGTCAGCATCTCTGTGAGTACAAACTTTCCTATAAAGTGAAACATTAAAAAATGAGGTGGATCTCTAAATTAAATAAAGAAAATAATGACCTTAGAAAATAAGAAAATTCTGTTTTGAAAATGTTTATTAAAATACGATGTTTCATAATGCCTAACGACTCGCACTTTCCTAATATGTGTACTAATCCTTCATGTATAGTCTGACATAGCCGAGAAGACAGTTTGTGTACAGTAAAGTCTTCACTGAAAGTCTACGAATAGTCTATGCAGTCTACACACTGTCTACACACAGGCTGCTGTAAGGACTGTAGGTCATAGTGACTAAAGCCACACTCAGACTAATGCCTCGTGAAGACTACTACTTGACCATACATCAGTACACTCCAAGTCAACATCACTTTGGAGGATCGTCCCCCACAGAAAATCGTCTTACGACTTTGCCACATCTTCCCTGACCAACCCTAAGACACAGTAGACTGCAAACATTCAGTGAACCTGATAGAACTCTTTCAAGCCAGACTGGGGGAGGAACTTACCCTCCCAAAATATGCTGATCGGGGAAATCAATGGGTACAGATGAAACCCGCGCCTTAAACTTTCGGCTTCTGGAGCAGAAAACATTAGGAATAATTCGGCGAGGCAGATGCCGAGAGCTTAACAACTCAAGTGATGGCCAGACCTACACCATCCATGGCTCCAGACACGGCCTGCAATAACTACAGCATACACAACAGCGCCATGGGAGGTCGGGGGAAGGTGGGTGAGGGGTCAGGTAGTTGTCAGTAGAACAGAAGGTGTGTCCACCTGATCTACGTGAAGTCAATCATGCGAGCAGCCAGCAACCTCCATGGCTCATCACGTGACGCTCCTCTCGTCGCCTTCTAACAAAATCATCGCCTGCTCCGAGCCTGCTTTATCGCTCCCCCAGCCTTTCACCACATCTACCCTTCACCAAGACACCCAGCCTCACCAACCAACACATCCAGCCCTCCACAACACACCCAGCAGCCCTTCACTACGGTATTTCAATAATACAATGGGATATTTCATTCACAGAATCATTCTTTCGATAATAAATAACGAGAAGAACTGTTCATTCATACTACAGCCGGTGCTTTCTCTCTCTCTCTCTTTTTTTTTTTTTTGGAAGCCTCAGCTATTTCTACTTCCTCCATTATTTATTATTCTTGTTCAACAGTTAATTACACACTATTTATTAAGAATCGGTTAACTACTATTGTTTCAAGTTTTCTCTGATATCTCACATGACTTATCAAAATTCACAATGATTGATGATGAGGTGACAGCGGTGAGAGGAAGCAGCACTGAACGCCAGCTATGACTATGGCTGACAAAGGATGTGCTACAACAACTACTTTCATGACACCAACACACATTGCACTCCCGGGATGTCTCCAGCAATTAGGCAAAATCGTATTTGACAAGAACTTTTTCCTTGAGAATATCTTTACTTTCCCTCTAAAAACAGATAAATGAGAGCTAAGGAAAAAAAAAAGAGAAAATAGACACAAAGCAATAATTTTTAGAAATCTCTCAATTTGTCTATGTCTATTATCTTTTTCTTTATAAATCTTATTATTTATCTACACACACGCACACCATGGAGCGAAAAAGTGCGCGTCTCTATGACATAGCATCATTCTTTAACTAAAACTCGGCATATTCCTTTTTGATCGTCAATACTCGCTTTGTGTGAAGTGCCAGAACCTTAACAAGTAAGAGATGGAATGGGAGCAGGCAGACATAACTTACTGTTGCCTGTTGTATAAACTACAGTCCTTGTGTGCCAGGGAGGGTTTATTTGGAAGATTGCATCGGACGGCACGTGCATGCCTATGCGGGCCTCACTGGTAAGGAAAACATTTTAATGGCGACACAGAGAAACGCTCCTAAACAACGGTGTGTAAACATTTATTTGCAGGCTGCTTCCTGCCAGTCAGAGAACCACCATCAGGCCTGTGTTCATGCGCGTGCTTTTCCGTAGGTGGGTATGTGCTGTGCGAGAACTTCAAGCTCTTCTGCACACGACACCGTATCATCATCGGACCGAAAACGATACATGACGACGACGATGGTGATAATGGTGGTGGTGGCGGCTGTGGTGGTGGTAGAAAGTAGTACGTGGTGGTGTGAAATCACATTAAACACACCGGTGACTGGTTACACCGAGGGCGAGAGCTGCTCACCAGTCGTGAAGGGGCTGACGTGGGGACGTGTGGTGGTGCCAGGCGGGTGGATGACCTGCTGAAAAGGGGCCCGAATGTCAGTGGAGGAGTCACGTATCGATCAGTGGGGTGGCCACGGCCAGACCGGGGTGATGCCAGCCCTGACAACACTTGTTCCGCTGCCCATGATGACGGCTGCCTCCAACACTGGCGACTGGCAACAGCAGCCTGGGGGGACAACGGGAGGAGTTCCAGCGCCCGGGGAGTAGGGCTTCACAGCTGAGAAGGTAAGTGTCACCGCTGCTTTAATTTGATTGAGCAGACGAGCAAAGTGGATTACCCCCGTGATTCTGAATTGTGATGGCGATTTCTCCAGCTCTGACGTCGCTCCGCACTTTTGCCACCTCCGAGGGCTGTGGCGGGCTTCTTAACATCCGGGGACCTTCGACAGCTTTATTACAACTCCGACAAACACCCGGCTTTTTACATTCAATCCGGCAGGCTTTTGTCCTCAATCCTGAAACGCTCATCCGATCTAGTTTTTTTTCAAAACAACAATATCATAAAAAGCTGACATGTCTTCTCCTATCTCACATACTTTTTGCTGTTCCGCTACATAATTCCAGCTTCGCAGAATTCCACTACACAGAAAATACAGTATCAAATGAAGGTCATCTTAGTCATAGGAGCTTCATAATGCCAATGGCAATGTGAGTTTATGCGCACAAAGAAGTGATATCAGTGAAGAGCTGTATAATCAGACGTTGACATTAACAGACATCAGACATGAAATGATTCATGGCGGTCATGGATGGGTGACATAAACATGGGTTATGCTTCTTGTCATTGAAGAGCGGAATGATCCCTCTCAAACATGTTCACCCAGCACGTTCCACACAAGCAGGTCCGGTGACCTGCACACTAGTTTGTTTACAAGTGGTCAGAAAAATTGCCATGTTTCGTGTTGATTTGATGTGGCCGCAAAGATCGCCATATTTAATCCAGTAGCCTTTTGCTTGTTTGTTTGGTTTTTAAATAAAAAAAAATTCTCTGCCAGCCAGAAAACCGTCAAAAATATGGGTGGACAGATAGCGACCAATTCTCAGCTATAAGATTGGTTTACAATGACACAAACGACAACAGACAATCCTCTAGTCTCAATACTATTGCCTTTATTGGTGGTAATGGTGATAATGATGGTGATGATGACGACGATTACGACCAGACATAACAATAATAAATAAAATCATTCAGAAGCACCACTATACAATCAATACAAAACGCCAAAACCAACCCCAAAAACCACCTAAATCATACATCCCATAAACATTCGCACTCGTCTCTATCAAATGTCAAAGGTCAAGTACCAAGTGTTAGCCCCTACGCACCAAGTCTCAAGTATCAAGCGTCGCTGCGGATTAACTGTAAGAATGCAGCTGGAGGTACATGTGTAGTAAACAGTCTTGCTGGCCTCGTCTTCAGCAACACCACAGCTCGCCAAGCATCCAGCAGCAGAATGGTTCCCTCGCTTCCGACAGCATGGCTCGCCTCGACGTTTGTAGCAGCATGGATGCTGGCAAGAATGATACTTGTTTCTGTTGAGGCCAAAGCCAGTACATGCGCTATGTTTTATTGATTTCATTTACTTAAGAAGACAACTGGAGTAGAAGAAAGGTCAGCGATGGCGGAAGAAGCAGCGCCATGCACTTTCTAATAGATAAGTTTCGTTGATTTTTTTTTTCTTCCCCCCTCTCCCCAATCAAGGAAACAAGCGCTCATAGTGGTATCACGTGACCATACTAGAGGCAAGCAGCGAGAGGGGTATAAAATAGATTTTTCTCTAAGAAAAAAAAACCCGCAGCTAGAGTAGTGGATGTATACTCAAAATCGTGTAAAGTCTTTTAAGGAACATAAGAAATGAAGATGCTTTTTCCAATAATCCGAGCGTCTCTCTCTCTCTCACATAGACTTTTCTCAGTCTCCTGCTTCCCCGCCCCCTAACCCCCGGTCCTGTGGGCGCAATCTGAAGCATCACTATAGTATAGGCCGTGCGCTAGAAAACTTCATTGGCAATCAATAGCTCTCCACACGAGATGCCAGGCGGCCCAGAAGGCAGGAGGAAGGCAGCGTGGAAAGAGGCGGCGAGAGCAGGAGGACAGCGGGGAGTTCCACACACACACCACACCAGGTGCCGACTCCTTCAGTCGCTGTGCCGCCATCCTACACTCGGGGGGGACCCTCGTGCTCCGACCAGGCCCCACAGGTCAGGGTAATAGCTTGCCTCGTTTGCAGCGCCAAGCCTCGGATTGTGATCACGTCTGACACCTTTGCTCGTCTGACGCCGCGCACTGACGGCTTGCAGGGAGGATGGGAAGGAAGAGGACAATCCCCTGACCCCACTGGAAATCAGCCGTCCTGGCGTTCTGGGCATCCCCAAGCATTTCTAAAGAAAAGAAGCAAACAAAAAAAAAAAAAAACCTGTTCTGCGATACAAGTTTGTATTCGAAAGTTTCGAGGACTTCCACAACAAGGGAGAAGGTGAGGACTGCGGTTCAGTCACGTGGGACAATCACGTGCCACTCCAGATTCCCAATGTGTCGGACGTGGGAGACTCAACGCCTGTTCCTCCAGCATTTGCTCCTCGCTCATAAGCTACGCGGCATTCAAACCGTAAAGTATTAATTTCTTGCTTTCTTATTGTCACTACCTTTGTTTTGCAGTTTGACATCTCAGCAACTTTTAGTCCACACTACCTTTGCTCCTAAGGAATGTTGATAAGAGACCTAAGAAAAAATAGGATAAAAAGAGACATGGTAGGAAGCCTTGCAGGTCTGAGTTGCTTGATTATACCCTTCTCCTGTCCCTCTACAAAAGGGGACACAACTTTCTTAGAGTGAACATACGGGAACTTTAATGCGTGCTTTAAAAAAAAAAGACAAAAAAAGGTCGGGAATATGCAATACGAACCCTTGTAACCCATCTTAGGTCTTTAGTATTTCTCACAAGAAACAGTCTCAAACGACAAAACTCATTCCTTTACATCCGTTACAACAAATGTCAAGTTGTTTTATTTTAAAATGTTCTGTCGTTAATTACAGCTGGTTTAGTAATGCTCTGATCGTGATGTGATTTTATTAACTTAGTCACTATATTACTGCTGTACTACTACAATACATACGCAAAACTCTACTGGGAAGTAAATAAGATCGACTACAGATTTTTGAAATCTTCCAAATGAGGCTGAGATGTGAGTGGAATCTTAATAGTATCGAAAGTTCCTTAGTCTCCTCCTTGTTCCTGATGACAGCTGCTTACGAAGTAAAAACTATCAATAATCAGTGTCTGTGTCCCTTGTATCTGTGATGACAGCTTTCAACTGTGAACACAGTTCATTTTATTCTGCCTTGTGTTTGACTATGACTAGTGGAGGTAAATATAAAAGTCCAGTGACCAGACAAGATGGCCGCGCAGCTCCTTCACCCCTAACCCTCTTGACTTGTAAGCAAGCAGTTCAGCAGTTCCTGTGAAGAAGCCAACTCTCTAGTGATGCTTAATGTTGTTGAACGATATTCCGATTAAAAAAAAAAAAATACCAGCGGAATAAACATCTGATCTCAGTTTCTGTAGCAATTTTAAATGGAAGGGGAACACGCGGCTCTCTCTCTCGTGTGAGCTAACAGTTGCATCCCCTGAAATCTCCTCGGGTTCTGATTTGAACAGGTTAATTACAGAGTTCGATGCGGGCAGCTTTAGGGGCTGACACAGAAGGGAGCAGAGCACGGATGCCCTCCACATCCGCTAACTGTAAATATCCTTCGGTCCTAGCCAACATCCTGTCATTATGGTCTAGTAGACCATTCTAAATGTCCTTCCATTAGCTAAGTAGGTAGACACAAAATGGCATGATTGTAGTAATAAATAATATACTCTGACCGCACACACAAAGATGTTTTCTGTGTGCAGCAATTTTTAAAATGCAGTCTGACGTCCAACAGATAGAAAAATACCGCATTTCGGAAGATTGTCTCCCTCAACAAACAAATAAAAACTTGTAGTAGCTGAAAAGGAAATCCAAAGAAGAAAACACAAACAAAAACGAACTAGCATTTGCTTTTGATCCCACCCTCCCACCAAAGGAGATTTTCATTTTACGTGCTTTGACTCCTTCAAGCATCTCGATTAAACAAAGATGGCTTGTCCTTTTTTTTCAGGCAGCTTCCTGAACAGAGCTCTAGCCAATGCCGTCAGGATGCGTATCCGTTTTGAGCTGTACCCGGACAACATCTACCCGTACCTGGTGCCGCCCTTGCGCCCCTGCCTCACCCGCCACTCGGCGTGTACGATCGGGCTGGGGCAGGGCAGCGGCAACTCCAGCGTCGACCCCGAGCCGTACTGGACGGAGATCAGCGACTACTTCTCCTTCCTTGCCCTTCCGGTCGTCGTGACCTTTGCCCTGGCTACGCAGGTGACCAGCGTGGTGGTCCTGTGTCAGCAGCACACCCGTGCCTCGCTCGACATCTACCTGCTGGGCCTGTGCCTGGCCTCACTGCTGCTCCTAGCAACCACCTCGGTGTTGGCTGCGCAGCACTACGTGGGCGTGTACGAGGCGTTGATCCGCGCCCAGCCCTACGCCCTCAGCTGCCGAGACTGGTTTTGGTACACCGCCATCTGGCTCATCGTCATGATGGCCTTCGAGCGCGCGCTCACCGTGTCTGCCACGCGCGCCAGCGTGCTGTGCACGCCCACGCAGACGGCGGTGGTGGTGGTCATGGTGTTCTGCGTGGGGCTGGTCAGCGCCCTGCCGCGCTTCTGGGAGTACCACTCGGCCGAGCACTTCGACAAGCGCACCAACGCCACGGCCCTGGCCGCCGTCAAGACGGCGTCCACGGCGACGGCCGAGTACAACACCATGTACTTCTGGTACGTGAAGACCCTCACCATCTTCCTGCCCTACGTCATGATGCTGGTGACTGGCCTGACCCTGGCCCTCCGCACGCGCGGCCCGGCCCTGGCCCGCCGCTACACGGCCGTCAAGCACACCTCGGCCGCAGCCATGGCTCGGCGCATGAAGGAGGAGACGGCGCTGTCCCGCCTGCTGATCCTCCTCATGGCCATGTACGCCGCCTTCTCCACGCCCCTGTGCCTGCTGGAGCTGCTGGCCCGCGTCCTGCCCGCATGGCTCGACTCCGAGACGCGCGTGTTCGCCGCGCTGCACAACCTCTTCACTGTGCTCTTCTTCCTGCACTATGCCCTGCACCTCATCCTGTACTTCTGCTACAGCAAGCACTTCCGCCTAACCCTCCTCGCCCTCTGCTGTTGCTGCTGCTGACGTCACCAGGCGTGTCAGAGCGGATACAGCAGCCGACATATTGCAAGACATGGGGAAGTGATACAAGTTAGTCGTTGTTGAAGACCCGAACATGCTGCGGGGTGTCGACAGGAGCACTCGACAAGACGACGACCACGGCAACGGCCGAGTACAACACCATGTACTCCTGTTACGTGAAGACCCTGACCATCTTGCCGCCCTACATCATGATGCTACTGACTGGCCTGAAGAAGTGGTTAGAGACAAAGTCACTAACACGACTTACAAAAGGAAACACAGAACTCATCGGGACCTCACGCAGAAATGGTAGTGACGAGGTAGCTAACAGGACAGTAGCTAGCTTCTTGCCAGACATGCTACGGGACACCTACAGTATCCAACATGTATTACAGACAGAGAGCGGCCGATTGCATTTATTTAATGCGTTATTGGGAATACCTGAGAGCAATATTCCCTGGAAAGGGACTTTCGCAAGTTGAAATATTAACTTAAACATCTGACATGTTCAGATTTTTGTTCAGGAAGATTTTATCAAAATATTTCCCTCTTACTGCCGGATCTTTTTAACCTCCGGGAAGGGTGGAGATGACAGAAACCTGCTGTTTCCTAAAATAGCCAACACAGAGACAATACTCGTGAGTGGATATTTGTATATCAGGGTAGAAAAGACATTGTATACCCGTATGTTCCACACATTAACACCACCATACAGAAAATCGAGACATTTGTGGATGGACAGCAATTTGGCCATCTGCTCATTTCACTGCCCACTTTCTCGGGAAAACTTCGACCAGCCTCTTTATTAGTGATTATATGGAAAGACCAACAGCGATCCAAACCAAAGATGTAGAAATGGCCTTGTGTTCTGTGGACTACCTCAGCTCTGCTCTCGCCATTTCGATGAATGCAGTCAGCTGGCCAATCCTGCTGTGTGCTGGCTGTTACATCACATCAGCTCTTGGCTCAAGATCCAACTGTAAATGGACAAGTGGCATCTCACTAGACCTTCATCAGAAGCTCATCTGCTGGCTTTTTAAAACGAAGGCCCATCTTCCTTAGCGTGAAAGGGTAGTTTGATGGCCAATAAGGCGATAGTACACTTCCGGTGCACATACATATACGACCAGATTTCGATATTTACAGCAACTTGTTGGTCGTTTTGATTTTGGGTTACAAAGTTACTTTCAGGAGGACCATCGTAGAGCAGCAATCAAATCACAAATGCTGCTGTATCACTGAAACACCTGATGTTGGTGCTCGCAGACCTGGACCCTTGTGATTCTATTGGACAGCAAGGAATTGCACGTGCACGCCGGCAGTTGACAGGTTCACTTTGATCATGCGCTCTCCCTCCGTCCCTGCCTCCCTCCCGTATTCACTGGAAACATCTTAACTCCAGTTCTCCGACTGACGCACCACACAATTTTTGTTGTTAGATGAATAATAGCTCGACTTCCCGTTGCGCTTTTGAAAAGGTTGAAAAGAGATGTATGCCCTAACATAATCTGGACAGTGCTGATGGATGATATGAAAATTACACCAAATAAACGATGACGAGGATGAATAACACTGCTCTTTTGAACTTTATACCTTCCTTCACAAAAATAAGCGGTCTGCCTAGAACTCCTTACTTGCCTGCTTGCCTGTCTGTGTGAACAAACATCGTGTTCTTTGCTACATTTACTTAGCTGCAACACATTACTGATTAATAATTCTTCTTTCACTCACTCATGTCTAACAAAATATCGAGATGCAGTCCATGTCCGCCGCTGAGAAAGGCTTGCCTAGTTTATAGTTATCCAGCTGTCATCTAACGACAGCGATATTTCAAGTGATTACAATACTGTCACAGCAATAATGTTCTTATCACCAACATCAAAGGCCGCCTCGTTTTTGTGCATTTTCATCGAAGAATATTAAAGCTCTCTCTCTCCTTCAGCTATAAGCCCTGGTTTACAATGACACCACCTTTCATTTGTAGTTCAAGAAAACACAGTAAAAAATTACTTATGCTACTGATAAGTTATCAGACGATAACGACCGTTGATTAATACATGGACAACTGACAGAAAAAATGACGAATGAAGCCAAATTTTTGTCGGTAACAGCCGTGAAAGGAATGCCTCTCATCATAGCAAAATCTTATGTACTAATTGTAATCACTTAGCACACGGAGAAAAGTAAGTTAACACCGAGACACACTTTCACATGCACGAGACGAACAGGCATGAACGCACGTGTACTCGCGTGTACTCACTTACAGACATTAAGCCCCACATTCATAACAGTTAACGACCAAAAAATAAAGGAAAAGCAAAATGTCAGGATGGGCCTGGGAATTGCGGAAACTGGCTGACAAGCCGAGATTGATTTCTCCTGGAGGCAATATGTACTGCTCTAGACCTTTTCATATAAATCTGCTATTTTCTACTCGGAATCTTCACACGCCCTCCCTAATATCTTGTTAAGCCCCAGAATCGATGCACAAACACATTGTGTTGCAATTTCACTCTTGAGAACTTAGGGAATTATCGGCGTGGTGGTCAGGGTTATCATCTGCTGACGATGCGACTGTGCCCCGTTGAAAGCCATCTCCCAGCTTCATGTTTCTTGTTACAGCGACTTGTCAATCCCTCCATTCATTGCTGAAACCCTGGACTTCAACTCCATTCCTCCGCGGTCTTCCCTTTTATTTCACTTTTTTAAATTAAAACCCCTTTTATTTTTATTTCTTATTAAGTACTATGTGAGCAACGCAGGTACTGCTCAAACATGTAAGAAAATTCTCAGACACGACTCCCTACTCTGAAGAGCTTGATTGACTTCAAAGTGAAGATACTGATTAAAGCGGACATAAAGCCTGTCACAACTATTTATCCCAAAGCCAAGATGCATGTTCTTTCTTGTCAGAGACGTTACATACTTTAAGGCAGGATCTTGGGAGAATATTCAGGTCATTTTCTTCTCAGGAAAAACTAGAAAAGCTGCAAAAGCCTTGAGGCTGGAATTCTCTCCAGGCCGGCATCCTTCCACTTTCCCCTGCGTGGCTGTGGGCTTGAGCCCCACCAGAATCACGAAATTTATTGTCTCGGGTGAATAGCGCTTTTTTTTTTTTTTTTTTTTTTTTAAAGAGAGAAGACACAAGCTTTCTAAAAAAATGTCCAAATTTATTGTCTCAGATACATAGCACTTATTTTATCCGCAGGCAGCAATTTGGTGTCTCGTTTAAACTTTCAGTTTTTTCCTTGCTCAGCTTCTCGAAATAGCGGCTGTTCACGTCACGACTAATATTTTCTGCTCTCAAAATGAATGCCCTGAAAGCAAAGCAGCATCTCTCTTCCGGACCACTAGCCCTGTCTGTCGGGCTGTGCTGGTCCAATCACAAATTACGGTGCAGATGTGATATAAAACATTGAAATTTCCATAATTTGGGGGGCCAAAGAAAAAAACCACCAATACAAACTGATGGAATTAAAATCATGTAGGGCAAAAAAATTGCATGGCTACTGGGCCACTTAGGAAAGCAAAGATGAAGAAATGAAACCGTATTTTTTCATTGCCATTCTCAGACAGGATGGTCTTGGAGGATACCCGTCTTCCTGTCACATCAGCATGGCTGAGTGGTTGAGTGGGTTTTTGTGAGCTGTGTAGCGGAATGGGAAAGACATCCTTATGTTTATTTCATTTTACTTTCAGCCCCCTTTACTTCTCTATATTTTTTCTGATATTTGAACTGGAATGGTTTATTTTCCCCCACCTGCTCTTGTGGAGCAGTGAAGCTCATCAAGCGGAAATACATCCATTCTGGCATCAATACTAACACGCTAACCAATATCTCTGACCAGTACTAACATCCCTGACTAAAATCACCATCATCCCTGACCAAGACCACTCGCCTATGTTGTGCTGAGGCAGTCGGTTCTCCGGGGCTCTCCACTGGCGTGTCCGGCCGTTGTGTCCACTTTGCGCTTGGCGGTGTGAACCACTCATGGTCGAGTGAGCAGCCTGCTAATTGCGGTGGGTATTGGGGTCGATACTCGTTTCCCGCTGGGCGCTGGACAACTTCTCGACGCGGATGTGACGTCCTCATCAACAGGCAAAGAGCCACCACTGCCCGGGACACGACCCTCACCAAGGATCTGCCATAAAAGGTCTCTGTCGTAACTATAAAACTCGTGTGGCTTTCGTGTCTGGGCAATTGTTGGAAAACAACCCAGTACTTTCGTCCCGGTAAGTGGTGGATACCGATGGAAATAGATTTCGAGGACCTTTACATCATCACCCATAAAACGGCAAACTGCGTATCCTTAAAGATACAAATAATGTGTCATGTTGGAGATTTGAGCGACACTACAATTACCTAGTGCTGTACTCAAATTTTGTGAGACCTCCAATTACCTAGTGCGCGAGGTGAATCATGTTATGATCTTTGCGGTTAACATGAGAACAGTTAAAGGATTAATGGGGAACATGTTTTCCCAATAATTGGGTAAAGTTTACCGCAAGATATAGTTTTCCTATACCTGAATCATGAAAACACCCTTTCCGCTCTGGAGATTCACTACAAACACCGCCATGCACAAACAGCGGTCAGCACCACCTACACAGGTTATACATGAATACATAACATCGTGAGCGCCTCAGCCAGTGAGATATACGACCATATGTTATTTATAACTGTGTACAAAAGTGACGTCACAGTTTGGACCATTTGTGTGGAGGGTGATGATGATAACACAGACCTTCTGGTCCTCAACTGGAGTGTTGACAAGCGAATTGTCTTAGCACTGTGTTAGCGGGCCTCTTTCTCATGCCCAGCAGCTGCTTCGCTGTTTCCCCATCTCAGGCCCGAGTCTGACCTTGCAGACAGCGCCGCGAGCTGTCCCCCCACACACACCCCAACCCTTCGTCCCCTCCACCCACCCCGACCCTTCGTCCCCTCCACCCACCCCGAATTACAGCCGCCGACTGCAGAGAGATTTTGTGGCCCAGCACTCAAGCGAGTCACGCAAGGAAGTGATGTAGCTGCTAGTGAGACGCTGCAGCCGTAGGTGTCATCCTCCACCTCCAGTCAGCTCGGCTGCTGCGACAGGGCTTCTGCTGATGTACCCGCCACTGCTAGACACCGGTCTGACAACACTTCCACTCCTGGCTTCGGTCTCACCTACTTGATCCTTAGGACCTCAGGCGGCAGAGGTTAACTCCCAGCCGTACATCTTCGTACAACTCCCCATTAAGACTATCGGCATCTTGGTGTTGCCACACACCTATTTATTATACACAAGAATACTCTAAATACAGAAAACAACAATGTTAAGTGACCCATTACTAGCGCGAGACACAAAACCAGTTCTGTAATCAAGACTTTTAATTATCCGCACATTTTGTTCTTAACAGCCACCTGGGTATAGGGGGACACCATTATTTTCAGTCCTCACAGGTGTCATCAGGAACCTTGAAAATACATCAACTTCACGAATATCTTCAGGTACTATTCGTGGAAAATGTAGCAACCTTCCACTGAACCCACCAGCTGACCGAAGTACACTCAACCTCAGGAACAGGACAATTTGCGTCTCACCGCTACCTCGTCAACTTGATGACAGGAGTGGTGGGTGGCAGCGGATGGGGGAGACTAATATTATAAGAGGCCGACATCGCTCCAGACGTCTATCACGGTTCCAGATTAGTGAGATGGGGGTGACCTCTGGAGGGCGAGCGGGCATTATTGCTGTTATAGCCTCTTGGACTCCGCGGAAGGGTGTAACCATATTCCCTGCCTGGAAACCCACATTACGGCCCTTGAAAGCCATCTCCCCCAACTCCCTCCAACTCCGCACCACCTGTGTCTGGCATTGTTCGCCGCGTCTGTGGATCAATGCTGGGCTGAAAGACGAGAGAAAGCGACAATGTCTATCAGCATCTAGACAGGAGGAGTCCCTCCACCCCAGTCTTTCCTCCAATCCATAGGAAATCTGGTCAGCCTCTCACTGTCTGCTCTAGTCGCTACACATCAACTAGCATCATCAGTGGTGGCCAAGACAGCAAAGCCTGCAGCTCTCGTGGTCTACAGCAGCTGTCTGCTTCACAACACAGTGGCTGGTTACCTGGGCAATACCTGCCGTAAACACTGATCTCTGTCGGTAGCAAGCGCTCCTCGCCCAATAAACTGCGTGCACTACCTGTCTCACACACCCACCACTTAAAGGTCCAAAAGGGTGAAATTGGTTTTCCAATGACGATAAAGTTAAGTAGAAGACTATTATTTTCAAACATCTCGAGATACACGCCTACAAACATCAGCATGCCTAGAAAGTTAAACTCGTGATGTCACGTTTGTACACAGACAAGCCTATTTATGGTCCTGGCTGTCCCATTGACTGAACCCTTAGCAATGTAAACGTATGTATGTGTAATCTTGACCTCTGACCTGACTGAACGTTTCTGTGGCGGAGAGTAATAAAATCACTGATCTAGGAAAATAACATCCTTCAGACAACTTTCGTACTCTGTTGAGTTGAGGCCACGACAAGGCAAAGCACTTTGCCCGGACTGTGTCTAGAATATAAGTCACAATCATACTAAGCAGTCCTGTCGACATCTCCTCAGTCCACTCATGTCCATATCTAGCCTGTACTGTCACATTTTCACACAGTATTGTTCACATCACATGTATCCTGTACTGTCACATTTTCACCCAGTACTGTTCACATCACACGTATCCTGTGCTGTCAATATCATATCGAGTCAATGTTGTCAGTATATCTACCCAGTACTGTCCATATTCCACCACGGTTTCAACAAAGGTGATGCCACAGAAAAAGCCAGAAATCCATCTCAGGTAAAGGTATAATTTTCGTATAGCTGTCGAGGTAGTGAGTTCTCAAGTGGCTCAATGTGACAAGTCTAACATCTCCTTCTGTCATCTTTCACCTCCAGTGACAAATCAGGTCTTCACTGCTGTGAAAACAGGGAGGGGAGTGGTAGAGGGGAGAAAGGGGGTTTCCAGTCACTGACCCGTAGATTGAGCGTCGAACACGTGACTTTCCCAAGTCGTGAGCACATACACAGCTGTGACAGGAGAGAGCGGGAAGGAAAAGAGAGAGAGAGAAAAAAAAAGTATGTCCCTCCCTTCACTCAGTGGGCGACATCACCCTTGCTATACTCGACTGGCTTGTGTGGATGCAAGGTACAATTTTCCAAACTAATATACTAAGCTGTATTTTGCTTTGACCATGCCGCCACAGGAGCAAGACATCGATCTCTGGGCCTTGAGACATGATGAAGTCTCCACAGAAGATGTCCACGGCATCGATTTCTAACGGCAATCTGTGCAAGACAATGGTCGCTGGCACCACCAAGTGTCATGTGTCAGTAGTGACCGCATTTTATGAGATTTTACAAACAAAACTCTAAGTTTCTGGCGCCCTCTTTCCTAGCTCGCCACTGATGTTATTATGCCGACATATTAGGCTGTTTCTGTGTTGTTATTAGAAACACGTGACGTTGAGCGTCTTTCTAACGGTTAAAAACATCTAATAGAACTCGTTAGAAACAGGCATTTTCTTGCACGAAATGAAAGCAGGCTTTGTGCAAGAGAAGAAGCTGAGTGTGCCCTGTGGTTCTAATTTGCTCTCTGCCCCCACACCCACCCCAGTCTTAGTGCCCTTTGTCTGCAATGGAGGTCATTTTTGCAAGACTTTTTTTTCTCCTGAAGAAGTCTGCTTGCCTGTCCATTAACTGTCTGACTTCCCTGAGCTTCTAGGCGATAGTGGCGCTTTGAGCCGAAATTGCTCTTCGTTTTGATGTTCTTTCTCTGGAACGGCACCAGTCGATCACATCGCAAGCACGTTCAGCCGTTAATAAAATGTTTCTCAAAGGACCTGACCATATCTGGTTATCCAAGGTCCCCAGGAAGGCTCTGGCCCCGCTAAAGCGACGGCCTGCCCGCGGCCTTGGCATATGATTTGATTTAAGGCACGCAAAGGTTAAATCGAGTTCCTGTGTCATTCCGCACTTCCTCTCAAGCTGGGACTCATCTTCCCAAATTACTAATCACCGACACCAAGAACGCGGCGTGTCAGAGGTCGACAGTTGTCATGTATGCCACAACGGTGATAACTGCGGTCACCAATAATCTAGTCACCTCTGCTGTGATCATCACCATTGCATCCTCCACCTAGGAACCATCAAGTCTTGTGGGTGGATTGGCCTTAATAAAATGGCGAGGAATATTCTTAACATCTTATTTTAGAGCTTACTTGATAACAATATTTTTTCCTGAATTCATGGAAAATGACCACAGAAGTCCCCATCCCCAAACCAGGTGAATCAAAAACAGCCCAGTATCATTCTTCACAACTGGGCAATTCATTCGAAAGAATTATTAAAAAAAGTAAACTATTATTTTTCGAGAATCATTTGTAGGACTGACTAGACTCTTGGCAGCCAAGACACGAAGTCTGTGCCTCTCAAGTTTGTGCGGGAAAGCTGTGCACCCAACCATAAAGGTGGAGAAGACGAGGACTTGACAGAGGAAGTTCACACTACGAGCCCCAGCAGCGAGAGGCGACGGAACAGATTAATTCAATGCCCACGAGGATGATTCTGATGAGTTCAAAGAGTTTTACCTGTGGTGTGCTGTGTAGTGATTGGCTAGCGGATTTATGCAGTATTTATGGCAGTCAGGGAAAGTACTCCCTCGGACTGAAAGCAAGTTTCAAGGGAAGTAGCCCTGTACAGCGAGGGCACCAACTCTAATGTTGGCAAAACGGAAAGTGTGAAGCCTTGTCCTGAAATATTCCAGCCACACGGACCCAGTTCCGGTAGCCTGCTTTTCATAAAGACTTGCTCCAGTTTGAAAGAGTAACGTTTTCAGACTGAACCCTTGTGTGACAGAATGAAGGAGTGAATGTATGGTAGTTGTTTGCTAGGGATATTAGTTTAGCGTTTTATAGAATTTATAGAATTTTTATTATAGACGAGATCTGAACCCAGCACAACCAGTCCTCACCGTATTGGTGACAATAACTGACAATAAATGTGTGTCTATTTTAACAATTTACACGACAGTAACTTAAAATAATATTAACTTTAGCCACGTGTTCAGTCACATATAATAAAGTGTGCGCGTGTGTTCCTTGACACAACGAACACGAGTCACTCAAGCGTGACATCCGTTCTAAAGGAATTGAATCGAGTTTTTAAAAAACACACAATGCACACAATTTCCAATATGCCAGTGCTTATTGACAGGGTCGTCATTGTCTAGCACTCGAGGGCTGATGACAGTCCACACCCTGTCTGTCGGCAAGTATCAGCTTCTGGCGGGCACTGACGGGGATGCCGCAACAACCCCTCGTTAGCACCAATCAATCAAACACTTGGCATTGTGGGAAATCAATGGGAATCGCATCAGGACATTGTTTGCATCTTGGGTGATTCAAACATAAAGCTCGTCTCATGATTTTCTCTAATCTCCTTTTATTAGTGTCGTGCTTACGCGCTGGTGCCCATGCACGCCCTTGCGTGCGCTCGTGGGATGTGGAGGCTGCACTTCTGGACTTGTCTGATGCAAAGAGGGTGGACTTCGTGCTTTCTTTGATGTAACTGTGATTGTTGTTTTGTTTCTCGCGCGAGACTCTGTATGTGTGTGTTATTTAAAACTCTTGCATCTGTGAAAGTAGTCTCAGTGCTAACTCCCCGTGCGAGTACTCTGATACAGCAGGGTGGAATGTGGGTGACAGGTGACAATACTCATACTTGCATATCTTGTGTCAAGATTTTTCGCTGCGACAACTATACCTCAAAAAGAAACAAGAACAAATTGCTAAAGGATGCTTATCAGCCGAGAAAAAGACAAACATTTTACACGGCTTAAAAAGCAGAACAAAATTCTAATCTCTCTCTCATGTTTGTCTTGTCAACGAGAAGGGTTAGCATGCTTTGGAATACATAAGATTCCTTTAAGGTGAGATAGCGACAATGAATTTCTTAAAGCAAAGCTTTCGGAAAATTTTGGCTGAAGAAGCTGACTTTCACATTTGTAATTTGGGAATATCCAGACTGTGTCCAGCCCCTATGCCCCCATTCGACTACACTTATTGATAATTATGGCATTCTTGACAAATCAGCGGAAAACTTCTAACCTTCACCGACTGCAGGAAGGTCAGACTGCAAACTGCACATATATCTACTTCTAGCTGACACGACAGAGGGATTCGTTAATCGACAACCCCACCCCAAAGGCCCCTTCAATGAAAGTTTTCTGCTCTTTGCTGAATTACTGGAGTTGTAAGATCTAATGCCACAGACAAGCTAGCCACACCAGCTCCGCACCGGAAGCGGACGATCGTTTTCTCGGCAGCGGTGTCGTCAAAATGTTAGGGTGAATTAAGGACTGCATAAACAGCCTGCTACTCACACCTTCACACCCTCACGCCCTCACACCCTCACGCCCTCACACCCTCACGCCCTCACACCCTCGCACCCTCACACCCTCGCATCCTGACACGTGCTGCCCAGTACCAGCAGATCGATGGCAGTAGCAACATGCGGAATCATACAGCTACAGCAACTGGGTGGTGATGGTGGTACGGGGTTGGAGGGTGAAGGTGGGGTGGCTGATTGGTCTAATCAGCTCCAGTTCCAACCTTAGCCCACTCACGTAACAAAAGTGCCTTATCTGCAAAAACACTTTCTTGGGAGTTAGTAGGATGGAGGGGACTTCCATTCATTTGTCACCATCGGCGACTTCACAGTGACGCACTGCTGCTGTGAAGAAGATGAAAGTCTCATCCCCCTCCCCTCCTTTCTCTCCTCCCAGCAACCAGATCTTCCCTCCCCCACTCTTTCCCTGACCCTCGGTGCAACGAAGCTTTAACTGCCCCTGGCCCAGTGGGACCGGCGCTACGCCAAATTGCTGAAATCATATCAGGCTCTTTGCGCACTTGCAGTTTCTTCTGCTGCTTGCGCCATGGTTGGAGGCTGGCGCCAAATGCGATCAATGACTGAGGTACAGAGAACTGCTCATCAAATTTTCACAAGCCTGTACACTATTGAAGAAACAGACATTATTGTCTGTAGCATCTTCTGGACCTTGCACAAGAAAATGTTTTTCCAGCAAAGGTTGGGAAAGTCAGTACGTCATATAAACAAGGAATAGGGTAGAGTGGGGCACAGCCCGTCAATCGGGGTCCATCGGGCAACAGTCAGAAAAGCCGTCTTTTGACGTGCACGTCCTTAACAAACCTCCTCGTCATCTCCACGATTGCATTTCGCCT
Source organism: Pomacea canaliculata (assembly GCF_003073045.1). NCBI lineage: Eukaryota > Metazoa > Mollusca > Gastropoda > Architaenioglossa > Ampullariidae > Pomacea > Pomacea canaliculata. The sequence goes on from NC_037594.1 coordinate 32,719,052, forward strand.
CTAACCCTCCCCCAACCTCCAGCGTTCAAGAGTGTAATAAGTGTAATTACTGTCAACACGCAACAGCGACCTGAGGAAATAGCACACGATATTCCGCAAATCCTTGGGCAGAAGAAGGCATGTGACATTAAGGGAGCCTTGTGCCTGTCGATAGTCCAAGGTGGAGCTCTCCAGACTGCCAGCTATTTGCGGCTGGTGGAGCTGACAACGTCGAGACACAGTAGACGGCGCTGGCTCACACCTCCTTGTCGCCGGCACTCAAAGATTATCAAGTCTCAAGAGAAATTGCTTTAAATGGTTTCGTACCATTTCGTACCCAGAAGGGGAGACAACCTTCTTAACCGGGTAAAGTGCTGAAGCATCAAGTCTCTAAAGTGTCCCAAAGTCCCATTGTATCGGTTAGCAAGTCTGGACTTATCATCATGTTGTCCACAGCTCTAGTCTCCCGAACGTTAGACCCCAAAACTATCGGTTTACCGTGACCATGATACAAAACTTTGCTGAATTTGGTCAACGTTCGAAAAATTGTCTGGTTATGAATGACCTTGAGTAGGAAGCAGAGTCTCTGATAAATACCGCAGCCTGCGATTGCTTCGTTGTTAAGAACAGAGAAAATGTTCACCTTTCGAGATATCTGTATAATACAATTGATAAACTAACAGCTAAACATTTGTTATGCCATGATGATATGTCACCAATCTTAATATGGCCTTATCGCCGTACAACTAAAGTTGGTACTTTTGATTCCTCCTCATTTCTGACTAGAAAAAGGTTGAGACGAAGAGTCTACAGCAGTATCTAGGGCAGGGCATGTGGAAGACAGAGCCCTTTCTCTCCTTTATCTTATCTGATAATTAACCCTCTTCTGATAAGCTGTGCTAGGTGCTAGGTGGATTGTCCTAGCAGGCTTAGAACAAGCACCCTTTTGCTCCACAGTCAAGTCCGCTGGAAACCCTAGTACCATTCCCTTAAAAAATCTATTAGTGCAGGAAACTATTCTTGCTACACAAGTATCTCAGTACACTCCAAAATTCTTGGCCAGTCTAAAACGACGACTGAATTGCTGTTGGATGAAACTGTGGCGGAGATTAACTAGAAAATGTGTCTCGACTTGTAATTCCAACACTAGGACAACGATTGTCATTGAATGTATACATCATAAAAATGTCTGAGGTTAAGCGCTAAATGCAAAATTGTTAAAAGATTATAATTATATCTCAATGCATGAAAAAGACATTAGTTTCTACAATTTCAAGGCCAGCATTTGACAGACATTCCGTCTGCTGGCAGTGTTCCTCATTATGGAAAAACTGTTGTCCTTAGCCCCCCTGAGCTCCAAAACTCAAAATGATTAAGAAGTCACAGTGTGGAGACTGAATCAGGCTCACTCCCTACCCTAATTATACTCATACGGGCGCGACACTGTACTTAGTGGGAGAGATCGATAGCCAGATAATGCAGTCAAAAAATGTCAAAAACAAAATTGTCAATAATTCACCATAAAAATAAGAAAATCCGTTCTGAAGGAACAGAACGTCCTTGAAAGACTGGGAAACAGGATTCCATTCCTCCACCACAGATCCTTCCGATTCAGGCCATGTATCTGAGGAGGGGTGTGGGGAGGAGAGGGCTATCTGCATGCATTGCCTGCGTCATTTCACTGCCTTTTATTCAGTGCACAGGTCTCCTGTCATTTGCAAACGCTTGAAAGTGCGACTGTAAAGTCTTAACCAGTGCACAGTTGGCTGCATCCCAAACTGTCCTGTCTTAGCCAGGGCAATCAAAACTAAGGTATCTGCTTATCATGTCTGAGCGAGTTCTCAAAGTAAAACCACTTCATCAATCTTCCATGATAGGTGCAAGCTGACCCCAGCTAGTGGGGACTTCATAAGCACATGAGGAGCTCTCGGTGAATCCAGCGAAGATTAAAGGGCTTAAGCAAGGATAGCAGGCGAAAGGAATATAGGGCTTAACAAGGAGAACAGCTCTGTCTGAAGGACAAAGGACCAAAAAGTGAGATAAAGATTCTTTTTGGTCATTATTAAAGATGTAGTCGGGTCAATGGGGCATTTTCCCACCTTTCAATCTTTTTATCCAATTTTGTTTTCGGGCGGGGATGGTGACAGAGGTTCCACACACAAAAAAAATCCATCGAATTTTGACACTGTCTCATACGAATTCTGTGCAGAACATGCACCGACAGGCATCTATATTGATTACCGAAGTTCTGGTTTAGACATCAGTGTGGATCAATATCCACGGTCTTTTTCCTTTTTACATGCCACACACCTCTATTCCTGGTCTTCCGACGCCTTTTTTGTTTGTTTGTTTTTGGTCTTTTACGCTAGTGTCTGTGCTCAATTTTCAAATGCCACTGTAATGCCCTCTTTGTTGGACAAGAGGCTTTGTCCATTGGCAAGACGAAAACCATTGAAAGGTTCGTGCGTGGAAAGAATTCTAGCATCATGGTCAACAGGCGGAAATAGGGAAGACCTAGCTGGTTTCACTACTGTCATCATAATTCATAATAAAATGTTTTAAAATATAATATGTATAATCACTAAATGTAGAGAACATTTCTTCCTGGAAAACCCAAAATATTTTCATTAGGAGATAATAAGCTTGCCTTTCTTTTCAAACAAAATTCAACACCATAAGAAATGCTCACATCAACCCGTTTGAAAGTAATTCAAACAAAACTGTTCATTAAGTCAACATTATAAATTTGTTCAAAACTATGAAATTCTTCAATAGTAGCAAATTTACAGTAAGCCTTTCTTTGAGAACGGCAAAGTAGACATGAGACATTCAGTCACACCATATTCATCACATCAAACACTACACTATAAAAATATTTTCAAGCGTGCTTACAAAAAAAATATGGTTGTTCCTAGTCTTCAACATGCTTCATGCCTTTACATAACACTAAATGGAATATGTTCAATTTTCTGTTATCTATATTTGTAACAGATGACTACTAAAGTTCACTGGGCAAACAAAGAGAGCAAAAAGTTTTCAACATACCTGTAAAAAGCTGTGAGAAAAAGTAAGTCCTTGTGCAAGTAATTGGGTAGCGAGGGGATGTCACTCGACATATCTGTGAAGATATTGCACTATAAATTTCAAGACACTAACTTGGAACAGAAAAATATCCATAAACAATAAGCAACAAAACACAATCTCAACAACATATCAGGAAGATTTTTTAAAAGAAGAGAATCAAGGTTTAACAATAACAATAAAACCAGAAAGCTTAAAAAACATGAAACAACCATAGCATCAAACCCCAAAATAAACCTGTAAAAATATCCTATGAAAAGATGTTCAGAGCTTAGACACACCAAGTATTAAAAGTTCTGTACTAATATGCAAGTAAAACTGATTACCATATGTGCTACTGACTGAATCTTGCTGAGGTGTAACTGACAATCTGGCGCCTGTTTTCCAGTTTGCATGGCAACCAATATATCCTGGTTAGAACTGTTGCCAAACAATACATAGGGCTCTTTGAAATTCCTGAAAGAAAAATCAAAATCAAATCAAATCAAATCAAAACAGACTTTATTGTCTGCCCAGGAGGACAGAAATTTGTCTTTGCTCACATACCCATACAGGCATTTAACACACAGTTAGGAGTAAAAGTGAGGAGTAAAATAGTGTTGATTGCACCAGTCCATCAAGGCAGTGTATGTTTATCCTAACAACAAACCTTGGTACCAAGGCCTAAAAGCACTGCTGAACAAAAAGAAACATTTGTTCATCACGGGCAGAAGCCCACGACAGAAGATTAGTACATAGAGAGGACCATGATGCTATCCGTTGGGTGGGCAGAGGCTCTACGAGCATACTAGTCAGTCCGCTTTCAGTAGTTTGCCGGTGGACCAACGAGTGTAGACGAGATTGAAACAGAGGTCGAGTTAGCTCTCGCCATAAACCCGATGTGTCAGAATGCGGCTCGTGGTTACATCTTGAGCTCGCTGGAGGGACCTGCCAGACGTCGAGTTATGATGCTTCCGCATGACGCAAGAGATACGCCGAGAAAGATCTCCACAACATCAAATGAATCGCTATTCCAAACACTGAATCAACAGCTAAGATCAAGAAAATTGATCACTCATGGTCTATAATTATGTTTAAATTTTGCTGCGAAGTTGAGGCAAATGAGGCCACACACAGCCCTTAATTATTGTTGATGACATGAAAGAACATGTTTGTATGTGTACATGTCGATTCTAAATGATACTGAAACAAATTCTTAGTATAGAAATAAATATTTTAGTTGTCTTACTTACCTCATGTACCCAAAGACCTCTTTCTTCAATTTTTTTTAACTTAATTGTGTAATTGCGTTGAATGAGTAAAGTAACATGCTATGGGTCATAGTCCGGACTGTATATCCAGTTTTCTTAGAATTGTATACACCTGTGATGAGCTACTATGATGCAGGAATGTTATAGAGACTAAAGGAAAGTCATCTGGCACTGACAAAGTTCCAGCTGAGCTGCTTAAGCATGGTGGGGATGAAACAACAAAGGCCATTATTTTTCTCTGCCAAAAAGTCTTGGAACGCAAAGAATGGCTGAAAGAAGGGACACAGTCACTTATCATACCCATCCCCAAAAAGTGAAACAGCAAACAGTGCTTGAGCTACAGAACAATCAGCTTAGTAACCCATCTAAAGAAGGTCATGCTGAAGGTAACACAGAATCGCATCGACACCACTGGTGAGAAACTGCTAACAGAAGAACTGGTTGCCTTCAGACCACGTAGGAACACAGCTGAGCAGATCTTTAACTGTTGCATTCTGATAGAGAAGGATCTTCACCATCAGCAAGAATTCTATCATAACTTCATAGAGTTAAAAAAGACATTGAAAGAGTCTGGCATGTGATGAGAAAATTCAACATTGAAAATGGTCTACTCCAAATCATCAAGGAATTGTATAACAGCTCAGTAAGCACAGTACTGCTTGATAACAAAATGAAAGCTTTCCTTCACATGATTGCAGAAGTACGTCAAGGATCCCCTATCACCTGTGCTGTTCAACATCTTTTTGGAGAACACCATGCATGAAACCCTCCATGACCATTACACTTCCTTTTCCATTGGTGGAAGGCCGACTGTAATTTATACTATACAGACGACATTGGTCTGATAGCAGGCACCAACAGCAATTATCAATTGCAACGACGCAGGCTGGTCTGGTTTATGGTTCCATGTGGCCCCGCACAACACTTTGTCAAAAAATAAGTTCTTCAAGGTACCTTGGAAGGTGGTCCACACCATGGTGGCCACATGAAGAATGGGTTTACTAACATCACAGACTGGACCGGTTGTCCTGTGCAGGAACTGCCTGTCGCGTGATGGCGATTGTTTTGCTGTTTTCCTGTTGTGCTTCCCATACTTGGCTGACCTGTCGTTGGGTGCGCGAGCGCGGATGGGAGAAATTAAGCGATATTTCACCTCGTCTTCGTGTAGCCCTATCCATCTCGCCAGCCCAAAGGCCTTGACCCGCGGCGCTTCACTTGTCGTCGCGAAGGGTCTTAGGGTCTTCCAGGCCTTTTCTTTGCGGAACCGGACAACATCCCCTCCCTTTCAACTTTCCCCTCTTTTTCTCACCGTTCTCTTCCCGTGGGCGCAGTCCTTGGCACGTTTTTCTGCCGCTTCTGGACAGTCGTCCTCCAGCAACGGGACGGTGTCAGACCGTGACCCTAGCAGCCGGCGTTTTTGTCTTTTGTTGTTGTTGTTGTTTTTTTTGTTTTTGTTTTTTTTTTGTCTTTGATCGACCGGTCGACCATGGACGAGTCGTTTCATTTTATCTTTGTCTCTAGCCTGTGTACTGGGAAGTTTATTTTTCTTTCTCTCCTCTAATTGTGGGTGTGCATGTGTGTAAAATATTTTATTAGTATTATTTTGTGCGTAGTAAATATGTTGTTTTGTACTGTTCATTTTGGTTTTGTTAGTGTTGTGTGGTCTGCGCGGTTCGACAAGAACGTCGTGCGCCACCTCTGGCTGAGCGAGTGGTTGTGTCTGTGCTGCTGCTTGAGCGGTTGCGAGCGTGCATCCGGCGATGCCAAGGACGGTTACGCGACACTGCCCCCTATCGCCCAAAACAGGCATGAGTGGTAGGCCTTAATTGTCAGCTGCCACATCTATCCACGTGCTGCCAAACCCACCCTCAATGAACGATACCGGTCAAGGGATGACTCAATGACACAGTAATCAGTACTTACCCTGACTCATGCCTATGATTTCCAACTCTGCCATGTTGATAAAAACTGTCAAGTCCCTGAAAGTTAAAGAAATCCAATCTTATGCATATACTCTGTTTCTACAGAACTCACACTTATTGTTGAGAATATATAAAATTTTTTAAAATACTCAATCTAAAAAACATTACTTTTTGTGCTGGAACTCAGAGCCCAGTTTGTGGCAATGACTGGCTTATATAGCAATGTCTTTAATATATCAACAACAAAATACATAACTACTAGTGTCCCAATCACCTTCCATGTAAAGCTCAAGACAAAGCATATGTAAGGTGACCAGACGTCCCGCTTTAGGCGGGACAGTCCCGCTTTTAACCTCGTGTCCCGCCTGCTAATCGGGCGGGACGCCCAATGTCCCGCTTTCTGGCTTTCTGGCAAGTCTATCAAATGTCCCGGTTGTCTTTAAAAATCACTTTTTTCGGCGTTCTTTGACGGTGACGACACCATCATCGGCACGTGTCCCGCTTTCGCCCTCCAAACGTCTGGTCACCTTAGCATATGGATCGTTCACTGAAATTCCTCAAAGTTTTATGAAGTATCTAAAACACGAGCCAGCTTTCTTTTGCTCGCAAACTGCTTAAAGCCTGCCATTTCAGAAACAAACCAGAGAGCTTAGATGTAGAGAGGGTTCACTCGTGACCGCGGGAAAACTCGTCGGTTAGAGTTATCTTTCGTAATTGGATGCTACGAAACAACACGGCACAAGGCGATCGTCTGAGGCAAGGTGGGCAATTTTGTTCTGCAATTAACTGTCAGAACGCCAGATTTAAATCAACCTCAAAAGAAAAACGTTTCCACAGTTTCCCAAAGGACGAAGAGAGGTAAGCTACGAATTTATTCTCAAATTACGATCCATAAGTGTACTGTAGTTGAGAGCAGTCTACTATAACACGTTTGCTCGATTTCTATGATTATTAAAACGACTTTACAGATTATACTGTGAAACTGTGTGATGAATTCTCACTTATCTGATGACAAACCTATTTAAATTTGTTATAGTATTTTCATTTAAGGCATTCGCCACTGGGTGTTATAAAAAGATTTGTTATTAATATATTGAAAAAATCATTACAACAGGTGCAAAATATGGATGAACTTTACGAGAAGGAAAGATTTTGACCATCTTACACCATCTGATGTGTATGGAAAAGGATACTGTCTTTGCTCGGATCATTTCGAGGAAAGTCAGTACAACTGTCAAACCCCCAAAAAAGTCTTGTCTGGAATGCAGTACCCACAATTTTCGCCATTCCAAATCCACCATTCAAGGTTGATAACTTATGATTATTAGATAATGATATATTCCAATATATATTACTAAGCCATATTTTACCATCATGGGCCTTTCTTTCTGTCATATTGTATTTTTTAATTAACATTTATCATGAGAGATCACTCTAACTGGCACATAAGGCTAATGATGATCATAGCTTGCATCTGGGCATAAAGAGTTTCTCTGTGACACTTTGCAATGGTTGCACACTGTTGAAACACCCTCATCCAATGCACTACCTTGTCTGACAGGGTGGAAGATGACTGTGCAGGCTCTGCTTGAGCTTTTTGATGAGCTTCAGACAAATCATGGTATTTCATTACTTCTTACAGAAAAACGGAATCAAGACTGCTTAGAAGACTTTTTTTTTCTTGCTTTCAGGGAAAAGGGGGACATCTACATAATCCCACCGCAGAACAGTTTAGATTATTCTTCCGTCAGATCATGATTGAGAACCTGTTTCATCACAGTAGTGGAACTAATTGCCAGAAGGACAATGACAGCTCTTTATTGACTCTGACATCTGTGACCACTGACAAACAACAGGACATAATGATATGTAATGTAGATATTGACGAGAATGACTATGACCATGACATCGATTGTTTACATGACAAAGACATTATTGATAAAGTAAATATCACTTTCAATAATTTTGATGATAACTGTAGTGACCCTCTAACTATTTTCTCCATACAACCACCACCAAAAAAACAAAAATTCTGAGTGAGACAGTCAAGATATTAGAGTGTACATGTAAAAATATTGACCAGTTACTTCCTGGGAAAAAAGTTAAATCTCAGTTGATTCGACTTCTGTGGGAAGAGCTAAAAAGCATTGACCTCTGTTGTCCACTTGGTGCATGTGATCTGAAAGGAAGTGTGATTATCTATTTATCAATGTTCGCCTTCATTTTTCTTTGAAAGATAGCTCTGTGTCCTTTTTTGAAAAAGGAGCAAAAAGAAATCAAAAAATGTTGAAGTTACATCATTTGTAGCTTTTAAGCTAAAGTAATTTAAAATTATTTTAGATCAGTGTGAAAGAAAATGTTATAAATCTTTATTTAAAGTACATGTGTGAATGATCCCTTTTGAGTATCTGCTTGCTGTATATTTCATAGTAAGCATAGCTGTTATCTTTAAATTGTCAACCAATGTTATTACAACAAGGGATATGAATGTATATAAATATATACATTATTATTAATAGTAGTATTATGATTTGTTATTAATTATGATTATTATGATTTGTGTGAGAATTTATTGCCCATGCTTGTATGTAAACAGAAATCTATATGTCTCAGTAGATGTGAGCAAGTATTCTGAATGTGGCTTGTTTATATTCATGTGTAATTCTGTTTTTAACTGCTTTTCTCATATTAATAAATTCTCATAAATTAGATTTTTATGGATTTTAAATAAATGCAAATTTGTGCTCATGGATGTGCTGTTTGAATTTATAAAAGTTATCCTTTTTAAATATAGTCAGCTGTCATACATGTATTAAAATCTCCCAAACTACCCTCATCTAAGCAATTCCCATGAATAAAAGACACAAAAATCTGTTCTTAGAAAAAGGTCATTTGATATCGCAAACACCTAGACATTTACTCCAAAGATAAACACTGCTAGCGCCGACTTTGTTTAGTAGTGGTTGATAGTAGCAACTGCGGCGTAGCATCTTTTTTCGAAGGGACGCAACTCCGTCACTACTTTTCTTAACAAGTAAGGATAAAGAAGGAGTGCACCCTCTCTACATCTAAGCTCTCTGAACAAACCACTGATAATTTGTACGTACTTCTGCAATCCCTTTCTGGTTGATAACAGCGATGCCATTGGAGCTGTAAAAGGAAAATCTAAAAAATTTTCACAAACATCTATACCATTTACTGAGCTTTTTAATGAGGGAGATAATGTGAAGCACATTTAAGTGGAAAATATGAGAGAAGAAAAGGAGGAAATATGAAGGGAGAGAGAGGGAGTGAAAGTGAGAGACAAAAAAACAATGAGTAAAAAAAAAAAAAACATGTATTGTCTTGTGGCTGCTTGTTTATAGAGTGGAAGAGCAAGCACTCAAAATAAAGTATTATTCCCTTAAGCTGTCACATTTTAAACAAGTAATTAAATCAACATATGCTGCATCAAACATAATGTGGAGAGCCATTCATAGACAATTTGTTTTTTCCTTTTAGATAATCAGTTAACATGGTCACTTAAGTGCATCTCAAATAATCGTAAGAAAATGTTGAATCTTTAAAGCTACTTGACCTATTCTCACCTTCAATTTTATTGTATAATCTCTATAAATGAAAATGCACTTTAATTTCATAAAGAAAATTATGTCAAGCTTATTCTTACATTTTAAGGCTGATATTGTCACACATATTATCCCACTGTCTCTCCAGCATAGGAAGACCCTGTAAAAATATATTTTGATTATGCAAATATTTTCCTAAAACCACACTAGGTATATAAAAGGTGGCACAAATTTGCAGCTATGTTAGTATCGGCCTGATTTGAAAGATAATGTCATTCCACATTCATGTCACCATCACCACCACTACCACTGACAATAACCCATGTACATGTACATTATTTTCTGTTTTTTTGTTTTCTTTATACCTCTCACTAAATCAATATTTAAATAAATTGAATGCCTTAACTATAACCAATGCAGACCAAATTAATAAAAAAGACTAATATGTCATCCAAGAAAATGGAATAGAACATGTATTTGGACCCAGAATGTCATATGAAAAAAAGCCTGCCAAGCATGTCACATATGGTGATCCAGCACATCAACACCATGTGCTCAATGGATGTGTGACTAATACAATCTTATTTCATGGTTATGTAACAGCCTGTAATAGCAAGAAGAAAATAATACCATCACCTCTGTAACAAGGATCTCAACAGAGACAGGATCCAAAAATCCATAGAACTTGTGCACTGACTTGCTAACATCCAACACATCAAACCTTAGTGTGAAAAATCCTTTCCTGTGGAAAGACATTTATTGGAAGGCATTATTACAGAATCCAAATTCATGTATAGCAGCATACAATCTATATTGGCATCTTTAGCCAGAAGATTCCTTCAAAAGAAAAGGAAATATTTCGTTCATATCTTAGATGCCCAATATTTCTTATCTGTTCATTCTCATATTCACTGATCTATTCCTCCATCAACACATACCAAATCATATATTCATAAAAAAAATTCTCTCTTTCTGCATTTTTTCATATCTACTACAAATGGGGGTAGCCCCTTCATTTTGGAGAACTTACCCACTATAGTCATCTAAAGCAAAAGCTTGAATGATAGGCCACTTTTCCACCATCATTTTGTCAAATTTCTGATCATCTGCAAGATAAGTAACAAGTTCAAAACAATAAAATAACAGGTTCTTTAAAATGTTGGTCACAGCTACTAGCCAAGACGAAAATAATCTTGTAATAATTGTTGAATTTTACTTTCAGTTTACTTGAACATTGAGGACAATAATATTAAGAATAACTATTCTGTTTTAATTTGTTCTCTCCAATGGTGTCAGAAAGGAAAATTACAACTCTTGCTGCCAAAAGTGCTCAAAAACTAGGTTAACGTCGAATGTTAAGAATGTCTCACAAACTTTTGGATTTAGGAAAATAATAGACTTCTTCAGAACAACATGCCAAACATATAATAAAAATAAATCATACTTGACAGCAGGCTGTAGTAGGGAACACCACTATGCCAATGATATGATAAAATTAATAAAACATACATGACAGCAGGCTGTAGTAGGGAACCCCGATGAACTGACAACCATGAGTCATGGAAATCAATGACTGAATCTTGAACTCTTCAGCATGCTGTGCTCCTTCTTCGCTCTCAACATTATACTACAAGACGAGACCAATGCTTAACTATAACCACGAACTTGTATTACACATCCATGGTATAACACATCACTTACAGCCTGTCTTCAAAAAATCGACTTTCCAAAATGCAACTAGTAATAGCATTAGAAACAATGATATCACTAAGTGGCAACATGAATTTGTAGGAGTGGTGGGTGCATTAAGTCTCTGTGCTACAAACATTCTGATTTTGAAAATTCTTAACTGTAAAGGCTGCAAAACAAATTGTTAAAACAAAGCTTTTACCTCTTCATCTTGCAAACAGTGGTAGGTCACATTGATCCAGTGACTAGTGTAAGGCAAGAAGTAGTGCCAGTTTATAGGGTTGCAGTATATGTCCACTCTATTCTTGCGGATTACAATTATTAAATCTGTAGTAAAATTAAATCCAACAATAATATTGTTCTTTAAAGATCAAGCAGCGATGAAGTATTATATCTACCATTGCCAGCAAGCTGTAACTAAACTACAATTTCAGCAAATATTTAACTTAAAGCGCAGTTAGTTCTTAATATGTATATAATGAAAAATTAATGGTTAAAGACAATCATTGTTTGCCCTAATCAAATTATTCTTTCAATCATTCAACAAAAGTCTTCTTTTTAATCAAATCCTTTACAAAATTAAATACATTACCCACCATCTACAACTTCCTCTGGAAACCCAGATCTGTGATAAATACAATTTTTAGATATTCAATTTCTGTTTAGAGACAAAACCACATACATATACATACATGAAGATCCAGAGTAACTAAGAATGTATGCAAGTATATGTTAATGCAATTATTCTGCAAATGCAGTCTGATAATGTACCTTTTAAAAGAGAAAAGAAATCAACTTTTTTATTTATTAGATTGCCTTCCTGATAGGAGATTGCAATGAATTCTATGGTGACAAATAGCTTTCTTGTAATTTAAAAGTGTTACAATATAATGAATAATGATAAAAAGAGACTCTCACTTTTCAAGCTCTGCTCTCCTGACATCAAAAAATCCAAAAAGGAGATAGTTGATAAGCTCATAACAACCCTCATTATACCTGCTATCAATGCCTGAAAAAAGGTATTAAGGGGAAAAAACTGCAGTAATCAGTAACTTTCTCACTTATAAGATATTATTCAAGAACATATTCAAGTAAAAAAAAGTAAGAAATTGATATGGAGAGGTTGCAGGCATCTGCATAGCCATACATAGATATTTTATGTAATGTCAGCACATGGACTTGTATGTGCATGCTTATGAAAACTAAAGTCACAGCTATTTTACACTTGGTGTACATTTTGCATGTTTCAGAATCTATAAATTGGCTTAATGAAACCTTTCTCATTCCTATAAAATGTAAAATAGTCTTTTGTATACCTGCAATGCAGAGAATTGCATCTATCTGTTCTGACTTTTTTCCGCTGCTGCCACCATCCATAAGACTCTGTACTCTTCTCAACCGACTAGCACTGAAGGAAAAGACAATTGAGTTTGATTCCTTAGAAACAAAAGACATATATGTCATAGTCCAAACTTTCTTCACTATTTAAAGCATATATATTTATAGCTTGCTTAATAAACTAAGTAGGAAAACAACTAGATCTATGGAGCAAAAACGTCACATAAACAATTAAGAAGATGCCATATCTTACCCTACAATCAGAAGTTGGACCTTTATGCGCTTCACAAAATCGAAAAAAAATCACTTCTATGTAAGAGCCCAACACAGTAACAAGGGAAAAAAATCATCGTTTGATAAAAGTGAAAAATAGATAAAGGTTTTTTCGTGACTTTATAGTCATATGGGTGTGAATCCGGGCCAGTTTTTTGTAAGGGCAGTTCTCATGTTCTCACCATCGCTGCGCCTTACATTTCCCAACCCTCTAAAGATTTATGTAACCATGGTTCCACAGCTGGGACAACTGTGGAAAGTACTCTGCCTCCCACGAGCAACAAACCGGCTATAGTTTGCGCGCCTCGGGCTCCGAAACCACTGTTCTAACCAGCAGCTAGATTATCCACTTTTCCCCGTCGTATACAGAGAAAAGAACACCAGAGGTTCAAAACTTGGTTTAACTTGATGATGCTACTATTTTTTATTATTATTATTATCTCGCTTTATTCCAGTCCAACTCCACAACTATCTAAAAGTAGCACTATGATCTAACACCAACAGTGAACAACACCCTACTGACATTCCAAGAGGGACTGTTCCCGGCGGCGTCATTAGAAACGGACAACTTTATTGCTATGGGACCTAGCAAATGAAAGAATAGATAATTTTTTTACCTCACGAATTGCGAAAAATTGTCATATTTAATATGACGTTTGGCGGACGAAGGTCTTTTTGGAGTTTTAGCAGACATTACAGAGCTACGGGTTTTTGTTTTTTCAACCACCATGCGAATTATCCTGGGCAGCGAGTAGAACACAGAGTGATTTCCCTTTGGCTTCGACGCTGCGTGCACGAATACCCCTGGACTGCTGGCAGACGAATTTTTTTTTTTCTTTTTCTTTCAAGTTAACTGCTAAAAAGATGCATTAGACGACAGAGCTTCCTGTTTATTCACATTTCAGATTAACTATTAAAACGAGGCATTAGACGATATAACTTCCGGTTTATTCACATTATTTATGCTAGCCGAGACTAACAGTGGAGAACTTCGCAAGAGGCTAAGCGTTGGTCTTGGCAGACAGACATACACGTCCGTGCTGTATGCAAGACGTGACCACGAACTTGTATGACGTCCAGTCTGACATTCCTATTGATGAATTATTTTATTATTGACACTGTTAAATGTATGGATACCCGCTTTGGTGACATAAATACGAGTGCCGTAAGCTGTCGCCGGGACCAGGACTAAAAAGAATTCTGTCTTGGGTTTTTATATAGTAATGACAAAATTTATATCTCGTATTAGAGACTGAGCCATTTTGATTTTTAAAGAATCAACTATAAAATATAATCTTTCTATGGAGATTTCGCTTCGCTGATTAACATGTATCTAAATTCGATATGCACATACCTATGCTTCATTTAGTAAGTCCTCGCGTTTTTCCTGCTATATGCATGTTTAAAATTAATACTAAGGAGTGACTGTTGGCTCTGTTTTGCATCAGTGGCATATTATCTTCGGGTGATTTCAGTAGTTTGTTCATGGCAGTCACACACAATTTTACGTAAGTTGTTTGTCCAATAATCAAATTGCCCACAGCTGCATTTTAGCTTTTATAACTAGCACTTTAGAAATCCTAAATTTTGAGCTATCAAGTTTACACTCTCTTGAAGTGCTCCTTTAAAAGTGACAAAGAAGACATAGTAAAAAAAAAAAGGTGATGTTAAAATGTTTATTTCATATGAAGATAGATACCTATTTAGTATCACATTTATAACAACAATCATAATCATAATTTCTTCAAACTGACCTTTACTTGAAAAGATCTCAGGATCTACTCAAAACCAATTCACTGCATGCCATCAAAAAAAAAAAAAAAAAAAACTATCAGAAATAAGTGTCTTGGCATTGTGAACAGTGTGTGCATTAATGATTTTTTTTATTTTTATTTCATAGTATGTTATTTATAAAGCTGCTGGTCTGTGCAGCAATATCTTCAGTGACAATAAATTTCAAGTTATGCACCCTATAACGATTCAATTCTTTCATATTCTTAATCATCAGCATCATCAGCATCTTCAGTGGCTCTTTTCTTCTTTTTTGCCTTCTTTCCAAGATTTTCTTCATGATAATCATCACCATTGACAATACCTTTGTTTTTCTTCTTTTTCTTTGGCTTTTCCATTAAACTGTCATCGACTGCTTCGCTTACAAGAGACTCCTCAAGTGAGTTGTCCTGTCTTTTCTTTTTCTTTTTCTTTGTTGGTTCATCATCTCTTGACTCCTCTTTTATTTTCTTCTTTGTTTTTGTTTCCTCATCTGCATTCTCAGTGGAAAACTCTGCAGAGTCATCTAACTTCCTCTTCTTGTCTTTCTTTTTTGGCTTCACGTCAAGCTCCATAGATTCTTCTGCCTGCTGATGCTCCAGAGCTTCTAGCTCTTTTTTCTTTTCTTTCTTCATCTTTTTCTTCTCTTGTTTGATGATCTTTGCCTTAACATCTTCCGCCTGCAAAAGAATGTTGTAAAATGTTACCAAAAAAAATTTAAAGAAATACAATTAAAAAAGCAACAAAACTATAAAATATATTTAAAGCACTATGACCACAGAACACTTCAATTTCAATAAAAATAGCTCCTTGTGAAACCTGAAACACTAGTAACAAATGGTACCAGTTTTAGTGCAAGCATAAACAATCACAATGAGGGTCGTAGATTGGTGCCTGTGGCAACAGCCAATCAGAAGCTCCTTGTGAAACCTGAAACACTAGTAACAAATGGTACCAGTTTTAGTGCAAGCATAAACAATCACAATGAGGGTCGTAGATTGGTGCCTGTGGCAACAGCCAATCAGAATTTAGAAGTTTTCTTACTATCTTGTGGAAATGGCTTGGTAAATAGTGTTCTTTGACTGTGAGCCTCTTCTACATTCTTCATAATTTCATCTTCATTAACATGGAGCAAAAGCGATTTAAATAAAAGAGAAGTTCAAGGTTGCTTGCTCTTGCCGAAATAGTAATTTTAGGTAGTGGTAGTAGAAACCAATTAGGCCAATAAAAGTGAAGCGTGAATCTGCTCAATGCGTGAGAAAGTGCTGCCCAATCTGCCTGTGCCAGACTCTTCCACAGTTAGCTGTGCACAGGCCACTACTAACTACACCTTTCTTCCTGAGCGAGGACAGAAGGGATGGAGAATTTTGAGAAAAGCTGTTTCAACTCACTGAAACCAAAGATGCACGGTAATCTACCCATGAGCTGCATATTCATTGATCACCACAACTATATGCCTAATTTAATAATTATATGGGCTTTTAATAAATAGCAAGTTTTGAAACAGCGCCCAGTGTTGTACAAAAAATATTCATATGCCGAGAGGCTCCTAATGCTAAAAAAAAACTGTTTCTCCTCTTCCATGTGTGTGAATATAGGAGGGCCATTAATAAAAAAAAAATTTCTTATTTATTGCCTTCTCTATCTATATGTTTATAGGGGATTTGGCAAGCATAACATTAAGAAATTCGAAGGTAACATGCAAAACATCACAGCAACATTTTTAAAGGCATTAGGTTCACATATTAAATAAAAATTGAATCATTAATTTACAGAAAATACTTCAGATTCATCTGAGCAGCCACAGACACAAGAAAAGAAAAAAGTGGTTTCTAACCTTAGTAAGAGCCTGGCTCATTACATCAATGTTTTTTGCTGGAGGTTCACCAGTTTCATAAAACTTAAGACGATCTTCCACTTGCTGTCGAAGATGTTCCCCAAATACAGAAGTAGGAATGTCTGAAACAGATTTCCAACTCAGCTTTAATGTCACATGCCTTTTATTTATGCACTAACAGATACAATTATTGGTGTCCCTGAGATAAAAGAGCTTGAGATAAATGGACATGGCAACAATACAAAATTTTTCAGGTGAATATTTCCTTGAGTCTTCACAAAAATATCTAGCACACCACTAGGATTATTATGAACAGGAACAGTTCATATTTACCTGTAAAACAGTCAATGCGGGAAGCAATAGAACATTTGTTAGCCAAATAGCGTGAAATGCGCCCTTTGTTTTTTGTACCAGCTCGTCCAATAAAAGTGGAGTGGAAAATGAGACCATACTTGGGTGTGTTACCTCTGGTTTTAAGTGCCCTAAAACAAAAAAGGAATGTCACCAGTAAATTTTTTTTCTTAACACCATCTACATTTCTTTTAGAAAAATAAGCATTTTTTTCAATTTAATACACCAAAGGTTATGATGCATCTGAATCTAATGTCAAAGTATATCCAGAATTATCCCAACTGTTGATTTCATTAAATATTTTCTGAAAATGACTAAAACAGTGCTTTGAAATTAAGCAGAATAATAATGATCTGTGTCAACTGCTTGTATCTTTCTAGAAAGAGTAACAAAAGAAAAACTCATACATGGAAAACTCTTACCTGAACAAGGCTTTCTCTGCACCAAGAATCTGAACAGTTGAGGCTGGATACTTGGCCAGATTTGTAAGGCTGCCAGCATGGGCAATGAGTCTAGCACCAACCTGCCACAGACAGACCAGCTTTTTCAGTTAAAAAAATAAAATGATTGTTGATTAAGGCAATCATCCTAACAAAATATGTTTACTTTCTTAGTACTCCTCACCAGGTGTTTTAAAATATCATAAAATTAGTTTTTCCATTCATAAAAAGCAAAATTTTCAAATTCGAAGTGAAACTTGTTAAGAAAATTTTAGATATGTTAGAGGTTTTATCAACCATTTCAGGAATGTAAACACTAGCCTGCTACGGTACGTTTTTTTGTTGTTTTTTTTTATTAAATATGCATCAACAAGAAACATTAAAACCAGATAAGAAAATGATATGGTACAAAACCAACCTGCTCTCCTATAAGTGCTGCTAAGTTTGGTGCCACAGTCTGCATACGTGAAACAAGATATTCAGCAAGAGTCTTGCGATACTCTGCCAGTGCAATTACTCGTGATGCAAACAATTCGATATTCATCAGGTCAACTGGTGAAATATCCATTCCTATTGGAAAAAAAGAAAATGTGGAAAACTAAATGTATATCACATGACTGAATTTAATTTACAGCATCATGTACAACATATGCTTTAATTACCCTGCAGCAATGAAGAGATCTGTATGGGCTTCTGGTCATATTTATTTCCTGATACAAAAAGATGTTTCGTATCTGAGGAGGCTCCCGTTATTGCATTTCACTGTGGAGAAGCAGGTTTCTGGTTCAAGGCCTGTAGCTGACGAACTCCCCCTGCCCACAAAGTAGCTGTCCAACAAAAATGGGTGCCTTATTTATCAGGTAGAGAAAGCAGAACATTGAGCTATGCCTTCCACATACCATATTCCAGACAACCCATATATTGACTTCCTTTTGGCCACTTGTCTATGAGACTCTTTACCAAAGTAATCAGATGTGTCCAAAGCTCCTCACAATTCAGTGCCACCAAAATTCAGGTGAGTATTCATACCACGTCGAAGAGCAATAAAAAAAAATCAACATCAAATAGTTTCATTAATCTTTCATAAAAATCAGATTAAGATCCTTACCCATGGAGGATCTTGCAGCATCAAAAATAGCCTGAACCTTTGCACTGTCCATGATAATTTCTTCCAAAGGTTCAACCATCTCTGGCGTAATCTCTTTCCTGTTTTTGATAACCTGTACCACTCTAGCGTACATGTAGTTGTCTGTCACAATCTTCACTAACTCTGGAAAATGATAGGAGTACCACTCTCTGCAAAATTAAAAAAAAAAACAAAAACAAAACTAACATAATAAAAAAACACTTAAATTACAATATATTAAGTTCTTATCACACACCCCAAAATATCTAAAATTTTACTTTAGATCTCTTTATCTTCTAAAACACTCAATGGTTTCAACATAAGTTATTAACATCAAAATATACACATGAAAAAGATTTGACAACAGAAATTTAATCAACCTCTGTCCACCAATCTGTACTGCACAACTAACCTGATTCGCATGGAGAATGTGTTCACATCTTTGTCCAGCTGATCAAGCAAGGCAATGCTCTGAATAATCATGTTGTCTACACGGTTAACATTAAACTTAACCTTGGCACGGGAATAACTGTGTCCTAAACCCAGTTGTGCCTTTGATGCTGACTGCTCTGTAAGACCTTTAACAAGGTTGTGGAAATGCAGTCTGATGCCTGGCAAAAATAAAATAAAAATCAGTAAACTATTTTTTCCCCATATTTAAAATTCAGACCACTTAATAAAACTGCAACAAAATTTATAATTCATCCTACACACCCAAATCAACAACTATTTACCTGTAAAGGATTACATTCACTTTAAAAAAAAAAAAAAAAAAAGCAGAGCCTGATCCTTAACTCTGCCTTGAAAGCCCCACAGGTAACCTGCCGGTCCCAAGCCCAGATGAAGGAGAACTGGGCATGGGGCTAGCAAACCCACCCTGTAAAACAACCCTACTACAGAAACCGCAAATGTAACACAGCACAAGGAGAGCCTGGATTGTAAGATCCCTCTCTGGAAGGGCCTGTGTATATTTTCAGTCCGTAGCAAGGCGGAGGCAGCTGGCACGACATTGTCCCAACTGGAGGGAAGCACCCAGAAGTGGATCCAATGGCATGATGTAATTGGGAACCTATGCTCCATTGGGGGCAAAAGGGAGTAAGATCTTTAAGATAAATGCATTAAATGGTTTGTTTACAGCTATTACCTCGCAAAATTTCTGGCACGACTCCACTGGACAGGCAATTCATTTGAAGCTCTTCGTTGATGGCAGCAGCAATTTTGGCGTCAGCTACACCTAATAACACCTTCAGTTTCTTTGAAGACTTTGGAACATTACTTTCCAAGAAAACTTTCAGATCATTGTGAAGCAACCCTATGGGCAAAATAAGTAAACTATATAGAATTTGCTAAAAGTTAACACTCTTCAGGGCTTCTGCTTACGCAAAAAATTGCGTACAGTACGCATTAAAAGTTTGGAGGACCCCTTCAATTTTCGTCAATGGGGTCCCATTCAAATTTGGGCGAAGAACAGGGACCCCTTAAAAATCTGAAGAAGGGGTCCCTGGGACCCCAAAAATTTAGCCTTAGCAGAAGCCCTGACTCTTAGCATCAACAGTATTTTGGTGAGCAGAAGTTTGAAATGTACTTCAACTTTATTTAAACATCAAAGTAAGCTTCCCAAAATGGGCTTCATCCATTTGCATACTTTTGAGATATGTGATGCAGAATGCAAACTCTAGATGGATAGCAAGCAAAGCTGTGATAACTGCTAAACGGAAGCACAGATAATATATAACTTGCTGACAGTATAACACTAACGACAAAAAATAAACTGAGAAGTTCACTGAAGGCAAAATACGCATGACCTATGATTCTTTACAAACTTCTTCACTCAATACCTTCTGGAAGGGAAGAAGAGTTGTAGGAACTATTCATGTGTATAACAGAAACTTATCACCTACCTTCAGACACACTGTTCATGTTATCCAAGGCATTAGTACCACTCTTGAAAGGACAAAACCCAGCAAGCTGAACAACTGAGTTAAATCTACTAAGATCTCCAATACTCTGCTCCACACGAGGGGCAAGAAGGGCAATTTCATCAAACTCTTTGACTTCAAAAATAGCGTAACCTGAGCCATGCTCAAATAACACAAATAGTTTCTGAGCCTGAAAATAAAAAGCAAAACATCTCAGTATCAAAAGCAATTTTAATTGTTACGCAAAGTCGCTAGTAATCCGATAATCTTGAAACACTTCGTTTGAATCATTAGAACTCAATTATCAAGTACTAAATTATATTAGCAGGTTTATAAATCTACTGCTAATAGAGATTTTTTTTAATACGTGAAAAATGTTCAGTTTCGAAATCCTATTAATAAAATTCAGTTTAAATATTCTGCGTTTTGAAAGTAGCAATAGCACAAAGTAATATCTCACTTAGCTAGTAAGTATACTATGGAGAAGACAACAGGAAGATCGAATGAATTTGAGATACTACAGATAGCACATGCTCGAGTGTGGTAATTTATGTTTAACTTTAAATACACATTCTCTTGATATCAAAATTGCATAAATCCTGTTTAACTCTATACATGGATATTAATAAACGGTTAAAACATTGTGCATCTAACATCATTTTACAGACAAAACTTAAAGTTCACCACGTGTTGTGATACCCACCATGATGGATCCGACTTACGGACTCATTTACTAAGCCACTCAGCTAGTGGCTCCAGCAGGCTTTGCTTTCCAGTTTTCGACCAATCACGTGTCGGGATTCAACATTGCTCTTTGTCGACTTATTATGTAATTGTAGCGATGGACAGCAAGCAGACAGATCGAAATTTTTTCTTAAATAAATCTCTGTACATTTGCACACATTATAAACAACTTACGCTTTGATGTACAACGAATAGAAACACGAAAGCACTACATACTATCGCTTGTATAACTAAAAGACCCAAACCTTTCTGCAGGAGCAAGGGGAAAAACGATGGTGACACTTAGTAGATTGTGATAAATTTATACAACACGTCTACCTCTGCATTTTATAGCATATCCTTTTCTAGAGGAAATATCATTCTAGCGTTTCCATACGTTAATCTTGTCGTCCAAGGGATATCTATCTTTTAATTGACTAAAAAAACAGATCGTATTTGGCGAGCATTCATAAGAGACGTAAGGAACATTCATTACTGACAAACAAAAATAGCCTGCTTTTTCCATTACATGTTTTGCGACTAAGATGGAATATATGGAAGGTTGAAAACGATCGCCATATTTAGACTAGGTGAATTGTTAGCTGGTGACTAAGAGTGTGCACAAAGAAACTTCTTTCCTCTTATACTCTGCGTACGACTGTTCAAACTGAAACTACGTCCAGCGTTGGCTGCACGGCGAGCGAGCTGTGATCCAGACGGGCTGTGGTTCCGTTTAGGGGCCAGCGTCCGCCTTGGAACAAATTAATGGACGCCGCGTGTGAATCGCAAGAAATCAACACGACACACCCTTGTATTAAACAGCGAATTAACCTGTACATTACGTTAAAGTGTTGGTAGCATTATGAGATCGCCTGGGTGGAAAAGCGAATGCTTCACACACGCTCGTCGTCATTAGACCGTAGCTCTAACGACTCGATAGCTCGCAGCTTAATGGGGTTTGTACCTGATGTTGTGAAAATAATGATAAAAAGAATCATAACCAAGTAATCTGTAAATGAAAAAGTGTATTTTTTTCTGTACAGATACATCCCCCTCTGTCCTGACGATCAATACGAGATGGCAGACGGCAGCGCAGAATGTGAACAGAAGTCGGCCCACTCTAGCAATGGTAGCATCACAGCAGAGAAATCAGATGATTTAGACACAAGAAGCACCTCTGGAAAAAACAGAATCGATGCCACTAATACTTTGTGGCTGCCTATAAAAAATATTAACCAGTACATTACTTGTGGCATCTGTTATGGATATCTCTATGAAGCTTCTACAGTTACAGAATGCATGCATTCCTGTAAGTTAAAATGGTACAGTATCCTTAGATATCAATAGACTGTATCAGACATAGCAAGTTACAGCATTTAAATATTAATCATGTAAGTCAGTCATCATGTTAGCTTATGGATGGTTAAGTGTAAATTGTAAGTCAAATTCCCTTTCATCTTAACTTTTAATTAATTTAAAAAACCCATCATTTGCTAAATGGTGTTGGGATTCCAGTTTGTAGCATGAGTCTAACCAATACTGGTGTATGAAGATTATACAAAATAATTATTGTCAGAGTTTTGAGATGACCTTATCATTGACTGTCTACTTTTTTTTTATTAATACTTTAGCTCATTACCAGATGATGATCATGCTGTTGGATATGGAAATTTAAAATTTGATTTGGAACAAAATTTAACTAGTTAGTAGTATTGTAATATTTGCATTGCATGTGTATGTATTTATGGGTAGATAATGATTGTACAAGGTCTTCCTGCCCAAAAGTGTCAAAGTCTTGAGATTTTGTCATCTTTATCTCATGCTGGGTTTCATTCACCTTTTGCATTTGCATATGTATTACTTCATTGCAGTTTGCAAAAACTGCATTGTCAGGCATGTAGAACGCAGCCTTCACTGTCCCACTTGTCACATCTTAATCCATCCCACAGACCCTTTTGTTCATATCAGGTAAAGTATTTCAGTTTTCTTTAAATTTGTAGTCTTTTGCATTCTTTTTTTTTTACCATCAAACCAAAAAAAAAGCATACATGTTTTGTGACATGCATAGTATTAAAAGCGTTTGCTAAGGGGAATGTTTGGCTTGATGATTGGCACTGATTTAGCAGACTGTTCTGATTTATTTTTAACTGTAAAAGCACTTTGATTGTTTTAAGTATCTTTTAGCTTACGCATATTTTATAATGAAGTTTGTGGCATGAATTCTCAGTCAGTATATGTTGGTTTTATTGCATTATAAAGAAGAATATACTATACAGCCATTCATATGCATTCATTGTTATTAAAATCTAGTTAGGCAGTATATCATATTTCAACTTTTTCCATTTTGCTTGTACTTAAATATCTATTACAAGAAGGCAAACATACAATTTTTGATGTCACCAGTTATATGTAAGCCTGTTTCAGCACAATTCGTGTGCACGAGAGACAGACAGTAATAAAGAGAGTGTAGATTTGCTTTTGATTGCTGTTATATGTTAAAATAATAAGATTTTATTGCATTTTAATTAACAGACTTGATAGGCTTCTTCAGGACATTGTGTATGGACTTTTACCACATCTTGCAGAAGGTAATATTGTTGCCAGTATTTATCTTTTTAATAACATATATATCTGTCCAAAACATATTTATGTTAGTTACATGAACAACCAAAAAACAATTTGTGTATACTATCAAATGTGTGCTAAATCTCTATACAGATGCTTGCATACTTTTTATCGAGCATAAAGGTTTAGTTTTTCTCCTGCCAAAACAAATCTGAGTTGTTGTTTTTTTTAATTTTCATGCTAACACAGTTGTTTAATGTATTTCTTTTAAAATTACTTATTTGCAGCTAATGCATTACTGCTTCATTACCAAATTTGTAATTATCTTCATGCATATGTAATTTTTCCTGATATTTGTGACTTTTAATGGAATATTTATATAAATTTATCATATGACAATCATTTTATTTCAGACGAGCTTGCAAAGAAAAAGAAGTTTTATGCAGATTGCGGTAATAAACTAAACAAAATATTGTTTTATAAACAGACATGTCATGCCATTGGCAACAATTTTTTTTTTTCTCTGTAAAGTTAAAAGCAATGAATAGGTAGTTTCCTTCTCAGCTTATTTTGTAAAATGCATGGCAAGTTTTAGTTCTTTCAAATTCTTCTGAGACACATGTTACAGATCAAAAACAATGCATGTATTTGACACATATAGTTACTTTTATATAACACATGGTCATTTCCTTTATGTATTGTAAAGTAATTTACAGAATAACATTTGATTTGATGTTATTTATTGATGTAAATAATTTTTTACTTTAGCTTCTGATTCAAGAGCGTCGCCTGTAAAGCCTGTGAAATCTCCAGAAAATACAAAGACTGCTGGTTGTGGCATGCCACAACCAGCATCAAGTAAAAGTGGAGTGGTTCCTGTTGTCTCTCTTGTTCTTCAATGCAGATGGTATGCCAAAAAATATATGAAAGCAGTTCACTAGCATGCAGGCAGTCTCACATAGTTGTCTTTGATTTATTATTTGCATACTTTTCAGGACAAAACCCATAGACTTAAAATATGTTTTCCATAATATATCCTGAAGGAATTTTAAAACTGGAGCAATAAAAAAGCTGCAGTGCAATGGCGTAAGAATATGAACATTTGAAAGTCTGTGATTGAAATTGTCCATATAGGTGTATACAACAACGTATTGGAGGCAGATAATACTGTTTAAGTATTAATTTACCTACACAAATTTAATAAGCAAGTGCTACAGTACTTAATTGGTCTGGAATGTAGAGCAAACTATGTGTGCATAAATGCTTTTATTCATAAAAGACATAACATGTCTAACAAGTGCTCTGACACATGCTGACCCTTTTAGGTGTGGGTGCTTTGTCCATCACCAGATGTAGGCACTTAAGCTTCTAATTTTTTCTTTAATTTCTTTTAAAAACTTACATTGATATGGTACATGTTGCTGACATAGTAACTTCAACAACCTGCCAACAAGTTTCCATTTTCTTTGAAACACTGACCAGAAAAATTTGTTTATTTGTAATATTGATAGATTTTACTATTTGATTGCCTTGGCTGTATATCAGTAAAGAAGCTGCATATGGAATATTCTTACTACAGAAGTGTATGTGACAAGGTTTAGATTTACAATGAGCACATTTTTTAGTGTGATTGACAGACTTCAATAGTAGGTCAGAATCTGTTGACTGCAAACAAAAATCTTGTGCATAACCAATTAATTTTTTTTTGGGGGATGTGGGGGTATCTTTACAGCACTTCCTCACCAGAAAAGGTAAATGTTTTTTTGTATCTTTATTTATTGGTTTGCTTAAATAAAAGAAAGCTTATATAATAAGAATACATTACCTATCAAACCTAGTTGTGCTTAATTTCATTTACAGTATGAAAAGTTAATGAAAAGAGGCAAGGATATAATCCATTTGATCTCCCTACCTGTTGTCATTATATTTATAACTATTGTCATCCTAATATTTGTTTTCACTTTCTGTCATAATGTTGTCTCCATTAGCAGTCATGACATTTATTTCATCATCTCTCATCTTCCTCTTTCTCCTCCTGATTGTGCATTTACTCCTGTGCATTTACTCCTCTGGATGCAGTTGCCAAACTCATTATTATTTCATACTTGTAGGTACTGGAGAAGAAGTTCATCCGAGTTACAGGACTAGCAACTGTCCAAAATCTTGTTTCGTTCCTGCGCAAGAAATTACTTATAGAGGAAGAACACAGGGTTTGATTGATTAAAATATTCACTCTGCAATTATTTTTTTTTTTTACATTACATTTTTCTTCCAAAGTATTTGCTTTAGATTGCATGTTTCACTAATTTTTAAAAAATATATATAAAATAGACAAAATTTGTCAGCAATATCATTTCACCTCTAAGCAGTCATTTGCAAGTTACACAACATTTGCATTCCATGATAGATCTGCTAATTCAGGGGCCAATGGGCAGAGGGAGATTTCTAGCCACAGGACCAAGCAAGTCTGAAGCTGCGTGGCAATCTTCTGTTCTATAGTCCAATACGCTGACCACCATGCTACAGAGCTACCAAGTTTATGAATAAAATAGAAAATTACTCATTTGTTTATTTCAAAAATTGTATTTCTATTACATGATAAAAACAAGTTTTATGCTAAAACAGATGGGAAGCAATAGATCTGGACAATTCTTATTGATGGTAGAAAAAAATTCTTACTGATGGCAGAAAAAATGCTTACCCTAAATTACTGTTCTTCCACACTTTTCAGATCATGCAGCTATACTACACAAAAGAAACTTTCAGTTAAAAAAATAAAACAAGGCTGGGAAATAAACTGCTTTAAAAAAATTCAATATGGTCATAGTGCTTATAGCTAATATTTTGTTTTCAGATTGATGTCTACTGTTGCTGTGGTGACAGCTATATCGTCTTAGAAACTGGCAACACTATGCAGGTTTTAAAGGACAAATACTTCAAAAATGCAGTGAGAAAATTGCTTTGATTTGGTGTTTTAATGATAGCTGTTTTGCTGGAAGATGGTACAAATTCTGTGTGCAAGATATATGTGTGTGTATGTGCACAAGTGAACACAAGAAAAAAAAGAAGAGAATATTTAATTAAGTCTACATGTATACAAAATGTTATAATGCAGAAAATTTATCATAAAGCTGAGTCTTATAAAACATGTTTATTTTTGGAGGTGGAAGGATGAATATCCATATGAACAAGAGTTCCCATCCTCTTTAAGATGCAAAGAAAATAAATTTACAGATATAGAAAGCTTTTGGGGAAACTCACTATAGTGTTTCTCACTGTTGACAGGAATTTGTTCACTTGGAGTTTGACATCAGCTAAATCATCTTCAGCATGAAACACAGGAGCACTTGAAGATTGTGTTTTTTTGAGTCAGATTTAGCTTTTACAGATTTAACTTCCATGTTCAACCTTTTATTGTTGGTTACCTTGACTTAGCCCATTTTAATGATGGGATATCCATTTGGTGCATGGAGAATAACGGTGCTGAACATTTTATGAGATTCTTTGGTGGAATCAAAAAGACTATAAGGCTGAGTTGCCTTGATGTTATTACTTTGAAAATGCTGAAAGGATTCAGACATTTACGCTAAGGAAATATTAAAGAAATCCATGCATGAATATTCTTTTCTTATGCAATTTATGTTAACTTTCAGTCATAAATGCCCTTAGCTGTTACTACTGAGGCAATTGTTTCATAATATCTTAAACTATCCTGCACTGAAAGTAATGTTGATAATATGCGCTGATGACACCCTTCATTTAGACATTTTCTTGCAGAGAATGTGGAATTGGTTGCATAAGCATTTCTACCTTCATTTCCATTCTTAAAAATGTCTGCAAGAGGACAAAAAGGTTGATTTTTTTTTTTTCTTTAAAATGGAAGGAAAAACAAGATAAAGACCACCATTGCAGTCCACCCATGGCTTATTAAGCATTTTGGCTTTTTCTTACAGTGATTGTGATATACTTTCTCACTTAAATTATTTGATTTTTACTTACAAGAGATCTGCATTTTTTAAATATACCCAAACAGCTTTTAAGTGAGAAGTTTCTTTTATTTGTATCAATTTATGACGATTAAGTTGTATATCTAGCAACTTTGGTTTGAACGGTTCCCAAGGGAGAACATGCATGAGTGTATGATTTGAAAAAGAGGTTGTTTTGTTAATGTGTACTCTGTGTGTGTGTGTGCATGCATTCACATGTGATTATTTAAAACTTAAGATGGGGTGAAAAAAACATTGGTTTACGATTTGAATGCATCAACAGAAATAACTAAAGCTAAGAAATCTTTGGAGTTAATACTATCACGTCCTTTTGAAAAAGACATTTAAAGATTTGAGGTCTTGACATTGTTTAATATGCACAGTAGTAAAGAAATAATAAATACCTACCTCAAGTGAATGGCTTACAAAGACCTTGCAATACAACTAAGATAATTTTACATGGTCTGCATTTTGTTGAATTGTCTTCCCTTTATCTCAAGTATGCTTTATTATTAAATCGTTGCTCTAACAAATGCTATATTTTGCTTACATTGTTTGATTGATCAATTATTTTTGTGTTTTTAACATTTGTTTTGCCATTATCCTCACAGTAGCTTCTCTTCTTCTGATTTATGTCTTTCTCTTAATAGTTCAAATCCACCAGCTCAGTAAATGTGCGGTGATTAGTTTCGTATAAGAATATTTGAAGGCAGATTTGTGCTACGGTCATGATAGTATTACAGAGACATTCTTCGTTTACTCAATTTTGGGATCATTTCAACTAGACATGAGTCAGCCATTATCAACAAGCATTCCTCCTGTAATTGTAAAACAGAATATTTTAATTATGTCCTAGAGTCCTAAGAGTTAATATCCGTTTAACCCCTAGTAATACTAGGAAATTTCTCAGGCGATCATACAGACAAAGAAACACACATGCGAGCATACAATTTAGGCATGACCCTATCGCTGTTCAGAAAGTTACACAAGATGTAAAGCATCTAAATCTGGAAAATTGTATCTATGACACCAGCTTATGATTAAAATGTTCACATGCAGATGTGACGTATCATCGGTATGCATTCATTGCAGGAAGGTTGTTTATTGGAAACTCATTGCAATCATACCATTACTTGCAGTCAGTATTTTTTTGTTTTTATTAGTGGAGGGTATTGAACTAGGAGAATCATAAGAAATTAAAAAAACAATTTCGAGTTTTTCTCAGATGATTTTAAGGCTATTTGATATAATTTTTTCTAATTCTTTCTAGTAATGGCCTGATGTCTGGCTCATCCACTGCTTTTACCAACACCATTTCCCCAAATGTAGTGTCATCTTCATCAGGAAGTACATCACTGATAGTCTGATGCATGGGATTTACATCAAATTCATCTTCTCGTAAACTGTGGAGCCAATTAAATACTTTCAAGTTCCTGTGTGCCCTGTTCAGCGACAGCCCACGGTTCCACATCTCGAGGTCTTCTTCTCGAATTTCGTGGTATCGAGGACGACCCATGCGAACCTTGATGTCACTCTTGATCACATCACTAAGATGGGGAGAAATACGGATTTTTTGAGGTATTCTGGCTATCGTGGCAAAGTTTTCTTCAGTAAAGGACGGAAATTCGTCTAGATGAGCAGGGTACATCCGTGGTTCATTATTATCTCCCATACCTGTCACTCGCTCCAGAGCGATTGTTGTGCCTGCAATACGCTGCTTTACCTGGAAAAGGTCAACAATTAGTCCTGAGTATACTCTTGGTATATGTGATCTCATGGCAATTGCATACTGCATTTCTGTCGAGTATCAACTCAAATGTTCGAGGATGACAAATGTAACACCAACAACAACAAAGTCCAAAAGTTGTGAAAAATGGGGCATAAAATATTTATGTAAAACAATCTTTTACAAAAAAGGTTCACAAAATATTTTCAATTATGACTTAAAACTGCCAAGTAAGAATGAAGGTGATAATGTAAAGGAACAAGTTTTACATAACAAAGAAAGCTTTCTCCTAAAGAAATTTATTGCTTTGAAAACAAGACATTGTGACAAAATATTATTTCACGTCAGCAATATAATCACACTTGTCAGCATCCTCGTACACTACAGTTACACTTTCTAGCTAGGTATGCTTACTGTTGTTGTCAATTCCCGATTGAGATCAATAGCCAATATCTGGCTGTCGCCTTTCCAAACGGTCACTGGTTTCTCTTTCACGGGTTCTGCTGCTGACGGTGGTGTAAGTGTCCGTGCTGACAGGTAGACCTCACTGTTTTCAGTGGAGAAGAGAGATTGGCGAGAGGCAGTTCTGTGCAAGGATCGCCGTCTGGAGGACTTGTGTGACATTGCTGTCAAACGCTGTGCCATCAGCAACTGGCGCTTCAGCTCCTACAAAGAATTCTATGTGTAAGGCATTTAAAATTTAAAAAAAAAAAGACGTTGAGTAACAGAAACTGTTGCAATAATGTCAAGGAAGACAATTTTCCGTTATAGGATGCAGATGTAAAAGATAAAAGCAATGTAAACTGCTAATCAAGAGTCCATTTTTATAACTTATAATGTGATCGTCTTATTACTGTACAGAAGATCGGTTAATGTGTTAAAGGTAGTTACACATTCAAACTCACGAAGCAGTTTTGTTAATGATTGGCATGACGCTTACTTGGAAGTCTACAGGTTTTCCGAAAGATTTCTTGGCGCTCGCTGAAGCCACTCTTTGCTGGGGTTTTCCTCGGACCTCTTGCTTGATGTTGGTCATGCTGCCACTTTTCTTGAGTCCAGCGGCGAAGGCCAGCTTGTCCAGCCTCCCACACTCAAACAAAGCTTTTTGTTCATCCTTGTCGCACAGTCGGAAGGCCTCGGATTCCTCCGTCAAGTTGAAGCCCTACAAATCGACACCCTCACCTACAGGATCTCTCTTCTTTGTGGTGTATGCAGAGTGACAAGTTCAGTTTTAAAAGGTGTTAACTTTATTAAACATTAAACAACATTTAATGTCAACATTGTGAAAACAAGTGGAACAAACTGTGCTTAGCAAGAAGACAATGTTCAAAGCTCGTGTTCTCAGGATTGTAGAAGCTAAAGACATTAGGGCTGGGTTGGATTAAAGTTTATTATTTTATTTATTTTTTTTTTGGAAGGGGTGGGGGTGCCGGGGCTTCCAAAAATCTGTCTTAAAGCTGGTGTGCATGTGATATGTTAGAAATGATTTTTAAGTCATCTTTCTCAACTCGACCAAACTTAGAGAAATCGACTTGCACTTAAGACCGGTGATTTAAGAAATATTTTTTTATGTGACCTAGCACAGAATGGAGAAAAACTCTAAAGAATTACTAGCCGTGATGCATCAACGACTCGAACGATTTGCTGGGTGACGATGGCCGTGATGCTCACAATAATGATAAGTGAAATATTTCCTTCTGAAATATTATACCTGGGAGAGAGCATGTGTCTGTGACTTCATGAAGCGATTTAGTTCGCTCTGTCGCTTCTTTGCAAACTCCTCCCAGCGACTCCCCCCTGTTGCTGTTGCCAATGCTGTTGTTGATGCTGCGGACCCTGGCTTCGTCGTGCTGCCCCCTCTTCCGTCCACCTTGACGTGGGTTCCGCCTTCTTTCGTCGTCCTCGTCTCTTTCGTCGTTTGACGACGCGTGAACTGTAGCTGGAACAGCTGTAGGTTGACGGATACATACGGATAAAAGCATCAGAGGCAGATGGTAGAGTTTTCTCCCCTCTATCCATTAGTAATCTGTATAATTAAGCAGCTACACCGGCTTCATAGATCGCTGTTCCCTAATAGTGAGAATAGCTATAATCAAATTAACCTGGATACTGGAAAATCTATGTCTGTGAAGTGCAAATGACAGAAGTTTGATAGCTCTAATGACAGCAAAGCTTAATTAATAGCTTCCTGACAGAACAGCCGGGCGGACGGACTCTCCCACACACATGCACACTCACGTGAGCACGCACAAACTTTCGTTGCCTGAAATGAGTGGCTTTCTTCCGCTTCTCTGGCTAGTCAGGTCGGTCAGTCGGTCACTTGATTGACTGTTGGTATTTGGTCGTCAAAGAACTGACCTGAAGAGAGAAATCTGTGTGTCTGTAGACTCGGAACTGTCGGAACGCCTGACGGTCACACCCCGGGAGCCCAGGCGCGCACTAAAGACGGGCTGGCGGGAGGAGGTGTCCTGCTGAGGTACGGGAGTCAGGACGTACTCTGGCATCCACCTTTGCAGCGCCCTCGACAACCTACCCTCCTCCGTCTCCCAATCATCAGAGTCGCTTCCAAAGTTTTCGTCATCGTCGTCGTAAATCTCTTCCGTGTTGCTAACAGCATTCGTGACTGTGGCAGCGGTGACAATGTCAGTGGCAGTAGAGCCGGTGCCGCCCGCTGTCTCACATCTTTCTCCAGAAAAAGGACGTCTGTCCTTGGCTGACCCTCTGGGTCGGACGTTATCCAGACTTTTCAAGTTCCCGAGATCCTTAGAGCAGGCGGGCGACTTCATAGGGATGTCTTGCAGACCCATCATGTCAGCAAGGGACGTTCTGTTTCTGCACAAACGATACGGTCATGGCACGCTCATGTTCAGCCATGCCGTCTATAATCTGTTTAAATAAACAAAACCATTCTTCAGTAAGCATTCTAAAAAAAAGTTTCCAAGTATAAGATTTTAATCATATCTTGCGGTTACACGCTACCAAATTCAGGAATGCATACTAATTGTATTCACCTGTCAATGAAGAACATCATAAGATACATTGTTTGAGCAGACGGATAATTGCAATGTGAAGTATAACGCATTCTATCATTTTTCATTCTCGTCTATACCTATAATTCTATAAGTGTAGAAGGCAACTGGACGGTGACATTACTAAACTACTTGTCCGTATTTGTGGCTTGTGAAACCCGCTTGTGCGTGTTTTGTTGCTGCAGAGCGTGAACTCAATTCACTGTGAAAACAATTATATATTAAGCCGACAATTTACTGTATGACTAATTAAACAATCAAAGTCATAAAGAGGAAAGATGGCAAACAAACGAAGTGCATGGACCAAGAAATAGAACTGAGGATTGAGTGGAATATATATTCCCCGAATTATGGATACCTCCGAAAGATGTGGGTTGTGAGGCCAGACTTGAAAGCTTCGAACTTAGTCACAGTTGGAAGAGGGGACAATTTCAAATGGAGGGGAGAAGAAATGCTCTTGTCTGATGCATGTTATGATAATTGTTATTAAGTAAACCAACACCTTCGGGGCAGTGATGAAGTCATTTTCCCGACGCAGGCCGACACGCGAATGACTTCGCCATCCGAAACTCGATCAATGCTTATATATAGTATATACAGGACCTATAGGTCCCGACAAGCTCCTTGGTTTCCTCTCAAGAATCACCGAGTGGTTCCAGTATTGACTTAGATGACACTGCTTTCTCTGGTCGTTTTTGTGGAGAAACTTCTATTGTTGAGAGGCGAACTTTTATCAGCAAAGTGTGTTGCCTTTTGACGAACCCTTACATAATAATGTGGGTCACCTTTCGACGAACCCTCACATAATAATGTGGGTAACCTTTCGATGAACCTTCATGGCCTCACGTAACAATGAAAGCATTTCCGGCAACTAAGCACTCTTTTGTCGTCACAGGCGCCAACCCGAAACACAAGCTTTCGATTAGTTCATTCAGTTTCTTTATTAGAAGCTAAATATCGTCCATTTTATCTCACAAATCCATGTGTGCTGTTTGTTGATTTTATAAGCCACACATTTGTTAATATCTCTGAGTCGTATTCCATGAGCTTTTGTATATAACGTTTCCCTTCTTCATGCATAATGTCCTTAATCTCCGTATGTGGTTGTATGGATCCTTTAACAGATGAAAGAGATAACCCACAGCTCGTGGAGCCCTGTAATGCCACTGTACATTGCCCACTTGCTCAAGACGGTGTCGTGGTCTTTGTGTGGGACAGTCCGTGTGCGGACGTTTTGCCGACGGACGTTTCGCCGCCGGACGTTTCGGAGCCGGACGTTTTGTCGACTGGACGTTTCGCCGCCGGACGTTTCGGAGTCGGACGTTTTGCCGACCGGCGTTTCGCCGCCGGACGTTTCGTCGCATTTTGTCAGAGAGAGATAGCTTACTTCTCAAAGAATGAAAGTAACTACTAGATTACACAATAATTCTTTATTTCAAACAAATTTGACACACAGACTTCACAGACAGTTCACTTTGATTGTCACAGATTATGCGCAACAGCTTAGAGAAAAAACATTGATACAATGGCGAGAGAAATGTGTGAGCTAACGGTTCACATGAGGAGGGATAGTGGAGAGAGAGTTCACTGATACATTGATACAATGGCGAGAGAAATGTGTAGCGAAGGGGCGTCCCACACTTGACTTCGTAAAGGTCCCGCGTGAAATGCCGAAATGAGTGCCCCGCGCCGAAACGTCCGGCGGCGAAACGCCGGTCGGCAAATGGTCCGACTCCGAAACGTCCGGTGGCGAAACGTCCGGTCGGCAAAACGTCCGGCTCCGAAACGTCCGGCGGCGAAACGTCCGTCGGCGAAAAGTCCGTGTACCGGGACAGTCACAGTCCCCGGTGGTATGTGTTGGCAACAGACTTTCTGTGACGTGTTTGCGATTGAAGTCTTTCACCTGGTGAAGGCCACCTGCTCTCCATTGCAACACCTGATCGGATTAGACAGGTGGCAGGAGCCAATAAAGTGAATTATGACGCAAACGTTAACAGCAGACAATGTTATGGTGCAAAAAGTACAGTCTGCCAGATGGTCCACCTTAGCAGTCCTGTCATGTTTTTGATCAAAAATACATTTTTTCATTTGGCGATGCATTATAACAATACTTAAAGCCAAATACGTTTAATTATAATACGAGAAATGCATTTTAAATGTTATTTCCAGATCGATGTCTCTTAAAAATGATATTTTAATGGACCAATGCCACGTTAACCCTGCTTCTATAGTGGTATGAAGTACATTTTTTTGGAGAAAAGGGGCATAGACAGGTATGCTAACAGTACATCTCAGCTGCTGCGTGTATTCGTGAAGCTTGATGTCTCCCAAGACTTACGGCTTTCTGGTTCGCAGCCGGTGAAGAGCAT
This sequence comes from Pomacea canaliculata, assembly GCF_003073045.1. Taxonomy (NCBI): domain Eukaryota; kingdom Metazoa; phylum Mollusca; class Gastropoda; order Architaenioglossa; family Ampullariidae; genus Pomacea; species Pomacea canaliculata. The sequence continues at coordinate 32,753,991 of NC_037594.1, forward strand.
ATGGAAGTATAGGTGAGTTTTCCTGCTGTAGCTGCCTTGAAGTGGAAAGGACAAAAGTTTGGAGCTGGAGTCACACACGGTCCAGTCTGACCACAGCAAGCAGGCAAAGTAGTTCACTGCAGGTCTTTAAGATCTTATAATACGAAATTTGTGTGCCATTGTACGGGGATATAAAACCAGCATTATTTGTAAATGACCATGGAAATAAAATGTACTCCACACCTATCTAGAAGCAACCTTTACTTGGCATGCAACTACTAAAATTTCATTTACGTGATGTCGATCTACAAATCAAATTTGTTTAACATCGATTTAGAAATCAAATTAACATAATGGTGGTCTAGAAGTAGCACTTAAATGTCTTCGATTTATAAATACAATTTACACAGTTTCTGAGCTGAAAATAATGTGTATGTAACTGTCGGCCTTTGTGTGATATCGATCTCAAAGTAAAGGCTGTATGGCCATCGATTTCGACCCAATCCATTTGCTCTTTTTTGCTTTTATTTATTCCAGCAAAGTATTCGTAGCAAAGGTAATAGCAGACGTGGTGCCAGTGGTTTCAAGCAAAAACGTCCTGTTAGCACGCAGAGCAATGTCTGTGACTGGACCCTGACAATCACAAGATCGATTGCTTTCCGACTGAGTCGCAGGACTTGTGTGTGGGTTACTGTACACAGACGGGTTAAACACTATATATTCTGATAACAATTTTACAAAGTCAGATATATATATATATACGTTGGCCTGTATTTGTAATAGGATCAGGTTTATTTTATCTCTAAACCTGTCACTCGGGATGGCTAATTATACTTATTAACTACTTTATCTTTAGCGTATTTTAACGCATTTCTCTTTATGTGTCTTTGGAAAATGTGGTTATACTACATGTTACACGGCTCTGACCTGAATCTTCAGAAAGATTGATCATCTGTAATTAAGGCCAACCTTGCATAGTACACATCCAGGATACAAATCCAGCATTCTCGAATAATCCTTTCATAATTAAAATAGTAAGGAACTTCATCGCGAGAGACAACAGAATCTTTCGTGGTAGAGAAGTTGAAACAAGATGCTTATGATATAAAAGCATTAATATCAGGCCGTAGCTATATTTTGACTCCTTTACGATCCCGTTTTTGTGGCCCGCCAGAAATATACCTAGGAGCCAGAAAATGAAAAAAAAAAAAATCAAGATTTGCGAATCAGGTGTAATGGGTCCTACGTGCACGTCAAGAAAGACGAAAAACAGGAGGGAGAGGGGGAGCTCCAACTTGTATTGAACAGAACCTGATCCCATTTCAAGTGAGAAAAGGAGCAACTAGTTTCATTCTCGATAGTACAGTTATGAAGGATATTCAACAAGAACACCATCCTCTTCATCGTCGTCATCATCATCATCAATCAATCATCATCAATCATCATTATCAATAAGAGCATTAACAGCAGCTGAGAGAGTTGTAGGCCATAGCTCTATCCACAAAAGAAGGTGGGGGGAACTTCGTGTTTTTCGCCGAGCCAGCAACTAAGGCAAGGCAGCCAGCCCTGTAAACAGATGCCCCATACAGAGAAAGTACAGCTGTATTCGAGACGAGATCTGAACCCAGGACAGGCAACTTAAGGTGACAGCCGCTAACCGTTGTGCCACCGGACTGTCCATACAGAAGGGTAATAGCTACAGAACTAAATTAGAGAATATCAAAATCAAAAAGAAGTAATATTTCTGGCCAGGCAGTATGCATGTTCAGTATTAGTTGTGAGAAAGAGAAGAGAAAAAGAAAATCGCAGTTCCATTCTTTAAAAGTAATTCACGAGGAAACGTACTATAGTTAAAAAAAAAAAAACCAAACAAACGGAAACAACAAAGTGCCTTCATTTCAAAGAAAGGCGCAGACGGCAATTCTCAACAGAACATAATTTAGACACACGCAACTTGTCATCCTGACGATGCAGGTGAAGTGCGAAAGTTTAGCACATGACACTTACTCTCATTTATTATCAGCTTTTGAGAACTGAAATGAGGGTAGTGCTGCATAAGTAGATTTTACTGTCGCCTAACACAGTGCATAAATTACAGCTACTTTGTGTACACCACGAAAGGTGCCCCGACCTTTGGCGACCCGTTCCCTTCCCTCCCTTGTCGACTGTGGCATGCAACACAGGTAAGCTCTAGATATCTCGTCAGATGGTAATAGTAACAACCTTACCGTCGGTGTAGGTGTACGCTCACAGGTAAGGTCACGGAGTTAAGAGCCGTAGGACTCGCGAGCTGACAGTTTGAAAAGTCGGAATGGAGGACCTGTCCACAGTTACCCAGCGAGGCTTTATTTTTTTTTTTTAATTAGTTTGTGAATTTCGCTCTTTACAGCCCGAGTTTCTTCTTCTTACGTTCGTATATATAATTAAAGTTACTTATTCTTACTTAGTCGTATCTTAAGGTGTTGAGAAAAATATCTGAAGAAAAATATTAGCTGCATTGGTTTAGCAATAAAAACATGTTCGTGCCTTTTGCGTAATCCATACAAGAGTGGGTGAATATACATACATCATCATTAAGCCTGCACGAGCCTGCTCCATCATTTGAATCAGTCATAAAACTTCCTCGCAAGAAACTTGTATCGGAATTAATATACTTTAGGGTATCTAACTCTTTGGTCGATTCACAGATCAAAATATTAATGCTTCCAAAGCTCAGAATAGCTTGAGCTCATAAGAAACCAATCTTATGATAAAGGAGGCTTACCGAAATATCCATCGAATTTTCCCATGACCGTTTTATTGCTCTTGAAGCCGGCGTACGTGCTTGTGTGACGTGCCACTGGCGATCACTCGCAGGTTCTCCAACGTCCTCCACTGGCCACTTGTCTGCAACTGACGTCACTAGCGCCGACCGTTGGCTATTCAGATGGCGAGTTAACAAACAAAGCTTGCCAATAGGATACACGGTTTGCACGTCAGCGAAATAAGAAACGTCTGGTACCCCGCACTGCCTGCTGTGACCGAGGACTCACCGAGAGTCAGTATAATGGTGACGCCAGCTTGGCCAGCGGTTACCACAATGTTGCACACGCCGTCGTGTTGCCGCTGCGCACTGATCTGTGCTGTCAACAGACACCGACTGCAAGAAATGGTAATCACAATCAACTGGGAATAAAGATCACCACAACACTACCGCCTTTACACCAAAGCTCATTCTACACATTACAGCTTCAAGATCTGGCTTTTTACTTCTCTGAATATTGCTGTAACCTTCGCCATTCTCCGCACAAAGCGAGTGTGCACACACAATGGGCGCTGAGTTAGTCGGCTTTTAAGAAATTTTACTTCTCGTGGGGTTAAAGGTTAGGTTATACTATGATTTTAGCAGGTGTTCTGTGAGTGTGTGCGTTGTGGGGGAGAAAAGCGAACAGTGAGTGCCCAGGTACAAAGTTACTCACCACTGCGATCTTTCATTATCAGTTCTAACTGACAACAGCGACAAACGGACGGCTTCTAACTAGTTTTTAGCCCGTTGAGGGTTATCAAGTCTGTGACTGAATGGTACTTGTAGGTACAGAGCTCAAACTCTTTAACATTCTACAGACTGCGCGGGGTTTCCTCTGTTTGAACTCAGTGAGCTCCGTTCATGCGTGTCGCAGTCACAGAATGCGTGGCTGTCTGTGGTATATCTTCTTTTGTAGGCTGATAAAGCATATAGTCAGCCTGAGCAGGGGCCGTCAAGTACTACACCAGACAGCAGAAATGTATGAAGTTTATATGCAAGGCTGACTTCATCACACTAATGGGATTTTAACTGTCGTTGATGTATGACACACTTTAACTCACGGTTAATAAACCATGCAGTGTACTACACAAGAAGAATTAAAGAGTCGAATTCCATTTGTAAATTTGTGTTTCTTGCGTGCCCGTTTAATGCTGTTCTTGAAAGTGAACTCGGTCACCGTACACAAAATGTCCCAGTTGAAGGATTTGGCGATATTTATAAAACAAGAGTGTGAATTTAAATTAAAACAGTAACACAACATTAAAGATAATTTGTCTGGTTTGTTGTTTAACTTAATTGTCATAATTTCCTAGAAAATTTTGAAAGCTGATTGGGAAATAATCGTAAGAAAGCACTCTACATGCAGTTTTCTAAAGTGCAGACACATTAGAGATAGTAAAGTTTGAGCGGTTTAAAGTAAACATAGTTATATATATATATGTTAGCGCCTTAATTGTTTTGTGGGAGGTTTTACTAGAGGTTTAGTTGCTGTTAGCTCTATATATATATATACAGTCAGCTACAACTATTTAATGTTGCCGTACTTCTCGTACATAAATCCGACTACTACATTTCAGCACATCCTAGATCCTTACTATGCCTACAATTAAATGATCAGACATGTTTTACGGTTCATGCATTTGCATCAAAAGGTGGCATTGAGACAGGACAGTCAGGTTTTGAGCGTCTGCCAGGTCTGGGCGTCAAGTTGCAGAATTTAATTAGTATCGAGTATAAGTACACGGTAAGGTATTCAAGTTGCAGACACTGGATATTGAGTGGAAACGCAATCCGATAACAGAATATATAAGTCTTACAACCTCTCCACGAATCAAGCTTATGAAAGTATTTTAGGTCCGTCTCAGTAATCTCTTTCCCTGTAGCCACGTTCTAATAAGTTGGCCCCGTGGCCTAATGGATAAGGCGTCTGACTTCGGATCAGAAGATTGCGAGTTCGAATCTCGTCGGGGTCGCACACTTGGGTTGTAATATGTTCTTTTTTGAAACCTAACAAGTGTTCAGAGGCGAGCAATCAAACCATGGACGTACGTTCATGATCAAACTGCAGTGGCGTAGGAACCAGGGGGGCAGCGGGGGCAGCCGCCCCCCCAAGGAAAATACAGGGGGGGCAGGAATATCCTTTTGCCCCCCCAATATTTGAGACGTAATTCCTCACAAAGAGCAAAGAACTGAAGAAAGGTAGGGGAACGTAGAGAGGAGACGGTCATCACGGTCACAAAAGCGGGCCTGAGGCAAGTGAGGCTCTAACACCTCTGACGATCAGATCGGGGACAGTCCGTTGGTCTTGTTTGCCATGCTAATTGCAGGCTGTGTTGAAGCCTGAGTGAAGAAAGCAGCCGGACAGTACATCGGTACATCGAGTGTCGTCTCCCTCCCCCATAATGCGACGCCTTTTCTTTGGCGGTTTTCGTTTGACCAACATAAAACATCCCCCACCCACGGTGTGTGACCGAGTGTGACTGCGTGGCCTGTGCATGCGCGCATGTGTGCATAGGTGTGTGCGCGCTGGTGTATATGTGCAGAGCTGGAATGTTGATCGTTGCTGTCACGGGGGTTTGGTGTTTTCTTTTTTAAGTATAATGTTCGGTAGTGTATTTTGTAACAGAGGTACTGGAAGAGCTGACCAGTAGGTAACATGGGAGACGGGGGATTGCTCTTGGCCGAAGGGTTTAGTGAGAAAGATGTTAAGCGAGATCGATAAGCTTTTGAAACTGTATCTACTATCCCAGTTACCACGGCACTGCAGAACGCAGTTTTTCTGCCTTAAAACGAACAAAACATACCTGAGAAGTTCCATGACACAAACGCGCTTGATAACTGTCTCATTATGCATGTATTTAAAGAGAGGGTTGATCTGCTTAATCTGGACGAGATTGCAATGGAGTTCATTAATAGAAATCACCGAGGACACAGTTTTTTTGGCACACTGACTTGCAACCTTGATTAATATATTTATATGATTATAACGTTTATCACATTTTCTTGTGAATGCGTTAGCCGGGAGTCATTCTTTAATTTGTTTTTTCTTGTTTAATGCTGCTTTGCCTTTTAAACAATAAAGCAGCGTGTTGTGATGCTACCACTGTGTACGTGCGTGCTCTACCCCCCCCCCATCCTTTTTTACGTAATGTGCGAGTGCGAACGCCGTTCACTGTCAGCAGGGAGTTTGCCCCCCCCCAAAGCCCAACATCTTCCTACGCCACTGAACTGTTCTGCTAAAGCCGGAAATAGACCCAAATGAGTTCACACGTCTATTACATTTAATACATTAATTGCATTTTCATGCATACAATACTGACAGGTAAACTATCGCCAAGGCTCTCTTTACTGCTTTCATCCAATAACAGTAGAACCTTTCCAAAGGTGAATATTCCCATTCCTAGACTTTAAACCTCTATAAATCAAGCTTGAAATACTCAGGGATATGTAAATTCTTACTTATTTTACGTCAGGTACGCATCTGCTGCTATGTAAGATCTCTCAGCAGGCAGGTATAGACACCACTGTGCTTCTGAAAACAATTTTACTTGGAAATCAGATTTCAAACTTAAATGTTTGCATCTGTTTGAAAAATAAGAAACAGCATATCTTACTTTACAAGAATACCAAAAGTACGCAAACATGAAAACGACGAGTTAAAAAAATTCTGGTTTGAAATGTATATATATATATAAAATTCAGCTTAGCTCGTAAGTGCGTCGGTGGTGTAACGGTCAGCATGGCTGCCTTCCAAGCAGTCGACCCGGGTTCGACTCCCGGCCAACGCATGTTTTTTTTTCCCCTCATCGTCTTCTATGTATTCGGTCCTTATAATTATTAGGTACACATAAATCATACCAACAGACACGGAGACAACAACATAGCTTACAAGTCAAGGTGAGGTGGAGACAAGTTTGAGCATTATACTGGAAGCTGTGGTCTGATTTTTCTTTTTTTTTTTTTTTTTTTTTTTGATGGGTATGGAACAATGAAGAGAAGAGTACATGTACGATGGTGTCAGTTGCAGCACCGATGAAACATTAGAGAACACCATAGCAGCTAACAAAATTAATGAGCCCTATAGCAGTTTACAAAAATTAATATCATAGCAGTTTATAAAATTAATAAATTCATGAAGCAGGACGCAGAATGGCGCCAAACATCACGAGTTCAGTCGTGGGAGTACGTGGTCTGGAGAGCGGAGAAAAAGGAAGATTAAAAAGTCAGAAAAAGGAAAGTTTCAGAGAAGTGGAGAACAATTAACCCTGTAGAACGAAGAACTGCAAACAAGAAGGTCACGACGAAGACAAAACCGTTAGTGGAGGAAGTGGTGTAGAGGTACAAAGTGTCATAGTGCAGGCATAGAAAGAACAAGTCAGAAGAATAGTAACGGCGCAAAAAACAACAGCAAAGAGACACTAAAAACCATTAAGACATTTTTAAAAAGTGAACTTGATGTAACAACAGAAGACGTTCTGGTTTGATAGAAGAAAAGCAGATATACAAAGGTTTCTGCTGAAGAGCGAGCGAAAGAGAGATTGAAAATGAGTTAGGCATTTGCACGTGTCCTTATGAACACACACCAGTAATTGATTAAAGTAGCCGGCACCCATTAAAAAAAAGTTTGATGATTCAGTATAAAGATATGGACCAGCAGAGCTGGAACTGATATCGCGGACGTAGATACATACACACGCACATGTCCATAATTCCACTCAGAAGTCTGTGGTCTGACAGTGCCGCACAGTCTTCTTTGTTTACAGCTCTTGAGCGAGTGCCAGGACTCTTCACAGACTTCACGCTTACAGATAATTGACTATTGAATGCGAGGAGAGGCGGTGATATCCGATCGCTCTATACCTGTAACTGCCACATGCAGACCGAGTCATTCTGGTCTGGAACAACAAGCCGAGGCTGCCATGAACTTTGGATGATTGCGATCAGAGTTTTAGGTGAGCCAGTTCCATTTTTTGTTGGTTTTTGTTTTTCTTGCTGCTGCTCCTGTCGTCGTCGTCGTCGTCGTCGTCGTCGTCGTCGTCGTCGTCGTCGTCGTTGTTGTTGTTGTTGTAATACATTTTAATTAAATAGTCGATTCCATGAAAATATAGAAATCTTTTGCAAGTTTTGCTTTATGAGTCTCTTTTAACCTGTTCTCCTCCCTTCGGTTACTTCTTAGGAAATTGTGTGCAGATGAATCAGGCGGCCATGGGCAGTATAACCAGAATCCACTGCTTATACGAAGACTACAAGAGCGCGCACACACTCACGGACACATACATATCCCTCAATCACTGACTGACAAACGCACACTTTCATATTCTACTTTGTACGTGATTGAGATGCAGCAAGAGGTGTGTGATAGTTGAGAGAAGAGTAGAGACATCACTGACCACAGTCTTTGTTCTCTCGCTACTACAGGAGTCTGTGTCTAGGGAAATACTCGCCGCCTTTGTGACATCGAAGGCAACAAGTTATGCGTTTGAAGTGTGTGTGTGTGTGAAACTAGGGGTGAACACTATATATATAAGGAAAGTAGTTTGATTTTTATCAATCATTGCTTACTTTCACAAGAAATTACAGCCAACAAAACTCAAGTGGGATCTTGTACATCGACAATGCCAAGAAAGCGATTATAAACGCGTAAACGAAGAACGCCAACATATTATCTCACATGCTGTGATAACATCGCCACCGGTTTTCACACATTGTGTACAACATCGCAAACGTACAGGTTCACACATATGCAAGGAGGAACAGATTGTGTGATTTTGTTGATGATCTGTGAGTGTTGAGAGTTTAAAAAGAATTTTAAAAAACAAATGTCTACGAAACATATAGAATAAACGAACGAAAACCTGTCACCACTTGATCGTTATCCACTTAGCCAGGTACACAACTCCTTCAAAGCGGTGAACTCGATCTGTTTCCGAGCGCAACGGCTGAGAGCTTGGTGAACCTTGTCTACCTCGGTCGTTAGTCAAGCGTAGGAATGTGAGAGCAGCGCTCGCGACATACCCGACAGTCCGTCATGGTGGCGAGGGCAGAACCTCCGATCTTCTAACAATCTAACGACTTGAGTCCAGAAGGCAAGATGGTGTCAACAACATTGAGTCAGGATTGTGTATATATCATGAGTGTGTCGTGTCTTTGGTTCAGCAAACATCCTCACAGTGTGTTTCTGACATCTGCAGGATATAATCTAAGTAGCTGTCTATATACTATTCCATGGCACCTAGCAATAACATTTTTCTACTTCTATTAATATGATGTGTTAATTAATATTATATTATTATATGTATAAATTAATATGATGTGCTTGCATGATTATGTGTAAAGCGCCTTGAGTGTGGCTGATTTTGGAAAAAGGCGCTATACAAATATGCTACTTATCATAATTATTATTAAATTATTGTATATCTAGCATATTTAATTTATTTGTTTACAATTCTAGCCGGATACCCGTCATGATACGCTTAGGTGCCAGGGCGCCACAGCCCCCAGTCTCTCCTGAGCCTCAGCGCCGTCCGAGTGCGGTGGGTGACCCCAGAAAGCGGTTCACTGGAGCTCGGAGGTCAGAGAATCTGCGGCAGATGGTTGTGCAGCTGGTGAGAGGCAAAGAGGAGAGACCTGGTGCCAAGAAGCTTAGTGGAATCAACGACAAGACAAGGAGCTCCTCAAAGGTCCAAAGACGCGTGCAACGCAATGGATATAAGCTATAACCATGGCAACGAAAATATCGCAGAGGTGATCATCGACCTGAAGAAAAGCGTCGCGAGTTCTCTGTTGTCGCGAGGGCGTGTGAGGGCGTCTGGGGTCAAGCGGCGAGATAGGGGGCTTGTTGACGAGTCTCATGAGGCACCTTGGCAGCAAGGACGTGAGCGCGTCGTGCTGAGTGAGCTGAGTACGAACACGCCAACACCAATGACACTGCGTCATTCTTCTCTACTGCCGCATCCTCCTCGACTGCTGGGGTCTGAAGATGATGACCATAATGAAACACACCTTGCTATGACAGCAGCAGCAGCAGCTCTACCTGACCTTGCTGCAACTGAGGATTTTACAAAGTCTTTTGCAAAGAAAGGAGAAAGGCGGGCAAGAAAAGTAGTAACTGGACAGGAGAGAAGGATCAGTTCAATGAAGGGTCCGTCGCGCATTGTGGTCATTCAGCACAACATAGAGAACGTCCCTACTGTAACAGAAAGAAGCCACAGACAGGAGCAGCCATATTTGACAAAACAGGCTTCCGCAGCTGGCAAACATTATTCCAGGATGCTCATCAGAACTCTTTCACCATTCCAGCGATCAGCCCGGACAAGGGTCTTCAATACGTCCGTGCCATCTGATTCTGCACAAGAACCCAGCAAGCACCTGCGCACATGTCAGGACCAAGAAGCCCATGGGCCACACCCCGACAGGACAGTGAGGTTCCACACAGACGATTACGCACACAACCAGTCGATGGGTAACATTTATTTATTTTCTTGCAAAGATCAGTGTACACAAACAAACCCATTTCAACTAAGTATGCGAAAACTACACAAATTTTGAAGATGCAGTGGCGTAGAAAGATGCTCGATTTTTTTGTAGGGGGGAGAGGGAACTTTATGCTATCAGTGAACGACGTTCACATTCTTGCCTCCTCTGTATCTTCCTGAGAGGGTAGCTTCCCCCTCCAACCCCATCCTGGTTCATACGCCACTGTGATGTAGGTTATTTACAATTTACACAACACACGTGACTATGGTTTGACAGATGCCAGCAGGGGCCGTTCACGTCCTGCTGCAGACGAGGGAAGAAGTGTGCGGGGAAGCGCCATCCGTCGTCAAGGCAACCAGTCCATAGCGACTCTGCCCAGCGCTCTGACTACCAGCGGCGCTCAGCTTCTATAGAGATGTACAAGCGGCGTCTGAGGATGAACCACAACAAGTACGTGACGACTCAAACATTGTTAAGATTTGCCCTTCACCTTTAATACATGATCACTTCATTAACTACGTGATCACTCATTAACTACGTGGCCTTTACGTGACAGATCTGTCAGTGCTGTACGTGGTATGTCTCAGTAACTATCAAATGTGTCATTAACTACATAATGTGTCAATAGCTGCGTGATTAACTATGTTATGTGTCAGTAATTATGTTGCGATGGTCGTTTGTGTGTAAAAGACTGACGGGACTGATCGGATGTGACGTTGCAACAAGATGAATCCCTGTAACGGACCTGTTGCCAAAACACACTAACACACTCAGTCGAATCTACACAACCATGATATGCGGAATAATCAAGAAAAAAATACAATAAGTTTACAAGAGACAATAGTATTAATAACATATATCTACAATATAACTAAATCAGTAAACGTATACAAATGTTGGTCCAAACTTATCTTGTAATACTCTTGGTGTTTTTACAACAACCAAGGAATATTTTCTGTACCACACATCATAAAGTAATAGTTTTGTGCATTGGAAACTGAACATCGATTAATGTTTTGTTATTTATGCGCAAGGTTTGTGATGGACTGTCCGACTGAGGATGATTGTATAATCACCGCTGCTGGTCCAGCACCACCTCCTCAAGAATCTCAAGCTCCTGCCAGGGTCGTCAGACAGCCCACGCCGTTCAAGTGCAGCAGGACCAGAAAGGCAATGGAAACTTCGATGGAAGACCGCGATTGTAACAGCGGGTCTAGCGACAACTCGGAAACTGTAAGGGCTGTCAGAATCCCCAAAGCTCAAAATAACCTTAATCTCAAAATTTTGAAGTCTCTGAAACAGAAGTGATAGACAAATGATAAGGAGAGTAGATCGCGGGGTGGTGGCTGTGGTAGTGGTGAATTTAATGCAGAAATGATTAACGTATACTCTCACAAACTTCAAGAGAGAAAGAGAACAAAGAAAGATGGCAAACAGGAAAGATCCTTTAAATGCAGATTAATGGAGCTTGCTGAATCCTCTCAATTGTCACATCCGAGTAAAACTCTCATACCTCAGCTATTATTGTAATAACCACCACCATCCTAGTGTCTCAAAAAAAATTTTTTTTCACCAGAATCCAACAAAAGACATTTCTGCACCCCAGCGCCTCTGGTTTGCACCTACGTGTTGGAAGAAGACCTGAGCCAAGGACTTGACGGAGGAGGTGTCCATCAACCAGTGGCGTTGACCCTTCACAACCTAAACTTGCACAACGCTTTGCAGCAGCGCCGACTGGAGCGAGAGATACTGCGGCGGAGGCGAGCTCAGCGACAGGTAACAGCTGCTGGAGAGGCTGCAGTGGGCAAGGACGATGTGGGCAAGGTGATGCTGGACAGTTCGCCGGACACTGACGGCAGACTGAAACGCTGGCTGATGGAGACCCAGCAATACCGGGACTTAAAACACATGGTAACTTTTAAGATCGACCCTCAAACTCCTGTGCGAGTGTGAAGCTAATCCCTGACCAGACCTAAGATGTCGCGCCTGCGACTCTTGGATTAAATTAGTATTTAAGAAAATTTGCAGGCGCTGGGGTGGATATATCGGCTTTGAAGGTTACGGTCAAGGTGTGTGTTTGCCTCTCGAGAAAGTGGAACTAAAGTTTATTTTGCTGTGCTGTTCATTGTTGAACATGATATAGAAAATTCTGTATACGCTTCGTTTGTACTATAGTTTTTATTGTCCTTCAGTTCTTTTGCTGTATTATTTTTTAATAACCGTGCCATTCGAGTCTACCAATGTAGATCAAATACCTCCACAGTTTTCCTGGGACAAGACCGGCCCTCACGAAAACACACACACACTTTCTCTCTCATTAAAGTGACTGACAAAACAAATTAAGAAGAAGACAGAAAGAAGGAAAGATACCATAGCGAGACGTATATACATGCTGTTACGTTTTCTTGGTGAGTTTAATGTGGTATTAGTTTTATGGCAGACATAACAATCTGGTTTGCGCTTCAAGTTAGAAATGGATGATATAATTATGTTTTCGGCAAGAAATAAACAGTCCGGTTTCAGTTTATCAGACATCCGTTATCTAGTTCTTTTCTACCAGATATGATTTTCGTTTAGGACCATAACCTGGTTTGAGCTTTCTACTAGAAACTGGTTTGTTTCCTAACAGACGTCCATAAGCTGGTTCAAAGTTTCGTAACAGAAAACCAGATGTAGATACTCTGATTTCTAGAACCAGTGGTGCATAATCAGTGGTCAGTGTGTAGTACCAGAAATCTGGTTTGAATTTCGTACCACATGGCATTTTACTTTCGATTGGTTCTACAGATGATTAATCTGGTTTCGATTTTCAACCAGACATGATTTCGTTTCAATTAGTTTCACAGATGTCTGGTTTTTCGCTTAGGACCATAAACTGTTTGAGTTTTGTACCAGAAACTGGTTTGTTTCATAACAGAGAAAATCTGGCTTAATTTCGTATCAGACATCCATAATCTGATTTAAAGTTTCGAAACAGCCATCCATAAGTTGGCTTTTATTTCGTATCAGATGTGGATACTCTGATTTCTAGAACCAGTGAACCATAATCTGTGGTCAGTGTGTAGTACCAGAAGTCCGCATGATTTGAAATTTCGTGCCAGAAATGAATTATTTGATTTTGATTATACGTTCCACAGATGATTCAATCTGGTTTCAATTTCCAACTACACCTGATTATTTAGCTTTCCACTGGTTTCACAGATGTCTGACTTCTGTTTCTTACTGGAGCTTGTATAAATTTCTGTCAGTTTTACAGCAGATATACATTTCGTATCAGAGTCCATGATCTGGGGTTTGTGTTTCGGATCAAACATGGATTCTGTGATTTCACTTCAGTACCGCAGTCATGCATAGTGTGGTCAGTTATGGCACCAGACATACATAATTCGGTTTGAATTTCGTACAAAACATGAATTATTTGATTTCGATCAGTTGTGTCACAGAGAGGATTCATCTGGTTTCGATTTCGAACAGCCATGAAGACCTCGTGTTAGGTGTGCCACAGATGTCTGGCTTCTGTACTACAGATGCAAAGTCCACTTTCAGTTTCGCACCAGATACACATTTTCCAGGAAAGTGAACTGAGTATGTGTTCAGCTTTTCGGCTCCATGTAACAGCACACATAATATCTGACTGGTGTTGTACTGTTAACCCGTGTGTCCCACAAGCCGAGTAATTGTCAACTTTTCGCCTTTTCGAAGTGGCCAGGTAAGAATACTAACAACATTCTTGCTGAGTGCTTTCCATATCACAACGTGCAAGAGCGCACACTTTCGCTGGGCAATACTCAAAAAAAAAATCATTAAGATTTCTCCAGGGAGGGACATATCTGCATTTTCGATTTTTTTGTGGGGTTTTTTTTTCAAAATTACATCAGTTCAGAACATTTTAAAACATTCGCGACCCATATGGGAACAGTAGGGGAGGCTGGGATATCCGAATGAACACACCAAAGTGCTGACTGTTACATTCCCCCTATCACTTACCAACTCCCTCTTCCACCATGCTTTTTCTTTTTCCTGCACACTTCATGTTCTTGCAAAGTTTCCCATGATCATTTATTTATACATTTTTAATAAATTTTTCACACGTTCTTGCAATTTTTATCATTGGACTGTACTCAAAGCTTCCACTGTGAGGGATGATGTGTTGTACCAGCTGTTATTATTACTATTTTGTCCATGAATAAACACATTTCCTTGATCTTTCATGATTATACACATGCACAATGGTACACCTATCCATAATTTATTATTACAAGTTTCTCTTCAACTTAAATGTCACAGGCCTTGTACTTGATAAGATATAATATATGTTGCTTGTATATTTATCCATACAGAGACATATTGCAAAAACTCTTGAGAACTATAAAAATAAATGCCTGGTGCTGGGATCTTTGCTTAATAAAATAAACGATGAATAGCATTGTTTCTTGCTGATGGTTGATTGTATACTATGGAACTTTTCTAGCTTATGAGAGCATGTGCAATGAGAACATTTACAGGTAGGTCATGACACATTTTTGTACCATTACACCTCTTTGATACTTTCATCACATTTGTATAATAAACATTAATACATAGGTGCAAATGACTTGTGGAGGAAGAATTTAGTTTATTATAATAACAATGGTATCATTACAATAACATGAAACAGGGATGCATACATTTAGATTTTAACCAAAGACGTGGTTGGGGAAAAAAGGTAAATATTTTCAAAACATGTCAAATCATAATGAAATGTTGCACCTGCAACACAATATGGCACGTGCCCACATTATTGTACAGTACGACTAACCAGATTTAGACATTTGTGCCCCAAATACAAAAAAACGATTAACCTGGTCACATACTAAAGAAATATCTGGGTAATATGATAAATGCGTAAAATACAATAAAGGCACACATCCACATCTTTTAAGAGGTATAGCATTATAGGCAAATGCATGCATGTATGTAGCATGCTATGAATACAATCAACAATGACATTAGTTCACTGTATGGTATTTAGTTTTTAGAAAATATTTTTTTATACATGAGCATTAACTCTTATGCATGAATTTGAAGGTGAAACTGATTTGTAAAAGCTTATCTTTCAAAAACTACCAACGGCAGGAAGAGGTGGAAAAATGTATGTAGAATTATTACTGTTCTCATGAGGTTGGCTTTGTTCTCCTGCATACATGGTGTCGTTTAAAACTTTTTCTTTTACAGAGAGAGGAGTTACTGTCTCAAGTTTATGGAAATAGTATTCTGTAATTAAAAAAAAAATTATCTGAAAAAATTGCTTTATCAACAACTTTATCAAACAATGCAGCCTTTTTCCATAAATAGACTTCCTTTAAAATTTGCATTATGCACAACTGGTTTTGACAGCAAAAACAAATCATTGCATGTGAAACTCATTTTTGTTGAAAGACCAGATAATAATAATAATGTCAACTTATAACGCACAACATCACCACCAAGATAGATCATACACTCTGTGCAGACCAAGTGATGAAGTGTGCCTTATTCCAAATCCTTAAAACGAACTAAAAACAGCTATTCTGCTTGTCTTTCATCAAACTGCTGACACATATTACAATCATTGGCAGATGACATTACATCAGCAGCAGAATGCAAAAACCAAACTGAGTTAGCTAACAGAGGAAGCAGAGAAGACTGGCTTAAAGGTCAAAAGAAAGAAGACTGAAGTGATGAGAATCAACAAAAAGCAGGAACTCCCAATCCAACTTGAAGGAGAGAACATCCTGGAAACAGATCGCTTCATGTATCTGGGGAGCATTGTCAACAAGGATGGTGGAGCAGATGACGACATCAAAAGCTGTAACATGCTTTCACTGTGAAGATCCGCATCTTTAACACTAATGTGAAAGCAGTCCTACTGTATGATTCTGAAACATGGTAACAAACACCATCAACAACAAGCTCCAGACCTTTATCAACCAATGCCTACACCATATTCTGGGAATAAGATGGCCTGAAAAAATCTCCAGCAGCAGCCTGTGAAAAAGAACCAACCAGAATGCCACTAACCAAGACATCAAAAAGCTCTAATGGGGCTGGATAGGACACACCCTGCGCATACCAGCTGATACCATTGCCAGGCTGGCACTTGACTGGAACCCTCAAGGGAGGAGGAGTGTGTGTGCATACAAGACAAATACGGAACAATGTGAATCAAAAGGGTACCCTGTTTAAGTGAAATTTTTTTCAGCCAGGAGTTCATCACTCTGGTCAACATCAACAAGTATCAGAAGTAGCACCAGCCAGCAAGAGCCCTTTTGTTTAAATAATAATAATCACAAGAATGCCCTTCCATACACTAACCTGAAAAATCTGTAAAACCAATTTACAGATCTACAACATTTATTTCAAAACGTGACAAGAAAAATTAAAAAGAGAAGTGCAAAAGTTTACAAATTTGTTTTTATAGATAACAAATAAGTGCAGGAATAAATATGATGAAATATTTTGGATTGTAGAGGTTTTGAAGAATTTTTTGGTAACATTTTTTCTTTAGCATCAACAGACAAAAGGAAAGTGCTACAAGTGATAAAGTGCTACTATAAAATTTACTAGTATCAAATTATTTTTACAACAGTGGGTTCTCACCATGGCAACAGCAATCTTTTATGACATGTTTACTCCAGGCATAATACACCCAGGGTGTAATGTAAACAACCAATTCTTTTTCACCAGATTTATCTTAAGGCTTAGGTTATGGAGAAAATAAGTAGCACAAAAAGTTTTTAAAAAAGTGCACCAGCAGGCATTAGGCGAAATGGTATATTACACCAAGCTATTTTTTATCCTATTGATGAGAACAAAAAAACATTTAAGGATTTGTGTAAAGGCACAGCCTCCTACAGTCTTTAAGATCACATTTTTGCATGCACAATGCTATTCATATAGCTCCTTGCATAAGGTAGAAATGTCTCTCTGCATTCTAAGCAGTTCATGTAAAATCATTATAAAATCTGTAAATGTTAATACAGAGGGCTAGGATAAAAAAAATACATTGCAAAAGGTTATCATCTTTAAAAATGCATAAATTCTAAATGATCCTCATCTACTCTGCACCAGATTAGAACACGAGGAGTGTTCTATTATGATACACTAACCATCATGTTAAGATATCAAACAGATGCAGAATTAATGTAATAAAAAAATAATGAACTGAGAACATTGTATAGTACAAAATGCTTGCACCTCAAACAACTTTATTCCGCAATGTGCCTATGTCTTCAATTTCCACCTCTACTATATCCCCTCTCTGCAACACAAGACAGTAATTAACATTATTAATGTCTTTATACGAGAAACATCACACAGATCTTTAGCTTTTCTAAGCAGTAAAGCATATGTCTTCTATAGCTTTCTTTCTGCTGACAATGATAGTGCTTTTTATGATTGTTATGTGATTATTACAGTATGTTCCAGTATGATAAGGGAATATGCAACTGCTTATCACACAACTTTGGCTACATTTCAGTCAATGAGCCATTTCATTGCTTGAAATGCAAATAAGTAATCTGGGTTTCTTTTATCATAATCTCTAAACCTGACAAGGATATCTCAGTTCTGCGTCATTAACAAGAGCATTAACTACAACATACCATGGGAAAGTTAGCTTGAACTTCACCTTGCAAGCCTGTGTAATCTTCAGCCTCAGCATATTATACACCAATTTATATGCATGATTGAAAGCAACAATACCAAAAAAATTAAACAAAAGTTAAAGTGCAAAGGATACTTACTTTCAAAAATTCTGGGGGCTTACGAAAGACACCAACACCAGGAGGTGTACCTGTCAGGATGACATCTCCTGGCTTAAGGGTCATAAACCTGCAAAGGGTACATTCTGATCCCAGTAAAAACTGCGTACATTTTTCCTGCTGCTAAACGTGTATCAAATAGGATTCCTTTTGATAATCAGATTAGGCAGATATATGCATATATGCTTTAAATAAATTGCTACTTTAGACATAGATCTATGACCCTAATATCCTATAGCTAAATGCTTTTGATAGATATATTATCATTATTCTTCAAAGATCAAAAGAGGTCACTAACATCTCTTATTCCAATATGGACATTATAAGAAATCTAAATTTGTTTAAGAAGAATACAACAATGGTGGCCATCATGTAATAAATTGTATACCAATCTACCCATATCTATGTATTCTGCTTGCTTTAACCAGTCTTAAGTTCTCTTAACAATAAAGAGTGATTAAATAACATTACAATATTACCTGGAGAGAAAGGTGATAAGTTCAGGTGTTTTGAAAACAAGCTGGTTTGTACTGCTGTCTTGTTTCACAATACCATTTACTCGTGTCCACATCTTCAGATTATGAGGATCTGAACAGATTGCTTTGCTCAGTATACAAAAATGATATTTAGCAACACAAATCTGGTTATCATGAAATTGGGATATAATAAATAGCAGAAGATAATTAAGAATAAATGAAAAATGTAAACTAAAGCAATATCTGAATTATTCAAGATAAGGCTGAAATCCATTCATGTCTGAACACAAATTTTATTCAAAACACTAAGAACAAAAAACATCATACAATGGTTTTAGCAGTTTCATTGTAATATCACTGTTATTTTTTCCAGTTGCTGCCACTTTAGCACTTAAACCCACAGCAGTACATCATCTTTTGACAATACTTTTCCAAACGTATTTCTATTTAAATGCAAGTAAAACTGTTGGTATTAATGATGATTCATAAATGGGAGGTAATCCTTTACTCCAAGGGTATAACGAAGGGAGAAGTGTGCTATTTTTCTTTAGATGACATATGGCAACATAAATCAAAACTTTGAAAACAATTGTAACTGTATAGTGAAATTTAAGAAATCTCTTTATTTTTGAATTGTATGAATTCTTTCTGTAGCAGACAAGGTGTAGCCTGGAAATTGTGACTTCAATTCCTTACTGTAAAATTGTGACAAAATAAAAGAAACAAACTTTCGCACTCATTAGAATTTAGGAAAAAAAACCTGAAACCAACTAAGACCAGATGACTGTTGAGCTCTTCTGCAGAACAAGATGAAACAAGAAACAAGCTTCTCTCAACAAAGCCAATTCAAGATATGACAAAAAGACAAGCAAGAATTTATAATTGTCATTAAAATTGAATGCAAAAATCCTACACACCCCTTAGGTCTTCCTTCATAACAATAGCAGGCCCCAAAGGACAGAAACCATCCATAGTTTTGCCTAACAGGAACTGCCCTCCATTCTTGAACTGCCAGTCTCTTGCACTGACATCATGAGCAACCATAAAGCCAAAAACATAGTCCATTGCCTTTTCCACCTGTTGAAAAGAGTTCTATTAAATAGATTATCCTCACGTCCCATTCACGTCTTATTCAATGACATTAAAGCAAACTAATCAATATGATTTTCAAATGGTGCTTATTGTACATCTGTAAGATCACACATTTTCTTTAAAACATTAAACAAAAAGCTCTCACAGGGTTCACAATTTATGGAACCTAGTGTACACATATTCAAAGTGAATTGGGTTTTGTATCAAACTTTTCTTCTACAATGTTCAAATGTTATTCATATGGATCATGGTACATGACTGCAGATCAACCACACTATCTCCATTCTTCTTTTTTCTCTCTCTACATCTATTATACTTTTCTCCATCAGAGAAATGCTGCCAGGAAAGAAGTCCACCAAGGTAACATTTACTGATCATAATGTGTGCGTGTGTGTGACCTTCTATTCATTATATGCGTATATTATACATTTATACAAGTAAAACTGCTGTAACCTGCAAGTAAATATACACTGACCTACATGTAGAACACTATTCTAACCAAAAACATCTAACCAACCAAAGAAACATGAAACTTTAAAGATACAATATCACCTTTTATTACAAAGTACCAATCTATATGATCAGTTGATAAAATCTGATTCCCTTTAAGGAAATATTAATAAAAAGGCTAATTCCAATTTGCCAATGTTAATAAATAATCACTAGAAATTAGTATGCTTACTGGAACATTTTTTGCTGTTTTCCCAATCACAACAGCAAGCTCTACCTCCCAGTCAAGTTGCTGAAACAATAGTTGTTTACAGGGTCAAAACGCATGCTTTACTTATTGACTAAAGTATTTCTAATGTACAAGTTGCGAGAGAGAATTTCTTTAAACTAAAAAAAATTTTTTTTTACTAACAGTTGCTGATGGACATTCTTATTTCATGACTGTAAAGGGCATAATTTTTTCAATACAGCAAACTTGAAAAATACAAGTTTGCATATGAATTTCTGTACCTCAGAACTGCATTACTTTTACATAAACAGTTTTATTTTCAAGCGCCAAAAAATAACCACTACCAGCACCCCTACAGTAATACTGTGCATTTGTTTTACTGTCTCACAGAAAGTGATCTATAAACTCACTTCATGCTGCTTGAAAAGTAACAATTTTTATGACATGATATGTGATGTATGCTGTAATGGAAATAGCTCAAGTGATAGTTTTACTATGGTAAGTATAGTGCTGTGTAGCAGTGCAAAGTGAATTGCCTGTCACTATAGTATATCTGTATTTATTGTGCAGCGTAGTTCTGACCTGTAGCATTGTGTACTGTAATTCTACTGAACAACATGTGTTGGAGAAAAATGTTAATAAATGGCTTACTACAAATGGTAAGGTTTTATATTTGTGCTCATTCCAGCTTCTGAAAATGTTAAAAGTTCAAAGATAGATGTAGATAATTACATGGGTTACCTGTCCAACTTGTAGATACCTGTTCAATACTCATTTATCTATGTAAACTACAATAAGTGATTATAATGTTTAAATTGAACATTGGGTGATCTTAATAATGATTAAAGCAATTCAAACAATACATTTAGGAACACTTATAACTGTCAGCTTTAGAAGTATGGGTTTCCATAGCTAATATGCGAAACAATTCACCATCAGTTCCAGCAACAACTAACCTTTGTTTCCTCAGGATAAATTAAATCATCTGTTGGTCCAATGATGGCACTGTTAAATTTGCTGAAGACTACTGGTTCTTCTGGAATGGGGCAGTCCTGCTCTTTGCAGTGATCAATATAATTCATTCCAATGCACAGCAACTTTTCTGGGTTGGTAATGGGTGCAATGATCTTCACTTTTTCCCGCTTCAGCACAAAATGACCGCTGTTAACTGCACTGGTGACAGGCAGGACAAATTATTCTTGAAATTTCTATTAGACATATTAATATCACTGTTATTGAATTGAAGATAAAACAGCTCTCAAATAGATGTTGAAAATGAAAAAAGAACAGATTAGCTTTCTTGGTTATTAGCATTTTGATAAGAAAAGGTTACTTATGAGGCGCCATAACACCATAATAGAGGAGTGTGGTATGGAGTTGTTTGCCATTAATGAACCAGGAGATAGGTTGGTTTTTGTTTTGTTTTTTTTTGCATCAGTTATAATTAGGCCAGGTAGGCGAGGCTCATGGCGTGGTGTTCCACCCAACCAATGACTTTGTTCCAGCATTTTATCACCAAGTGCAACTTTTTAAAAATTGTGTGAATGAATGTTCTGTCACCTAAATATTGACCTATTCAATGCACAAAATAAAAGTGATCTAAACATTTGTGCAAGTCATCAGGCTCTATGGAAAGTCCACTGCCCTTGACAGCTGGGAAAAGACAGTAGCTACAATGAAAACCAGCTTTCGTCTACTTTCATCGGTCTATGCTAGATGCTAAACAAAAACAATTGTTAAGAGACAGTAATCAACAGCTCCTCTTTTTAAAGTATTGCAGCCTGTATCACGCGATTAGTTTTACTGCCTTAGTATGAAAATAAAACATGTTAGAATAAAAAATAAAAAATGTTGTGTCTAAAGTGTGAAATTTGGTGCTTGCGCGCTAAAAGCAGTTTAACTAAATCATTTTTTTCACTCTATTTATGCAACGTTTATTTTGTAGATATAACCTCACTTTTGCGCGGCTAGGAGATTTCGATGGCCCCCATCGATGAAGTCCCTCATGTTGTGAGGCACGCTTGGGTCTGCCTCTGTCACATCCACAACATCGCCTCCATCCTCCACCTCAACTCCAACACCTTTCCTTCCGCTCCACTCGAACTGTACAAAGCGCATTTTTCCTGTCGTGGCACGGCTAAGAAATGCTCGATGGAGATCGTTTCCAAACTGGTAGCTATAATTTTTGAATAAATGCGAACACCAAAAGGGTACTTTCATCTATACCATGCCGCTGCGGGTGTCAGACTTGAGTTACCTTGTACCTATGACCTTTGAACTATGCTTTAGACGTGTCGGTACATGTATAGCCGAGATCAGTCACCAAGTGTAACTGAAACAGCATGCAACTACCTCTACCGTCGCTTTTATCTGTACAGCAGGCTTGTAAGGGGTGGAAGGAACCTTTCGCTGCTCCCATGGACCCGTGTACGAGTTCGTGCTGCTCCGATAGCGCTGTAGATCACGTGATTAAATGCCCTTGGTGGAAGCGTAAGGGGGCGTAATCACAAAGCGCCAGCAGTAGGCGAGGGTGAGTGGTCTGTCAGACACACGCTGCATTATCTTCGCAATGGCCAAGGACCTCTATGTCTAGACTATCGCATTAGTAGCCATAAATCACAAGCGTATATCAGCAGCAGTGTCTGTGTGAGAGAGAGATTTGTATTTGTCGAGTAAGCGACTGCGACATAATAATAAAGTTTATTTGTATAGGGCAATAGCCTTTTCCCACCATTTAAGGTGGACTCAAAGACCTTTACTAAAAAACAAACCAAAAATACACAAACATAATAGGAATGGAAATTGGTTTCAAAATCAGTTGCAGAATCACTATATTTGTGACCTTCGCTTGTCATGATGACACTTGTTGAGAGTGACCGTCACCTTAATTGTTTTCTGCCAGTGGTGGAAAGGTGATGTTGTATGGCTGACTTGCTGGTGGAGAATCAGACAATTGAGATTTGGAACATGCACAATGTTTTGTAACTGATTTGCCTGACATGTCTTTCTTTAGCCTCTTGTCACTCTTGACTCTACGAACTTTTCCAGCTACTAGTTTTAAGAAAGACATAAGTACGGCAGTCAGGTCACGGGAAAGTGAGGACATAAGACATTAAGATGTCCCTCGTGCAATATCACTATCGACTAATAAATGAAGTCCTCTTCGATACATATATATCTTCTTCGTTCCTTCTCCCTTCTTAGTTCTTAGTTCTACTTTGAACAACTGGTGCATGTCCCCACACATTTGACTGGGTTATGACAATGATGATCAACTTTATTGGTGCCAGTGGGCAATTTGAACATGGGAAGGTGCTTTAGTTACAGTAAGTTAAAAATAAAAGTAAAAGTAAAAATAGTACAAGTTAACTGCAAGGTTCAAGATGTACATTAGCAAGTGAAAGGAAGGCAATTTAAATATATATATACAGTGATACCTCGGTTTTCGAACATAATTCGTTCCGGGAGGACGGTCGAGAACCAAATTGTTCGAGAACCGAAGTAATGAAACCCAAAGGAAATAATGGAAACTGGATTAATTCGTTCCAAGCCCCATAAAATGCCTATTTACTGGCCTAATTTGTATATAATATGTAGAAAAAAAAAAGAGTCTCAACAAGAAATAAGAAATTAAAGTGTATTTATTAAAACAAAACAAAAAAACAAACAAACAAACAAAATGTACTGTACAGTACAGTAAATTGTGTTTCATTTACTGTACCTGTACCAAACTTTATGGCAGGAGGGAATGAATGTGGAGGGAGGAGGGAAGGGGGATGGTTATTGTCACTGATGACGCAAGCAAGGCGCGCTGGCCGAATGAACGCCATTCGACTCAACTCGGCTCATCTCGGACGTTCGGATGTTCGAGTTCCAAATATTTGTTCGGATTCCAAGACAAAATTTTCTCGAATTTCCTGGTCGAATACCGATTTGGTCGAAAGTCAAGGCGTTCGAGAACCGAGGTATCACTGTACTTATAAATATATAACAACCCTTCGATCGTCCATCTTTGCTCTCGGTTCAGGTTAAAGCGGTGTCCATTTTTTGCGTGTCTCTTGAACTGACTTTCGAAAACCATTTCTGTAACAAGTTATTTAGGCATGCCCCATCTGCGACGTGCAATAAGTCTTGAGGTCAGCTACCCCCAGGATGACATGAAATCACGGATGCCTAGCGTAAGTATCGTCGTGCCAAAAATTGTTTGGTGGCAAATTGAACTTCTAGTCCTTCGTCCGGTGTAAAAATCGAGTGACTTGCACCAAAGAGACCAAATGTCAATACGTGCGCTGAAACATTCTAGCTAAGTGCCCGAATGATGTGTAGTGATTCGTGCAGCTCTCTGCCGCGTTCTGGTCTACTGCACTTGCGCAGTCATTATGCGGCTTTTTTCAAGCAAGATAAAAAAAAAAAAAGCAACAACAACCTAACATGATCTTGATGTTCCTGCTGAGCCATACAACAGTTGACAAGTCTGAGGCACGCCATTAGATTCTTTTAACCTACAAAAAAAAGGCCTCCATCTACTAAGACAGATCAGCACAAGACCTCACTCATCGAGGACAGCAATAGCCACATTTTTGCAGTAAACAATGCTGCACTCAACCGATGGACTGAGCGTCTTAAAGACCTGTATAACTTCTAGCTTAAGACTGACACTAACATCCTTCAAAACAACCAGACTAGAAACAGTGAACCTGCCGATCTACCAGTCATACGAGAAGAGATAGAAAGAGCTAAAGTAGCAGGTTTTTTTTTAGAAACACGAGAAAGGCAGACTTTCAACGCCCGAATGACCCGAACTGTCGCTCTGTTTGGTGTTGACTGCTGGCGATGTTGTGAATGGTGTACCAATGTGACGCAACACACCGTTAGCAGCGCTCGTTGATCGCAGGTGTGAATCCTTTGCTTTGGTAGTGGATAATTAATTAAGGGATGGGTTTTGGGGGCTGAAATTTACAGGTTAGTTTTATATCACCTATATCTACCGATATCTTCAAAAAACCGCAAACCATTCAGGTTGGTCTTTAAAAGAGACTTGCACGAGAAGCTATGTCATGTGATGTGAAAATTCAACATCGAAGGCGTGAAGTCACGGAAGCTCAACGAGCACAGTATACTGTTCGATAAGAAAATAGAAGCTCACTTTCGCACCACGTACGTAGGCGCACGGCAAGCAGGCATGCATTGAACTGTTGGTGCTGGCATTGTCTTTCTGCAAGCTGAAGCACGTTCAGAAGTGACCTGCAGACGTTCGTGTAAGTGTGTGCGTGCGTGTGTGCGTGCGTGCGTGTGAGAGAGAGGGGGGTTGGAGATCGGCTGGCTTTGTTTCCCTGTTGTGTCGTCAGCTTTTTCTGGAAAAAACGGTCAAGTACCTTTTTCCAGAAATAATCGTCCCCTTTTCCCGAAAATGACTTGCTGAGACAGACTTGCATTCACGAGCTCACATGCAGTCAAAACATTTGCAGACACCCGATAAGTCCTGACACGATGCCAATCGATCCGTAAAGAACGATTTTCGGTGACGAATGAACATTAAAACCTAGGTGAATGTGCATCACTGGTAACACAATAGCAGAGTAAAGCTTATATCCCCTCAGGGGTTGTTTTTTTTTTTGTTGTTGTTGTTGTTGTTGTTGTTTTTTTTCGTTGCCTTCTTTCTTACAGGCCTCACCAAGCGTAACTGTGACATAATAAAGACCAGAGACAGAACTGTAATGGATCCGCTGGCACAATGAAATGTTTTGTTAAGCTTTACAACCCCCCACTAACTCAACCACTTGTATGGATGTACAAGCAAGAAAGATAACATAAGTAATAATAAAATTATGATATCATTATATAAATAATGAAAATATTAAGAGACAAATCGTGTTAATAAAATATATTCAGCTATGTGACTGTATAAAAATTATGCAGACTTATCTTTACAAACTCTCGTGATGTGGTTGTAGGACCATGGACGTGTAACCATTGTTGAATATACCCGACTTCAGTCTTTTCGATCATTTTTCCTCTCTCTCTCTCTTTCTCATTTTCATTTTACGGACATTTTCATTTTACTTGTCAAGTGTCACCGAACTGAGGCCTTTGCGGCGTTAAAGTGGAAAACGGATTTTCTGCAGCTCCTTTGTTCAGTCCTGATAATCTGACCCCACTGGTCATTAACAGATTTTTCGCTACCCTTTCCCCCTGTATTACCTGTTATTTTCTGATGCTACCAGTACAAAGAGTCGTAAAGTTGTAAAACATGGTGTCAGGGTGCTGCCCAAACACATTTCAATTGCCAGCGCCTCTCGCTCTGTGTCTGAGAGTTGAAAACTAGAGAAGCATATAGCTATAGGTCTTAATACGCATTATCTCTTGATAACCAATTTCAAATATTCTGCCAATAGAGAATAATAACAATTAACTAGGAACAAATTTTAAAAATTAAATAAGAAAGTGAAATATTCACGACCATGAGTCACAACAGTAAATACAAAATTATAGGTCATCAAATCTTAATCCCCAGTAGTGTCACCGGTGTACACAACCCTAAGGTCAGTGTTGTCCCTGAACTCAGCTGTAGTGTTTCCTATACATAAGTGCGGAACGACTTCCTACTTTCCGAAGAGAGAAAGATGAGGCTGGTATGGATCCTTGGGATCCTATCCGACCAGCCCCTTCCCCATCCACCAACGCCGCCTTCCCCCCGCCCCCTCTAACTCTCCCCCTTCTACTTCCCTGCTGGTTAGCTGGTCACTTCGAAAGCGCCCTCAAATATTTGGGCTTTCCTGTAATACATAAAGTGAGAAAATCGAGTGGTGAAGTGAACCTACAAGCAGGGGAAATCTGTCGTGCAAATGTCATTTTATGAAAATGATATTTTTCCCGAAAACTATTCGTCACTTTAAAAAAAAAAACAAAAACCAAACCAGATAACAATTGCGCCCCTCCCATTTCCGTGACTGCGCCATCAGCCACTTCTTCATCCACCATCGTCACCCTTCCACAGCACCACTGCCCCCGCCTTACTCCGCCCCCCTCCGCCCTCTACTTGCCCCCTGGTCACTGCAAATGCACCCTCGAATGATGGGGTTTTTCCATAATACATGTACTGAGAAACTAGCATGGTACTCTACCTATAAGCAAAAGAAAACTGTCCTCCAAATGTCATTCTACGAAAATGATCTTTTCCCCTAAAATTATCAAAAAAATCAAAACAACAACAACAACAACAAAAGCAGGCCATTGCCCCCTCCGTGACTGCGCCCTAGGTGACTGCCTAGTTCGTCTTATAGTAGAACCGGCCGTGGTTACCACGGTATCACTTGCAGTGTCGTCTCATAGCTTTTCACTGTACAATGCTCCCTAAGGAAAGAGGGAATGCAACAGTCATCACAATCACAACACAATGATTGCACATCGCGTGAAAAATAGCTGTAATCACATGCACAATGACTGCAGCTTGATAAGCTCTGAAAATCAAAAATCACTTCTGGTCCGCTTGTAAGACATTAGTAGAGAAATGAATTTCTGGGAACGTGTTGTGTTTTCGGAAAATGACTTCTTTGTAACAGTTCTCGATCGACATACCCCAATATTTTTTGTCAGTGCCCCTAATAACAGTCAAAATCAGTGGACTGAACAGATTGAAATGGAATACATGAGTGTAGGTGAGATAAGCATGTGCACAAAAGATCTACTCATGTATTGGTAAAGGTCAAGACGTTTTGACACGAACTAAGGATTACCACACAGAAGCAGCTCTTGACAATGAGTCGCAGTATAGCGTCTTCGAGTTGCCTAGGACACCACAAGTTATGACATTCAAGCATTGCCATATTCCTGTTACTTTAAAAAAAAAAAAAAATTCCCGAAAAATTAGCGATACGCAAATTTTCTTCTCAGTGTAGCTAAAAGAAGTCAGTTCGGTCGTATACTATACACCAGTGATGCCCAACCTTTTTCGGCCTGCGGGCCATATCCATTTCGGACAGCCGTGTCGCGGGCCATATCCATTTCGGACAGCCGTGTCGCGGGCCACTTCACCGCAAAAATACAAAAAAGGAAAAAAAAAAATAGAGCAGATACCATTTTTTTTTATTAGAAACAAGTTGTACTTACCATTAATTATGTAGTAATTAGTGGGATATTTGAAGTTGTTTTCCCGAAACCAACTTCTGAATGTCCGGCCTCATCGTAGAGACACCAAGTCGGAGCACTGAATCGAAATGTTCGTCCATCGAAAAAAAGATTGGGAAACGCACCTACGTGGGGATAAATACTTCTTCCTTTTTTTTTTTTTTCGTTTTTTAAGGTCTTCTTTTATTAATAACATGCCGATTTCCTGCACTGTGGGCAGAAGTTTCGCGGGCCGGATGACACCGCGTCGGGGGCCAGATATGGCCCGCGGGCCGTAGGTTGTGCATCCCTGCTATACACCAATGACCAAAGCTGACTAGAGGGAACGCTTGTGTACGAGGACCCGCGGCTGTGGAGGGGCTTGGCCTAGGTCACCGGGGTTTTTTGTTTTGTTTTGTTTTTTTCAAACAAAAGCGAAAAGAAAATGCATCACGAGAAAAAAAAAAAAAGCAAGACTTCAAATAAACTATAAAGTGTAGGCTTTACCACTACTAGAGTTACTGCTACTTCCAATAATTGTACCAAACCCTGTAGCGACTGTGACATCACTCATGCATTAAGGGGAATGATACAAACCTTGTGCTGACTTTAATCTTCGTTTCTTTATTCTGTCGATTTTTTTTTTGTGCTATTTTCCTTTAGAAGGCGTGCGAATAGCTTGATCTTTTCACGTAATTCTTCCTCAATTACTGACCACTCACGTGTACACAGCTCTAAAATTTTCATCTCATTCAGAAGATCCTAGATGTATACACTTTTCATAACGTTTGATGTCTAGATTAAGCTACTGAATGAAATATAGATATTGCCAGTCGAATCATAACTTTTGAGCATACTCGTATATACTAGGAAAGTAATAAACGAGTACAATTAATGATTAATACAAGGGACCCTGAAAAGTTGTCTGCCCCGGGGCCAGTGCCGGCTTTCGGCGGCCATGCCAATGACCTTCGATAATCAAGCCACAAAGAAAGGATACCGACCTTATAAACTGACTATTCAACACTCAGAAAGGACTGTCTCTATGTGCGGACAAAGTAAACTGAAAGGACCGTTCGAAGGGAATGCAGTCCATTGTTGTGTACACTCACATGATAGAAACAGGAAAATCTCCACAACAATCGATTTGCAAGCATACCGGACCTATCTTACATCCTACTTTACTGTATAGACATTATAGTCTATTTATGTCTATGGATGTACAAGCAAGAAAGATAACATAAGTAATAATAAAATTATGATTTCATTATATAAATAATGAAAATATAAAGAGGCAAATCGTGTTGATAAAATATATTCAGCTATGTGACAGTGTATAAAAAGTATGCAGACTTATCTTTACAAACTCTCGTGATGTGGTTGTAGGACCATGGATGTGTAACCATTGTTGAATATACCTGACTTCAGTCTTTTCAATCATTTTTCCTCTCTCTCTCTCTCTTTCTCATTTTCATTTTACGGACATTTTCATTTTACTTGTCAAGTGTCACCGAACTGAGGCCTTTGCGGCGTTAAAGTGGTAAACGAATTTTCTGCAGCTCCTTTGTTCAGTCCTGATAATCTGACCCGACTGGTCATTAACAGATTTTTTGCTACCCTTTCCCCCTGTAGTACCTCTTATTTTCTGATGCTAACAAAGAGTCGTAAAGTTGTAAATCATGGTGTCAGGGTGCTGCCCAAACACATTCCAATAGCCAGCACCGCTCGCTCTGTGTCTAACTCTCCGCCCTCTACTTCCCTGCTGGTTAGCTGGTCACTACGAAAGCGCCCTCAAATACTTGGGCTTTCCTGTAATACATAAAGTGAGAAAACCGAGTGGTGAAGTGAACCTACAAGCAGGGGAAATGTGTCGTGCAAATGTCATTTTATGAAAATGATATTTTTCCCGAAAACTATTCATCACTTTAAAAAAAAAAAAAAACCCAAACCATAGAACATAATTGCCACTTCCATGACTGCGCCATCAGCCACTTCTTCATCCACCATCGTCACCCTTCCACAGCACCACTGCCCTCCGCCCCTCCTCCGCCCCCCTCTTAGCGGTCCGGTGGCGCAACGGTTAGCGCCCGTCACCAATACAGTGAAGGTTGGCTGCCCTGAGTTCATTTCTCGTCTCGGGCACGCTGTTCTTTCTCTGCACGTGGCATCTGTTTACAGGGCTGGCTGCTTGCCGTAATATAGCCTCAGCTGCTGGCACGGCGTAAAAAAACAATTTCCTCCCCCTCCCCTCCGCCCCCCTCCGCCCTCTACTTGCCCCCATGTTACTGCAAATGCACCCTCGAATGATGGGGTTTTTCTATCATACATTTACTGAGAAACTAGCATGGTACTCTACCTATAAGCAAAAGAAAACTGTCCTCCAAATGTCATTCTACGAAAATGATCTTTTCCCCTAAAATTATCAAAAAAAACAAAACAACAACAACAACAAAAGCAGGCCATTGCCCCCTCCGTGACTGCGCCCTAGGGCCTAGGTGACTGCCTAGTTCGTCTCATAGTAGAACCGGCCGTGGTTACCACGGTGTATCACTTGCAGTGTCGTCTCATAGCTTTTCACTGTACAATGCTCCCTAAGGAAAGAGGGAATGCAACAGTCATCACAATCACAACACAATGATTGCACATCGCGTGCAAAATAGCTGTAATCACATGCACAATGACTGCAGCTTGATAAGCTCTGAAAATCAAAAATCACTTCTGGTCCGCTTGTAAGACATTAATAGAGAAATGAATTTCTGGGAACGTGTTGTGTTTTCGGAAAATGACTTCTTTGTAACAGTTCTCGATCGACATACCACAATATTTTTTGTCAGTGCCCCTAATAGCAGTCAAAATCAGTGGATTGAGCAGCTTGAAATGGAATCAGGGCCGTGCTTAGGGGCAGGCGGACGAGGCATCTGCCTAGGGCTCCGCGCTTCAAGGGGCCCCGCGCTTCAAGGGGCCCCGCGCTTTTGATTGATATAGTAACTAGGCATATGGAAGTGTAGTCAGCCGTTTTTTCGTGCTATTTTCCTATAGAAGGGGTGGGAATAGCTCGATCTTTTCACGTAATTCTTCCTCAATTACTGACCATTCACGTGTACACAGCCCTAAGATTTTCATTTCATTCAGAAAATCCTTATAGATGTGTACACTTTTCCTAACGTTTGGTGTCTATATTAAGTTACTGAATGAAATATAGATATTGCCAGTCGAATCATAACATTTAAGCATACTCGTAGCATACTAGGAAAGTAATAAACGAGTACAATTAATGATTAATACAAGGGACCCTGAAAAGTTGTCTGCCCCGGGGCCAGTGCCGGCATTCGGCGGCCATGCCAATGACCTTCGATAATCAAGCCACAAAGAAAGGATACCGACCTTATAAACTGACTATTCAACACTCAGAAAGGACTGTCTCTATGTGCGGACAGAGTAAACTGAAAGGACCGTTCGAAAGGAATGCAGTCCATTGTTGTGTACACTCACATGATAGAAACAGGAAAATCTCCACAACAATCGATTTGCAAGCATACCGGACGGTCCGGACATGTCTTACATCCTTCTTACATCCAACAAACAATACACACGGATTTGTGAGATAAAATCGACGATATTTATCTTCTAATAAAGAAAACTGAATGAACTAATGAAAGCTCGTGTTTTGGGTTGGCGCCTGTGACCACAAAAAAGTGCTTAGTTGCCGGAAACGTTTTCCCTTTGTTACTTGAGGGTTCGTCGAAAGGTGACCCACATTATTATGTGAGGGTTCGTCAAATTAAGGCAACACCCTTTGCTGGTAACAGTTCGTCTCTCGACAATAGAAGTTTCTCCACAAAAATGACCACAGAAAGCAGTGCCATCTGTCGATACTGGATCTACTCGGTGATTCTTGAGAGGAAACTATATGCAAGAGCTTGTCGGGACCTACAGTAATTAAGCATTGATGGATGGCGAAGTCAACTTCGAGTATTTTAGAGGCAGTATAGTGGGATGTTTCGATTTCCCAATATATTTTACCCACAACCCATTTGATCCCCTTTCCTTTTTGAATTAGCATAAATTTATTTTAGATCTGTTCTTCTGCCAAAGCTATTTCCTAATTTGGCACGAGCGTAGCACCGTAAGTCGGGCGACAAACCCCGCCCCCCGAGCTATAAATACTCACAGCTCCCATATATATATAGACCGGTCGTCTGCAGCACACAGATCGGCGCGCTCACTGGCCTCGGTACGTGGCGGTAAGTTTGATAATGAACGATTTGTGTACACTGATGTGCACATTTTCCTGAAATTAGTATACAAACTAATTACATGTTGTTATTTAATGTAAAGGAAAAGAATCTGAAAATGCATCTTATCTAGAAAATGTCAGCAGAACAAATATATAAATATAGCATCAAAAGCTGCTTCATTATAGATATATATATATAGTGGTCATGTTCTTTATTAATTAATTATTTCAAGAATTTATAATCGAGTTTACTGCATCTGTTTATCACCATGTAGAGTTGTAGACTATACTGGTCACGCGTACAATATTAGCAGATATATATAAGGTGCTGATATCCTTCCGGTAATAAATCCTAAGACAACAGGAAAAATAAATCAGAAATATTTATGGATATTATTGGGAGAAAGTATAATAATTAATGGTATATATAGCAATTATAATAGCACACACAAATATGAAATTGCCTGATCACCCTTCTCGTTTTTTTTTTAAACATATATACTACAATAGATTTTATTTAACTATACAGATACTGCAATAATTATATGTACACTGCAACTGTATATAATTTGCAAAGGTACTTTCAAAGACGTACTATATATATATAACACCAAATTACCTTATCATGCAAAAATATAAAGTTAAAGAACGGCATGACTCAAGCTCTGATTAGTAATTTAGGAATAAAATTCACATGCCTTTAGCTGAGACAATGATTCAGAGTCCTGCTCACAGAAGCTTGCGCACGCAGTATAAATTTCCGTCATTTCGAGTTTGCTTGGTGATAGCAATCTTAATCTACGGTCTTCAGCTAACGTAGGTTTCCCCGTTGCTAACTTTGAACTGACCTTTTAGGGCATATATTTTGTGCACTCTGATTGGCTGAAATTCCTCCTGCCCTATTCATGGTGGGGGAAAAATTCCGCGACCCGGAGGCAGCGGATCACATTTGCCAGATGATGGGCTGGATTAGAATCTTTTTGATTGACTTGCGCTGCCGTTTGTTAGGTGCAATTAAATCTCTGTTCGGCTTCTGGGAGCAGTTTAAAGATACGCTCTAGAGTAAAATAGATATACTTGCTTCGTTATACAGAAATTAAACGATCGAGTGCTGCAGACTGCATATGTGTGTGTTTGCCTATGTGTATGCGCTTGAAACACATATATTATAGTTAAAATAGGTACATACAAGCTGTCATGTAATGTATAAACTATAATATCCATGTTTATAATTAAAGAATAAACGGAGAAGACGATATCACGTGCATTGGTCACGCTATCTGAGTGTGACGGTCAGCAGGTTGACGCGTTGGACCTTTGACCTTTGACCCGAATCTCATATGACCAGAACCCGCTTCCTTTGAAAAAATGGCAGCGGCAAGTGGGTAAGTGTGGTGGCTCTTGGTTAAAACTATTTATTACTCGGTACTTTTTCTCTTTCATCAGGTTTTTATTTTATCAAATCGTGAACACATATATTTCACGATAAATGTGCACGCGTGGTCAACTCGTCATAATGTGCACGCGCAGGGACACGAACACACCCCCTCATGCACACTGTCGACATCACTACATCGCTGTTAAAACATTTATTAATTGTTGGTAACCACGATGACGACAATAGTGGCATAACATATGTTATACAGTATTTGACAAATCAGGCCCATGAATATTGAGGGTCGTTGGGATTTTTCTTATGAAGCACAATCAGTAGTTAAAAAGAGCGTGTGCAGCATGTGGAAAGCAAAATCGCAATCTAGCTGTTCACCTTAACTGCAATCTAAAGGACATTTGCGACAATGAAGGATCAAGTGCGTCCTAGATAGTTACATCGCACCATTCTTTTACAGAGATCCAGCTCAGTATTTTATAACTGGTGTATTTTCCCGAGTACACAATCACCATGCAGGCATATCTATATGTAGAGGGTGCTTCAGCATGTTTTTTTGACCTTGTTATACAATCTTGATTACAGCTGAAGTCAGAAAAGAATCATTTCAATTGTGTTATAAATACTGTATGCCTCTGTCACTGAACAGAAATGTATGAGTACTACACTTGACTAAATGTGTTTGGGGAAAAAGGACAACATATTTTATGCACTGTTTGCAAAATGTACAGCTCACATGCATCATCATAAGTGTCATACATGCAGTGAGTTTCACTACTGACAAATACAGAATATATAGTTCTTGTAGTACAGAAAGAACTGTAACTTATTTTATTTAGCTGATTTCCAAATAAGATTATGCAGATTACCTTGACACATATGTAGATATGACTGTGTGTGTAAGAGAGCTGTTTAGTGTCTTATAATAGGCTTCCCCAAACTTTTTACTGTATTATTGATTGCAATTTTAGAAAGTAACATCTTTCAGCTCATCTTACTTCTAATTAGAGTTATTGCATGAACTAAATGAAGAAAATCTCTCAAGCAGTCAACATTATATAAAAACTAGACATTTTTGGTAGAGAAAGAATTAAACCACTCCATTCAATGCTGAGTGCAAGTTTAGATCATATAGCATAAAATTCTGCAAAGGTCCACCAGCAACGCTGGTTGTGCGTCAAAGTAAATGATTTAAGATGCAAAAGTAAGCTATTAATAGATTCCAGTGTTCATGTACATGTTCACCTTCATATTATTATTACACATCTAAACACATACCATTAACAGGTTTGTGACAGGAAGTCTGTTATGTATCTTCTTATTTTTCAGAATGCCACAGCTAGTGCCATGTTTGGACGTGAGAGAAAAAGAATATGATGGGGTGGTAGTTGTCACTGACAGTCCCAGCAAATTAACAGGCAGTTTGAAGAGTCTGGGAGAGGCCATTGACAACTATGGCAAAGTCAGTTTATAAGCTCTGATATTATTTCTGGCCACTAATAACAGTTAAAAAACCACATTTACTCAGTGTTAAGGAAGAAACTCTAAACTGCATAGAGTTAAATATACTATACTTATGACAAAATGGTGGTTGAATTTCCTTTTATCTTGTGGTAGCATGTCGTGGCATAGTGTTACAATGGCCTTTCAGAGTTCAGGAAAGACAATTGTAAGAATATTAAGCTAATTCTCCAATCTGACTTGCTTGTTTGTTGTAATTTTATACATTATATACAAGATGATTAGGATAAAACAAAGGATAGTCTCTTGTCTAAATTAGGAACAGTCAGTGACTGATACTTTCCTGCTCAGCTTCAGTATTTTTAAAATTTCCTTTCCTTGGTTTCCTCAATAAGTCTGACTCACCGTTTTGGGCTTTTGCTTGTTTTGAACAAGAACATGATGCAGAAAATTTTCTTTAAATTAGATAATAAATGGTACAGTATTATCTGTGAGAGAAACACAATTCACACTGCATTATGAGTGCAATAAAAAAGAAATTCAATGGGGAGAAAACTGAAATCAACCAGACAGCCTCTGCACATACACTTAAACATCTGCCTCTATCTACATCACTCACTTTCTGCAGATCAACCATCTCTCTCACCCAGTCTGTCAGAAATCTTGGAGTTCTTTTTCAACACATCATTGTCCTTCGAGAACCATGCCAACTCAGTTTGCAAATCCATCTTCCTTGAACCGCACAGGATCAGCTGTTTCAGCCGTCTCCTCTTTGTTGCCCCCACCAAGCAACTTATGTCAGCATTTGTGTTGTTCAGACTTAGCGACAGCGACTGTAACTCTGTTCATAGATCTTGCTTGTCGCCTTTTGACAAACTCCAGAGAGCTCAGAATAGTGCTGCCCTTATTGTACTCTGTAAGCGGAAGGCTGACCATGCCACACCACATATGCATGATCTTTATTGGCTGCCAGTTTGAGCTCATGTCGAATTTTAGATTGCTATGCTTTGCTTTAGTGTTGCTGATGGCCTTGCCCCAATCTATTTGTCTGAGTTTGTGTTGTCATATCAGCCTCACAAACCAGTTTGCTCGGTTCACCCTGGTTTTCTCTCTATTCCACATATCAGAATCGTTTCATCTCCTTCTCTGGCTCCAGCATTTGAGATGAACTGCCACCATCTCTGCACAGCACAGTTGGTACATGCCTTCCGATAGACTTAAAACATATGTCTTTCGGAAACTTGTCCTTTCTCCCCCACACCCCTGAGTTCCTTAATGTTCTTGTATTGCTAACCGGGGCATGTTTGAATATGTATGTTGTGCTTGTTTATACTCGATTGTGATGTCTACATCACATGGGCCTCTTTTTCCACTGCCCCTGGTCTCTTGTGAAATGCACTGAGCTCACCTTGGTGTGAGGAAATGCACTGTCATATTCTTATTTCATTACGCCCCCCAGTGGAGCATAGGGCTGCAATTACACCACGGGGAAATGCTCTATACATATATATATATTTTTTTAAAGGGCAACAGAAAGCAATAAATGTTTTATACTTATATGCAATTTTTTTCCTGCAGAAAGATCAAGACTATACAAAGAGTGTGAATCTCATTCAGACTGACGCTGTGCCCTCTCAAAGACTGGTTAGTAACCTTCCAAAAGAATGTCAAATTGTTCACTAAGTTCAATTCTAAGCACGATGATGTCTTACTCAGGAGATAAAGCATAATGTATTGAAAGTAATGATTAGGACACAAGCTTCATTTTCTTTGTTGCTTGGTACAAGAGCTAAATAGAGAGAAATTTTAAATACAATCCGTGCCCTTCAAAATGATTTGAAACTTATTTTTCTAGATTTTTTCTCCTACTGGTCCCCTGAACCGTGACTACGATGATGTCAGACGGTTTACCGATGCTTCTGTGAAAGGCATCAAAAGGTATGCATTCTTGAACAGGATAGTTATAGATCCCTTATCAGCTTTATTCAGTGTCTATATGGGTCAGGAAAAACTGGAAAAGACAGTATATTTTGAAAAAAGGTTTCCAGCACCTGGAAAAATAAGCATTTGAAGAAATTCATTTAAAGTCAGGGGAAAATAAAAAAAAAAATATTTGCTTAAAATTGATTGTGCTAAATTTCTGAAGCTTTATTTTTGATATTGAATGTGCTTGTTCATTTTTCTATACAAGTTAGAAATTGACCATTGCAGAATAACTTTACTTACTGATTTGACTCTTGCCATTTGCACTGGCATTGTCATCCTTTTACAATGTCGACAAAGCAGACTTACTTTAATAAGCTGTGGCTGACAGAGGAAAAATATAAAAGTATCAGGTGGCAGAAACAGAATATCATTTGCAAGATTGTCACATTGTTGCAAACATGAATATTTATGTTTAGCATAAAAGTGTTATTAATTAAAAAGTCAAGTTTGGGGTTCATACTTCATTTCTGTTGCCTGTTTGTATTACCACAGAGTGGCTACAGATGACTGAATATTCTAACTTTGATCTTTGGTCTTGCCTTGTTCAGGGCACTTAGTGCTGGCTGTAAAAAGCCTTTGCTTGTGTGTCCTGCGGAAGCCCTCTTCTCCAAAGCCAGAGTGGTCTCCATCCTTGGGGCTCTGAGTGCTCTTTATGTGGTCAGTTGCTTATTTGTCTGTGATATGCATTGTGTAACTTGTTCAAGAGCTTGTTGAGTTAGCTTCCCAGGATTAAATGAAATTACATTTAAAAAAATATTTTTTTAAATATAACAGATAGCTGGACATAAACTTAAAAAAATGTAATTAATAATTAGAAGTCAATTGTTTACCTCAGTCCATCCTGCATTCCAGCTGTGCCGCCACAGAGTTTAGTCCATATTTTCTCAGATGAATTAAAATTACAATCAGCTGATTTATTTTACTTGAAATGTATGCTCTACAGACATTTTATCCTTACGCTCATAAACGTCCCAAGTAGATGCCTCATTAACATATCATCATATCTCTTTCCTCCTGTGTAGCCACTAGAGATCCGGGAAGATTGTGAGGATAGAAAGCAAAAGGCAGAGGCTTTGGGAATCTTTGTCGATGGAGATTGGTCGAGTTGGAAGCAGGATATTGCCCGTGCCGAGGCTCTGGAGAAAGGAAGGTATATGCTGACCTTACAGAGAAAATGATTGTATCTAAATGTCAGGATAAATCCATCAGCAGTAACTTGAACCAAATACTTCCAAATTTAAGATATGTTTGTGATCACTGAAAAACTGTATGCTGATGCTTAGATGGGTCAATTGTAACGGCTTCATTCAGGATTAACTTTGAAACTAGGAGTGTACATAACCTCCAGTAGCCTGGATGAATAGGTTGTACAACAGCAGCTTCCCCACACACAAACACACACACACAAAAAGCAAACAACTGACAATAAAACTGATTACTGACTATACAAAGTTCATCAAAGAGATGAACTGCTGATTTATAGATATAGTTAGATGCTGAAAAGTACTTGGTTAGAGCAGCACTCAAAATTTTGTTTGTAGAATTGTGACCCGTGATATTGGTGGATCAGACCCAGAGCGTATGGCAGCACCCAGGATTGCTGAGTATGTTCAGAGCATTTTCAAGGACACCTGTATTAAGGTAAGCTGTTTAGAGGGATTACAAAATCTCACAATTTGTATATTTTAAATTAAATATCTGTTTCCTGAGTTTTGTTATAACTAATTTCTCAATCAGCATAATATTGCATTGGGGGCTTGTATTTCAGGTAACAGTCACTGATGACATCCCAACTCTAAAAAAAGAGTTTCCACTGTTAGCGGCAGTGAACAGAGCGGCAAATAGTGAGTGTCATTCTGCCTTTCAGTATACATGTTTTTAGCTACTAGTATTGTAACATTGCGTTGCAACAATGTGGAGAAAGTATTGTTCGAAAAATAAATCTGTAGTAGTCTGTATATGCAAGTAATCAGGTATTTAAAGAGATCTTGAATTTATTAATTGCAAGTGCACCTTCATTGTGGTTGGAAACTAACATGATCTTTCTGCAATGATCACCTCATTAATTCATGCTGTTTGTAATTTCTTTCGACAGTGGTTGACAGGCACAAGGCTCGTGTGATTCAGCTGGAGTACAAAGCGGATGGTGACATTAGCAAGACACTATTTTTGGTTGGAAAGGTAAGTTAGAAACATCATAAAGATTTTCTGATTATAGATGTTTGAATACCAATATGGGCGTTTGTTCATCTAATGTTGTCAATGAACTGAATGTAACAGAAGCAGTCTGAACCATGCAGCAATATGCAGAGTTATAGTTAAAATAAAAATATAGGAATGTTGTCAATGCTGATGAATATCAAGATGATGGTGCCATTATTTAATGGACATAAATCTTTTGTGTATTGAAACATGTGCACACATGTATGCATGTAAATATTCATGTGCTTGTGTGTGTGTTTTTGTGCGTGTGCATGACATATCAGGGCATCACCTATGATACTGGCGGAGCAGACATCAAGGCTGGAGGAATCATGGCTGGCATGCACCGTGACAAATGTGGTGCAGCAGCTGTTGCTGGCTTCTTTAAGGTCAGATGACCAATGTTTTGGTCTGGTGTATTTCTCTGTCAGACATACTTTAAGTAGAGTGTGTATCCTAACAACATGCACAACATATTTATGTATTTATAAATGCAGTTTGAATATTGAGCATGCATC
Organism: Pomacea canaliculata; assembly: GCF_003073045.1. NCBI lineage: Eukaryota > Metazoa > Mollusca > Gastropoda > Architaenioglossa > Ampullariidae > Pomacea > Pomacea canaliculata. Next base: position 32,794,159 of record NC_037594.1, read on the forward strand.
TTATGTTAAAGTTTTTTTCACCACATATTTTCTTTAGAGCATGTTTAAATTTGAACTTTTCTCTCATCAGATTTTGGCTGAACTGAAGCCTCCAGGACTAAGAGTTGTTGGTGGCATGGCATGTGTCCGGAACAGTGTTGGCGAGGGTACTATTGTAGATATGACCTTATGGATTGCATGTCCACTTTTATATTAGACGTAGATACACAAACATACTTGCATCTAGAAGTATTCCAAACTGTCTATAGATTTCACAGGAGTTTGTTGCATTAACCCTTAAGAAATCTTAACAACTTTAGAGAAAGATATACAAATAATAAGCCTATATGAAAAAGAATTGATTAATAATAAAAACTAATGATAAAAATATTCATATATAAATTCAGTATTTTGGTATTTGGCTGATTATTATATAAGTTAAATAGTTCAGCTGTGTTTAGCAATGATTACTAAATGGCAATAAAGTAGAAATCAATGTTTGGCAGAGTCCTATGTGGCTGATGAGATCATCACCTCCAGAGCTGGGCGGCGAGTGCGTGTTGGAAACACTGATGCTGAGGGACGAATGGTTATGGCAGATGTTCTGTGCAAATTTAAGGAAATGGTGGGTAATGGAGACAAGTAGACCAATGCATGAACTTGCAGAATGAGGAGCTGGATGAGAGACGGGCTCATGTTTCATGCAATATGCATGTAAATGTCCATCATGTATGCATTATTACTGTTCAGCTAGACGTGTTGTTGTCTGTGCTGAACTTTAATGCTTCTGTTTTATATTATGTGAACACAGGCGGCAGACGCGAAAAACCCAGAGCTGTTCACAATTGCAACTTTAACTGGCCATGCTATTCGTGCTGTTGGACCTAACTACACAGTAAGACATGATCTCAGATGAAAACATTGGGCTAGGTTTAAAGACAGATTTATCAATGTTTCTTTCTTACTGCATCAACATGTGACATTAATTTAATCGGGAGTGGCATTGTTCTGCAATAAGCATTCAGAATAATGCATGTTAAAATTGCAGTATTAGAATACCACAGTAACTAGCATGTTTGTACTAACCCTAAAGTAACAGAAGTTTGAGTGGAATTGTTATGATTTGTACATTCTTGTGCCATCAGATCATCTTGAACAATGGTCCTGCCAAGAAGATTAGTGTTGCTTGCAAATTGCAAGAAGCTGGTGACCTCTTTGCAGACCCCTTTGAAATATCCACCATTCGAAAAGAGGTCAGTGTTTGATTTACATCCATTCAGAACATCTAATTCATTAATATTAAGCTCTTGTCAATGGCTTTATGCCTGAAATTGAAATGCACAGAGGGATATGTTGCATGTCTCAGTTTGTTCTTTTTTTCAATTCAAAGAAAGCATGAAAATACTTGACATTGTATCAATGCAAGCATGACAAAGTTAAATTAACATAATAATAATAGCACCATAATGCATCTTGTCAACATGAGGCAAATGTGATTATGATCTGATATTTGGCTTCTGACAGGACTATGACTTCCACAAAGGGCCATCAGAATATGAGGACATTTTGCAGTGTAACAATCTCCCATCCTCTCAGACACCCCGTGGACACCAGTCTCCGGCTGCATTCCTTATCATGGCCTCTGGTTTGGACAAGGTTTGAGTTGCCCTCTCTTTTTATGAGTGAGAGTTACTACCCCTGTGCCATTCTCTGTTGCAAGCTCTCTCACTCTGCATCTTTATATTTCTCTGGTTTTTCTGTCTTTTTTTGGTTTCTTTGTGTGTGTGTGCATGCACTTTTGCTTGTTTGCTTTAGCACAGTGCATTGTTACATTTATACACTCATTTCTATACATCCACACATTAAATTTATCTATTTTTGTGCTTGGTTTCAGCATGGAATAGATTCTGATCAACCTTACCCTTACTCCCATCTTGACATCGCAGGCTCCAGTGGTCCTTTCCCTGGAATCCCCACTGGATCACCCATTCTCGCTTTTGCAGCCCAGTATGTGCTGCCTCGCTTGCCATGAAAAGCTGCAGACATGGATTAATGCGCAAAAGGAACACTTGATGCAGTTTATTGATCCATGAATATTTTCTATTATTTTGGTGTGTTAACTATTAGTTTATCAAGTCCTGATAAACCTAAGGAAGATTTTACTTTTTACGCAATCCAGGTTGCATATCTATATATGGCTAGATAATCTATAGAATGATACATATGGATTTCAAAGATATTTTCAAAGATAAAAATGTTTTTTTATATTTAGAAACCAGTTTCTAACAGTTATAACGCTCTTTGTTTTCATAAGTGTATAAGTTTTTAAATGTATCACCATTTACCCACAAGTAATGATTGCTGATATAAAGATACAAAGAGACTGAGGTTCTTTTAATATCTGATAGTGGTTTGAACATTTAAGCTTCAAATAGTTTTTCTTATATATTTTCATGTTTGCAATATTTTTGTGTGTCTGAAAAATATGACATTCCTCATGAAAAATAAAGTTTTTTTTATCAGTTCACTTCATAGTGTTCATCATAGTTGTATATGGGACCATAGTAACCATGCCCACTTACCTGATATATGATAATCACCACACACAAAAAGTGAACCAAACTCGTAGCCTACACCTCTTAGTAGGGTCAAAATGTTTTCTTTTGTACAAAACTGAAAAGGGAGAATTAGGGTTGTGGGTTGTTCCCTTCTTGGTTGTATGTCATGGCATCACAAGTAAAAGTTGTTCCATATCCTGTTGTCTGTTAAACTTCTACAAACATCCTGTTGTGCATATGCAGTGATCGTCCTGATTGATAACATTTCACACACACACTTCCCTGAACACAAGAAAACTGAGCGCCAAGGACGAGTCGGAGCACTTGTGTAAAAAAGAAAATGAGAACCGAGAAGGAAGGGTCAAAGTCATATCCGTGACTCAGAAAAATACAACTAGGGAACTTCAATTTTTACTTATCCCTTTATTTTTGTAGAAAGTAAGAAGGCTGCGTGACCGATCACAAAAAAGTGTCCAAGATTATCATCAATGATTTTGTTTACAAACTGCACGTGCGCACCTCTGTGCGAGTGGGAAGAATCTATAAGCTAATGGCGGGATAGCTGAGTCAGTGGTGTCACCGATTGTATTAAAAAATCCTCAAAGATTAATCTAAATCCCAAAGCCTGTATTTACCATGCTATAGTAGCAGTTTTTCAGAACCGCGATGAAAACAGACTCGAGTATTGGAAATATAATTAATATGAAGTTCGTCATCGGCATCGCTATGTGCCTCCGATGTGTTTGAGACTAGGGAACTCTCAGGCTCGAACCTGTACATTTTTATTTGTGCAGTTTCCTCCGGTTCTGAAAAACTGCTACTACAGCACGATACATGCATCGTCAGAACAAAGCATTATGTGGATTGGTGTCAGGAGTAATGCTCATGGAACATATGTTTGTAGTGCACGTTTAAAGGATTCAATAGTGGCGAATATGGAAGGGGTGAGAGCTCCACTGTTTGGCAGCACAGTAACTAAAACTTCGGTGATAATAGAATAATAATAATAAATGCAACCTTTGTAAAGCACATACTCGCACTCCTAAGGATAATGCTCTTAGTGCCTAAGAACAAGAATGAAACAGGGACAGAATACGAGGGACAGGAAAACAAGCAAATAATATATAAACTATAGAAGAATAAAAAATTGCTTCTGTATTTGTACTTTTAACAATACTGACGAAGAATAAAATCAAATACAGAAAACGCAAAGAGGAACCAAAGAACAAGAACTGAGACTAAAAAAAAAAAAGAAGACGAGCAGGGAAGGGTGTGAAAAAGGACTTGCATTGTGGGAAAGGGTGTTTGGATAATGTATACGGAAGAGGTAACCATATGTGGTTGTTCTGGGGACAGGGATGGCATACGTCCATCAGACGAAGAGCCGAGATGTTGAAGACGAGAAGTTCAGAGAAGAAGGACAAGAGCTTGCAAAGAAATTCAAACACAGCGCAGACAGTTTGTATATCTCGAATTCGAGAACGAATGGGTAGACAATCCCCCCAAAAAATGTGAAGGAGAGGAGTGATATATGGTCCAGTTTCTTAGCTCTAAACATTAAACATGCAACGGAGTTGTGGATTTTATGAAGAAAGAATGATTGGCAGTAAAATATTACAACAGTAGCGCTCTCGCCTCATCCCGCAGTACTGATACACAAACACGCCTACAACACTCTATACAGAGTAATAATACTCAGTCACAACAGTAGCAACCTGTGCGGTTGTGCCAAGTCTGAGTAGTTGTCAGTAAGGAGAAATACTCAAGCCACGACAACACAAACCCCCATCATGTCTATTGTATCACTCGAGCAGTTGCACATGAGGGCGTGCATACGTATCCTTCTGTGCACATGTTTGGCAGCGGGTCTGACATGTGGCTGAGCGCAGAGAGAGCAATTAGAGAGTTGATGCCGGGCAAACAATCATATCTTTGTGCCTATTTGCTGATTGTCCACAAATAACACACACACATAGGGAGAGAGAGAAGAGAAAACAAAGTATATATCTATATAAAGACGCAAAAGATGTAGGAGCTTGAAGTGTCTTGGTCTGCCTCAAGACGGTCTGCGTGTTGGCCGTGGTTACTTATAATTAAATTTGTTTCAACTATCCAGTATTCCGACATGAGGAGCTCGGATCTTTCGTAGTTTCCTACGGACATAGTGTCCAAACCGCTTTAGTGTTGTGCCTCACACTTCCTCTTCGGTGATTTTCTCTATTTGACTCCCTTGCTGCAGGCGGTTGACAGGGGAGATGCTGGCGATTCTGTACATGACGAGGAGCACCGGCAAACTGAGGGTCACCTCTGACGTCAGCAGGTAGACGAACCAGGCGTAGGTGTACTCTTGTAGCAGCGGGCCCAGCACCAGCGGGTTGACCATTCCGGCCACAGAACCGGCCAGCATGATGACCAACGCCACGCTGCCTGAGACGCGGAGGACGGCAGAGTCCAGCCAGGAAAAGCTTCCTGGAAAGATAAACGAGTTGGAGACGCCGACCAACACCACACAGGACCAGACACCGGCCTCTGACCCCATGACGACACTTGCGTGAAGACCCCCTAGAGCGCATGCGCTGCAGGATGTGGCCAGGACAAGAAGTATCTTCAACAACGCTTGCGGCAAGAACAGGTCCAGGAGGCGAACGACACCCATAGACAGCCAGTACAGTGACGTGGCCAAGACTGCCCGATGGGACGACCATCCCACCTCCTGAACCAGATACAAGAAGAGGAACTGGTGGACAGTCTCCTCCACGGCAGACACTAGGAAAAAATAAATGCCCGTGAGAGTCAAGATGACGGTCTGCAGCGGCCTTGAGCGGCTCTGCTCCGGGGTCATTTCCTGTTCCCGAGGTCTGTGTGTCGAGGGTCGCTGCTTCTCGCGCGTGATGTAACTCACAAGGAATGGCGCTGCTGCCACCAGGCACAAGAGGGCGCTGATGACGTAGGCGTAGTGAACTCTGTGCGTGCCCAGTGACGTCAGTGAGTTCCGCACAGTGACGTTTTCGCTTAGCGGTCGACGCAGTAGTTGCTCAATAGGCTCGTGACTGTTGGAATGCGCTTGACGCACATCGTCCACAGAATAGTTCCAGGAAAGAGCCTCCTCGTTTCTGTCGATAACGCCATCCTCGCGCGACCCATCGACGAGGAAGATCATGGAGACGACTGGTGACACAGCGCCACCTGTGATGTACGCCAGCTGCAGGACCTGTAGAACACGTATGCCCAGAAGACCCCACAGCCTGGCGACGTCTGCACACGAGCCTGATAGATGAAAAAAAAAAAAAAACAACAACTTTCAACTGTAATAATAGTAGCCCGTCCTGCTCCGGCTAACTTCTGGAAATGAAAATCTTCAGCTGTCACATTCTCGGAGAATTTCAACGGCAGTCAGATGTCACACCTGTCTGATTTTGTCAAACGATAATTTACAGCTGTCAGATTCTGTCATCCAGCTGTCTGATTATCTACAAACATTAACAGAGTTTGTCATGCGACATGTTTTCTACGATCGTCAGATTTTGTCAAACTACACAGCAGCTGTCAGCTTTTTACAGCTGTTAGTTTTTAATTCAAGAAAGCCTCGTTCTCCATCTGTCAGATTGTGTCTGATGACATTTTTTCTGCGGGTATTTCTTTTGTCATCGCAATAAATGAATCGCCATTTATAGATGTCTTATTAATTTGCTTGTTAATTAAAATAAAAACATCCCTTTCCAATCAAATGAAGTCAGAGAATAGATTTCATGTTAACGGAAAAGTCAAAGTGTTTGTACAAATATTGTTAATGGCTGTCGTGATAAGGATAACTATAACGTCAATCGGGACACAGAATATCAACATTTATTCGGCATATATATATAACAATCATAATACAATGAAAATGAAACTGAGTAAAGCGTTCTACAATAATTTCCCTACTGTATTAAGCATTTTTTAATTCCTTGGCCTTGTCATTTTTTTCATTTTTTCTTTTATTGCTCTTTTCTTTCACTTTGCTTCCAAGAGTCAAGAATCAGTCATTTTTTTTTTTTTTTTTTTTTTTTTTTTTTTTGCCCTTCGCACCTCCAGGTGCATAGGCCATCGACGACAGTTTACTGTTGTCGATGTTTTAGTAGCAAAGATTTGTTTTTACGGGGTGGGGGTGCTGGCCCCACGCCCAACCCTCCTCCTTTTTCGGCCGGGCTTGGGACCGTCCTTGGCGGAGAGCAGCCAGCCCTGTAAACAGATGCCACGTGCAGAGAAAGAACAGCGTGCCCGAGACGAGAAATGAACCCAGGGCAGCCAACCTTCACTGTATTGGTGACAGGCGCTAACAGCGCTAACCGTTGCGCCACCGGGCCGCTAATCAGTCATTACTTTGCGTTAAAATAGAAAACACACGGGTCAGCGAAATAATAAAGATAAAAATACCTTCGACATTTATAACAGATTGATCTCAGTTGACAAAAATCTGTACTTTGCTGAATGTTTTCTCTTTTGAGCAGGTGAAAGCGAGGGCAAATGGCAGTGAGTACCTGATTCCAGCCAGCCGACGAAGACAAAGTTAAAGCAGTACAGGGCAGCCAGGACCTCGTAGGAAGAACACAAGGGCAACACGATGGTGGTGGCGCCCAGGCCAATGGCAGACCAGAAGAGGCTCATTAACTTGTGGAAACGCCCAAATGTCACTCCACTGGCAAGACAGCCCATCAGGTAGCCTCCGGCACCCAGTGCAAATAGGGTGGAGCTCCTCCTCACGGTCAAGTCAGCGGCGCGTGCCAGCTCCAGGATGGAGGGTCCGCGCTGTCCCACCACCCAACCCTACAGAAGAAATGCCTTCTCTTGAGCTGCCGTGGTGTTTTTAAAAAGCATACGTGGCCCTTTAAGGAATGGCAGTTAGCTGAGAAAGAACATTGCGAATGTACTAGCAGCAACAACACATATTGAGGCAGTAACGGAAGTGCATTGATTCATGATAAAGTGACTTCCCATGAAACTTCACAACAAAATCAGTAAGTATAGTTCATGCAGGCACGTAAATGCGCTCTCTTACACACACACGCGAGCTTCTCTAACTTACGCAGACGAAGGAAGCTAGAGAAAGCCAGACGGTGTGGACGACCTTCCGGCGGTACTGCAAGCGTTCAAGTCCGTGGCCAGGCAGGTCCTCCTGCTGCCTCCCTCTACCTGTCCCACGGCCGTCATGAGCCAGAACAGTAAAGGCCTTGAGTCTCATAGTAGACGGTCAGTGTCACCGGCGACGTCCACAACGACTTGATCAAAAGACAAGAAGACAGAAGCACCACTGACATACGCTAGCCACTGTTTTTGTTGTAGCATCTACACAATGGAGTCCCCATGCCTAGAAAATAAGGCCCTCATCTGTGCGATCGTGTGCACCGAGTGCTTGCAAAGACACTTTACGCTCCGCCTCTGTGAGAAGGAATGAAATAAACTTGGCGTAAATAAACATCGACAATACCCTACTAAAGAACAGATATGCTTGCCGCAGTCTGAATGCCGTGTGTGCTTTGATGTGAGCGAGATACGACCAGTCTCTCCATTTTATCTGTGCCAGCATCTTGCCTTCCAAATGTTCTCGCTGCTGGCACCGCCTCTGTAGTCGCCATGCTGAGGAAACAATTACAGGCTTTCCATAAAGGAGGTGACAGTAATCAACACACCAAGGACAGATATTTATCCGTGTCATATACCCTGTATACTTGCTGCATCCTGAACAGCTGAATACTAGTTCTTTCTTTGTTCTGATCATGTCTGGAAAAATTGTTTCTACAAAGTTATCAGAGTGGGTTAATGGCGCCACAGAAGCTAACATTGTTCTTTTATCTGGCTAAGTGTGATTTGGTTTTTAAAACTCTGATGGATGTATTGGGAAAGTACAGGCTCCAGTTTTTTTTTTAAATTCTTTTTCTGATTTAGTGTTCCCAAGAGCAACTGACCTATAGAGCAGCGAAAGAGTTGAGCTAGTTGTCACAGAAATCAGAAATGACTGCTGCCAGCCTGCAACGACTATGTGACAAACTGTTGAAAAACAAACCGCATCGCTTAAATCATCCTACTTTAAAAAATATATAAAGCAAATAAAACACAGATAAAGTCGAGCCAAAGCAGAAGTCGGACATTGTTTCGAGAGGCCACAGAGGAGCAGCAGCAGATCTTTATGAAAATCAGAGCATGGAGATGTTCTCCATTTACAATTCGCTGTGCGTTGCTGTGGGTGACAAACAATCCGTGATAAAAATTAGTTTAATATGCACCTAAGTTATTTCAGATGGGAAGGATGCTTCGTCGTTAATATCAATTATTTCCTTTATGCATCTGGCAGTTAGCTGAATGTTTAGGTTACTGTTATTTTTTATTAGTCACATGTCTGATACACCGATGAATTAGGCAGCAATGCTCAAACTGAATCTTAGGTCGATGATGGCCTTTACTGGCACCAAAATGGGGACAGAAAACTTGAAAACAATGCTAATCTCTCTTCACATGATTGTACAATGCTATAGTGTGTACTTACATACGTGTCCTCATATCAAGACATGATTGTACAATGTTATAGTGTGTACTTACATACGTGTCCTCATACAGGGATGGGGAGTAGCTGTAGCCTAGCTACAGCTACTGTAGCCGGCTACAAATTTTGTAGCTTGTAGCTTAGCCGGCTACAAATTAAAAAAAAAGTAGCTTGTAGCCGTAGCTACATTTTAGAAAGTAGCTGTAGCTTGGCTACATGTTGGCTACTTTCACGACTGTAGCACTCTAGTAGTGTACAAAGTATAATGTCTTTGGGTTGTAGATTTGCATCTATATTCCAGAATGTTTAGCACGGCAGCAATGTAAAAGATAGAATGTCTTTGTGCGAGGGAGGAAATGATGTTCAACAATGTAGCAATGTTCAAAGTAAAAATGTCTTGTCTTTGCGCGAGGGAGGAAATGATGTTTAACAATGTAGCGATGTTCAAAAATGTCTTTATTGCGACGAAATATAATGTCTGTGCTAGAATGTTCGAGGGGAGGGAGAATAAATAGCAGGGCTGACAGTGGTGTGGGACCTCTTTGTGAATTGGAGAGAGAGAGAAGTTAGGCCAGCTGCTGAGAAAAAGGTACTGAATTAAAGAAAACTTCAGTGTGGAATTCAATCTCTGTGTTATTTCTGGGTACCGGGTCGTCCATGTGGCGGGAGCGATTTGAAAAACGAAGATGGATGTACCCATCAATTTCCAGCCTTATTTGAAATTTTTTACATTTTGCGAAGCCACAAAATGTGGGTATAGTTTCAAATGCAAGAATTGTTGAGAGATTGTTCAGTCTGGCAGGACTTATCATGACAAAAGCTGCGCACTAGGGTGACAGACAGCAACTTCGAGGCCAAAGTTCTGGTCAAATTCAATTCCATGAAGGACTAAAAGAATGTAGATTTGTTTTAAGGTTACGGTACACTCCAAAAATTAAAATCCATATTTTAAATATCTTTAAGGTTTTTAAATATAGAGTAACAAAAACAATAAATATAGCACTTTAAAACTGTTTTTAAGTACCTAAAGTGAAAATTGTGACTTTAATCAACGATTTTGTTTCAAAACGTACAAGCATTTAAAAAACAAATTTACACAATACCATAAGTCATATACCAAAGGTTTTGGATTTTTTGTAAACTAGAGGCACTGATAAGAAAACTGATGCATAAGGCGTTTTGATATCTCAAGATTTCTAGGAGATATAAAAAATCAGACATGGTACCCCCCTACTCAGTGTGAATGTGGCAATTAAATATTTAGAAAATATTTAGAAAAATGTTAATTTTATCAAAAGTAATGTTTATACCATATTCTCAAATGCATCACTTTGTAGCTTATGCATTTCTAAACAAAATTGCAAAATTTTACTGCTGTAGCACAAGCCAATCTTGAGAAATATGTTTTTATAGTTTAGGACTGGATGTCAAAAACGACAAACAGAGAAATTCAAGCTTAAAGATTTAAAATAAATATATCTTGTATCAGAACATTTAAAAAAAATATATTTCAGTGTTTATATGCTACATTTGACATCCTACTATATAATTAAAGTCTATTCTAGTATGCCAGGACTATACTTTTCACCCTATCAGCTTTTGGAAACAATTAGTTTGTGTTCCTTTCTTTGTTTTCAGTGTCAGTGTTAGAAAAAAATGCCTTATGATCTGCTTGCCTAAATTAGATTAAGCAGTGTTTTACTTATATTCCATGCAAACTCATTTATTTCAATGGTCTGTTGTTCATTGTCACAGTATTGATAAGAGGTTGACATTTTTCATCACCACATAACCTAACTTATTGAAAAATTCCACCAGGTACCTGATACTTAAGCATCTGTTTAGTTTTCATTTCTAAGTAATAGGGAACAAATAGTTATAGAAAACAAATGTTTATCGGAAAACTTATATAATTTCTTTTGTCACTAAAACAGGATGAGGAAAAAGATCCAGAAATGTTTAATATAATCGTAAAATACGTGTACTTATTGTGTGAAAAAGGCCGGGGAGGAAGGGTGCAAGGAATGAATGAAAGCATTTATGGATTCACTAAATAAAATTGTCGGTATATCGCAGTTCTCCGTTTCATTATTATAATAAAAACTTTGTAAAGCAAGTAATAGTGTTTTGTGTGTATGTTTGATGTTTGTGTATGTTGCTACAGCCAGCTGGCTACAGCTAACTTGTTATAACATCACGCTTTTAAAAGTAGCCAAAAGAAGCTGGCTACATTTTAAAAGTAGCCCAAAATAGCTGGCTACTTTTTGGAAAATTGTAGCTGTAGTGTAGCCGGCTACATTTTGAAAAAAAGTAGCTGTAGCCTAGCCGGCTACAAATTAAAAGTAGCTTGCCCATCCCTGTCCTCATATCAAGACATGATTGTACAATGTTATAGTGTGTACTTACATACGTGTCCTCATATCAAGACATGATTGTCCAATACTATAGTGTGTGCTTACATACGTGTCCTCATATCAAGACATGATTGTACAATACTAGTGTGTGCTTACATGCGTGTCATCACATCAAGATATGATTGTACAATGTGTACTTACATACGTGTTGCTACATATCCACTATCCAGACATACACGTACAGTTGGTGGACCTACACAACTTGTGGCTTCACACTGTTGTGTCAGCTACAGAAGGTCAGGCTGCAGGATGGGTCACCACGCTGTGCGTACAAGGGAAGAACTTGTGTGTTTGGTCTCAACATGAAACATTTACACAAACTTGCTCGCAAGATGCCGAGGTATCTCGAGACCTCCTGGCTATTTACACACTGACATGGCCTTGACAGTTTTTCGCGGATGTTATTCGTGTCATTAAGTGTTTTCATGTTAAGTGTTTGCCACTACCTCACCACCCACTTCCACTACACCGCTAAGAGCGACGATCAGGACAATGATTGTGATTAATATCATCATTGTTGTGGTTGCTGCTGTTGTTCTTGGTAGGTTAATTCTGTGCTAGAGATGTTCGTGGCAGAATAACGGTCTTGTTTTAAGCTGACCAGCGCCCAGCAGCTCCACCTTAATTCCTATTCTAGCAAACCGACCTCTCCGTCTGTACGGCCATTCAAACTGTGCAGTGAACCTTTCACAGAGGTAATACTAACACCTCTGTTAAGCTCACAAGTTTTCAGGTGTTTTACCCTTCCTGCTTTTTCCATAATGTGAATGCTTTTACTTTTACTCCAACTTGTATCATGCTTCGTCAAATAGAGGTATCGATGTTTAATTAAAATTCTATACAAGATACGCAAAAAAGCAAAAAGTGTGGGTGAAGCTGTTCTAAACCATCATGTCATACGAAAGATGCAAAAGATGTAAAATTCTTATCTTTGTCTTCTCCGGGCAGGGGCGACCTTAGGCAAGTGCAAACTGTGCACCTGCAAAGGGCCGCCAAATCCCAGGGGCTGCCACGCCAATATATATATTATATAGAACATAAAACAGAAAGAGAAAATAACGACATATGCAGCTGACGGCAATTTGGCTGAAAACATTGTTTCTTGTGAATTAGTTCACTGTATTTACTGATGTTGCTAGAGTTGGAGCAGTCAGCTATGTGTAATATTATGACACTGTACCGTAATGAGAATATCACGGGCCGCCACTTGGTTTTATTGACATTGGCGGGGGAAGGGGCCGCCGATTCTTTCTCTGTCCAGGGTCGCCCCTGATGTTGGACATAAAATAAGTAACAGATCATACCACTTCACATATCATCTGGGAACGCTTTATAACTGCAGTTCCAGGGACTCTTGACACTGCTTTATAACTTTGGAAACATGACGCTTGCCCTTGAGTGCCCCATGTTGCCCCAGGGCAGAGACTGACTATTATTTAGATACTTTATAGCTATCACCCCTGGTGTGCGAGGGAGCGTGCCGTGCATGTTTGCACGTGTCAATGTTTTCTGATGACCCTGAGCCCTCTTCGTCCTATCTTGCATGTAAGTGTTATCTTGACCTGTCCGAGGCATTGGAGGCTAGTGTTAAAGGTCTAGTGGGTGCATTTTTTTGCTAGTATCATAGACAATGTTATGATTAGAGACTTGTCAGGTCATCCACCGCTGAGAGATCCCCAGGTCAGAAAAAATGTGACTAAGTCTGTAAGTACTTCAAGGTCCAGTAAGATTTGCTTCAGTATTTTCTCCACAGGGAAGAGCGTTAATTACATCCGAGGAAGGCACTCAAGCTATAAGCTCGAGAGAAAAAAAAAACGCTCGTCAGACTGGAAAACTCCCCCTTCCCCATCTCATTTACCAAGCGGAGGAGACCAGACTTATTCAGTGGAGGCCACTGGGGGTAGGAGATGGTTTGGAGCCACATGTCATGTGCTGACTTGGATCCAGTGAGCCACTTACATTTTCTTGCTCTATAGGCAACAAGGCAATTGAACCCATCACCTTTACTTTTTTATTATTAAAGGTGTGCCCCTATATGCATAAATTGCATTACCTAAGTAAATAATACTTTTCTATATTCATTTAAATTTACTTATTTGCTAATACAGTCCTATTTAAAGATAGCATTTAAAAATTTTATAAGCGATTGCTCACCAATCTCTGCTACGATGCCAGTAAGAGAGGCTAACACAAGATAAACTATTACTTGTTTTGTTCATCCTTTTCCTACCGAGGAGACAAAATATTTTCATTCTATTTCCCTAGAGGGAATTGGAGAATGTAAATATTTTGCATTTCAACTCACGACTAACCCAGCATGTTTTTTATATATATACCTCTCCCCTTTGTTGTAGGCTTTATTGTAGTTGGCTTTAAACACTTTCTCGTTTCTTTTCAGTCCTAAGAGATGCGCTCAATAAAAACTATGAGATGAAATAATGACTTGGCAGAATTGTATTACAATAACTAAGCATATTTTTAAAACAAATCTTAAATAAAGTTCAACATAACCCATAAGATAAATGAAATGCACAGAATTTATCATCACTGTTCCTCATAATACAAAAAACAAGGATTGTAGAGTGTGAGACATTTGAGTAAAGATGTCAAATCATATTCTAATGTACATGGAAATCCCTCATCTTCTCCAGAAGACAGGTCTGCTTGATATGGAAAGATCTTTTCCTGAGTCACATGAACCATATTTATCATTACCAAAAAAATGTACAACATAATAGATGCAGCATATATCTTGAAAACTCGATCAGCCTTATTGCACACTTTTCTCAAAAGATTCCCCACTACAAGCCCACAATAATGTGAATAACAACCTTGTTAATAAATAATACACTTCACACACTGCTATTACAACAAATTTCAGCTACTACAGAGCTAGTACTATATAAAACCTGATTTTGTAACCTCCTGGTAAGGACAAGTTGCACAAATATTTACTCTTCAAACAAAACATCCTACAAATATCATAATGATCACATCATTGCACCAAGCCTGTTGTCTTTCGTTATTGTCTAACATGCTGGTAGTTAAATCACTTAAGAATGAAATGACTTGCAAATTAATCATACACACCAGACCACTGTGGAAAGGAACATATCTTAATAATCATGGGCTAGATTCTTATACAACTTTTGTAATTCTACAACCACACTAAAAGCCTTGCAATTCAGTAGAAAATAGAGCACAAGCTGCTCTTTAAGCATCATAAAGAAGATAGCACAAGGACTGAATGCCTCATTGGAAGATATATTAATCACATAACAAACTTCCACAAAAACCCTGAGGATAACTGCCTTTCTCCTCACATGATCCTGGATGCAGCCAGATGAAAAAGCCAAGATAATCACAGATTTATTAAACACAATGTCTACCACTTAAACTTTTCGCTCAAGAATCAAGAATAAACTGAGCAAAGTCAATCTAAGGCTTAGGAGATGAGCCATTGATATTTCTCGTGCCAGATTTCCACTGAACAACATTTTTTCATGCCTCAATGGATTTACCAGATACTTATTTGTAGTTAGCAATTCAGATAGTATGCTTTGTCAAAGAAATAACCCTGCAAAAACTTGACAGTTTCATAAAATGAACCTGTTTCCTCTTTGCATAAACCTATACTGAGAGCCAATGACATTCACAGGATTTGTACAATAACAAATTACAAAATGAGGCCACATACAGTGTCTTCACGAAACCAGTGTTTCTAAAAATTGGTTTTTACTAACTGAAGCATGACTGATTTGTGACAACTTGGCATGTAGTGTGTATCTGTCTAATCCACCTCGCTATGATTTCAACGTGCCGTAAATACAATTTTTAAACACCCATAAAATCTCCTTTTCTGATCAAAACCATAGATATTTCTAATGTGCCTTCAAAACAAAAACTACTTTTGTATGTATTGTTCTTGAATTTGTCATAACAAATGCATAAACATTATCATAATTACATTAATAAAATTCACAAGTTTGAAAAGACATATGTTTGGCATGTGTATGATTCATATAATTTGGTTGGATCACCATTTTTGAGTTATTTTGTTATTTTTTTACCTAGTATCTCTTTGGTCACCATTTTATTTGATCTTTCATCGTTCAATACAAGGCATACACAGCCATAGAGTTGGCATATTCAGAAAAAAAAGTTCCAAATATTTTCTTCAGATATCCTGTTCCCTCATTTGATGAGTTTTAATGTTGCCTCTTCCTCACTAAGTGTAGGTGATATGACTGTACAATTGGGAGCTACACCAACATGCTTGCTGCTGATTCATCTGCTTACTATCTGCCAGTAAGTGCCAGTCTTTGTTTTTTAATATATCTGTTCACCATCAGCTAGAACGTGGAGTTGTTTTCAAAAACCATCAGGGACTGTAGCTATGAAGCGAGGTGAAGTCTCTGGGCTGGGGCAACATGGGAAATCCAAGGAAAAACAATGCTTCCAAAGTTTAAAGCTGTGTGCAGACCTTGCAGATGTTGTTTTATCCCTGAAGCAAAGATACCTCGGGATAAAGAAACATAAAGTAGTGTCCACAAGATTAGGACAGCACACTGTAACTACAAAAAACAAGACCTTTTTCCTCGTTTCCCATTTTGCCCTAGGGAAACAATGTATTCTTACTTAATTACTAGAGTCCAATATACCACTTCTAATCCAAACCTTTCATCAACATGTGCCCAAATATTTACTGAGAAGACACAAAGTTGCACCTGTTGACGTCTATCAGATAGTTTTAACTTGCCTACATCAGGTAAATGATTTGGTTTAGAACAGTGGTTCTTAACCTTGTTTGAGGTACCGAACCCACAAGTTTCATATGCACATTCACCGAATCCTTCTTTAGTGTCATCACGAATTGAGGGTATGTCTTGACCTCTGTGGCGGAGGCTCTGCCAAACCCATGAGAGCGACTCACCGAACCCCTAGGGTTCGATCGAACCCCGGTTAAGAACCACTGGTTTAGAATCTGATTCTCGCTACCATGTTAGCAGCATTCTTGCAGCACCAATTCTACAGACACAAGGCACCATGAAATCCAAGAATGGGCTCTGTGGTGCTGCTCAAACATGAAAATGTTAAGGCCTTATGGTAGGTAGGCCACACATTTGGCACAGAAGTGCTTGACATTCAATGTTGTTGTTAAATACATGGAACTATGATGTAAACAAAAAAATTATCTTCTTTAGTCGTATCTGGAATTTGAGCACTTTTATGACAACCACAACACATTCAGCACTACATAGCTGCAAACATCTGGAATGAGTATTTTAATGTAGAGCTATTGAGTTGAATGATGCCTACAGTGCAGAATTGTTCAGAAAACATATCACTAACTTTAAAATAGGGAAGTGAATAGTCATTAACAAGATTGATACCCACTTGATACAACATACTTTTTATCTGTTCAATGGGTTAACCTCTTAAACAATTTGAGGAAGGAATAGGAATAGCAGTGAGGCAGAGGAAAAGAGCACCTCCCTTACAAAAACTGGGCCCATGATTAAGTTCTGTCTCTAACATCTCCCTTACCAAAAGGTCATAAGACTTATTATCATTTTTACTTATTATTCAAAATGGTATTTCATTCTGAATGCAGTCGAATTGCAACCCAAAAAGTATAAAATGTTTACACAACTAGAAATACACTGAAAAAGTAAATTTATTGCCCAAGTTGCCACTCTGAGAAAATTTAATCTTAAAATTTGGATGGACTGATGTCTTGTACTGAATTCGGCGATGAAAAATTTGCTTAACTTTCTCAGAAAGTTCCTTCTGGTCTAGCTCTCCAGCTGCACAGCATGGAATGACCCCAACATTAGCCACTCTCAGGTCAGGGATTGCACACAACGTGGTGATTATTGCCCCCATGGTAAACTGGGAGTCAGGCATGCTCAGAATGCGTAGAGACTTCCCATGCTGGCCTGCACCCAAGATGGTCTTGTCTGTTACACCCCTAAAGCCTAATGAGGATTCCAAGGTAAGGTTGCAAAGCTGAGGGCAACATTTGAAGAGAGTTATAAAACCTGCATCAGTTATTGAGCTGCAGTGTCTAATGCTGAAGTTTTGCAAGTCTGGGCATGCAAATGCAATCTGCTGTAGGTCACTGTCTTGCAAGAAGCTGCAGGGCCCAAGATGAAGTGAGGTTAAGTGACAGTGAAAAGCTCTGACATCCATGACAGGCATTCTCCTTGAGCAGTAACATGGCAGAGGGCAACACTGCCGCCCTATCAGTGAATCTAACACTTCTGTGTGGCTGTTGTTTGCCCCATCCAGTTTTTTCTCTAGTTGGAACTGTGCACAAGATTCACACAGCAGCTCAGTTAGACGGAAGAAGTTTGATGACAAGTATGTGTCTTGTTCTTCACTTGAGCAGTTCAGTGCATGACATACTTTGTCAAGCCAAGTCACCGATAAGGACACAGTCTCTCCACAATTGACCACACAGTAGCTGGGTGCTGTAAGCAAGGTGTGTTCTGTTAAATTTATTTTGTCTTCCTGCCATGAGTCTACAACACTGGCCACGTTTCCTGAGAGGTCAGCATGGTGAGGTGGCAGTAAAGTTATATTACTTAGACAAGAAAGTGGACCCTGCATGAAGGTTTTAAATGTAGTACGGTCACAAGCCAGAACATCTCCAAGATCTAATTCACTTGTCGCACACATTTCATTCACATCCGCTTCAACATTATCAAGTATCAATGTGATCAACTTGCGACATCTGCTCAACAGGTAGCCAAGACATTGCTGTGTCAGTGTGGAAGAGTCATTGATGTTGAGGAACCTGAGATGAGGACAGTTGTCTGCCAGTGATTTTACCCCTCTTGCAGTCACTGGACAGCAGTTCAGTTCCAGAACTGTCAGATGTGGTGACCTTTGGGCAAGACTTAGAATGTCAGAGTCATTCAGCTCTGATGGCCAGCTGACCCACAACTGCTTAAGTGCTGTGCTGCCCAAACATGGTGATTTGGGGGATTCATTTGACAGTGTCACAGCTGGCCCATGCTCCAGTGATCTCTCTGAACTTTCCATACCTAGAGCTTGAAGATGTTTACACTTTGAAAGCAAAACATTTATACCTACATGTGTAACTGCTTCAGAGAAAATTCCCAGATGCTGCAAGTTTGGGAAATTGTCAGCTATTACTTTTAAATGAGCATCCATTACTCCTGAGCCTTTCAGCTTTAGTGTGTGAAGAGTAAGATTGGGGGATCTGCACGAAAAAGCACTTGGCAACAAGTCATTTTCATCTATCCAGGACTTGAGCTCCAAGACCTGAAGTTTTGTACAATATGTCAGAATAGTCTTGATCACTTCGTCATTTATCATGCAGTCAAACACAAAATGCTGCAGAGCTTGCCAATGGTGAATAGCCTTACAAAGCTGACTACACCATGCAGAACCATCATGCACTGCTTCATGGAAGTCTTCAATAGCAAGGAAACGTAGGTCACTAAGGGATGATATGGCACCTAGGCAGTTACGAAGCATAATGCTAGAACAAAGTGTAATATCTAGCCCTTGCAGTGTAGGATATTTCTGAGCCAAAGAAACTACTGTCCGTGCATTTGCAAAATTTGAAACAGACAGATCTATCTTTTTTAGATTGGGGCAGAATATGTTGCTATGGACAATACCAGCTGAAGATATGCTATTGCTATCACCAATCTTCAGTTCCTCTACAGCCTCGCCAACTTCTTGTAACAAGGCCTCAAACATGTAGTCCTTAAAACCTGAATCAGCAAGATTGATACGCCGCCACAGGCTGCTATGGTAACTTAAATCACTCCAATGCCTGCATGTGTAACGCACTCCCATGATCAGATCCATCATGGGGAGATAAGAGAAAATATCCAAAAGAATGCTGCTAGGTAGATCTGGAACAACTCGGTTAGAACAGCTAGCTCCTTCATCACAATCGGATGACTGACTGCACCACATGTAGTCATTCTCCATCTGTATGCTGGTCTCTTCTATTTGTTCTGCCATGATACCAGTTGTCTTTTGTTTGTTTCTTATAGCACTTCAGCAAATCACACCTGTCAGAAAATCAGCATACTTAAATATTGTGTAACTAGAACTTGCACATCATATGGGACTAGTTAAAAAGCATTATCTCATAAAGCACAGATGCCTAGTGCTAAAATTGTGGCCAAGTTTCTGCTGTTGCGTACAAGAGATTTTATTTTAGAAAAAACAATATTTATTAATTCAGCTCTTAAGACCATTTCAAAACCAAAGTTTTATCTACAGATATCATGAGTTGCCAAATAAATATAAGCTTAAATGAATTTGAAAGTTGAAGGCATGAAGCACACATGACAGTAAGTAAAGATACAGATGATACTATCAGCACTTTTATCCCAATATTAAAAAAGTGTTTTCAGTCCAGAAAAAAAGTGATCCTATATATAGTGAACTGCTGTAGTATAAATTTGTAAATGTTTTGTATGTCAATGTCTTGATAGAAAACACTCACTGCTCATCTTTCACCATGCATGGCAAATAACTGGAATTTACTTTGCAGATCTGTTTGTGGTCAATGTTAACAGAGGCACTTTTGTCACTCCGACCTTCCAAGACAAATATGGCTTTTACTACTGTTTTATTCTCTGGCTTTAGTTGTAGGAGTGCTTTACTATTTCAATACCTTCTTCTTGTCCCCTCCTTCTTCCCCCCCCCCAAACACGTTTTGTAGCAAATATTAATTACCTGAAGGTTTTTCTCCTCCACTGAATCTTTCCTACCATCTTTCATTACAATCATTTATAAACATATAATTTTCTTCTAAACCTAAAAGCATTTTATCCATGGGTAGGGGTAGAGGGGTTCATGACAGTCTCAGCTAGGCTACTTTCCCTTGTTGCTTGCCACCATCCCCCACTTTATATCCACATTATTGCCACCACACATGGCACAAGATATGACATCTCAGTCTGCACTGACAAAAGAAAAGATCTTTGGATCCCTGTGGTGTCTGCAGTGCATAACCTCTGGAGTTACTGACTGAGCATTCAAAAAAGAAGACAGTCTGCTTCGCCCAGTTGATAATCTGATATGATCTCTCCAAGAAGACTCAATGTGGTAGAGACTGGCATCTTACCCAGCCTCTACCCTACCAACAAATATCACCCTCACTCTAAACAGTAAACCTAATCCTAAATAAATAGTGCATGTGATCCCCTTAACATCATGTGACGAATTGGATGGTGCAACCCATTTGTGTCATGTGCAGATGGTTAGATTCTTACATGTGTGCTATCTACTGTATTAAAACTGAAAGATCAATGGCTGACAATAAATTGTCATGGGTGAAGTTGTAGATCCCAGACTAAAGGAAGGAAAAATAAGGGCCACAACATGTCTACAACACATCTTTCAATCATTTTGAGGACAAAATTATTTTTGATATAATTCTAAGGAAAACAGAACAAAAATATAAAGAAAATTAAACGATTGACTATGAACACCTCATGGTAAATGGATTAGGCAACAATGGTAAAATGTGTGTTTGTGCGCATATGTAACAATTTTGAATTATAAAGGGTCTTCATTTTACAAAACCAGTGAATTCTAATTATATGCACAAGTAGTGCTGCACATGGCTGCCTTTACTGCAGTTTATACAGTGTGGGAGAACATGTGTGCCTGTGTCAAAATGTGCCAACAAATGTCAGTATAGGAAATGACAAGACTAAAGGAAATTTATTGGAAAAACGAATAGTAAGGGAGAATGAGAAAATGAGCTGGAAAAGTGGCAGGCAGAAAAAAAATCATCTATTGGGTATACATATGTGGATTAAATCAATTATAACGTTATCGGTAGCAAAACGTGCGCTGTGGTCTGAAGTAAATTGTGAATACTTCCAAAAAATAATTGTACCATTAAATAACATAAATTCTTTCGACTTCAATCATGATGATTAACTTAAGAGAAAAAATGTGACTAATGGCTCACAGTTAAATAAGCTGAAACTGACGGATTGCACAATGTTTTAAATAATCCTAGACTATCTTTTAATTGAGAAAAAAAAAAAAAAAAAAACGTTGAAACACTATAAAATTAACGATCTGTTGGCCGAAACAAAAATTATGGAGGTTTCACACGATGATTCATTGCCTTAATATACAACCACAAAATAAACTATGATTGCCACGAGTAAATCAAAGTGTGGCAAAATTACTGAAGACTATTATTTTCATAGTCAGCAACTGCAGTTTTATGAAGCACTTACAGCAGCGTTCACCTCCAAACCGAATGACTAGTGATGTGAAAGGTTACCTCCCATGCGCCATTAATACACACTGTTCAGTTCACGGTTTGAGTGACGTAAACTACGAACAAATAAAAGCCCATAAATAATGTTAGATATATCAAGGTTTATACAACATGTTACACATAACAAACTTAAAGATTTTAGAAACGCCGAGTTAACTAGCAAATGACGAAGACAATAAATGTTTTGACTTTGTCGCTTGTACCTCCAAATGCTTAGTTACCGCTATAGCAACAAAATGGCGGCATCCTGACGAGAGACGATTGAGAAATGAGACTTCATTGTACCACAACACATTTTCGGCTTATAGATTTGTGACTAGTGATGAATATAAATACAGGGTAAGTATCAGTCCAGTGAGAATTTCAGATTAACCCTTTGAGGACCGTAAGGATTGTACGCATATAATTTTAGTTATTCTGACATATATTTTACCAAATGACGTGCAGATTACTTGCAGTACTTTGCTCATCAACAAAAGCTGTCAAGCCAGAAAAATCACAGGATTTTTGAAATATCTCAAAGGCATTGGTTGGTTGTAAAGTTGGTTTTCTTATGGCCCATATGTCCCCTTGCAAAAAATCAAATAAGTTTCAAAAGCCAGCACAACAATCCCAAAACAAAACAATTAATTCATTACATTAGTGACATCCCCAAGCAAAACCAGTGGCAGTTTATGCACTTGGCATGCTGTTTTGCAAAAAGAAAAATCAAATTTCACTTTTACAAGTGGTCTTCAAATAGAAAATTCCTCTCAATCTGACAATAAAACTAATGCATACATATTAAAACACGCAGCCTTATTTATATAAAGTCAGTGATATGCTAAATGGTTTCATACAAATTTTACTGCTCTATCGTGTTGTTTCAATCGCATTTAGGGTCCATTTAAAAATATGGGACTAATATGTACCTTGGTCCTCAAAGAGTTAATTTAGCAGAAGGGATTATTTATTTTGACATTTTGGTGATCTCAAAAGAGAGAGATGAAAATTACCTTTTCTTAGTATGACAATCATTTAATTTAAAAAAATCGTTGTTGATGATGATGATGTCTTCATTGTATTTTCATTACAAAATTTTTTGCTCAACAGTTGCAAAGATGTCAAACACATCCATGTCCAAAATTCTGCAAACACCAAATGGAGAGGAGCCTGCAATGTTCTTGCAGCGTCCTTCATCAGGAAGCTCACAAGATGTGCGGCATATTCTTGCACGTTGTTTTCGTGACCTGTATATGCGTGAGGCAGTAAGACAAGAGACAGTAGAGAATCTGAGAACTTCAAAAGGAGGGGACGATCCTTACCATGAGCGCTATGTTGAACGTCTGCAGGGTGTAAGTAAATCTTTACAGAAAATGCCATCAAAGTTATATTTCAAATTCTTCTATCAATGGACAGTATTGTGCATCATCTCTATCCTTTCACTTAGAGTATTATTTGTTATATTTAAAAAAATCCTAATACACTACATGCTTAATTGATGGTTGAACTATGACCTCATTTTTCTGCTTCAGCCTTTGAGTATACAATGAAAAATAATACAAGAGTGGAAGGGGAATAAAGAACATTTCAATGCAGGATGCAATAATAAAATCGAGGCAAAATTCAATCAAAGAAGCGTCATATTCAAATGGATGAAAGCATGTCTTACAGTTTGTTGATAAAATGAGGCCTTTTTGAAAGTATATTTAAAATTATAAAATAATTTTTTATTAATTTATTTCAATTCCTTTGCCTTAATAGATCTGCAGTATGGGTATTGTCAAGCTGTAACCAGTTTAGCACACTACTTTATAGCCAACCAAAGCAGACTATTTGGAGTTTATTATCTGGACTAAACAACTGACTTCAGCAGAAGTCCTGCATCTGAGAGACATAACTCTAGCATTTGATGAATTATGCTTATTGTTTCAGCATATTACAGAAAGAGAGCAGATGATAAGCATAATTATAAAATTAAGATGAGTTTAATTTTATAGTTTTATATATTTTGTCCTGCATCAAATGCTATGAAACTTTAAAAACTGATAACATAAGACTTCAAATAACACACGCAGGGAGAATTAAAAAGGTTTAATAATAATAAATCACCTAAAGCTTAATTTGCGTTCTGTTATTCATTGCTTAATGATTGATTGTAAAGGTGTACACTGAATGGCAGACTCGAATGGAAACAGTTGCCATGCTTGAGCGACATATCATGCAGGCACAGGCACGTGCTATGTCTGCTGATGAACGTGACATTTACCAAGCCAACAAGAAATGTGGCCACTACAGTGATTTGGGTCTGCCTCCACGTAAGTGTATTGGCAAACAGGGCTTAGCTTTACAATTGAATACAGCTTTTGACAGTATGTAGCATATAACTGGTGTTCAAGATAAGTGAACTGATGCAGGTTTCATTTTGATATGTGTTAACATGGAATGTTTATGGTGTTTATTACAGTCATTTGTGCAGCTGGTGAATTTTGTAAAGGAATTTTTGTGGATTAGTTAAAGAGGAAACTTCCCTTGCATTCAATTTTCAGTTATTAATTTTTGGTTAAGCAGCATTAATAATTTTAATATGCTATTTCATTATAAATTATTATAGTTAGTATCAAAATCACAAGAATATGAATTGAAATATGCGTATAACATGATAAGATGAACAATCTTGATGCAGTGTCTTAGGCAGCCTTATGCATAACAATCATGCTATATCTATAATGCCTTAATCAGCTTTATGTATAATGGTGCAGAACGAGCACACTTCAAGTCTTGTATTGATAATCATCTGCTTCGGGAACATCATCTGCTGACTCCTGAAGATTATGCTACTGAAGAGCCAGTGCATGTACCTCTTCCTTCAGGTTGGTAATGCTCAGAATCAGGCCTGTAGTGTACAAGCATGAACACTTAGTGTCCATTTTATCTTGATATGATTCATTTCAATGATTTGCATAATTAGTAATTTAGTTATTTTTCCTCTTATGCTTCTTGCCTAACACCCCTCCCTTTGGACTATTGCTTTTAGTATTTTAAACAAAGTTAGCAATTAATACTTTATAATACAGCACATTGACAGTAACATTAATGAATGCAGAGATAGGATCTAGGTGAAACAAGGAACAGTAAGATTAGACAGATTACAGTTGGTATTTCCTAAAGAGATAGGTTTTAAGTCCAGACAGGAAAGCATGTACCATTCCCACTATAATAGCAATTCATGATGTATGCATACAATCACTCATGCAGTTACATGCACACCTTCAAATGGGCACATGAAATGCTAAACCTAGTAGTTATTATTTAATGGACTGCATATATGAAAGTATTCCCAAAACCTTTTGTTGAGATATTGCGTTTTAGCATTGCCAGTCTTGTTTTCAGGTCCTCCTATACCTTCCTATGCAAGGGAAACTTTATCGTCACATCAGCATAGTCAGCAGGATGAAACAGAGTCACAACCCTTTGAGTCACCTGGCTCCAAAGAAAGCCTAGAATATTCCATATCTGTCTCAGAAGACTCCCGTGAAAAAGAATTTGAAGTAGACAAGCCTGTACCTATGGTATTTGCTTTTGATGTCTTGATGTCCTAATATTAGGCTTCTTCAGTGCCTGTATTATCTGTAGGTTCTGGCACTATCACACATGAAAAGATGATGAGGAAGAGGATACACATTTATGAAGAGATGAATCATTATTTTTGTTCTGCATTACATTCACTCAAAGAAAAAATAAATTTTGTGGTGGCTTTGGTTTGGGGAATTTTTACAGAAGTAATTCCCAAGTCTCAATAATTTTGTTCTGTTTGCAAAATATGAACTTCTACAAGCTAACACTCTCAGCTGTGTTTTGGGAAGAGGTCAAAATCCCACGTCCTGCAACATTGTAAAAGTCAACATTGTAAAATAACTAACATGCGCTTGAAACTATTACAATTGCTGTGGGCTTCAATGTGTCAGAATTATAAGTTGCCCTTAAAACTACATTGTATATCAGGAGGACAAGTTTCCGGAAAAATCTGCCTGGAAGACTCACATGCGTACTGAAGAGCGGGAAGCAGAACGACAGAGTCTAGAAAATTTACAAGCTAAAGCCAACTTCTTACGCAACGCTCATTACATTCCTCCTCTAGCATCTGGAAATAAGTCTCTCATCAAACTACCAAAGCGGCAGCCAAAGGAAATCAACATCCAGCGCAAACCGGAGAAACAGTAAGTGATTTTTACAATGCTTGTAATATACTATTCACACATGAAACTTCCAAACAAACTCAACCACTCACCACCACATACATATTTAAATGCTTGAATAGTTACTTGTAAAGCAAATATACAAGTGAAGTGTACATGCTTTTTTTTTTTTTAACCAGAACAAATTGCTTCATGAGATAAATAACAAAGTTTGCACTTAATCATTCTTAAAATTTACAGTGTCAATTGATAGAAAGCTGTGATTTTATTTCAGAGAGGAAGAAGAGGCACCAGTGTTTATTGCCTCCCCTAAAGTAGTGGTTTTTAATGACTACAAAGTAGGACATGTTTATGAGGTAATGTCACAGTCTGAGTACTGATGTCACCATCAAGCTGATTGTCTCGTTTTTCTTATGTTTTTAGGACAACTTCCTTTTTGCTAACCTCTGTGATACTACACTCCACATCCTTCAATGTGTTCAGAATACTGCTGTCTGTCTGGTGCTTTGAGCACATGTTAATGTGTGCTAATATGCTGGTCCATTTGTTTGTAACACTGTCCCAATTCAGCTCTGAAAGGCTCCTTCTTTAACTGGTTTCAAGCAGCTGTTTAAAACTCAAACTCCCAAGTGCCCTGAAGTGTTTTCAATGAATCAGTGCATTTTACACATCTTGCAAACTTAACAAGTGCAGGTGAATGTTTAAGTGTATCGTGATGTATTGCCATAATGTTTTTCTATTTGCTTAAGTATAATTTTATTTATTAAGTTTGTCTGTGTATTATTAAGTAAGTCTGTCTGGCTAATTAAAACCATCTTGCTCTTTGCAGACTACCCTTGAGCTGAAGAATGTTTCAACAGTCATGCGATCATGCAGAGTGCTTCCTCCTACCACATCATTCTTTTCTGTAGGGCTAGGTAAATATCTCAGACTATTATGTCTTTGTGTGTGTGTGTGTGCATGCACGTGCTCTTGTTAGCATTTACCTAAATGTTTCCTTGCATGTTGCTGCTTTCTTTATGTTTATATAATTTATTGTGCCATTATCATTCCTGCTACCACCACCTTGAACATAACACCATGATATGCCCAAATTTATGAACTGTTGATGCAGGCCAGTTTCCAGGAAATGATGGACTTGTGGCTCCAGGCATGAGTTGTCTGTATCCAGTTCGCTTTGCACCAGACTCACTGAAAGATTATGATGACAAAATCATCATCCAGACACAAGCCAGCCAGTCACTGGTCATCCATTTACAGGGACGCAGAGAACCTCCAGTCCTCACCTGTTAGTAGAAATAATAGTTTGCGATTGTGTGTGCTTCCCAACATAATATAATTAGAAATAATAATAAGGGATTTTTTGTGACATATAATGTTAATAAAGTAAGAAGAATATCTTTTCAGAAATTCCCAAACATTTCTGACTTGTATACAAATCTGGTGAAACAAATTGTCTTAATCATGTCATATTATGGCATATTATGTTACCAGTGCCCTCTAATTTGGATGTGGGATACTGCCTTGTGGCTGGCTTCCAGGTGACGCAGTTTGCCTTGTGTAATAAAGGAGGGCCTGGTCGCTTCTGTATCATGCCACGGACCTCATGGCCTGCAACTAATTTCAAGGTAATGTTACACAGAAATACAGTTGGAATACAATTTGATTTCACTGACCTGACTAAACATGCTCACCATTTGTCCACAGTGAGGAAATAAGCAGTGTCAGAAACTGGTTATCTTGTGCTAGGTCTGGCTCACAAAACCTTAGATTCTCTCTATTCAATAATCATATATTCTAAATCATCTGACTGATCTGAAGCTATTTAATCTTCATCATCGCTATAGTAGCGAAAAATACATTAGGTTACTTTGCAGCTGATGTCCAAGGTTGCTTGCTAAACTAAGTACTACAGGAAACGTCTTGGAAGTAAATGTTACATGTAGTGATTTATTAATATACAGATATGCATTGTAAAAGAGAGAGAGAGTTAGTGTGTGTGTGTGTGCGCATGGATGCCTATGTGTATTGGGCACAAGTTTATTCTTTGCGTACAGGCATTATTATATTTTTACACAGGCATAATTGATGTCCAGTTACACTTGTGCCATTTATGAAGTTAATTTCCACCACCACAAGTTTCTGTCTCAATTTCAGAGTGTGATGGTAAATGGATCTGTGATTCTTACCCCATTTGAGATAAGACCTTCAACAATTGAGCTAGCCAGTGGACAAACTACAGTGATAGAGATTATGTTCAGACCAACAGCTGTACGGATCTACACGCAAGAGTTCACAATTCTTTGTGACAACTGCCATGCAAAGCACTTTACATTAAAAGGTGTGTCAACACAGAAAACCACTGTTGTGCAGTAAGCACATATGACTAGGACATTCCGTGGGTGTGTGTGTGTGTGTGTGTATTGGATGTGTGTGTGTGTGTGCACGCGCATGCATGTGGACATTTATGTGTTTGTGTGTTGTATGCTGTGTTGTGTTTGTGTGTGTTGTGTAATATATATGTGTGCGAGAGAGAAAGAAATGGGGTGGGGGTGGGAAGGGTATCAAGAAAATGAAAGATGATTCTTAATCTCCTTGACATTAACCCCAAGCATTATTTGGTCTCAGAATTATTTAAGTAAGTGGTCTTTGGAGTTAATTTTTACATAAAATTCTGGTCAGAATAAAGCTGAAGATTAATGCTGAAGACGTTACACAAAAAATTCCATAATCTATTAAATGATTGTGCTGCATTTGTTTCAAGTAATATAACATGATTTTATGTGACATTAAGACAAAAGGTTTTTCAGTTTTAATTCTGTAAATAATGAATGGCTTCCTCATTTGATGACATGGGCAGGTGAAGGACAGATTGTGAAGGTGACCTTGACACAGGTAGAGCGAGGAGAGGAAGAAGCACTTCCAGGAGAAATGCGTGATTGTACAGCACAACATCTCATCAAAGTTTGATGATCTAAACCCGTTCACCTACACAGAGCGAGCCATCTCTGTCAAGAACTGCACGTGAGTGTTGATTCATGCAGTTATTACAAAGAATCAGTGTCTGCCAATGTTTCAAGTTAAAATGGTGTTAGTACTTCAAGATTGGGGATTTTGTACATACAAGGTCACCTGATTTTGAAAACTATGTAAGGGAACAAGATTTATTGCATTTTAGTTTACATGCACATGTGTGGTCATGTTCAGTGAAAATCTCTCTGGAGAACAGTTTGGTATGCATTTAAAGTCAAAATAGATCATATGAAATAAATCCTAAGAGCATTTATGGTCAGATCATTTCTCAGTATTGTTTGGCATCATCTGTGAAAAACCAGAACCCCCAAAACATGTCATCACATCAAGAGACACTTGTATCGATCCTCTTGCATTCAGGACTGATAGCTGTCAAGTTTCAAAGTGACAATCTTGACATTTTTGTATCTTCCTACAATTTGTAGCTAAGTGTCATACTTGAAAGTCATGCTCCACTTTTTTCTTGAAATGTCGCTCTATGGCTTGCTGCTGAACTGATAGATGTAAAGAAGATACGCTTAATGTCAATGAAGAAACAGGCTTATTGATCCATAGAGAATTGCAGGAAGGTAACAAAATGTCTGGTTTTAGTTGCAAAGATTCACTGTGCAAGTGCAGCAGTCAGAAGGTGTAACATATTTTTCTTGAAGAAATTAAAGATCAGTTTCAGATGGTTGGTTGGATGACTGGTAAAAGCAAGCATATTTTGTCTAACACCACTCCACTTGACCAGCTAGCAAATATCTTTTGTAAATATTTTATCGTAAAAACAAATAATATCAGAGCAGACGTGGATAAATCATCACAGTCCTAGCTACCCTTTCATCCTTGGGACACCCTTCGATGAGCTTCAGTCTCTCTTCCCCATCCACAATTAGAGATATCATTATTGTCTCAAAAGTCTTGCTTCCTTGAACTGGATCACACTCATCTCTTATCCAGATTAGTGTCTGGATCTGCTGATTCCAGTTATTACATCCATCATCAACAATTCTTTTGTCAGCTGGCACAGTATACTCTTCTTTCAAACATGCTATTTTCCTCCTGCTGCTAAAGAAGTCCAATCTTTACCCTAACAGCCTCAAAAACTATTGCCTCAGAACTTCCATCTCATATCCAAAATACTGGAAAAAGCTGTGCTTTGTCCACTACATCACCACTTGGGAGCCCATAAGCTACTAGAGGCATTTC
Organism: Pomacea canaliculata; assembly: GCF_003073045.1. Lineage (NCBI taxonomy): Eukaryota > Metazoa > Mollusca > Gastropoda > Architaenioglossa > Ampullariidae > Pomacea > Pomacea canaliculata. Next base: position 32,824,326 of record NC_037594.1, read on the forward strand.
ATTCTGCTTACCATGAGCACCATTTCACTGAGATATACCATCAATGTGTATTCAGGGTTTTCCTGTCAGCCTGTGATTGTGATCACATTTCAGAACTGTCAATGCTTGGTCTGTCAGCTGCCACGGCATCCTTCTACATCATTTTCATGGAATGTTTGGCCTCGTTGGAACTGTTGTGATATGGTTTCAGTCTTACCTGAAAGACAGCACATGGTCTGTGATAATCGAAGATTTCACATCACCTTCTGGCAGGAAGTATGGGTTGCCACAAGATTCTGTTTATGGGCCAATCTTCTTTTTTTATGTCCAGCAGCTGAGCCCTGCTATTTGTCCGTTGGGAACCCAGTGAGTGCCATGTCTGCTGACAATACATAACTACCTGTTTGTGGTCCTGTTTCTGAGGTACAGCAGCTTGCTACCACCACAGAGATTACTGTGAACTCAGTGAAAGAGTGAATGAAAATGAACAAATTACAGCTGAGTTTAAGAATTTCAGAAGTGAACTTCATCTAACTGTCTCTAATTGTGAGTATCCCACTCTATCAGATGATTGATAAATCTTGTTGCAACCATTAGCGTATCACTCTCACTAGAGAACCATTTTAAAGTGGTCTGTTCACCAATTTTTCTAGATCTTTGCAGAAGTCACTTTTATTAACAGTTTCTTCCACCAAAAAAAAACACATATCTGTAATTGTGCTATCCTGGCTGTTCCAACTTCCTATGAGCTTCCCAACAGCTTGCACAATATGGTTTAAATAGCCCAGAACCATGCTGCCTGCAATGTCTTATATAGGTGCAAATCCAGTCATGTGACATCACTCCTCCTTAAGCTGCACTGGCTGTCTGTTTGCCACACTTTGCTACTGTTGTCTCCATGATTTTACTTTGGGATATCAGTCTGAGTTATTAACACCTTTCTGATCTGTTCATGTCGACCTCCTGGATGTGCATATCAGGCAAGATGAGTTTGACCACAGCTTTTTTCTTTCTCTGGCTCCATTGTCTGGAATGCTTTGCCACCATCACTTTCCACACATACCACCTTTGATGCTTTCAAATCCGGTTTTAAGACTCATCTTTTCTGTGAATACTTTAAGTAACTGTTAATGTTCTCTCTTCTCTTTTCCTACCTTCCATGCTTGAGTGCGTGTCTGTTTTTTGTGTCGGTGCCTTTTTGTGTGTGCATGTATGCTGTGTGTACATGTGTGTTGTTATTATTATTTAGATACATTTTCAATCATTATGAGTCATCTTTCTCAAATATGTAGACATATGAAGATTTACACTTATTAAAGCTGGAGGATGAGAGAGGTGGCATGTGCAACACTCTCCTAAATGTGTAGTCTATCTTTTGTCTTCTAATTTCAGGGACGTAGAGCTGCCATTCCAGTGGATGGTTTATAAGCCTCAGATGCCTAGAGGTCTTCCAGAAAACGCTGCTGCCCCTGATGGTCTGATTATATCAGAGCAAGAAGAAGACCGTGTACCTGAGCTCAACTCTGTTTTTAGTGTCCACCCATCACGTGGTTTTCTAATGCCTGCAGATACCATGGAATTTTTCATCACCTTTGCCCCACCTGTTGTGAGTGTGGAACTGTCTGGTAGCATTGCAGACTCACGCTTTTCCTCAATGTTTCATCATCATATTTTACAGATTGCAATCATCAACCAGTTTTTGAATCATTGTCTAAACAAGTAAGTGCTTGTAGAGCAATTAAAAAAAAAGAAAAGAAATTTCAGAACATATTTTCAGATAAAGACCTTGCCTCCCATCTCACTGTTGAGCATTTTATTTCAGTTTGTAATGCAGTAGGAGGACCATGGCCTTGAGTTCACACATTTTGCCTCAACCAGTATTCTATCTAATAGTTTAGATATAGTGAAAATATTTGTTGCTTGCAGTATGTGCTAAATGGTGACCATTTTGTTTATAAAGAGATATGTCTGTCAGTCTCATCAGCCCATAAGCCCATTTTAAAACCCTTTGTGCATGACTAGCAAGTGCATAAGATGAGTGGTTAGATTCTTGTTCAAGACATGTACACTAGTGGGTTTGATGTGTGGCACAACATACACTTCCAGTTTGTCCAGTTAGTGAATGTGTATCTGATTAAGCTGGGAAAAGAAAGGTAGCAAGGGAGAGAAGACGGGCACGCTGAGATAAGTATATTACCTCAGATACCTCACACTTCAGGGACATAGGTTGCATGGCTACTTTTTTATGTATTGCCTCTCCTGGAATATTTCAGGTCAGTGAGTTCCACAGTGTGGTGCACCTTCTCCTTCAGCAAATGCCAGCGACTAGTCAGGGGGTCAGAATTGCCATCAGTGAGGATGAACATTCTTCTCCTGATGAAAATGATGAATTTTATGCAGAACTCAATCCTTCTGACCCCCAAGGTGGGAATGTACTTAAGAACAACAGGATATTGTCTAGAATGTTGATAAATGATACAGAAGTAAGTTTCAGAACATCAAGGGAGGAGAGGTTAAAAAAAATGCATAAATGCATTGCGGATCAATAGAAGTTGCTTTAAAGCAGAAATGAAGAAATAAAAATCACAGAAGGATGAGTTGTGAGCACAAAAAAGTGGCTTATTTTAGGTTTATTTTTGATAGGAGTGCTTTCTTTGCAGATTTGAAATTTTGTGACCTCACAGGCTTGGAAATAGAGCTGAAGGGCCGCAGTGTTCCTCTGAATGTTGTGCTACATCCCTATGCTTTGTACTTATCTGGCAGCCATCTCTTTGGCACAACAGTCAAAAAACTTTTTACTGTGAGTTACCTTAAATCTTCTTTTAAGTTCAGAGCTTATTCCAAATGCATAAATCCCAAACATACACAGCAATGTTCAGAAACAAAGACTTGTGCTAAATAACTTGGTGCAGCTTATATAGTCATGCCATCCCCATATAGTTTATAGCGAGAAGCACATTCTGCTAATAAGAAAGTAATATGAGAACAGAACACACTCCATTTGAAAGCTCAGGGTTAGGTTTTGTTGAGACCTGCGAGGCATCAAATGTGTTTATGTTTAAAGTGACAGTGCACTGGTGTGTGACATTCAGAGAGCAAAGCAAGAAGCAAGAAAGTAAACAGATTGGCAAGGTGCTGGTAGTGGTGGTGGGGCAGGTGGAGGGCAGATAAAGATTAGATATCAGTGTTCAGTGTTCAGAAAATGATTCTGAAGATTAACTGGACGTTCCAAAGAAGAGATGTGTAACTTGTTTCCTTCAGATGGCCAACCATAGCTTCTCTACCATAAACTTCCAATGGGAGGCAGTGCATGACTCACAAATAATTTTGGAAGTGGAACCACCCTATGGTGAACTTGGTCAGTGTGTTTCAGTCTCTAGAATTGTAATGTTCATTGAAAAGTATATTGTTATTATCAAAACTTAAATGTTTGTATTCATATTATGGAATTTTACCATCAAATGGAAGATATCTGCAGTAAAATTAATTTATCTGGAGTATTACCATAGTAATGTCAGTCTCTATAATCTGTCACAGTAAGTACTGTCACCATGATCTGTCATTGCGCTGTTTTCATAATCCTTCATGGTAATGGCTTACTAGGCAATGTCTCATAGTATTGACTAACTTTGCAGTCTGTCGTGATAATTAATGAGGCTGAATGACAGCAGATTACAGTAAAACAATGTTAGATTAATAGACCACAGAACCCTTGCTTAATCTGTTTTTAAAAATAAAAGAATATTAACTTTATATTTCACCTGTCTGATCAACACACCCGAACTGTTTGAATGCTTTTACAGACCCTGGCATGGCAATGGATCTGGAAGTGAGCATCACAGGCTGTGCACCTGGCCACATCAGTCAGACATTGTACTGCTCAGTGCTCAATCTTGATGAGCCTTTGCATTTGCACATTGAAGCTGACATCAAGGTAATCATTGTGAAGAAATTTTTTTTTTTTTGAGAGAAGGAAATCAGAATTGTTTCAGTAGCAGTAGTTATAATAATGATTCTGAGCATTTATATACATGATATCCTGAAGTAACCTGAATCACCAACAATGTTGCTCACATATTCACATATACCAGATACTCACTTCTACATTAGAAATACCCTTTCATACACAAATTAAATACAGGCACACCATAGGCATGCTCATGGTCAGGACAATGCTATTAAAATGTACTTCATACACAAATAAAACACTTCTGTCAGTATGATAAAAACCCTATGAGCATTTCCATGTGTCCAGGTTAATCTTTGATGCACGCAATCATTAACAGCAATGATGTTTGGGTACACAGGGCCCAGAGGTAACCATTGATGAACCACACCTGAACTTTGGCCTTGTACGTCTGGGGGATACAGTGGCCAAGGAGTTGACACTCACCAATATGGTGCAGCTTACCACAAAGTGGACACTGAAGGATATGCCTCATCTACAGTCAGAATCCATGATAGAAGCTTCGGTTAGTTGGTTATATCATGAAAGGACTGACTGCTACTAGAAAATAGTTATTCAATGCATAAACATGGATATATATATATTATTCTGTTCATGATAAACACACATACACAAGCACACAAATACACACACACACTGATACACATCTACACACTATGTATATATATACTTACATTCATATGCATATCTACTATAGTCAGGCACTGCTGTCTTGTTCATTGTTCATGCATGTGATATGTTTGCATAGATGTTCTTACACAAAGATCATATCAGATTGTGTATATATATGTGTAGTATATTATTGTGCATGTTTTAAAAATAAATTGGTTGGCTAAAAAAAAAAAATCAAAATACTTCACAAAAACACAGCATGATTTTTTAGAAATGCTGAGAGATGTTTATTTCTTGGTTTTATTTCCTCCTCACAACAAAGAAAGCCAGTGAATTCACCTTTATACCTAACTCTGGAGAGTTGCGACCCTTAGAGGAGACAAAAGTTACAGTAGTATACAAACCAACTGACACGAAGACTGTACAGAATACTTTTCTCCTGGAAGTGGAAAATGGTGGCACAGTGTGAGTCAACAATTAGCTTCTTGTTAAGATCACAATGAAAATGATTCTATAATGAGTTAACAAATTAGTGAAGCTATAATAAAAAAAGCATCTTGAAAACCCTGTAATTTTAAAAGAATTCCCTCAGTTACATCTGATCTATCAATAATATAATCTTGTAATATGCAGTGGCAGGATGTACTACATGACAAAGAAGCAGTTAAAAATGTAGGCCATTTGTACACCAAAAAAAAATGAAGAATCAGAAATAATGATATTAAAGTGGCATATCAATTGCACTGATTAGCAATTATTTTACAATGAACATTTCTATAAGAATGGAAAATTTTAGGCATGCAATAAATTTCGTTCATCTGTATGTTCAGAGCACTGGGTGTCTGCGCAGAAGTGCAGAAGCCTGTTGTATGTCTGCTGGCTTGTAACATCCTCCTTCCAGAGGTTTATGTGGGTGTCCCTGCTGAATTCACTGCTGTTATCCACAACCAGACACTTTTGCCTTCAAAGTTTGCTTGGGATGCAGTATGTGGATGATTCTTGATAAACTTGAATTAACTTGGTGCTTATACCATTAAGATTAATTGCATTGAAGGTCATATAATAATAAAAATATTGTAGCATGAAACAAATTCCTTAATAAAGACAAATTATATCATCATCTGTAGGTGCTTGTGTTTGCCAGGAAAGTTTTACATAAACTTTCATGGATGTCAAAAAAGTATTCTCTCTACTTTTTCTATGTACTTGGCTATTAAAGATAAAACTAGAAAGTCTTAAAATAGTACAGCTTTTTTTGCAGCCAGAGGGATCTCATGCTAGTGACTGCATCATCAATATTAGGGAGCCTAGAGGTTTGCTGACAGAGCGGGAGCAACGTGTTTTGTCATTCAGTTTCTGCGCACAACGAGAGGTTAGTAGGAAACAGTCTAGTTTTCATTCAGTGGGAATGCATTATATGTTGTATAATTACAGCACATTTTGTAGCGAGGAAGTGTGATGCAATTGGAATCCTGCTCACAAGCTTTGGGGTTTAGCTATGTTGTTGACACTATGCAAAAGAATAACATTCAGGAGCATAAAATTTATTTTTAAACATATTGATTCTACAAAATACTTTGTTATATTTTTAAAGGTTTATTACAGCTTTCCACATTTTTTCATCAAATGTGAGACATAGGTCCTGGGGAACTGTGCACATGAGTGTCACAGGGCATAACTCTGACTACCAATAATACTGCTGCAGGGGAAACGTTAACTATGATGTTCACATGTCAGTCACTTAACAACGGGCTGCTCATAACCCTCCGCCCCTGCTATTCCACGAATGAAAAACCCAACAAAGTGCAATGCAAATTACAAGAAACAACGTAATAAACATACCAGTGAAGCAAAATATGTAGATACCCATTTGACTTATCTACAAGGGGTCCTAGTACCATCCATGCTATCCTTACTTTCAATGTTGCAGTGCCATTAACTCCCATTAAGCCACCATCCACTCTCACATACACACGCAATTCAACTTAGCAGTGGCAGTTGTTACTGCTGCTCATGTAATGCAAATTCTTCTTGCATTTCAGTCATTGAGAGTCTGCACTTGTGATGACACGAATTGTAGCATGCCAATGACTCTCCTTTTGAAGTGCCACCTCCCACTCAGTTCGCCAACCATGTCAGAGAGCAATGACAGCTCTCCCAGTGACATGAGTAATGAGCACAGTCCCTTTCCAGGGATGGTATGTGATTTCAGTGACTGCTTGTTCACCCAACTACACTGTTATACAATAGTCTGCACTGGGATGAACAATGTACAGCCACCAAACAAACACTACCCTGAGGTGTTGTAATCCTCCAGAGTGAATGCTGGAGTGTGAGTGAATACACAGACTTTCTCTTCTCCTTTGACTTCTCCTTCAAGCCTTGGTGTTAAACTTCTACCTGTCACAGGTAGCCCAAGTTCTGGTCATGTAGTCCTTGGAATTTTCGTGGTGACAGCTGGCAGTCCCAACAGTCCGTTGTTGCTGACTGACCCTTTGTGTTAGGGTTTTCTAACCAAAGTGTCCCAAATTTATCTTGATTCTCAAGTCTTTGCCCTCCTTGCTCATCTTGGTGTGTAGAAAAGTCTCTTGGCATTGAAGACAACTGAAGATATATTGACAACTGCTGACCAAGTGTTCCATTTGCACTGATGACATGCTGAGAAGTGCCTGGAGAAGTTCTTGTTTCCTTAATCTCACACATGGCATTCAACTAGTGGTGCCATTGGATGAACGCAACCTGTATCCTTTAAAAATGTCAATCATCCACTAGCCAGCGTAGAGCGTAAGACCACCCTACCCAACCCACCAACCAGTGGCTAGCTCTATCCCCTTACAGGTGGCAGGGTTGAGTAGAAAATTTCTCTCACCATCCTAGCAGGTGTAAAATGACCTCTGATTTTTTTTTTCTGTCCAGTTGTCACAACGGGTCACTCTGCCCCACATTCACACCTCACCCTGGCACACTCTTCTCACTTGGCTCTCTATGGTCACTTAAGGCTGTCTTACATAAGTGCCCTCTAAAAGCTTGTACACAGGCCTTTATAATTACTTAAGGTTCTCTGGCTGTGGAAATGAAGTTATTAAATAAATAGTCTAGACTTTAATTGAGGGAAATAGTTCTGTTTCACTTAAAGTTACCATTGACAAGGTTGTTCAAAATTGAAGACAAAATTTATGCCTCATAAAAGTTTTATAGTTAAAAACCCTTATAAATCATTTTACATTGTGTTTGTCTCATTTTTAATTAGTCCCACAGTGTTTTGAGAATTCCATAAAACTGCAGCTTGGGAAATTTTGATCTAAATCATTGTACATTGTGTTTGTCTTGATTAGAAGTAATGGGTAGGATCTACAACTGGCAAGCAATTCCAGGCTTTGTTGAGTTCAAAGTTCAATCTGTCACTATGTTGCTGGATGTAAAAAGTTTTGAGAACCATGAAATATTGTAATACCTTTTAGAACTGAAGTTTAATGAAGAGATGTAACTCTCCAGGGAGACTTCAGTGAAGTGCGGATTCCATGTTTTATTGAGGGTCAGGAGGAACCTCTTTTCCTGAACATCAGCTGCACAGTCTTGGGCCTGTCAGTGAGATACAGAACTTGTACTGATGGCTTGCTGATCAGGTATTTTTCTTGGATGTTAAAATGAAGTTGAAACTTTTCTAACTTAAGTTTTATCCCAACTAAACTTTGGAAACTTAGTGCTATAAAAGAAAATCAATTCTTGATAGAGATAGATTTTGGTCCAAAGGCTGAAAATCAAAAAGGATTCATGTAATATGAAATGGAATGCTTTGTGCAGTTGCACAATAAATGATTAAAAGTTAGAAATTTTTATCGATAATGTAAGCCATTTTCTTTCAGTTGTAGTTCATAAAGACTCTGTGGTGTGTGTGTGGTAGCAAATGTTAATATGAGTGGGATATAAGCAGTCATGATGTACACAGGTTGATCAGTTAGAAGACATATTTCTCACGGGCTTCAACTTTTAAGGCTTTGTAAAGAAAAAAAAAACAACAACTTTTATTTTACACTGTAATGTAATGCCTGTGACAGGGATGACTGCTTCTTAAATATTGAGGATATGACACTGGGTCAGTCAAAGACATTTTACTTGCACATCTGCAACCAGACAGCGATAACAGCTGACTTCTCTTTGGTGATGGAAAAGTTTCCTGCTGTAGTTCCATCACCGCCACAGTTCAACCATCCTGGACATTCTGACAGGTGATCTTTGGATCTTTAATATTATAATATGGTAGTTAGCTCGTAATTCAATTTGCTTAATTTTTAGTTAAGTTTGTACATAATTTCAATTACTAAAAGATCTCTTCTTGTGGTGCTTAACATTGAAACAGCATTATAATGAACTTAATATGCTATGATCTTAGTTTGACACTGAGAACTTTGTTTTTATTAACTTTCTGTGCAGCAAAGGAAGACCTTCTCTTATACGAACACCTAATCTGGCAGATCCATTGAGCAAGATGCCTGTCAAGTCTATGGCTGGTGAGTCCTGCCGGAATGCATTTTTTTTCTATTTTGCTGTGGTTAAAAGGCTAAGGAGAGATTTGCAGTAATATTTTTAGTGACCATTGAATTAAATGTAAAGACTCTAGTCAATTTCTATACTTTCATGCAGAGGAGATTTCAATTTTTTCCAACATATGTGTGCTGAAGCTATTGGCATTTTACTTCCCCTGCATGATACTATATAAGAAGAAAATCATTGAATCAAGATTTTCTGTAAGCTTTTGAAGAAAAATGCTATTTAGATGTTAATTGTATGAAGGCCTCTTTTGAATCACTTTGTTATTTTTGCCTAATTGTGTTTCAGATATGAAAAGGACTGTACTTGGTCTAAAAAGAGGACTTGCCTTCCTTCTTCAGCCTTCTTCAGGCACACTAACACCATTCAGTGAACAGATCATTGCCGTCACTGCTTTTTCAAACATGTGGGGTCACTACTGTGACAACATTATTTGCAAGGTTTGTGGGGATATTATTTTTATTTTTTAATTTCTCAGTAATTTTCGGTTCTCGGCCATTAATCATAAACACTTCCTCCGTTTTTACATCAAAGGTGAACATTGGTCCCAAGGAACAGGGCATGTGGATGGCGGTTATGATATAACTTTTGCCACCCATGTTAACATTAACCTGCGGGGAAATGTGTACAACGATCACTTGTCAGTCACTAAAACTTAACCACACATCTTATAAACCCTCACCCCTGCTCTTTCCCAGACAAAAGACCTAACAGCATATGACTGTAAGAACAACAATAAAGATTTATTAAACATACAAATTATACAAGTACATACAACAATTTGGCTCATCTAAAGAAGTCCCAGTACTATCCATGCTATCCTTACTACTAATTTTACGATGTGCCATTTACTGCCTGCTCTTGTACTGAAAATGTTTGATGCATCTCAGTCTCTACATGTTGTGATGACATGAGTGGTAGGTCCCCAGTCAGCAGGGGCAGCACACTGAGGACTCCTCTCTAAGTATCTGACTGTCGTCATTACCCATGTCAGAGAGTGATGACTGCTGTCTCAGGGACATGGATACCAAATGCTGTTCTAGTCCAGGGATAGTACATTTTTATGACTGCTTGTTTCCCTATTATAGAGTACACAATGATGAACAATACCATGTACAGCCATCGACAAACATCCTGAAGCGTTGTATTCCTCCCCACTCCAGTGCAGGCAAATGCACAGAGATGTTATCCTCTCCCTTGAAAATGACAGCTCTTTCTGCCAACCTTGGCATTAAAATTTTGACAGGTAGCCCAAGTTCTGGTCACATAGTCCTTGAAGATTCATGATGACAGCTGGCAATCCTGATGGTCGATTGTCCTTGACTGGCCCCTTGTATCAAGGATCTCTAACTCAAGCTTCTTAACTTTCTCCTGTGTCTTTGCCCTACTGGCTTAAGTCTTGGTCTCTAAGTTCTCTTTGCATTGAAGAAAAGCTGAAGACATATTAACTATTGACCAAGTATTTAGTTCACAGAGACTTGCTGAAAAGTGTCCTGTAATGTTCTCATTTCCTTGCTTCATACATTCTCACTTATTTACACACACAAACAAAACAAGGGATGCCATTGGATGAGCACACACACCCAGCATCCTTCATCCAATCCACAACTTGCCAGTGTGGACAAGAAGAATGCCACACCCCACATACAGGTGGTATGGAGGAGAAGATGATTTATTCTCCTTCTGTCATGCGAGTAAGGTGTCAGCCAGGTTTGGAAGAGCCCTCTGATAATTATTTTCTGTCCACTGGAGAGTGTTAGCCACTTAAGGTTGCCTTCCTCATATCATACTTCTTGGAAAGCCTGTACACAAGCTTGTGGACGTATTGAACATCCAAACTAGACCCAAACTGAGGGCAGTTTTATATCCTACTTGAGTTACCACTTGACATACACCTTGTACGGTTGGCAGCTTGCACAGATGTCAAGATTTTAGAAACTTAAAATAAAACTTGACATAGGTATTATTTTGTCACAAGTCACTTACAGACTGCAATATTGCATTTTAAATGTAATATTAAATCGTTAAAATGTGCTTACCTGATTTGCTTTTCTTTCTTAAACTGCAATAAAAGTTGCATTTTTTGTGAGAGAAGTTAATATTTATAGCATGTTGCATGATTTGTACAGGTAGGTGAGTTGGATCCTACCTATATACCTGTAAACATCAACATCACAGGGTGTCCGCTTAACTTCCAGATGACTGCTGCTAATCCTGATCAAAAAACTACACTCAGGTACAAAGTACAGTTGATTGTCAAACATTGTGGCAAACAAAGTTATTGCTTTAAGACTGTGTCTTGTCACCTGCTTTTTTGGGGGGGACAATGAATTCACAAATTTTGCAAAAAAAGAAGACAAACAAAACATTGGATTATACTGTATTTTAATTTTGTTGATGATGTGATGTTCTGAGTACTGTGGCATGCATTTGTTTACAATAAATAACATGACACTTATATGTATATATCTAGATGATTCCTCCACTTGACTGTAGACATTGTGCTATCCCACAAGTTTAGGCAGTTCAGAGACCTGTGGTAAGATCAGTGAACTCTAATTCAGTTAAATGCTCATTTCCTCCTTCATTGCACATGACTCACTGATTTAGCCATCTTGATGTGAACAGTTGAGTGGTTAGAGCACCAGTGTCCAAGGCTTGAAGTGAACAATTTGTTGTCTGCATGGCACTAGTGATTTCTGGCAGCTGACCTTAAGCCACCTGTTAAATGGGTTCTTGACTCTCTAGAGGCTTGGGGAAGGAAAATCAGTGAGGGAGAGGAGATGGGCACTACCTTCACAAAAAGATGACCTCATGAAAAAATCTGGTTTTTAACACCTCACTTCCCTGAAACCAAAAGATCATGGGACTATCTCTTCCTCTCACCAAAGAGGCAGAATGTGACACAGTCCACAAGGATTGTGGCCAGAATTGAAGTACTTTTCTCCACAGCACATGATTCCCTGGCTTAGCTTGTCCCAAACAGACTATAGTATACATGCTCCACTCTCAACAGCATAGCTGACCCAGCCACTCAGCTGCCTATTCATAATGTAATTTTTCTATCAAAACAAAACATAATGGCACCAAAATTGATACAACATCACTTCACCAATCTCACACAAAACAATCAAAGACTTCCCTTTCCCCCTCAGCTCGCAGTGTGTACTATTAATTCTCTGTTACAACTCTCTGTGGGCAGTATTCTGTCATACCTCTCTATGCGTACTTTTTTTGTTTGTTACAGCCCTTTGTGGGTACTATTCTTTACTACGGCTGTCAGAAGTTACTATTGTCTATTATAGCTGTCTATAGATATGGTTACTTCTTTGTTACAATTGTCTGTGGGTACTATTAATTCTGTTACAGCTCCATGGATACAAATTAATTCTCTGTTTTAGCTCATGACATGCAATGCTATTGAAAGCTAACAGGGCTGTGTTTTATTCTATCTAGATATGGCACTCTAGTGGCAGGTGTGGCTCCAGTGACTCGCTTTATGCAGATCAATAATATTAGCCCATATGGTAAGCTGTCAGATTCTCTAGATCTTTATACTCTATAGCAAAACAAGTCATGGTAAAATCTGTGAAGTTACTGGCCTTTATGACCGCACCACAGTAAATCATGCTAAAATCTGTCAGGTCTTTATGTGACAGACAGTAGTATAATGGAAAAACAAGAAGAATACATGGGCTTCCTATATTTTTATATGGCAGCAATCTGGATCACATTTCTTTGATCCGTGAACATTATGTAGCTATCTGATGAATAAAAAGATAGAGTGTACCTATACAGTTACATGAATTCCAGGAGTGATGTCCTGTAATGTAACTGATATGAGTATTAGAACAATGCTAGTGCTTTTTCATACCTTCCCTTTAACAATATCATGTTACCCTTAGTTCTTGTTATTTGGTTCCTCTTTGCATTTTCTGTATTTGATTTTATTCTTCATTAGCATTGTTGTTTATTCTTTTACAATTAATATGTATTATTTGTTTGTTTTCCTGTCCCTTGGTGCTGTCCATATTTCGTTCTTGTTCTTAGGCACTAAGAGCATGCTCCTTAGGAGTGTGAGTATGCATTTTACAAATTTTACATTTATTATTATTATCATCATATCATCTCTAGATGTGCGGCTTGACTGGAAGGTGTTTAACTGTTTCTCAAATGATGAGAAGCTTTTGGACTTAGTTGTGTGCTATGGCAGAGCTTTTCCCCAACGAGATGCTTATGGTAATGAAGTTGTACCTTCTGTGACAGGTAAAACAGCTGTTTGTTAAATTTTTTTTATGTAAAGATAAGTAATTGGTTGGGGAAAGAACATACCCACCTCATAACCCACCCAAACACTTGCATGCATGTACAGACTTCTTTGGTCTTTCTCTCTTTCACACACACACAAAGCAGAAAAAAGTGAAGGATATAAAGAAATATCAGTTTACAAGGACCTTTATATTTGCATTATTATGGACCTTTATATTTGCATTATTGTTGCGTAATAAAATATTGCGTATTCACTAGATGCAGGACCAGCCATTCCCACAAGAGAACCATCTGACTATGCACCAGGTTCAGCAGAAACTAAATCCCAGGAATTTTCATATGATGCTACAGTCAGTGCTGACAGTCAGGACAGTGTGAGAAGCAATGGGAATACAGAGCAGTCCTTCAGAGATCGTCCTAAACTGATCTCTCTCTTCCTCAGGCCACATGATGGTGTGGAGGGCTTGAAGCCATTCACCATCAGCCCTTCTCAGCTGGTAAGCAATGAGGTGAACTAGGTATTCTGCTAATGAGAATTTCAGGTGAGAGTTGGGAGCCCTGCTGTTAGGTGCTGCAGCATATTCAGTCACTTTCTTTTTGTTGAGTCTACAGCAAAGATGGAGTGAGAATGTTATTTACTGATGTGAAAAATGCTTTAGAAATATTGTGATTATCTTTGCAATAAAGGCAGACATCTTATTTCCAAAAGATGATAAATATGAAAAAGTGATTGCCATAAACTAAAAAAATGATCTACAAAAGTGAATGGTATAATTAGTGCAGACCATTTAATAATAAGTTTTATCGACTTTCTGGATGACCCTGACTGCAATCTGTTAAAATTATAATTTTTTCCAAGTATTGAACTAATCTGATATGGTGGCAGCTTTAGTCTTTGTTTATAAGTTGTTGCTTAAAATTTTGAACTATAATAATTGATTTATCAGTTGTGTCATTGCATGCAGACTTAGGTGAGCACACACATGCACCTTCTTCACTATACGATGACTACTAATCCTATTCCAAACCCAACCCTACTGCCCCATTGCAAATCCTACAACTAAATAAAACTCTAACCCCAATCTTAGTTTAGTTTATTCCTTGTTACTCCTTAGGGAGCATAGGGCCGCAACAAACCCGTCTTAGCCCATTCATTTCCCAATGTGTCCCAAGCTTAGGGAAGACACATTGACACCCATGTGTCTGCATACATTCTTTCCAGTAAACATAGTACATTCCCCTGATGTATCAAAGTGTCCCCTATCACCTGATGTTATTAAAAAACTTCATTAGCATTCTGAAATGTGGGGAGAAATGTTTACTTTCGCTGTTTGCTGCAAGGTGCTTTGATTCTAGATAATTGTCAATAACAAAGTGGAACTTAATGTGATATTTAATATTTTAAAATATAATATACAGGTAATTCCAGCTTATAACCACAAAGGAGTGCACATGATCTTCACACCTCCACCTGTTGAAGAAGTGACAGAGCCCACTGACTGCATCAGTTATGCCATGGGTTTTATGAGCCTGGACAGCATGGTATGTAGTTAACAATAGCTATAAGTGGCTACAAGCGTTGGATGTTTTGTTCATGCAGTATTTCTGAAAAGAAGATTGACCCATCAGGATTATTATGTTTGTATTATGCAGCTTATTTGATTCTGTTTCTTTATGAGCTGAATGATCACAAATATAAAATCTTAGTTGTTTTGTAGAATTATGGCGATTAATTTTTCAGATTTGATGAAATTGTCAATGATTTCTTAGATCACAAATTTCTTCTTTTATCAATTTAAATAGTTTCAGGTCATATGGTCACTAAACAAGTTGGTTGCTATTCTTATTAGTGCAGATGAAATTTTACAGTGTGTGTGCTTTATGTATTTTGGCAATAGAGCTGATGTGAAACTGTACACAGCTGAGTACTGCACTGAACACAATATGTGCTAAAAGCATCACTGAAAATGTCATGCATTTTTAGACTGAAGTAATAAGTGCTTTTTTTTTCTTTTCAAAAGTGTTATGTTTGAATAATCAAATCTTAAATCTTAGTTTTTTTTTTCTTTTTTTATTGAAAACTCTTGGGTTAGGTAAAGTATATGTCTTTGGCATTTCTAAATGAAGGGTGATAAACAAGCTTTTACTTAGTAATACTACTCAGGTGTTAGTAAAATTGTATATTTTTGGTGACAAAATTATGTCATGACTCATTTTGTTAGTGTTGTGTGGATTGAATTGTTGATAAATCTCTTTTGTTTCAGAACGCAAATATACCTGGCACAGTAGAGAGATCGGAAGGATATTTAGCAGCAACTCTTAGAGTGGACTTTACAGCTCATGTCAAACCTGCTTTGTAAGTATTCTTTGGAGACGGTGCAGAGTTGGGAGCTAATCTAAATGCTTCATAAAAATGAATAGAAATTTGGGATTCAGGAGTCCCAAGACCCTTGTAAAGACATAACACACTATCTCTAGCACAGTTAACTTTACATCAGTTCACTTCTAGCTGCAGCTGTTAAAGTGCCTCTTATACAGCACAAATTATGATGCAGTACCATAACGCAAATTTGTTAGAGAACACATGAAAATGACACATTAAAAATTTATTTAAAATAAAAAATACTTATCATAATTGTTTTTACAGACTGACTGTTGAAGAGGCTGATGAGGATGGCATGTATTACTGTGCAGCAATGAGCGACATTCTTGATGGAGAAAAAGTATGCAAAGTTATAGTTTAGATTTTCATGTGGCACTGTTTCTTCTATCATAAAACTGAACATCTGAAAAGGGAAAGGTCCTACAGCGTGGTGCCTGTAAGGGGGAAAGACATGTAGTTGCTTCTTACAGCCTTTAACACTCCTGTGGACAGTTTTGAAAAACATTTCAGTAGTGCTGGCTTGTTTGAAAAGGTGTGCATTGCATGATTTTTTGTAGATTTATACATGTTAAAGGTGAACATAACAGTTCAGTGGGTCATCTTTACTTTTCTTTAAATATCAGCTAACTTATGTAGCACATATACTTTCCAAAGTTGATTCCCCTGCTGCATGGGGACCTGGTTGAGCCCTTAAAGGGTTGGGAACAGAAAATTATTGAGGTAGAGATGGGAAACACCCTGACATCAAGTTGGTCTTGAAAGAAGCACAACCTCTAACCTCTCACTCCTCAGTAACTGAAAAGGTATCATTTTTGTCACCATTTGTGTGGTTGGGCAGAGGGAATTTTCCTGCCACTGGCCTCAGCAAGTTTTGAACCTATGACTTTCTGCTCCAAAGTCAAGTGCACTAATAACATGATGGCCCAGTCTACTGTTATAGTACTGAAGAAGCCTTTTGATACTGTTTTCTTTTATATTACAGTTCTTGAAGAGGTGAAATACAATATTTAAGTGTTTAGGTGTCTGCAACCAGGTATTTTGTCAACATGATCCAAGAACAGGTTGGAATGACATAAAAATTCTTTGTACGTGGAATATGATGAACTTAGAATATGACAAATGAGATTCTTTTAAGGCAAGGTCTTCTGTGTTACAGGTTATGTCTGAGTTCCTGCACACTTGCAGTGTCAAGCTGTCAAATACAACACAGACACCTTTGACATTTTGTCTGAAAGTGAACCCACCTTTTGTCATGGTTAACCTTAACCCAGCCAGTAACACCGCAAACGCCACTAGATCTCATGAAACTGGCTTCCATACTTTAAAACCAAGCCATCACATTATGGTATGACTTGCTTGATAGCCATCTATATCTGCTTTAATGAATTTGTAGAATGATGTAATTTACATCTTTGCAATGTTGCGCTAGTCACCAAAATATCTGACCTATGTTAAAATTTTTAAGAGTTTCCAAGTGGAAAGAAGGTTAAACAATTTGTTCTCATGACTAAAGGCCTAAGAGAATGCTGTACCGCACAGGCAATAAAGTCTGAAATCATATTGTCTGTACTGTTTAGGTAAAGGTGGCTTTGCGCATCACACCCACACTGCTGTCTGAGTATCAAATGACTTGCACAGAGAACGAAGGGAAACAACTGTCTACAGAGAAGAGCCTTGAGATTAATGATGATCTGATTATCGAATTCAACAACTCAGCCCAGCAGGTGAGAATAGCATTTATTTTCTCATTGAAGTCATATTTTTAGTGCAGTGTATGACTACCGTTGGTATGTTTTTACAAGTTTATTGTCTGTAGGATCCTGTGATGTGTTAACTTATGTCTGAGAAGCACAGATCCAAAGTAGTTGCTGTCTCTGCTAGCTCTGTAACTTTGTTTGACTTTCGTCTTCATGCTCCAGACAGTACCAACAAAAATGGAATAACGGCCAAGTGCGTTTAAAAAGGCATGTTTGAAAGATTATTGTCTGCTGACGGCATATCACATAATGGAGGCACTTCCAACAAATGGATGTTGAATGGGCATCCATTTTTCTCCTGATTTTAGGAAAAGTAAAGAATATCTTCAGAAATATGGAGATGCCTGATTGAACTGTTGTGAGTTTGAAGGTCACAGAAGTAAGAAGCAGAGTCTACAAAGAACCGGAATCAAAGTATAGCAAGTTTATGTTCCATGAAAGCTTGGACAGGAAGCCAGTGGAGTTTATATAGAAGTTTTGTGTGCTTGGAGTATGAAGAGTGATGCAGAATTCTGGAGCTGTTGGACTTTGTTGAGAAGATGCAGCTGGACAAGAGAGAATTGTCAAGACTTGATACAACAAAGGCAAAGATGAGGGCAGTTTGAACAGAAGGATACTGACAGATTGTGCTGACACTGTGAAAGGCAAACATTGCAGTTCTGCAGACGTTAGAAACAAGCATATCTCTAAATATAATACACAGCACAGTAAAACCAAGGTTCCTGGCTGAAGAACATCTATCAAGCCCTTTCCCTGATGAATCCAGGCATCATGTCAGGTAGTCTAGCACTCTAGTAGTGTACTAGGTTATGTAAATTCGCGTGCTCACTACCCAGAGTTCACGACACTAACTCATTTAGTCAAAGCTGTTACTCTGGTATTTGAGGAAGTGGCTGTTGAGAATTGCCTGTTTTTTAATGCAAATGTCTACTGATGGTTTCTTTCCTATGTGCAGAAAGTGACTCTGCGGGCAAAGGTAGCAGTGCCCAACATGGTTTTGTCATGCTCAGAACTGGATTTTGGTATCTGTCTTGTGGGCCAACGGCGTGAGCTGCAAATATTCATTTCAAATACCACAGCTTCTCACTGCAAGTGGTCTGCCAGCTTTGGTGAGTTCTCTGTAGCTGCCCTCTTGTTACAGTCCTAAACTGGGATGTTTGGTGACTAGATTGTTACCAGGTATCTAACTGGGGCCTTGTGGTAATTGGGTAACCATTCCAAGTCCAGTGGGTTAGATGTTGCATAATGACCTACAGATATGAAGGTTGGCTATGAATGGCCTATGTGGAAACAGCACTAGACCATCCTGAAATAGGATGGGGCATGAAAACCAAGGCACAATGAAATACTGTGTGTCCAGTGACAGGTAAAGATCAGCAGATAATCAAGGCTATGTTTAATACTCCAGCCATGGAATAAGATCCTTGCTACATAGCCATTCCTCCATCTTTCCTCAAGCCAATCACATTACCCTGAGCTAAAAGACAACACCTCCCAAAACAAAACCCTTAGAACAGTGGTCAGCAACCTTTAACACTCAAAGAGCAATTTGGATCCAGTTTCTGCGGAAACAAAATAACAATTTTTGTTTGTTTTTTTTGGTGTTTTATGCCATGCCAGCAACTAAGGCTATATCATGGCAATAAAAAAGTTTTTATGTTTAAAAGTTTCAGGGTAAATTTCCTCCAGTTATTTAACTTAAAATCAGACCACGATAATAAGTTAACTAGATGTTAAAGAAACAAGTGTGGTGTAAAATGGGTGGTGGAGCCCAAAAAGGCCGCCAACAAACCAGAAATTAAATGATCAGACTTAAATTTGTTGTAAAAGTCCTATCCTTTTTAAAAAACCACAAATAGCTGCCGATGGGATGGATCTAAATAAAACATATAATGAATTTACTGTATAAAATTGTTGACGAATGGTCTGAAGTTTTGGACAGTTTATGAGAAGGTGTACAACGTTAAGATGTCCCCCACACCAGGGGAACAAAATAACAAGAGCCACAAATACTTTTTAACATCTGAAAAATGAAGATAACACTGCATATGTTGTTTTGATTATAATGATAATAATTTTACATTTACGCTTTGTATAAACAAGTACATGTATAGTGTGTATCCATGAAGTACTACAGAGAAAATGGAAGACGTCTCTAATTTGCTGTTTTTCTGCCATTTTTACAGTTCTGTCTCTGACAGTCTTAGCAGAAAGAGGCATGTCTCTGATTTTCTGCACAATTTCACTCTTGTTTTTAAAGTCCACAAATAGATGCTCTGAAATCTTGATGACTTTCATATATTTTCCATCTGTAAATGGCTTCCCATCCCTGACTATTTCATGAGCAGCCAGAAAACTTGCATAGGTAGTTGAATTTGCAGATTTCATCCATTTCTTAAATTGATTTTTACTCAGATCAGCTTTTCCCTTTAGTTCCGAAACAGCTTGTTTTCTCTCTTCTCCCTCAGAATATTTTTCAGCAAAGGCAGTGTTTTTTATTTTGGAAATGTCTTGCGATATTTGATCTTTTATTGTCGGCCAGTTTCTTGCCACAAATTAGGCACAGTGGTAGGCCATTCTTGTCAGAGGTGAATGCAAATGAATCTGCCCAAGCATCATTAAATGTTCTATTTTCTTAGATATTTTTCTTTTCTTATACTTCTCCATACTAACCTAATTGGGGGTTAAAAATCTCGATAGATGCACAGCGTTTTGGCGGGCATATAGGCTACCTGCTTCCGCTAATGATGTGTATATTGAGACAACAAAACAAAAATTTTTATTTTAATATTTCAAGTTCACAATAATGGTCCAATTAAGAACTACAATTAAAAAATTTTTTTTAATACACTTCAATTGGATTGGATACTTTTAATTTACTTCCCTAAGCCTAACAGAGCTGCAACTTACGGATGAAAGAACCGTGGGTTGCAGCCCTAGAAGAACTGCAACTTACAGCACCAGGCCAGAGTGTGCTTTGAAAAAAATTTGTGGTACTAAGCAGTCATTACCGGGGAGGCCAATGTTTTTGGTCATTGTGTTTTCACTGTATGGTGATGATTGATGTACTGTATAATATAATGTTTTGCATGTGTACGAAATTATACATTATTTACTATAATGGATGTGTTTGCATTCATGAGAAGTAATATCAGTTATGCTTGACACTGGAAATTTATGTGTGCAATGGCTACCGTGAAGTGACATTTCTACTGCATTCTGGTAATCGTACTTTTTACACTATAAATTACAGAGAGCAAGTCTGACACCTGTACACAGGACACCTTTCAGATCAGTCCAACCCATGGGCAGCTGGATGCATACATCACTCACATCAGCAATAGCAAGACATTACTCAGTGTCTACTTTACGGCAAAGTAAGTCTCCTTAGCAGCATTTAATTTTTAATCTTTTAGTCAGCACTCTTTCATTGATCTAGTTAGCAGCAGACCTGAAAGAATTAGCCTTCAGTAAAGCATGGGACCATGCTGACAGTGAAAAGATGCATTAATAATTTGAAAGAAACCTGTTATCTTCCCTATCCCACAGCCATTTTTAAAGGGCTATAACTGCCTGAATTTCCTTCCCCTCACCCCATCCCAACTGCATCACTTCTTTCCATGATTTAGTTCTAGCTTAAACATCTCTATTGATGTCATTAGTTCCCTAAGCGCAATCTGGAAGCAGCGGTGGTGCTGTTCTATGCACATATTTCTTGCAGCGTGCACCACAATCAAATTACAGCTGGGGGTGATGTTAAATTCTAAATAAAAATAATCCATTTGGTTCAAGCAAGAAGGCTTACAGGAGGGAAAACAATTTAGATTTTTGTGCCTAAATTTGCATGGGGTTAGAGGCAAATGTTGCACTGTACCGTCTCTAAACCATGTTAGAGAGTAGGCTGCCGACACCAACAAACTAACGTTAGCAATGATGTGAACCATAATACACACATATCCAGCCAGGAATATTGAGTAAAAATATTTTAAAAACCCCTATTTTTTATATATTTTGACTTTCCACAAAAAAAATCATAAGAGTAAACAGCTCTACATAGAAATGTTTCTCTTTCAGGCTTAAAAGGAAATAACAGCTGTTTTTTTTTTAAAGGAAGAAATCAACTTAGTTTAAAAAGCTGTAGTTCATACAAAATAAAAACTATACTTTTAGTCGAGGTTATAAAACAAATGGTTTGCTTGATAACAAAATACAATGATAATTTGACACAGATATGTTTAATATTTTTGTTATGAATTTACATTAAATGTTGTGGTGGGCTTGCACTCTAAAATATTCAACTTCCTGAGATATGAAGAAAGTATTTTCAAGACATATAAGCAAAAATGCCATTTTTTTTTTTTTTACAGACATGCTGAAACATACGAGGCAGTGATCCTCTTTGGTGGCGTTTTAGGAGAGTCAGCACAGCGTCTACATTTACGAGGCCAAGGATCCTATGATGGCAAGCATGAGGCAATACTCAATGTCTGATTGTTTCTTCACGCATAACCTTGTAGCTTCGAATTTCCAACACTTCATGCAAGAGAAAAAAGTGAAATGTACAAATGAAACTGATTCACATTGATCTTGAGAATACAGAGGATCAATCTTTGGCCATATGGCTTCAGCAAAGATCAGCACCTTTGAAGTTCAGGTTTGAGAATGGTTTATCTAACCAACAAAAACTGTTAAGCTATGTGAGGCTGTTGCTGCTGTGAAGATGTGCCCTGTTCTTTAATGTGCACAGACTGGTCCCAATGGGACATGATCATCAAACACTATGAGAGAATGAAAAATAACACCTTTACCTCTATAAATCTCTTCTTGTGGTTTTATTGTAAATCCTTCCTGGCAGAGTTAGTAAATTACAGTTGCAATAAAATCTATTGGAGCTGTTGCTCATCAAGATGTTAATACATTAACGCACATGAGAACATTACTGATACAATAATTTTCAAACTATTTAGTTTTAATAATACCATATTAAAATATATATGTTTATACAAAGCATAAATGTAAAATTATAATAAAATAAAAACAACATATACAGTGTTATCTTCATTTTTCAGTTTAGTCTGAGCAGCATAATTCACAGAGCTTAAGATATCTCTTTCATTTGTGCCCAAACAAAAGACATCTGTGATAAATATATGAAGTACATAAATAAGTTATTGCCTTGAACAATTTACTGTTCACTAAATGATGATATTTTGCAGAAAATCTTTAACCTATAAACATGAATGAAGCTAGTGATTAAGAGCAGCAGCACAGTGACCTCCCATATACCAGGCACTGGCAGCAGAAACAATGATTAAGAAACAATAAAAGTATCTGTTGTTTGCCAACAGCTGAAACATGTTTTCCAAGAAAAACTTTGCTTTAACTATGATAATGAAGGCTGTAGAAGATAACAGAATTATTTAGAATCACATTTGGTAAAAGGTTTAATAGTTATTGAAAGCTTCCAAATCACAAAAGGCTGAGTCTCAATGACAGCTCGACTGGTTAACAACAGGCCGATGTGCACACACACACACTTATCAGCATTTTGCTGCTGTTCTGTTTACTGCTTTATTTTAAATTTATATTTTAAATTATAAACGTATAAATTATAAATGTATTAGCAAAATCAATAATATTCAAAGCTAATCACAAATGAAATGACTTCAATCATGTGCTGCTCAAATTATAAGTCATAAGACTTACACAATCTAAAATCTTTCTGTTTATTTCACTATAATGTTTGCAACAAGCGTCATGCAGTTTTGCAAGCTACTACATTTGGGCACATTGATCAAACACACCACTGTCAATACTAACCTTGAGTTTGTAGCTGATTCCACAAATACCCTACAAGAATTACATTGTGTAATCCTCCATTTTGCATGATGTTTGATGTCATGCTCCAATGATGCTCACCAGACACACTAACCAGATGCTACTTTCACAAAAACTTCATCATTAACTTTCAGATCTTGAGATATTATGTTTTATGAGAAAACCGATAAAAGTCTACTTTAATGTCCACACTTTCACTCTTGTGGCACCAGAGGGTGTTGGCAAGGTCAAATTCTAGTCTAGCCACCACTTCTGCTTCCACTCCACACTGTTTTGCTGTCCTCAAGATGTGCTTTGTTAAAGAACATCAAACATTCCATTGATAATATTCACAAATCTCCAATTACTGAACACATTAATTCACACAAATTGGCACTGCCAGACAAATACATTTGTAAGCTTAAAGTATGAGTCCGACAGAGTTCTGGAACTGTTGGGGTTTGATAAGACATAGAGGACAAAACAAGAGCCAAGTTCCTTAATCAAGTAACATATAAGACTGCTGACAATCAATGTTAAGTTGATCAGATGCCATAATACATAATACATGCCATAATTTCCAAGAATGTTTCTTTACCTTATTTTAAGACTTCTCTACCTGATCTTTGTTGCAGCCCTATGCTCCTCAAGAAGTAACAAGGAATAAACTAAACTACCTGATGTTTACATAACACTTTTCCAGATGATCTTAAGATTCTTATATTTTATAAATCGACAGCTTGCCTGGTCGACCCAATACCCACCTCATTACTGTTGAAGGTTTTCTATATCCCTTACATGTACAATGTCTGTCCTCTGATGACAGTTTATGACAGTTAAAGACTACGTTTGTTAACCTACAAAATGATGTAAGCATACTGTCACTGTCATGTCTCTAACCTGTTATTCCTTTTTTCACTTAAAGATTTCAAGCCTGACTGGCTGGAGGGGGCAGAGCTCTGTTGTATTTTTGTCTTATCTGATGTCTTCCTTGTGACTTGTGATTGTGCAAGTTTTTGATGTGCCTGCCATGGTGCATTTGGAATTTGGTGCCTCTTCTGTTTCTGTGGCAACAGTTCCTTTATGACATGAAAACTTGATGATCAGTGCAGTTTAGTGAGCTTCACCTTTGCTTGGCCTTTGCTGATCAGTACTTTTGTGTATGCTGGGGCTCATTCGTTGTTCCAGTACTACAGATGCCGTCTGTTGGATGTGCTGTTTGGAACTGTTTGGAGTGTATTCTGGCTTGTATGACATGTTTGATATTTGGTCTGTGCATGGTGTTTGTGTTGTGTGTAGACGCTGACCTTTGGAGTACAGTCATTTTGTTCTCATGTCAACTTACTTTCACGTCTGTCAGCTGTGAAGTGTCTTAAGCTTGTCCAAAAGGGAAGATAAGGCGCTATACAAGTGAAGTTATTATTATCTCTACCAGTGTTGGCTTCACAAACTTTCCACAACAGGGAAACAAAGTAACGGGTGATATCTTGTGTACTCTTCATGGTGATGTCACTCTTCTGACTTTACTTAAGGTGTCTGCTGCATTTGACCTGATTATGTCATGCATCATCATAGGCTTCACAGTTTCTACAGCTTATGAATGGTGTTGGTACAGTCTGGGTCTTTACCTGATGGGTAGAATAAAGTGTGCTAGAGAATGACACGACCCTGCTTCACTTCCTGTGTCCTTTAAGACTCAGCACCTTCACATCCTGTTTATTTCTACACTGTCCTTGTCCTCTGGGTACCTGTCTGTCTTTAGACTCATACTAATGATGTCAACTAATGCTCACTGCATCATATTGCCTACCTCTCTTGTGGAAGTCTTGTGAAGAGAGTATACAGATGTGCGCGCCAGTGCTAACCCTGCCTGCAGGAACAACATGTCTATGCCTGAAAAACATGTCCTGACATAAGATACAATCTTGTAAACAGAACACTTCCCAAACTCAACTCCACGCCATTATTAAAGGTTTAATGCAGAAATACTCATCCTTCTATGGTATAAATATTTACTGTTAAACGAGAGGTCACTCTGGTATAAATATTTTACTGTTTAATGATGGATTTTTAATGTACTGCTAAATGATAGGTCACTATGGTTTTAATCTACTGTTCAAGGACAGATTACTATTGTTTTAATGTACTGTTAAAGGTCTAGTAATTTTTTTTTTAATGATTTAAGCTATTTCTTAAAATCTGGGTGAATAATCTTTTCTATCCTTGAAATAAATGCCAAAAAAATAGTGTAGATTTCTGAAGTGGCTTCACCAGGGCGTTTTTAAACACAGAAGGGAAAACACCCGATGACAAACTGACATTTACAATGGTTCACCATTCAAGGAAATATTGTGGCCCTATGCTCCTCAATGGAGCAACAAAGAATAAACTAAACTAACCATCCAAGGAAAACAAATCAAACTTTGTTTGAGACTGGACATTCCTGTGAAAACGTCCACTTGTAACAGGCAAGAGAACAAATTTTTTCCCAGAATGCACTGTCCAGGGTTACCGTTAAAAGTTGTAAGGGTGAAAACTAATCCATGTAGACCAAAAGTGTCCCAAAATGGGTGTTAGCTGGTCTAAGGATCTGAACATTGCTAGTTTTGGTCTGTTAACATTTCAAATTTCTAAATACTCTAGGCTCTTGACTGCTACAAGCCAGAAGCATGCAATAACCTATGGGTACATTAACTCCACTAGCTGAATGGCATTGCTGCACAATGATATGCACAATGATATGACAATAAATGTGGTTAGTTCCATGTGAAAACAAAGCACAATACTTGCCTTGATTATTTTTTGTACCAAAAGGAGGATTCATAACGACAACATCAAACGCACCATGCAGACGGCCAGGGTGGTTAACAAGGCTTCTAATATCACAATGCAGTAGGTCAATGTTGGTGATGTCAAATTCTGAGATATTGTTTGCACATATGGCAAGCGCTTCAGGATCAATGTCGACACCTAAGACATAACTGAAAACAGTCCAGCAACACCGAGTCAAATGAAACTGCAGTATTATTATTACACATTATATAAGCTCCATAATATTCCACTCAAGATCTCATACTGAAATGTGCATCTGGTAACAGTAACATTCGTGTAACAGCAATAAAGGAGTACAAGACTGTATGATTATATAAAATATTTAAAAGTCATATGTGACATACATAGTTACACATTGCCTTTTGGGTGCACAAAACAAAAAGTTAGGTATAGTGGCAGACTGGGCTTGGATTATGACCACAGCTATCATGGACCTCTGGTTATTTTACATTAATGCAACACCAGCCATAAATACACATCTGAGGCTGGATAGGACACACTGCACAAACCTGCTGACACCATTGCCAGGCAGGCACTTGACTGGAACCTTCAGGAGAAGTAGAGAGAAAAAAGAAGACTCAGAAAAGAACAGTAGAAAGCGAGGCAAAGGATGTCAGAACCACATGGCCCCAACTGAGGGGGGCTGCCCAAAACAAGGTCTGCTGGCAAGGGTTGCCTTAGCCCTATGCTTCTCAAGGAGCAGCAAGGAATAAACAAAACTAGTGGATTCTTCACGATAAAAGACAGAAGTTATTATTTCCAGTAAACCTGGCATATCAACAGGACCAAAAAAAAATTTTCCTAATAGAAAGCAGAGACAGAAGCAGCTATTGATGATCAATATGCATTGTCATAGCTTGCTGGTCCTGAACTCTGGCTGACAAAAACACCTCCTAGAGTTTAGGCCGTGGCTTTTTGGAGAAATGGAATGATAGCTACTGGTGCGTCTGGATAGGCAAGTGTAACTACTAACGAGATTCGATGATCAAGTCAGGTGAAGCAGCAAGACATCGGTCACGAATAGCTAGTGTACCATGAGCTGCAATGTCAACCCCAATGAGTGTTTAGTCTGGGCTATGAGGGCTAGTGTTCCACATAAGGAAAGTGAAGGGTAAATATGTTAAGCAAATGGGACTCCAACAAATAATGTTTGATATTAATAAATTATAGTTCAAACAAAATTAAAAGTTGATTAAAATACAAGATGACACAAAACATGTTCCAGTTTTGGAATAACAGTTGAGACTTAACTACGTGAAATGTATTAACAGATGCAAGAAATGTGTAGCAGAATATAAATAACACTCTTTTAAACTAAAGCCAGCTCTGTTTTGAACACTCACCTGCATCCAAGCATCGAACAACCTAGACTAAGAACCCCAGAGCCAACACCCAGATCTGCTACACATTTGCCTTCCAAGTCATTAAAATGAGTATGGATTGTGTGAAGCATTGAAGCTGTAACAAAGAAAAACTCAATAAACATGACACAAAGAGAAGTAAACACAAAAGATTATGCTTTAAATTCATCTCGGACCAAAATGTAATCAAATTAGTACAAAAAAGTCAGTGAAAACTGTGCACAAAGGGGGTTTGGGCATACTACACATAAAAACATATTAGATTATGAAAAAGATCATACTACTGAGCACAAATGCAAAGATATTGTGATAATGATGTAAACTAAGCTCATTCATATGGTGTTTATGGTTAAACTTGTTTAAGTGAAGATTTACTCATAGAATTTGTTCACTCTGACAGGGTATACAAGGTTTGAAGTACTTTCTGTACCAAAAAAATAAGGGGACAAAAATTTTTTTGGTGCTGTAGACAAAATATTCTGGACAAGGTTATGCCTGACAAAAGATACAAGGCTGAGAAATTTAATGCATTTATGAATATGACATTTTATGAGTCCACCATACACTGGTTTGGTTATACTAAACTTGCTGTAGACTATGGGTTATTATAAGATGTTTTAATTAATAAGGCTTACTACTTTGAACTATTTCTATATACAAATGCCTAAAACAAATAACAATAATAATGTTTATATTTACATAAAATTACAGAGCACCTTATCCCACCAATAAAGGTGGATTCAAGACATATTCATGAAGTGGCACAAGCACATCCTTATTAGTAAGCATCAAATGTGTCTTTCAAATTCATCCCCCATGATTCAAATCATAACTACTCAGTCTCTCTCTCTCACACAAACACATTGCCGGAAACTGAAGTACCTGGAGAAACCCACCATTGGTCAGCTGTGTAAACAAGGGTCACATTCAGAGAGAGGCATGGCAGAGCCTAGATACCAACCCACCACACTTGATTCTCACTTTAGCCCATGCAGCACCAGCTGCCCATATTAATAGATTCAAAACATATCTGTCCTTACTATGAACCTCAAAGCGCAGTATAGTAAAAAAGAATAACACATTTAAAATGAATTGAACAAGTAAATTAAAATAATAAGAACAAAAAGACATGTAGGTTATAGATGGTAGACAGTTCACCAGTTATAAACTGGTGGGAGAGATGTCTTTGTGAACCTGACTTGAATGTTGTCCATCTGAAAACACAATAGTTGGGGCAAAGGGCAGAGAATTCCACTGTAATGCCCGAAATGTTTACCATTTATACAGGAGACAGAAAAACCAGAGTACGAAGACCAAGGAGACCATTTCAGTTGGTGCAGCAGGGCTTAACAGTTTAGAACATAGACTTGTTTTTTGACAGTAACGAGGGGTTTTCCTTTGCATGCATTTAGTTTATTTTTTTATTTGGTTGTTCACAATACTGTAAATGTAATCAATTTTATTTTTATACAATCATGATTCTTCAAACCTGCTAAGTGTGGTGTTGTAGGGTATTGTTCCAGTTGCATCTTTGGATTGTCAAACACATCAACTTCTTGAAGATAACTTTCCAGCTTCTTTCGTGAAACACTTCTTCGAGACATGTTGATATCAGCAAACCTGCATACACAATAAACAAAAATCAAACAAGCATAAATTATTATGAATATATATGAAAACAATATATATGAAAACAATTCATCAGTGGGAAAGGTAACACTAATGGCGATAGGGTAACTTTCAGCGCTTGTGTGTGAGCTGTGAGCACATTAAGTTTGAGACTGGGAAAAAAACCCTCAAATTTAATATTTTTAAATATTAATTGATATGCTATGCTATTGATATACTATTATGAAGTAGAGCAGCTGTGTGTTGTATCCTCTAAAAACGTGTAGAAATCCACTATCCTTAAGAATGTACCTGAAACTCTAAAAACTGTAAAATTCTGTATCATAGACGCTAAATATCCTGCTAGCTCTATTCAAGACAGAGGTATGACGACTTCTCCTCTCCACTCTTTATATAATTTTTGTTTTGCGACATCCGTGTTGCGACAACCGCGCCAATTCCGTTCCCATCCTCCGACCCACACGAAAAATGTCTTAGAAATTATTATTAAGTACACAATGCACTACCATATCTTTTTGTTAATATTAAAATATAATTTAAATAGTTTAATAATTTGTAAATTACTACTAATAGTATATTTTTTTATCTAAAGAAACTATCTTCCAGTTTTTATTTTATACTACTTGACGTTCCAACTACGCTACTTCCGCTTTACACACGCTGTGCGTATCGCGAGGGAAATAATACGATTTTGTGTATGATTTCGGATAGTCATCATTTGCTGTGATCATTTTGTTGTAAGATATCTTCAACATCTGAAGTAAGTTTTTTACTCTCTAACTGTGCAGATTGCAAGTACTGCATTTTCGAAAATCGTGACCCAGTCATTCAAATCTAAGTTTTGTTGGACTCCAGTAGTGAACCGTAGTTGGAGTAAACTTGTGTGGGTAATGCCAGTACGTAGACTAAGATCGTATAAATCCTATGCTGCTGTTAAAATAAAAATTCAAGTGATAGATCAGCGAAAGCAGATAGAATTACATTATTATCAAGGGTATGCCATAGATTTTATTCGTTTAAAAGGTGTTGCTAGTTTCTGGGAATTTTTTGTTGTTGAAGTCTATAGCGTAGTCTCTGCTAACGATTACACTCTTGCAAGCTGTTGTTTGTTTTATAACATATATATAATTTGCCTTCCTTTCACTTGCTATGTACATCTTAACGCTTCACCTTGCAATGAACTTGTTCTACTTTATTTTTAACATACTGTAACTAGAGCACCTTCCCATGTTAAAATAGCCTACTGGGACCAATAAAGTTGATCATTGTTATTGTCAATAAGAATCTTTTGAATGAACAGGGTCTATTAGGTGAAACATTTGGATAGATTTAAAATAAGCTATGATTGATTTGGACGAAGACTTTACAAAAAGTTCATTGAGAGTCTGGGCTGTGAAATAGTTTTGATAAACTCTTGAGAGTTTGGGACAAGTAAGGAGTAAATGTTTTACAGTTAACGTGTCATGACACCAAGAACAGAGTGGGGAGTTTTCTCCTCTAAGTTAAAAACGATGAGCAATAAATGTGTGGTCAGTTTTTTACCTTTTCTCGTCAGTTCAGAGGTTGCTGGGTTATGCAGTCAGAGAGTTTTGGAAAAATTTAGTAGAATTTGTTGTGTTTCATGGAATCCCATTGTAGCTGCCAGAGCTGTGCAGTATATACTTTTACAGAGGCATACTAGTCTGAGGAAAAAGTGGTTGTTAAAGGGCCTTTTTTGCTGCCTCATTAGCTCAAGTGTTTCCTGGAATATTTACACGGCTAGAGACCCAAATAAAAATAATGTTAATATTTTCTGTCTGTAATGAATGGAGAAGTTAAAAAACACTGCACCAATAGTGAGTGATCTAAACGTTGAGAGTGAAGTGCAAGTAAGGATGATAAAGAGTTGAAATTGGAGAGGTCAAAACGAATTTCCAGTACAGGAAGTAACCATGGTGGTGTCTTGGTTAGTGTAAATGGTGCTGCTGTTTGGGGTCCATTTCCAATTTGTGGAAATGGGAATAAACCCTTACGTGTAGAGGTTTTTGTTCATGTTCACATGCCCTATACTTATCTAAAAACTATAGGGAAAAAACTGAGTGAAAAGCAGGCTTTTGTAGTAGAGGTCATAGTTACAGGACAAAATTAATTTTATTCGATGTTTCACCTGCCTTTGCATATAGGCTGTAAATGGGGGTAGTCCTGAATGCTTCAAGACAAATTCTGAGGCCCATGATGATGTACAATGTCTAGTCTTTTTAGGTATATTTCTGGCAGATCCATAGACTATGCTTTCATAGTCCAATCTAAGCACACTAGAGAGCGATATAGACAGTAAAGTAATTTGATCTGCACCCATTTTGTATTGCTAATCACTATCTGTATATCCAGCCTTCAGACAGCAATTCTGAAAATGGCTGAGGTGGCTCTGGAAGGAGAGATTGGATAAAAAATAATACCCAGAAATGAATTTCTTCTACTACTTTGAATGCCACTCCATTACAAGGATAAGAAGGTTCAGAAATGGACCTCTTAATTTTGTAAAGTGGATGCAGGCAGATTTTGAAGGAGAAAATTTGAAACCATTTTCAAGTATTTATTTGGAGACATGATTTACACAGATCTGTAATTGTCTCTCCAGGAAAGCCAGTGATCTTGCTGGCAATGTTGATCCCCCTCATTAAACAAGCCTCATCTTTGACAGAATACTAAACCACACTGACAGATTGAAAGTTAAAATGCTTTTGATCAGACTGCGATAAACTGATTAGCGTACAGGGCCACTGACAAGTTATTTAGTTTTAAAAACATTGAGACCAGAAAATTCATTTCTAACCATGAATGTACTCTCTTAACCAGAAGGAAATAGCTTGCCACCGAGTCCTCATCCTTGAACCAAGCAATCGACACAGTATCATCTGCAATTTTAATCAATGATAGGTCACAATTGGAACATTCTGTCCAGACTTCACTGGTGTATGTAGAGAACCGAACTGGGGACAAAACACCCCTGTGGCGCTCCTGTATTGATGACAAGAGTGTTAGACAATAGAAAGTTAAATTGAGCAGGTTCCCTCTCTTTATTGTATATTCTGTTCCATTTTCTTAGCCTTTGTCTTTCCCACACCATCTTTCTCTCTCTTCTCCCACCCTCAAGGGGCGGTCCAGTAGCATAATGGTTAGTGCCTGTCACCAATACAGTGAAGGTTGGCTGTCCTGGGTTCAAGTCTCATCTCGGGCATGCTGTTCTTTCTCTGCATGTAGCATCTGTGTACATGGTTGGCTGCTTGCTGTGATATAGCCTTAGTTGCTTGCTTGGCATAAAACACACAATTCCTCCTCCTCCCACCCTCAACATACACAGACACACTTATACTATATTATGTGTACCTGTCTACAAATGTTCACCACCTCATTTAGGTACATATATGCATCATTTTGTACACAGTCTATCACTATATAGTATTTTCATAACAGAAATCATGGATCAAGAGCTGTATGATGAATTTGGCAACTACATTGGTCCAGAACTCGACAGTGATGATGATAACTTTGATGATGATGATAATCAAGAAGAAGATGCTGAATATGTGGAGAGAGATGTGAGTAGTAAAAATATTCTTTTTATGGTATGATCTTTATATGGACGCTATTTGTTTTTTAACTGACTTTATTTTTAAGTCTGTGATTTTTTTGGAAAGTTAGATCAAGCTGAATAACTCAGCTGGTATGTTGCTTGATTAGCAGTTGGGCAGATGACAAACTGCCTTATCAACTCAAAAGAAAATTGTACTTGACACAAGTTTGCTTTCCGTCAACAGCTGTTTTTGACAATGTGAAAACAATATCCTAGTAGTAGTTTCTTGTCCCTAATCACCCCTAGTGAAGCATAGGGCCGCACACTAGTAGTAGTACTCTTGGTAAATTCCATGCTACTTGCCAATTATATGGATCAGGATCTCTAAAATATAGCTGATAAAAGGTGGAAAATTCACAGTTTTATTTTGTATATTTATTACTTTTTGTAATTTTTGGTTTAGGACCAGGGGAAGTATTCTTGTTACAAAATATAGTAACCATTAACATGTTCCCTTGAAAAATCTGTTGGAAATTACATATTAGTGTCCGTCTTGTTGGAAAATTTATTTTCCACTGAATAATTTGATATATGGAACTCACAGTTATATGTCTACACAAATCATCAGTCAATAAAAATTGAGTACCATTGAAACACATTTCTCCCTGAAAGTTGCCATGTACATGCACAGATCCAAAATCTAAATGTAGTGAAAGATGTGATGAAGCACAAGGTGAGAAAATGTGACAAGTATATGGCCTGTAGATTAGAAAGAAAAAGGTACAGTTAATGAGAAATGGAGACAAGAATCCATGAACCATTAAGACCATGGACAAAGGAGCCTAGATGAATACTAGGCTGCAAAGACTGTTGGAAGATAGAGTCTGCAGATGAAGGGCTCACCAAACGGAAGTACTTATACTGCGCTTTTAAGGATCTTGCGACCCAGAGCATGTTATAACTATATACTGTACAATCACAGGATTTTTACCTGGACATAATATTAAGTAGCCAAGTAAATACATGTATGGAAACTTTGTGTGTGTGTTTGTTATCCATTTCTCACTGCCTGTAAATGTACCTTTTGAGTTATCAAAATATAACAAAAACAACTTTACACCTTTAAAGTTGTGTATCTTTGCTTCTAACATAGATAAAACCTTAAGTGTTTTGTCTTTTCATACACCTCACTGCAAAACTTATTTCAAATTGATAAACAGGAAACAAAATTTTGACTGGCACTTACTATTTTTTATGCTTTTGATATCTTTTATTAGGATGATGAGGCTGACATGGATCAGGACGATACAGATGATGTAGGAGACATGCAAGTGGTGCTCCATGAGGACAAAAAGTATTACCCTACTGCTGAGGAAGTCTATGGCCCTGACGTTGAGGTAGGTCTTGTAGTTTATTATGGCAAGCTTGTGGATGCAGTGGTTTCTGATATGGATGTGCCCATATTGTATTTTCACGGTTGCATTAAATGTTAAATGCACCTCAGTGAAGTTTCAGTTGAACTGTCATGAATTTTTAAAAGCTGAACTTCTATCTTAGGGTGGGGTGAGAAAGAATGGTTTGAAGGAAGTGAGGGGCATATGTGGTGCCAGATGCTCTACTGATCAAGCTTGGCAAATCACTTCTGGCCTAACTTTGCTGGATCAGATCCATTCTTTCCTGCTGGATGGTGAAAGTTCAGGCTTTAAGTAGAACTGGAATAAGGAAGTAAAGGTCTAATATTTTCAGTGCATTAGTAGAAGTGAAATGTCTGACCATGAAGACTTTTTTGTTTGTCAAAATATAATTTTCTAAATTTCTAAGCAGATTGATGTTTTTAGTTTCTTAGCATTTTTGAATTTTGTTGCAGACAATTGTACAAGAAGAAGACACACAACCTTTGACAGGTGTGATAAGACAGACTGGATTTTAAGTGCATCATATACACACTAAAATCCTTTTTTTTTTCCCTTTGTTGCTTTTAGGCCTTGATTTTCTATCACAATTGCAGTCTTGTTAATTTTTCTGAAAAAGTAATTCCTAATATATTTAAAGTAATTTGTCAGATTTTATGCTATTGCAAGATATCACAATTAAAATGGATAACTGCTCAGATACATTTTTAATTTAGTTCATAGTATTTTGGCAGCATAACTGAGGTGTGAAACAAAAAAAGAATGTTTGACAGTACGTCTTATTTGGCTATATTTTGGCTTTGTAAAAGTGATATCCAGCTTTGTCCATCTGTTGTTTTGTATGCATGAAGGTTATTTGATTTTTATTTTCAGAACCTATTATTACCCCAATACAGAAGAAAAAATTCTCCATGGCTGAGCAGGATTTGCCAGACACCAGCTATGATATGGAGTAAGTCACAAGTTATTTTAGTCACATAATAGTAAGCTTTTCTAAAAACTCACCATGTTCACAGTGCATTTAGTCTTTGAGAGACTACCTATGTTAGTCTCAAACAGTGCACAACGTTAAGCTGTATTTGAAAAGATGGAAATGTTTAGCTTCGTTTTAGCTCAGTTTTCAATTTCAAGTTTAGCTTTTTCATGCTGTGATAGTTCACATTTTCTGGGCAACATTTTACAAAAGGCATCTTAATCGCCACAGTGTTTCAAAGAGTGTAGATGAGTATGTGGGCCAATGTGCACTTCTGCATCCCCACACATTTAAGCTTGCAGTGAAAAAGTGTATTGTTTCTTTCAGATTTCTAGCAGATCTTATGGATACTCCAGAGCTTATCAGGAATGTAGCAATTTGTGGACATCTGCACCACGGAAAGGTAATTTTTTAAGTAAAAATGAGTAAAAGTAAGATCTCCTGAAATCTGGCTTGACCAAAACCACCTACACAACTGAGTTACAGCCTACAATAAGCTGTGCACAAATAAAATATATATTCCTTCTTTGGATCCATGATTTTATTTGCCTGAGAATAACAACACTTTGCTTGCACCTAAACCTTGACTCACCATTACTTTGTTGTGCTAGTCATGTCCCTGTTTATAAAATATTTACTTTTTCCTACTTATGTAGTGAAATAACAGTGTCATCTTTCTGTCACAAAGTCCTGGAAAAATCAAACTTCATTGATGTGAGCATTTGAAAACAAGGCAAAGAGACAAATTCAATAGGTTAATTTATTTATAGGAGAACAGTATACATTGTCAGTTAATCTATACCTTAGGGCAGTGGTTCTCAACCTTTTACTTGTGACGCCCCCCTGACAAAAAAAGGTACGTCCGTGCGCCCCCCTTAGCCAGCAATGTAAGCTAATTTCACTAATACCGGTATAAGAAACTTTAAAAAAATGACCACCTTCGCGCGCCCCTTTTAAGCACGTCGCGCCGCCCCAGGGTGCGCGCCCCACAGGTTGAGAACCGCTGCCTTAGGGTGTTGGTAACGCTAGAGCAGTAATCCAATAATCAAACATTCAGGACCTATGAAATGTGTCTGTTTGGTACTAAGAAACGGCATGTATGTGTGGTTTTGTTTTCTTGTTCAGACTTCCTTTGTTGATTGCCTCATAGAACAGACTCATCCAGAAATTGAAGGAGGTTATGACAGGGATGTAAGTATTAACTTTGTGAAAAGATTTGAAATCTTGGTTAATTTGTGTTTGTTTGTTTAAATTTATGTGTTGTGTAGAACATGTAGTAGTTTCACTGGATATGTATGTTCTTTTTAAGACTTTCTAAAAATTTCTTTATCAGAGCAAGCTTGTCTTGAGTATTGAGCTTCATAGCAATAGGAGTAGCATTTAACACAATTTGCAGAAAAGGCAGATGGAACTGAATGTTGTTTCATATCATTAAAAAGAAAAACCCGTTTCTCTTAACTTTGCTAGATGATCTGACTATTAGGAGCTTAGGGGTTACAACTGCACATTATCCAAATAATTGCCCCTGATCATTGGGGTTAGCAGCCCTTGTCACTAGTGACCCCAGCAGCTTTCACCCTAGGCCACTATAATAAGCTCAGAAAAAGATAGTTTGGTAGTCTTTTCATGCAGAGTAGGGAGGGCTGGGAGTGCGATTTTGCAGGACTGGTTAAGCACAGGTGTAAGTTGCCAACTTTAAAGTTAAATAATAAATAAATGGCCGTGTTTCATGCTCTGAAATTTATAGAAATATTGTCTCTACCTACTAGAATCTAACACTCGGGAGGCTTTAAAGAGCTTCTAATAGTTGGGTGTAGAAGAATGACAATTTACAATAAAAATTTCTGGAAATTTTAACACCTTTATGTAATTTAATCAGCACAAAGAGGGCCTATGTAAACTTTCATAGTGGTTTCCAAAGAAGCGCAATAAGAAAACTGTTTATAGTTTGGCGTTAAATCTTTTGTACTCATGAAAGTTAGGATTAATTAATCTCTTTAAATTGTTGGTCTGACATTTAATAACTATTTTGTTTTGTTTACAGATGCGATACACAGACATTTTGTTTACTGAGCAAGAGGTAAGCGCTACTCAGATGAGATCAAAATATAAAATGTTTTTTTCTGATGTAGATGCAAAATGTTTTGTTTCATGTATTTTTCTAAGAAGCCATTAAAGATTCATGAATAATGTATACTGTCATAGAGAAGCCTGCACAAACTGGACTTCCTAAAAGCATTTTGTGCTTATGTTTTGCAGAGAGGGGTCAGCATCAAATCTACACCTGTCACCTTGGTGTTGCCTGACACTAAAAACAAATCTTTCTTGATCAACATCTTTGACACTCCTGGTGGGTTTGTATTTTGTCTTATGAAATTATTTTATAAATGATTGCACAGGTGCAGTAATAATCTTCTTCATTTAGAAATGGTAGTGTTGAATGCTAGAAGTGTAAATGAGATGCTGGATAATATCTTTCATTAATCATTTTTTCCCCCACATTGTAGGGCATGTTAATTTCTCTGATGAAGTCACTGCTGCCTATCGTTTGAGCGATGGTGTTGTTGTCTTTGTGGATGCAGCAGAAGGGGTAAGAATAAACTGTTTTATTTTGTTGATGTAGGAAAACTCAAGCAGATTAGAAACAGAACAATAAACTTGTTTATAGTTGCCTGTTGTAAACTAAGCTAGTCTTTTGATAATTATTGGTGTTATCATGGTTTGCTTTTATGCTATTCATGCATGTCAAAAGTGGTGATGCTGCATTAGATAGTAACATAGCAAGTGCTTGGAGATGTTGATGTTTTCCTAGCCATCTAATGACAATATTTGGAAAATGTGTTAAATGTTTTGTAGCTGGAGAAATTCCACATCTTCATGCTTTGGAGAAACCATTAGTCTAGAACTTTCTTGAAGAACTCTATTGTAACCTTGATAATTTCATATTCATTTATCATTCTATCTATCTATTCCTCTTCGTGCATCAGGTTGCACATAAGGCCTCAACCAGAGTCCGCCACCGATGTCGATCGGCTGAAACCCGCTCTAGGTGACCCCATGTCCAGCCCTTTCCTTTCATCTCCCTTTCCACTGTTCTTCTCCAAGTTTCCTTTGGGCGGCCTCGTTTTCTTCGGCCGTCTGGAGTCCATCGTAGGGCGACTCTGGAAAGGTCTGCTGTCTGCTGGCGGAGCACATGTCCAATCCATCGCCAACGCCTTCGTTGAACCTGCGTGGTGATGGACTCGGTTTCAGTTCTTCGGTGGAGTTCTTCGTTGCTGATGGTATTTGGCCAAAAGATGTTAAGTATGCGCCTGAGGCATCTGTTTTGGAAGACGTCAAGCTTGTTACTGATGGTTTTGGTCATCTTCCAGGATTCTGATCCGTAAAGGAGGTGCTGATCACATTTGACTTGAAGATTCTCAGTTTGATCTTCTGGCTGATGTTTTTGCCTTCCATGTGCTCCTGAGTGAGGCGAAGGCCTGGCTGGCTTTCGCCAGTCGGGCTCGAATCTCCACCTCCGCATCCCCGGTGTTTGACATTTTGGACCCAAGATAGGTGAAACTGTCAACTTCCTCAATCTCTTCTCCATTTAGTTTGATGCCGTCTTGGACTCTGGCGTCACTCTCATACTTTTCGTTTTCTTTGTGCTGACCTTCAAGCCAAGGTTTCCAGCTGTTTCTGAGAAGGCCTTTGTTTTTTCATGCATGTCTTGGTGGCGGTGTGACAGCAGGGCAATGTCATCAGCAAAGTCCAAGTCTTCCAGCGTTGTTGTTGCTGTCATAGTCATGGTCCATCTGATCCCTCTCCTCTCACTGTCGGTGGAAGTCTTCATGATCCAGTCCATGGCCAGGATGAAAAGGAACGGCGACAGAATGCAGCCCTGCTTCACCCCGGTACTGACGTTGAAGG
This sequence comes from Pomacea canaliculata, assembly GCF_003073045.1. NCBI lineage: Eukaryota > Metazoa > Mollusca > Gastropoda > Architaenioglossa > Ampullariidae > Pomacea > Pomacea canaliculata. The sequence goes on from NC_037594.1 coordinate 32,863,333, forward strand.
GGTCTGTGAGCTCCGTGTCACAGACAACCTGGGATTTGAAATCGCTGTACAGCATTGCAATGACCTGAACAAGTTTTGCAGGGACTCCGTAATGCCTCAGGATCTTCCATAAGGACTCGCGGTGGATGCTGTCAAAAGCCTTCTCCAGGTCGATGAAATTGATGTACAGCGGTGTGTTCCATTCATTGCTCTGCTCCAGAATCTGTCGCAGAATGAAGATGTGTTCGGAGCAGGATCGCCCAGGACGAAATCCTGCTTGCTGTGGTCGGAGGTCTTTCTCAAGAGTTGCCGTCAGTCTTGACAAAACAATCTTGCTGAAGACCTTGCTGGTGAGGGAAAGAAGTGTTATGCCCCTCCAATTATTGCAGTCTCCAAGATCTCCTTTCTTGGGTAACTTGAAGATGAGCCCTGTCTTCCAAGCAACAGGGAGCTGCCCTGATTCCCAAACTTGCTTGAAGATTTCAGTCAGCTTGGGAGCTGTCACATTCACATCTGCTTTCAACATCTCTGCTGTTATTCCATCTGCCCCTGGTGCTTTGCCACTCTTCATTGTCTTGACTGCTGCTGTCACTTCTTCCAGGCTTGGTGGGTCTGTGCAGATGTCAAGGTCTATAGCTGCTGGCTGGATGTCTGCAAGCTGAGGGGATCTGGTCTGTTCAGAACCGACTCAAAATGTTCCTTCCAGCGCTGTAGTTTTTCTGCCTCTCCTCGATGACATTACCGTTCACGTCTTTCACTGGCACATCACTGTTCTTAAACCCGTTGTTTAGCTGTTTGTTTATCTTGTACAGTGTCTTCAGGTCATTTTTACTTGCTGCATTTTCTGCTTCATCTGCCAGTTTCTCTATGTGTCTCTTTTGTCGGTTCTTGCCATCCTCTTTACCTCTTTGTTTAGTTTTGCATATCTTTGTCTGAGTTGTTCTTTCAGGCGTTCAGATCTGGTGCTGTTGATTCTTTGTTTGGCTGACTTTCTCTCTTCTATCTTCTTCCATGTCTCTTCTCTGATCCACTGTTCTTTCTTTTTCCGTTGGAAGCCCAGTATTTTCTCTCCTGATTCCTGTAAGACTCGATTGAAGTCGTCTAAGGTCATCTCTTGTTGGTCTCCTAGTGCTTGGAACCTGTTCTTTACTTCCATAGCAAAGGCCCTTTCGATGACTGGATTTTCAGTTTGCCAGAGTCCACTCTCTGCTGACGTGCCTGTTTTCCTCGTGATCGACGTAGCTTCAGAGAAACTGTGGCTATCACAAGAGTGTGGTCACTGGCAACGTCTGCTCCTCTGTAGGCTCTAACATCTTGAAGTGAGCTCCTCCATTTTCGGTTGATGATGACATGGTCTATCTGGTTCTTTGTGGTCCCATCTGGATGTCCATGTTGCCTTGTGGATGTCTTTGTGTGGGAAGAGTGTGCCACCAATCAGTAGGTTGTTTTCTTCACAAAAGTCTGCCAGTCTCTCTCCGTTGTCATTGATGGTTCCGATTCCATGTTTGCCCATGACATGCTCCCTGCAGGTGTTGTCACTTCCCACCTTGGCATTGAGATCGCCGACGATGAGCAACATGTCATGGGCTGGAACGCTCTCTGAGGCTGCTTGGAGCTGATCGTAAAAAGCATCCTTGTCTTCTGCCTCAGAGTCATTTGTTGGTGCATAGCAGGCTAGCACTGTCAGCTTGGTGTACTTTGAATGGAATCTTGCTCTCAAAAGCCTAGGTCCATAAGGCTTCCATTCCAGCAGTGCCTTTTCCGTTTTCTTGTTGAGGAGTAGAGCTACTCCTTCAGAGTGCTGAGCGTCTGATCTTCCTGAGAACAAGATGGTATGTCCTGACGCTAGTCTCCTCTTTCCCGTGCCGGTCCATCTGACCTCACTGACTCCCAGGATGTCCAAGTTGTAGTTGTCAAACTCTTTGACTAGTTGGAGCATCCTGCCAGTCTGGTACAAGGTCTGCACGTTCCAGCACCCACCCTCAACTTTTGCCTCGGCTTCAGTAAATCCACTGTCGGGGCGCCAGCTCCCTTTCGGTTTGGCTGTCGTCCGTCATTAGTCCAGTCACCTGGTGTGCTTCATTACCTCCGCCATCTGTAACGAGTTCTCTGGTTTAGTTTCTGTAACATACTTTTTTTACATGGTGGGGTTGTTAGCCCTACCACAACCTAATTTACCTCTAGGTGAGGTGTCCACCTTAGTCGCCTCTTACGACATGCCTGGCTGGATGGCAGGGACCCTATTCTTACAATGCTTGCTAGGCAAGCATACCCCGGGGTCCCACAGGGGTCATTTATCATTATTGTTTACTTAATCATTAATATGTTGTTCCTTTGTCAGGATGAAAGGGCAGTTCAGTGGTGCAACGGTTAGTTGCAGTAAAGATTGGCTGTCCTGGATTCAGCTCTCATTTCGGGCATGCTATTCTTTCTCTGCATGTGGCATCTGTTTACAGGACTGGCTGCCTTGCCATGATATAGCCTTAGTTGCTGGCTCAACAAAAAACACCACTCTTCCCTTCCGTACCTTGTCAGGATGACAGAAGCCTTAGCATCAGTATTGCAGTTGATGACAGAAAATTAGTGTTTCTACTGTTAATTGATGCTAGATCTTTTTGTCTCTTCTTTTAGGTAATGCTGAACACTGAGCGACTGATCAAACATGCCCTCCAAGAACGTCTCGCACTTACACTTTGTATCAATAAAATAGATCGTCTCATCCTGGAACTGAAGCTGCCCCCAGCTGATGCCTACTTTAAGCTTCGCCATATCATTGATGAAGTCAATGCCATCATTAGGTTTGTCATCACAGTTAGCACATTAGCTGATTGGCTTTGATATATGGGGCCAGGAACAAAATCTCAAAGGGCTTGAAGACTAGAGGACTAATCACAGTAAACAGATAATGTTACAGCTTTGTGTGAGGTGTAAAGTACTATGTATCAGCTCTTGGAGATTTAGTAGACATTAATCCCAACTCACATTCCTCCACCCCCACCCCCACCACAATATCGCTGTACAGTTTCTTGTTTGTTCACGTAAACTAGTTCATTTTATCGTCCCTTTTTGATGAGAAATAAAATCTTTTACCAGATATTTTCATAAGCAATCAGATCTATTTTTACAGTGTGACTAAGGATGCTGGTAAAATTAAGAAAAAACTATGCCAGTGATTATATTATCTGATAATTTATCATGCTCTCTTTCTCTTCACAAATACTTGTACGTATTGGAAACATGGCTGAAAATTTGCAAGAGATTTAAGTTGGATTTGTTGTTGTGTTCTGTGCATAGCATGTATGCAGAGGATGAAACATCACAGACGGTTTCCCCTGTCCTGGGCAATGTGTGTTTTGCCAGCTCCTACTATCGCTTCTGCTTCACCCTCAAATCCTTTGCACACATTTATGCTGACTCTTTTGGTAAGTTGCTGCACAATTAAGCATACCCCTACTTAGTAAAGGAAACAAAAACTGCCCTTTTAAAAATATTTTTAATCTGACCATCTGCATTTACACCCTGCATTTACAGCTAGTGCTGTATGACTAGTATGACTGCATATTCATGTCTGAGTGTTGGAATAAGCAGTGCAGTATATGATTTCTGCTAAAGATGAAGAAAAACAAATGTAAAATCAGGTGTTGGACATAGTCTTTTTCTAGTTTATCAGATGTTTTCTAGGCTATTCATATATTGTCTCTGAGCCTTGGGTTATGCTACTGAAAATCTAAAAAAAAAAAAATCAAGGCTTTCATTGGACAAGCTTTTACTACGTTGCCCTGTCAAAATTGTTCCTGCAAAATATTTAGCTGTTTTGCTTTTTGACACTTCATAATCTGTCCTTCACTTTCGAAACTGAACTTGCTGCAGGTGGCATCAATGAGAAAAAGTTTGCTGAGCGTTTGTGGGGAGATGTCTACTTCAACAGTAAGACGTATGTACTGCATATTTGTTTTCCTTGCCCCACTCAGTATTAAGATTTAAACAAGCTGCATTAAAAAATTGTTCCTTGAGGTTAATGGTACATTTGTAGTTTTTCAAGCTGCAGTTGCTTTCTTCGGTCTCTTTTTTTCTGTGCACATTCATTGTGCTAGGAGAAGAAACAGAAACAGAAAAATATGTTTGACACACAACATTATTGATGAAATAAAAATTGATTCCCAGCTGGGATCACTGTGGGGATTTCATACACTCATGTCTAGGCTGGTTTTTCTCTGGCTACTCATGTTTTCTGCAACATGTTATGGGTCTTTGTTTGGGGATTTTTTCCTGTCCAGAAATATACTATAAGAACTTACTTTTTGTTGATGTGCCTGTCATCTAGTCTATGTACAAGTTGTTTTGTCTAAAGTCATTTCACTTATACTTACAATTTCCATGATGCTGTCAAAAACTTCAAGTGAGGTTTTTACCATGCAGAGTATTTAAAATTGAAAGTGAATGAAAGATGCTTTTTTTAAAGTTATTTGGAACTGAATCTTCACTTATGTTCACTGTTCACAGGCGAAAATTCAGCAAGAAACCATCCCATAGTACCTCCCAGAGATCATTTGTTGAGTTCATTCTTGAGCCACTATACAAAATTTTTGCACAAGTAAGCTTGAAATTTTGTTGGATTAATTACAGTTAGTTACAGTTGTCATATTAGTGTAGGGAAGAAGAATTTATATCACACATTTCTCCACTGTAGAGCGAACTCAGTTTGCTTTACACAAATAAAAACAAGTAACATTGACAATACAGATTCAAAATGAATAGCACACCTTCAAGCACAGATCATATAAACAAACAATTATACAGAGACATAGTGACAGAAATACAAGGCATCTAAAGGATGGGCAGTCATGTTGAGGTGAACTTTAAAGTGCTGTGTTGAACTATTTGAAACATGAATCTCAGCAGGCACTGAGTAGTTTGTGCACACAACTTGAGATGTCCAGTGCAAAGTGTTAATGCTTGTCCGAATGGGACAAAGATGAGCAGACACATGGTTATCCTTGTCTGACATGCACGCACATTGCTGGTAGAAATTTATCAACATAGTAGCAGAACAGTGCTTGAGAAATCTGAGGGTTTCAGTCTATGCTGCTGACACATGGAGATCCAGAATTTTAAATGTAGAGACCAAGTAAATCAAGTAGTTCAAAAATTAAAGTGTGAAGTAAAGAAGATATGACTGTAGAGACCATTAGTTCATGAGAACAAGCTGGTGGAGGCATAAAACATAATCCTGAAGAGAAGCAGGCAGCTGAACAAAAATACAGATGAACAGTTTATATAAGAATGACGAAAATCACTGACAAAGGCAGAGAAAAGATAAACAATGAGATAAAATGAGAGATGAAGAAGTAGTTACCCTTGAGCCAGCTAGGCAAAGGGATTTCACTGTCATCAAGAATATCTATGATCATAAGAAAGTTGGTGACATTTTAACAACAGCAGAGTGTAAAATGGGTCTGATGTAGGTAGAATTATGCTTAAACATTTTTATACAGGATATAGAAAATAGAGCAATAGGCTGAAAGCAGTTGTGGTTAAAGGTCAGTGGTTACAGTTTAGGAGAAATATAAGAATTGTCTTGTTCTGTGTTGACCAGGTTGTTGGTGATGTGGATGAATGCTTACCTCGTGTATGTGATGAACTGGGGGTCCACTTGACCAAGGAGGAACAAAAGCTCAACATCCGGCCTTTGCTGCGTCTTGTTTGTCGACGTTTTTTTGGAGACTTTACTGGTAATGTAAAAGATAAGGATTTAATCTTTTGAAAAGGCAAGAAGTTATCCTTTTTATCTTAGGTTTGGATTATAATAAAATTTCTATAAAAAACTTATTTGAAGTTGTTTTAGGTGCATAAAAACAACAACAGCAATAGGATGAATATGTTATAGAACAGAGAATTTACCAAATTACGCAACTATTTATTGTAATTTACAGGGTTTGTGGACATGTGCGTGGAGCATATATCATCACCTGTATCTAATGCTCGCTCAAAGGTTGAACATGCCTATACTGGACCTTTGACCTCAGAACTAGCTGAGGAGATGTGCCTTTGTTCAGCAGATGTGAGTTGTTTGCTGAGATCTTTAATTAATTCTACTGGTTCTTACAAGATCTGGAGAGGCCTCTAACTGTTGGTATTCTTGTTAGGACTTATTTTTTTTTAATTTTATTTTTTTAAGCTTCTGTGTTCCAGGTGATTTTTTTATTGTTGTTGTTACTCACATCTATTATTTTTGTACAGGGTCCACTGGTCATTCACACAACCAAGCTTTATCCAACACAGGATGGTACTAGTTTCCATGTCTTTGGACGTGTTATGAATGGGACATTGCATTCCAATCAAGAAGTTCGAATATTGGGTGAAAATTATACACTGCAGGATGAAGAGGACTCTCGCTTTGGACAGGTTGGACGGCTGTGGATTTCTGAAGCCAGGTACTTAGCTTGTAAAGAGGAACAATACTTTTTCTGAAGAAATCAAGATATATTTAAATGATATACTTTTAGAAAATGTTAAAACTGTAGCCCAAACACTGAATAGATGTTGTAAGAGATCAAATGGTAGCTGAACAGACATTTTAAGAGAGAATATACATACGTGGTATGTTTGTCACAGAACTCTGAAGCAACTGAAAAAATATACTTGCTACTGTGATTGTGGGAACATGTGTGTGTAGGTGTATAGTAGAGTTAAAAACCATTTAGAGAGCTTAAATGCCTACAGCTAATAATATGAAGAGGATGGCTAAAAGATGAGGAAGAAAATTAACACTGTTCCTTGAATATGCATAATGACAGTCCTTTATTCGGTGGCAGTTGATAGTTGTATATCTGATATTTATTTTGCAGGTATAAGGTGGAGGTGAACCGAGTGTCAGCTGGCAACTGGATACTGATGGAAGGCATTGACCAGCCAGTGGTCAAAACATCCACCATCACAGACATGACACCACACGAAGAGGTTAGTAGGTTTTCCTGTGCAAATTGCTTGATGACAGAGGGATGTTATATACTAAGATAGTGACAATAAGAATGACCAACCTTATAAATCCTTATGGGCAATTTTAACTTGGGAAATGTGCTTGGTTATGAAAAAAAATAGCAAATTAAAAAACATGCTATCAAACATCTTCGACACAGGAAACATATAAGTCCGTATACTTTAAAGAATGATTTCCAGTCCCTGGAAAAAGTATTTGGAAAAAAAAAACTGTTGACACAAGTTTTTGAGTTATTCTTAATGGCAAGGAAGAAGAAACTTTTTTTTAGAGATGCTGGATGACTGGGTGGATTGGAAGAATGAAGTTTGTCATAGAAAAAGTCTGAAATTTGTTTCTCTGATATTGATGTGGATCATGAAAAACATTTTTAAAGCAAACCTACATCATCACATACCGATGCATTTACACAACCAGAATTTCATCTCTGGTTGAGCAGCTGGACCTGTGAGGGTACAGATTATTTCATATGCCTATTACTCCTACATCCAGGCATAGCACAATGTTGTCTGAACTTAATAAAACAAATTCTCATGCTAGGACACGTTCTGGTATGGATGAACTACTGGAAGCTCTTTTGACAATTTACTGATCATAAAAAGAAGCAAAGCCCTTCTACTTGACACCAATGACCTCAAAACAACATGGACAAAACTATTTTGTCATGGAGAGACATATTGCTGAACTATCATTCAAACGAACAAGAAACTTTCAATGAAAGACATAAAAATTGCTTGAGATAGCTGTGTAGGCTGAAAAACAATTCAGTGTGCAAAGAAGGTTTATTGTTTGTTGACCATGTGTAATGGTATGTTAGTGTTTACATCCAACTTAAGCTGGCAATCACAAATAGTCTCTTTGGTACCTAAAGGAGTCAAAAATCTCAACAGGTTTTTTGTGTATTTTGCTGAGAACAACACTATCTTTTATTTTTCTTCAGTCTATGCTCATCCCTTGAGTCTTAATCTACATTCAGTTTAAGAAAATTCTAATCATAGCAAGGTACAAAATTTAATAAGGCATTGCCATGATCTTGATTGCTTATTTACCCTCAACAGAGTAAATAGTTTGGTATCATCTAAAATTTAAGAAGATTAAATGAGTGTTGTACATCCTGAATTTATAAAGTGCAGGTCATGAATGTGTGGTAACAATTATACTTGTAGTCTTTGGGATACTGGCAGTAATATAGAGTTAGGTATGTGTTTGTGAGGGCACATATATTTACCACAGAGCTGCTCTAAAGTTAAACACCTTTATGAAACTGTGGCAAAGCATTTTAGGGCACAGCAGTAGGATTACTGTGATTGAAACAGAGTTTTGGAACATATGGAAATGGTTGTATCTGACTGGTTGGCAGATTCTAATTAGTGCTATGGCTATGTGTTATTAATTCCAAGTCTGAAAATGAGGACTGCATGTAAATCAGATTATGGATTTAAGTTTATTGAATGATTGCAGGTTTACATCTTTCGACCACTCAAATTCAACACAGGCTCAGTGATGAAGATTGCAGTGGAACCAGTCAATCCATCGGAGCTACCTAAAATGTTAGATGGCCTGAGAAAGGTCAACAAGAGTTATCCTTTGCTGACCACAAAGGTAAGTTAGTAGCACATCATAGAGCTGCATGGTTGTAAAACAAGTTGAAGGGCTAAGACATGAGAATTGCCTGCCAGTTAGTGATTTATAATGGTCAAGTCTCTTTATGGCAAATGTATCTGTGAAACAGGTGGAGGAGTCAGGTGAGCACATAGTGCTCGGCACGGGGGAGCTTTATCTGGACTGTGTGATGCACGACTTGCGCAAGATGTACTCAGAAATAGGTGAGCTTTGTCTCAACTGTGTGATGCTTGATTTGCAAGATGTACTCTGAGGTAGGTGAGCTTTATCTGAACTGTGTGATGTGTGACGTGCATAAGATGTACTAAGGTAGGTGAACTTTACCTGGACTGTGATGCATGATGTAAGATATACTCTGAGATAGGTGAACCAATGAAGTCTAGAAGTAAACATGTTGCAGTAACTTGTACCTTTTGATGCCCAGCATTTTCAAATTGCTGGTGGAGACTGGTAATGAAGAAATATAGCAAATCAGTAAATATGAAGAAATATGTTTCTGCAAAGTCAGTTTGAATTATTAAAGTAGTTTGCACTGTATTGTACGTTAAAAAATAAGATATATAAAGAGAGAAGTGTGAAATTGACAGTTATTTGTTAACATCTTTTTATCATGCATTTAGCATGGCAGTGAAGGTGTTTTTGTTTTATATGATGAAATCAAGAAACAGGGAGAGCATATATTCATCTTTCACATCTTTTGAGGAAGCTAACTGCTGTGTTGCAGACATCAAAGTTGCTGATCCAGTGGTGTCATTTTGCGAGACTGTTGTGGAGACATCCTCTTTAAAATGCTTTGCTGAAACACCCAACAAAAAGTAAGAAATTTCAGTGGTTTTTGATGTGCCATTAGCAGGACTTTTGCTTATTATTTTAAGGCAAATTTCAGCAAAAAGAGTTTTACAAAATTTTTTGTTTGAATTAATGAGGAGGTTTGTTCGTTTTTAGGATCTTCAACAGAATGCCATAAATGTATTTTTTTCATTATCTTGTGGGAAAAGTAAAGTGTCAGCAAAACATTTACTGAAACTGATAAGACTGAGAAATATGGAATGTCAAGTAGAGCAGGATTTTTACTAGATGTGAATAATGCAGACTTCGTCATTTTGTTGGACAATTTTTTCCTACAGGAACAAGCTGACCATGATCGCAGAGCCTCTAGAGAAGGGCCTGGCAGAAGATATTGAGAATGAAGTTGTACAAATCTCATGGCCCAGAAAAAAGCTTGGAGAATTTTTCCAGACTAAATATGACTGGGATCTGCTGGCTGCCCGATCAATCTGGGCCTTTGGTCCTGATGCTACAGGACCTAATATTCTAGTAGACGATACTTTGCCTTCAGAGGTATGCTTTTTTTGGTCCATTTTTGTATAACAGACCTGCCTACTGTAAGATTTTCCCATCTGCTACGGATATCCACCTCACAATACAGTGTATTAAAATTAAATCGAACTGAATTTTCTGTTTTAGTTACCAAAACACTTTTTTGTGGGGGTCAATTTATTCAAAGCTACAGTCATGCCTTAAGTAAGAATTTCTGGCCATGTATATTCTTAGCGAACACTTTCTGTGGTGGCTATTTTGTTTAATTTTTATATTGAAGTGGGTAAAGCACAGCAGTTAGGAGAAGATTGCTATAGTGAGCCTAAAGATGAAACACATCATGACCATGAAGTGCAATATTTTTAAGGTTTGCATGTGCAAGATTTCGCTTGCAGCATAGCAGTGATGGTTGTCAATGAAAACATTGTGATTCTTGTTGCTGACAAAAGGCCAACTGAAAATTGCCATTTGTGGAGGAACTTATTGGAGTAGTCAGATCTTTTATAATTTTCTGTCTTGCAGATGAATGACTGTTTGTTTTGTATTTTTAGGTGGACAAAAATTTGCTGAGTGCTGTGAAAGACAGCATAGTTCAAGGTTTCCAGTGGGCCACAAGAGAAGGTCCCCTCTGTGATGAACGTAAGTTTGTGAAGTCTTCTTCCCCATCACCCCTAGGAAAGACACTGTGCTGCAGTCTAGTGGTGACAAGCTAAATAAGATAGTGACATCTTCCTAATTGTCTTTCTTTATAGCTATCTACTTTATTTGGAATTTCATGTTTTGTGCCATAATTTATTTGAATTGTGAAATTTTACTTTCCAAAAGTTTGGACATGAAGGTTTCTATATTTTAAAGACAGTGGTTACTTTTAGTCACTTGGAAGATTTGACAGGGAAAAGACAGAAATAAGAGCACTAATTAGGTAGGATAATAGTCCGGTCTGGTATCTCCTTGACAAAAATTATATATTTTTTTAGCATTGTTTATTATTTTTTGATGAAGAGTAATGTCCCTTCACCTAACTGGCTAGAGAGGATTAGCTCTCGTCACTTTTCATCTTTTCCAGTTAATCTGAGTGAAGTTTTGTGTGCAATATTGATCTGTGCATCTATAATGCAATTTCATGTATTCCTGGGTTAATTTTGTTGTCTACACCACTTTTCTTCGTTATATAAAATAACTTTATTATTGTTTAATATTACAGCAATTCGCAATGTCAAGTTCAAGATTCTTGATGCTACAATTGCTGGTGAGCCCATTCATCGTGGTGGTGGTCAGATCATCCCAACAGCCCGCCGAGTGGCATATTCAGCTTTTCTTATGGTGAGAAATTTCTCTTCTAAACTTTAATTTAAAATGTAAACTAAAATTTTTATAAAATTGCATTTAGTGACAATGTGTCTGTTAAGGTGAATGTAAGTGAGCAAGGAGTGTGACTCATAAAGTGTCAAATGCATGAGTGGTTCAAATGTATAACTGTAAATTTCATCTATTGAGCAAACCTGTAGAAATTTACTATAATGATTGTGATGTTTATGGACAGGCTACTCCTCGCATGATGGAGCCCTACTGTTTTGTAGAAGTTATGGCCCCTGCTGACTGTGTTTCTGCTGTTTACACTGTCTTAGCCAAAAGAAGGTAAGATTCGAAACTACCATTTAAAAGCTAAGAAAATTATTTAAATTGTATAATTTGTACCTGAACCATAAATCCCAAAAGACCAAGTGGTTATTTATGCTGGTTTAAGTCTTACAAGTTTATGATCTTTATCATAAGATAAAAACAATAGATTTGCAAAACAATAGATAAGAATGAAAACTTTGCTTTTCGGCTTAATGAAATAAAGAAATACCAGGTAATCAGAAATGCAACCATTGTGTTTGGTCAGGGGTCATGTGACGCAGGATGCCCCAGTGCCTGGATCACCTCTTTACACCATCAAGGCATTCTTACCTGCTATCGACTCTTTTGGGTTTGAGACTGACTTGCGCACTCACACCCAGGGCCAGGCCTTCTGCTTGTCTGTCTTCCATCACTGGCAGGTATGCATTTTGTTTGAGCTCTTCTTCTTGTAGCCATCCATGTCTTATAGCCTGAACTCAATCAGAGCTTATTCTGCTCTAATTGACACATCGTTTCTTGCCCTTTGAATGTGTATATCCGTTTTTCTCCACTTGTTTGAGCACCTGATCTAATGTGAGCTAGCCAAGCATGTTAACACTGTCTGCTTCTTGATAATGCCTGGCTTGTAGGATTTCCTACAAGCTGTCAGCACAGACATAATTTACTTTCTATCAGCTTTATTTCTGCCCAGACTAAGGTTTGGGTATCTTCTCCTTCTCAACTGTGTGTTGTCAGACACTGAATGTGACGGCCCAGACAGTGGCAGCTTGTTATATTTTGTGTCTTTTTAAAAAAAAAAAAATGTTTATTAATGCCATTGCATATTTTTGTGACATAATTGCAGATTGTACCTGGTGATCCCCTAGACAAGAGCATTGTCATCCGTCCTCTAGAGCCACAGCCAGCCACTCACTTAGCCCGCGAGTTCATGATCAAGACTCGGCGTCGCAAGGTAGTCAAATGGTTATATTTTGTATTTGTCTAATATGTTGCCTTGTGTATATATATGTCATAAACGAGCTGTTAGTTTTATGAGCAGTTAGATTTCCACACGAATCTGATATCTGTTGTGAAATGGTGCTTTGTGTTCAGGGATTGAGTGAGGATGTCAGCATCAACAAGTTTTTTGATGACCCTATGTTGCTGGAGCTGGCCAAGCAAGATGTCTTACTCAACTATCCAATGTAGGGCATGAGAGTGAAGAGCAACAGATTCTGTTGGGCATCTGATGGTGCTGATCCTGGTGTGCAGACAGACATGTTGCGGACTTACTAGTGCAAAAGTCAAGCAGACCTTTGCTGCAGACATTTTATACAAACTTGAAATGCACAGCTTCTGTTGAAAGTGGACTCAACAATTGCTGGGTGTATTGTTTGTATTTTTTAATATCAATAGCAAGAATACTAAATCATTTCTATTCTGTTGAATCTTCTAAGATTTGCATTAGCATCAGCTGCATACCTTTTGAAGAAAAAAAAAATGAAGCAATGTGCATTGTGAGTGTGTGTGTATAAGAGAGAACAGGAGTTTGTGCCGTGTTATGTATATGCATGCACAAGTGTGGTGGTAGTATGAAATTTTGCCAGAGACCATTAAATGTTGAAAACATGTTTAATAAATTTCAGTTCTGTCAACTTAGTTAAAAAAATTCATGTGCTTCTCTGTGTGTGTGTGTGTGCGCATGTGCATGCATTTATTGGTTGCATTGTGCATGTGGGTTCATGAATACTTTTAGAATTTTAAATCAAAACTTTATGCCAACATTTAGCCTTGTACATACAACAGATCTTCAGTTCAATGTTTGGTTAATGTAATAGCTAGGTCACATTAAACAGCATTAGAGACCTTATTCACTAAACAGTCATTTAAAGAAAGGTACATTACTGAAATATCTTATGTGTGCAAGCCTTTTGTTGTGGTAGATGCTGACAGTTGGGGTTGGGTTTATGCTGTGTGGAGGATGGTAGGGGATTTCTCAAGTGTCCATGATCACTGTGTTGCTTGTTTGTCAGTCATAGCTGATTGATTTCGGCTTTTAGATATGTGCAGGTATATGTCTGAAAGCACCTGGGGTTGCCACCACTACAGCAGCAGTGTAATGAAGCAGGCCCACAAAAATGTGATACATTTTGCAAACAATAGATAAGATCTGGGTTGGAGTTTGAAAAATGAGTAACATTTCCGCTTCGGTGGAAACCGTGTCCGGTGCTATTGTCTTACTAGAATGGTCTTGTGTTGCTGCGGCCCCAGGCCCTGCCACGGTGGTGGGGAGAGAAGTGACACGCTTGAGTGCACCAGGGGCAGCTAACAACATGCGCACACGCGTGCCGTGCAATTTCCTGTAATTACCTCCCCACTTCATTGTTAGTCTCGCCGGACGTGAATCGCTCGACGGCTTCTCCGGACAAAGCTCCCCAATATGTCGCTTGCTCTTGTTCTGGCTGGATGTTGAGCTGGACGCCATGAGAAATAGCGATGTCACAGGCGAGATAAATACTCATGTACACAGTTTGTTAGGGATGAATGAAGCAGATGAAAGCTAGATTCGTGCTGAGGAAAACGTCATTATAGAAGAATATTGGAACAATCATGTTAGCCATTATTGTGCTTCATCCCTTGATCAAAAACTCTGAGAATATGAACAGTAATAATATTAACAGTAAGAGTAATAATGAAACTGCGTTTCACAGGCAAGAAAATACTCGGCAATAAAGGAAACGCGGGCGTATTTTTAATTGTGTGTATGTAAGACTTCCTGATGTGTGTGTATATATATAGTGTGTGTGGTGCATATGTGTAGTGAGGGTAAGACTGTGGGTGGTGTTATGAGATGGCGATGGCATCGATGCATAGCTAAACCATGACAAACTAAAAGCCAAGAGAATTATTTCGTTCTTGGAAACTACGAACGAGTACTTCATTGTGTACGTTCGTTCTTTTTCTGAAATCCCGTCCCTCTCTCACAGTGTCGTGTTTATAGTAAATTCTCACTTAAACTTGTTCCGTTATAAGGTTGAGGGTATTTTGGTCGCATCACTATCATGTATTTTGCAGATTTTTGTCTGGGTGCTTCGGTTTCTTATTATATAAGCTTGGTGATGTTTTTGTTCTTGTTTAGGTGTGAGAAAGCTATATTATAAATACTACGAGAAAGCAACAAAATACTCTGAGAAAGCTATAGAATACATAGTGTGAGAAAGCAAAAAATCCTGTCCTAACTGGGGAACTTACCAAGGCAACGAGAAGCTTTAAACTGAGTTGTATCTCTTTTCCATACTGTGCACGGGACTTGCGCCGCAAATAAATTACATCTTTCTCTCTCTCCATCGGTCAAGGCCGTTGCTTCACTCCAGTTCGCTCACTAATCTCAGACATGGAGCGAATGCTTTGAACTGTTATGACTAATCTCAGTGGACTTTATTTAAATCACCCCGAAGACGAGAGTAAATTAAAAACCGTATTACACGGCAGTCAGCTCGAGCAAGAACAACTAAAGGCCGCGATAATGCCAGTCAACGCTGGAGGAAACGAGATTTATATAATGATATAGTGGAAACTTTGGCAACCCCCAGTCGACCACAGTGTGCTTGTTTCATTGTATTAAGATACAATGGTCCGAGAAGCCCGCGAAGACTGGCAAGGCGGCGGCCCAAGGTAATACAGTAATTGCGCCGCCAGTCGGTCAGCTTGTAAAGCATATTAATGACCTCGTCGCTGGACGGCACTAAGGAAGCAATTCATCACTTGGCTGTTACCCTGTCGTCCTCATCCACACACACGCCCACTGAACATGTGAGACAGGAGCTTGTAAGCCGCAATCTGCATCATGGCGAGAGAGAGAGACATTGCCTTCAGAACGAAAACGCTGTTAGTCTGCGGTAGAAGCCTTAATCTACCTTTTTGTTAATTGTAGTATTAATATTATTAGCCTAAAAATAGTCACACTTACTGCAGACAGCCTCTACCTCGTGACAGATATTTCCATTAGTTGTGGAACTAGTAATGTCTGATAATAGATGTCTCCAGTAGGTGAATAGCTAGTGTCTCTCTCATGACAGACATTGAAAGACTGTTTTAGGAAGTTGTCATAAAAGGTTATGCATTTTTTGCTGAAATATTTTTATGATGATTGACGTTTTATGTTTAAAAATACTTTACTAAGAACTGGCTAGGTTATTTCCCTCCTAATATGAAAGTAGTTTTGGCTGTGATGTGGCGATCCTCTTTTCTAGAAGACGATCTTTGATCTGTGATCGATTACTTTTGGAAACCGGAAGACAGATTTCCCCAGACATCGAGGCAGACAACTCGCGCCTTTTAGTGCGCTGCCTAATTGTCGTCCCTGTCGGATGTCTACGTGTGCATCTGAAGCTGATGCAATAAGCACGAGCAGTGATGGCGCTGTTGTCAGCTGTTGCTGCTGTTGCTGCTGTTGCTGGACGTCACTTAAATGACGACGAATGTCTGTACATAAACGGGTCTGAACAGCAGCATCTTGTCAAGGCCAGTTATTGTGATATGAAGATGAGTTCGGAGACTTCCATATCCCAGAACAGGAAATCAACTTGTCTTCGTCCCTGACAGAAATAGGGACGGCATGCCGCCATCATGTTTTCCGGAATGTCGCAGAGCTGGTTGGAGGAATGTGGCATTGACGTCACTCTAAACAGCTTTGGAGAAGCGGAAGGAAGAAGGTGAAGGGTGGGCATTTCGCCCCTCCCCGTCTTGATGAGGCGGCTGCTGGCTTTCAACTGATGGCTGTTAAGAAATGAGCATCATGGGAGATAACTGCTCGGCCAGGTGATGTATTCCACAGAAAGTGCCAAGAGAGCAATCAGGTTCTGTCACTTGGAGAGTTTATCTGCTGGCGCATAATTCCGGTGTCTGCCATGTAGTCTCAATGATGTACGTGGGGAGGTGAAGTCGAATTATATACAACAGACATAGTAAATATCAAAATAACTCGTGACGCGAGTTCATGCATAACGCAGCGCCCCAAACACGCGCCACACTTTCAAGCCCTTGTTTTTATCTGCTTGTTTCGTAACAATATGGATTAATTATTGGCGTTAATTGTGCCTGAACTGTCAATCCAACAAAAAAAAATGCAGTGAAAGTAGCTCAGCCGTTCAAGGCCAAGGTAAGGCCAGTTTTATATCTACTGAACGTTTTGCTGCGAAAATCACAGAGCTTTCGTCTTTGGTAAGAAAACGAATTTTGGAATATGTACAGAACATGGCGCTGATTGCCTCTGTCGACATTTCGTGTTCTTTATTGCATTTTTGCACCCAACCTCACATCTTCGCTCGGGGGAGCTCGCGTCGCGAATTTTCCAGACGTGAACATGATCTATCCTTTGTATTTACGATCTGTAGTGGCATAAAAGTGCAGTCAGTTGTAGTGCCTGCCTTGTACTCCAGCGGTCCTTGTGGCCTGAAAATACCTCCACATAGCAGCAGCAGCAACAACAGGAGGAGCAGCAGCAGCATCCATCCTAGAAAAATGAGAGACGTAGAGGGACGAAATGTCTGTTGGATACCTTCAAGGTTCAGGTCCAGGGTAGCTTTCAGCTTTCATGGACCAGGGAATTGCTTTATCATTCTAAAACATTTCTTTCTCCAGCAGGAGATTCTTACAGCGCAACGAGGAAGAGAGTTAAGATTGCTTTTATTCTCTCCCAGTTCTCTGTTTTTCTGAAAAAAAAAAACCAGATTGGTTTGTATGAATCTTGTTTCAGTTTGAAGTTGCAATTGGGATGTAAATGGAATGTTCGGACTGGCTATTTTTGCAATTGTTAGTGATGTCAAGCACAAACCTACACAACAGCATTCAACTTCACGCACACACGCACATACGCACGCATCTCGTTATGTGCGCGTGGGTGTGTGTGTGAGAGAGAGAGTTAAGTGCGCATCAAATATTTATGATCTTTCTTTGCTGTTTCCTTCTGGAGATGTTAAGTTTGGCTTTGTTAGCCCCAGGAAAGCGATGTCTCTCTGTAACTACCACACTTGTTTTACGTGCAAAAATGAGTCCCAGATTATCTCGCCCAAGCTTCTTCAGGAGGAAAATTGGACAGACAAGCGTGAGCCCAACGTTACTTCCGAACAAAAGAAAGTCTTTCTCAATCAGCGCAAGAAATCCGAAACCCGAAACACCAAACACTTGGGAAAAGGGGCTTTTCACGGGGGCTTGAGAAACCGGGGAGAAGCAAGCTGCGAGAGGCAACATTACAGTGTTGTGAGAAAATGATGCGAATGGGGAGAGGTCGGGACGGTGGAGGTGACAGGTGGAGAAGGTCGCAGGACACTGATGCTGATCAAATGAAAGATTGGGGTAGAAGTACTGAGACTGGGTTAGTGAGCAGTCCTCTTGCCAGTGTGATTGTGAGCAGTCCTCTTGCCAGTGTGATTATGACGCCTATATTACCAGTGTAATTGTGAGCAATCCTCCTGCTACTGTCATTATAAGCAAAGCACTAACAACATTGCTGTAGCAAGTTACAGACTCTCATATCTACAAAGTGGAAGATCAAGCCTGTCCGCACCAGTCTCCTCACATTTCTTGTAACTGCTCCCCACCCACTGCGACACCAGGAGTCTGTGTACTCTGTGTCTACATTATTATATGTTGTTACACTCTTGACTATCAGGCCATGAGAGTACAATATGTTGTCTTACATACTTACTTTAGAGCCCTTTACAGCCGAGAGGTGTAGTTCAGACTAAAAGACATACATGTATATTAAACATCATTATGACACAACCTAAGTATTTGACTGCAGGAAAGCAAAGTATTTCTATGCCTCTTTAAATTCTAATTTAAATGAGACTGAGGCAGAGCCGGTTTTTTTTGTTGGAAATGTTCCTTCTTCTTCAATATGAAAGATGTAAAACGGAGTATTTAGGGATTATGTATGCGTGATAAAGTATATTCTTACCTTATGAATCTAACTTTGTATAGTATTAAAGTAATTGAAAGTGAATATTCTAAAAAAAAAATATTTTGCGATGATGAAATGTTAAGTCGCTTGCTGTGCTGGGTAGAAGATCAAGTCAGAAAAGAGGTAAAGGCGGGTGGATGGGATAGAGGGGAACATCTAACGACAAAACATAGCAGGTGGCAGCACCCACGAGCCTCCAGTGCTTAGCGGGTGGAGAAGGAAGCAAGTACCCGAGATGATGAGAGTGATGGGCCAGGGACGTCTATGTCGCAATCAACATGCATCGAACATTCGGGAGTCGGCTGATCGCATGACCGGAGACGGTGCTAATGTGCTGCGGCATCCAAGGTAACACAAAACCAACAACAAAAACACGCATAAAATTAAGGCAGCGGATCGAGGCTCGAAAAAGGAGACCTTATTAATGTCGAAGGACAAGTTCCGAAAGAAAAGTTAAAGGAGAGAGAGAAAGTTGTAACAAAATTTAAAGATGGAGTGTTGAGGAAAGCCTTGTGAAGATTAAATACCGCCGCCATCATGCAGTGCAATGTTAGATGTTGTGCACCAGCGACCTCTGCCATTAGGCAGTGTTGGAGTGTTGTCAAGGAGACTGAGAGTGCTGAAAAAATATTTTCGGAAAAGAAAGTGGTATTCCCTGTCTTTTCCCCGAGAGAACATGTCTCGCAATGTCGTGTCTTCAAATGTGGAAATAACGGTTGTCTCTTACTGTGCTGACTCATGTGACATGTAATTATGACTAGTTTGCTGACTGCACGCCTACGGTTGTATGTATGTTGGTATGTGTGCATTATGGGCGTATTTAGGGATGATCTATTTCGAGAATGTTTTCAAAGCATGAAAATAAAGAGTTGCAGCAGCCTTTGAAGATAAGAGACGCACCTGAGTGTGCTCCAGCATTCTCTCCTTTTTGCTTATTCCAACTACTGAAGCATCAAACATGTCTTGGTATGGCAAGCTCATTTGTGGACCTGCTGTCTCATCTTCCTTTCTTAGCTTTCCGACCTTTCAATAAAGTTCTACAGACAAAGATTAGGGCTCCGGAGATGTAAACTTGCTTCCCTTTTTATTGAATGCAACCTAACTGTTATTTAGTCTGGTTGCCATGCAGCCAGAAGTCTGGAGACGTTGTGTCCGTTTCTGAATGACTCACAAAGCAATTTTTAGCCTACCGCATTCTGACAAGGGGCTTTTTACATTTCCTCTCTCATAGAATTCGTCTTCTATTTCAAAGCATAATTTTTTTTTATTAAAAAGAGTGAAGCAGACCTCCAAGATTTTGTCTTCTTTTGACGCAGCTTAACAATTCCATTCAGTCTCAATAATTACATTACACTTACTCACAGAATATTCGAAATTTAAGAAAGCTTTAAATGGACAAGCTAGAAAGATGCAAGGAAAATAAGCCGTGTACACCAACAGATGTCTTATGCCTGATTCACACCGGGGGAGTAAACAACGTGACACGTGAAATGATTATCACGATGTAAGAGGATTATCGCCAAATCCTCAAAGGATTATAAAGGAATCTTGCATAGTGGAGAAAGACGATTTCTGTCTTGGTTAAGAAAATAAACTAGAGCTGAAATGATAAAAATGATAATCTGGATCACGTGCTATTTGTGCAACCCATCGATAAACAGGAAGGGCATTAAGCAATAAGCTTCTTACAATCTCTATGGCCGGTGAATGATTATTCTGTCTCACAAAGTCATTTGAACACAGGGGAGGAAGGATTTGTGTAGGGGGGAGAGAGTTTGATTGTAAGAACAAGCTAGGTCCACCTCCAGTGTCATCGTTGTACTGTTCCAATGGCCGTGATTCCGTTCACCTGGTGGGAAGGTTGATGACTAGAGACAGGTCAACAGCTGATGACATTAGCTTGAAGCAATCGTTTATACTGCAATTTTGTGTTGTTTTTTTTATAGCTAACGTTCAAGTTAATTAGTATGTAAACGTATTCTAAAACTCAGATAAAAAAGTGATTAGAAATTAGCTTCCGCTGCATTACAAAAATCCCAAAAACTCTTGCCAGGAAAGGACGGCTCAATTAATCTTTGAATTAAAACAATTAAAATACTAATAAAATAAAAATGTTATAATCTCAGCGCGTGCTTGTGGAGGAAAAACGATTGCAAACAAGTCTTTGTGTGACGTCAGCAACAGTATGGCGCGGTAATTATCCTGGCTTTCTGTCTGGTCCGAGACTGCAGCTGGCACCTCACCCGTTCAGCCATCTGACACCAGGAACAACATCAAGGATCATGTTTCAGCGATGGCTAATATGTCAAGGCAAGAAAAAGTTGAAAGTAGTTTTCGCTTCTTCATCGTCTGGCTCAAGTTACCTTTAATACATACGGCGATTCTTCTGGAACATGTAAGGCCATCGCACCTTTGGTTGACCTGATGTTGTGTGGGATGTGCCTTTCTTTCTCACTCACGGTCTCCTCTTTTTTCTCCTTCTGTCTCTTTGTCTTTCTATCTCTATCTCTCTGTCTTTCTGTGTCTTTTTTTTCTCTCTCTCTCTTCTGCCACTCCGTTTATATACCGTACGTGCACACACAACACCTACACACATCACTTCATTATAAATACATATAGACATACATATATGTACATTGATAGATACATACACAAACACAATCACACATACATAAATAGACATAATACTCCATCTCGTATTTTTATTTTATCTTCTTCTGTATATCGCCTGAGCGTCTTAGCACTCATACCCAATTCATTAGTTAGAAATTAATGTCTTAAAACAAAATTTCTAGCACAGTTTTTTGTGTGCGAAGTAAATCGACTAAATTGGTTAGCCTATAGAGTTTTCAAGATACAAATTATTAACCAGGTACAAAAAAATCCTCGTATAGTCTAAAAAGCACTTTTAAAAAGCAAGTGCCCCTCACCTTGGAGATGTGGCCGAAAGAAGGATTTTATGGGGGGAGGGGGGAAGGTAGATGTTCAGCCTTTCAAAATGAAAAAGGATGGATGGATTTTATACTGAAAAAAAGTTGAGAGAGACAGGATTAAGGGAGGGAATGAGATTTTGCGAGGTTCACCCGTGATGACGACCTAGTTGGTTGCCTTGTCCCCTCTGCACTAAGACTGTTCTCATGGTATCACGATTTCACACAGCCTCGGATGGCACGAATATTTACCATGCATCAAGTGCAGACGTCATGGAAACACCGAGACTAGTGTCGCCGTGTCAGTGATACCCAGCGTTGTCATGGACACGCACAAGACAACAGCAGTCATGTCGGGAGGTGAGGGTGAGGCCTGTTCAGCTTGAATATTGAACTGTAACCATACAAGTCAGGTATGACAGCTCACGGGTGTCTCTATGGTTTAAGCACCTGATGCTAAACTGAGATGTTGAAGCTGCAGTTGTCACGTTCAACTCGAAACCTTTCCAATACATGTCATTTATACTTAAAAATGACAATTCAGATAAACAGCATCGATCTGGAATATACAAAGAAAGTAGGGCTTTTGATGTTTATTCTGCCGGAAATGAATGGCGAGAACTTCTTTGTGAAGGAAGCAGGTATTAGCACAGTTCTTGTGCTCGTAGTTCATGAGTGCACCGGGCTTGTGAGCAAAGTATTGTAGTTCATATCTCGGTGTAACTTAGTGTGTATATGTTCTTTGATGTCACATGCAATTGCTTTTATTTTTTATTAAAATGTCAGCAGTGTTCGCATTGGACTCTCAGATGATTATTCATAAGATTATTTAAACCACACGACTGACAGCTTGCTCTGTATCTGAATCTTCTACATCCGCTTCGATTCTACGACTTAGTGACGAAAGCTACACTCGTTCTTGGTGTCCATAAACCTGATATTATCTAGAAAATTGTTTCCATTCCCCACATTCCATTTGGTTCTTACTATGTTTCTACAGTGTCGGAAGTTACTATAGCAACCCATTTTCTCCGTGAGACACTGGTTTGTTTCCTGCAACACGGACGGTCGCCATGGTGAGACGATGTTGATGGCCGTTTGACCCGTGTAATGGCTCCAGGAAGAAGTCGTGCCAAGTCAGCATTGATCAGTCGATTATTTCAATTAATTGTTTATTGTGATGTAGTCATGTTTATTTTTTTTATGCAGAAACATAGTCGAAGGCAAATCCGTCGATGGAATAAGGCCAGTGGAGGAAAATGAAGCTGACAAAAGCGATAACGATGAAGGGAGGGGCACAACGATTGCTGACCTGCGCTTGGCACTAGAACAAAGGGGGAAAGAGAGATCAAACATCTCTTGCGGAGGTAGTTTCCCAGTCTAGAAGTCTGTGATGGTGTAGAAAATGTGAAGCCTGTGAGTGTGAGTAGAGGGAACCCTGGAGCTGATTCGTGAACAAGCATTTATCATGGCAGTGTCATGTCATAAGACACTAAACATTAGACATTAAGTATTAATTTATTCACTTAGCCCCTTGAGGGGTAGATAAATTGACATTAGACACATAAAGCAGTTGACCCATACAATTTTCACAGAGCTTGAATAAAAGTAAATATAAGTATTTCATAAAAAAACTTAATGATACTATGTATGGCAATAATTTTAATAACATTTAAAATAATTAAAATATTTAGAATGACAAATATTTTAACATGACGTAAACTAGTGATATTACTGATGACAACTATCACAAACAGATTTTATGATTTGGATAAGTTTTCTCAGTACATGCTTTTTGTAGCGCAGAAGATACTGTCATTGCTAATAACTAGTTGAGTTCTAATAATAATAATAAAAATAAAAATGCTCGATTTGTAAGGAGCATATTCCTATCGATGAGACAAGGACGGAAGGATGATGATGAAGTCATCCTGATGATGACTAATAAAAGACTAATAAAATCTAAATAGAATACAATTTTATTTTATACCAAACAAGAGCAACAGAAAAAGCAGTTTTACATTTCATTCACACCAAGTGGAGACTGTAATCCTTTCAAGAAAGGCAACCGTCTTTTCATTCCCATTAACTGTGAGAGATAACAACACGAACTCACGATGACACAGAACCTTTGAGAAATAAGAATTAAAGATGCCAATCGTGATTAGAAAAAAGGAAGAGAGTTAAGTCCAGCAACACACACCGCTTTAAAAAAAGTGGAAATCCTTTTTTGAAGAAATGGAAGTGAAGTGGGGACGGTGATTATTGGTTGTCGCCATTTCTTTATGAAAAATACAGCAGTATGACATCAGCTGCTCTGAAGATGATAATTTTTGTGTCTCGAATGTATAAGGTTACCAGTAAACAAAGTCAGACAGGATGTGTGGGGCCCAGCGCGTGCTGATGTGGAGATTTCTGTAAGTGAACAGGCAGCGGAAATGACGTCACTTGTCCAAAAATAGCCTCAAATTTTATATGGCAATGAACAGTTTCTTGACAAAACAGTCGACTGTTTTCATCCAAAGGCGAGTTGCTCTTAGACTAGATGATGTGATAGCATTTCTCCCGAAGTAACCTTCGCCTTTGCAGACAAGAAAGTTAGCAACTTCCACAACAAACTTTCATTAGTAATACAGAACTAATTCCACACAACAAAATAAACTTTGTTACTAATTAAGTCTGCTCTTCGGAAGAAGAAGAAGGGCATAAGTAGACGGATGATGATTTGTTTTCAGCAAACAAACCAATAAACATACAGTAAAATCACAAACTCGTCAGGGAAAAACGATCTGCTCCCGCCCACGCCATCGCCCTCGAAAAAGGTAGGAACGACAAACTGAAATGACAAGATGGTTGTGGTCGCACATGAGACAGGACAACCAGTAAACAAGCCATGAGGTAACAAGAGTTAGCAGTTTAGAAGCGGAGGTCACAGATGAGAGAAAAACACGAGCAGCTCGGGGGAGGACAGGAGTGGTGTTCCTAACAGGCTGGAGGTGGTCAGCTCTCCACATTTTTGTTTTCTTCTTGGATTTGTTGTGCTTGTAGTGCATGTTGTACTTATCTGCTCTTTTTTTCTGACTCCATTGGCATTGTGTTTGACTGTTTACTTGCCTGTGGCTGTTTGTTTATTCCTCTGCTAATATCAGCTCTCTCATCGCCGTTGACCCTCTCTGACTAGCGCCATCAGTTGCTTTCAGTTTCACAAGTCGTCCCTGGGACAGACCTGACATCAGTTCCAGTCATGGGTGTCAACATTGCACTCATTCCTGCATTGTGATAATCTGGAAATTCTCCTGATGATTTGATTCACGTGTTTCATGATTGATTTATTCTGCTCCAGTCCAAAGAGACTGTAGATGTCTCAATGACATCTTGGTCTTTGAATGTTATCCAGTAGAACGACCTGACATTCTCATGAACTTCACAGGAATTTTGTCTGTCTTGTGATTTTGTGTTTGTAATGCGCGGAGAGCCTGGGTGTGGGTGGGATACCGAGCTGTAAAGGCTCACAACATTATTATTATTATTATTATTATTATTATTATTATTATTATTATTATTATTATTATTATTATTATTATTATTATTATTATTATTATTATTATTATTATATTATTATTATTATTATTATTATTATTATTATTATTATTATTATTATTATATTATTATTATTATTATTAAAAAACAAAACAACTTCGTAGTTTGTGGAATAGATGCCACTATTAAGGAGACAACACTTAGCAACTCCTGGAGCGGATGTCACTGTTTAGAAGATAAAACTCGGGATCAGAATGGCCAAAGGCACTGAAAGACAGCCGAGAGCTGCCAGATAATTTCTAGTAAAAATATTCTGCACTAAAACGACGGAAGGAAGATTTACAGAAGGCCACCACTGGTATCTGCTAACAATTTTTGATGATAATAATATTGATGACACACCACTGCTTCACTCTCATCTTTTATTTTCTGCCTTTCTCACTTCTCAGAGGAGTCGCACAAAGGTGTTGAGTTACTTGTTGACATGTCTTCGCTAAAACTTAAATAAAGTTGAAAGATTTATAAATTTATTTACAGTTCTGTGAAATACATATTATTTTACAATATGATCTGTTGTGTTTTCTTAGGGCGAGAATATAATTTACTCGCGTGGAATGAATTACTTTTTCAATCAATCTCTATTTCAGGGTTACGCCAACTAGGAGAGTTTAATTTTTTTTATAAATATTATCCACGTCTACCACACGTGAAAAGATATACACCATTTAAACAGTCTAAAAATCTAAGAAACTATCTTAGAGTTTCTGATTAACAGGACCGTCGCTCTGTCCTAAGTTGGAGTCAGGTAATAATATTTGAACTTTTCTATGATTTTACATTTTGACGACAATATGACGGATGCAAAAATGAAACTATTGACATTCCAGTAAGAATAAGGGCTGAATGCATTCTAACACTCCACATGGAACTTGATAGAGTTCGTCAAATGAATGAAAAAGCTAGAATTTCCAATATAGGAAAGAGGCGTGCAAGGCGAGGAAGCCGTTAGACCGCCATGTTTTGTAATCTTTCATACATCAAGTGCTTTTTGGAACTACGCTTTTGTCCATGACCTGGACTCTGTTTAGACTTTAGACCTTAGTAAACTTGACTGCAATTAAAAAAGAAGAAAAAGAAGCGAGCCGAACACAGCACCCTGATTCAGAATGGCTCCGTGTGACCTCTCGGTGCCGCACGTTCTCGTGGAGTCTTTACTCTTCTGTCTTCTACTGACAGCTCACATTAGTGTCACTTTAGTCTTCCTTGTGGTAAGTGAATCAGAAGCCTCCCGACAAGGCTCTGAGTGCTCACTAAAACATTTACTCCCCCACATGACGAGGTTTCCTCCGAGCGGGTCACTTCATGCTTTTTATTGGATTGCCAACTCATTATTTGTCTGCTCCTCATCTTTGACGATGTCTGCTTGGTCAACAGCGATGTGGTGTAGCGAAGTCCTGTATCTCACCATGCCAATAATCTTTATCTCATTATTTGTTCGTCTTAAGACACCACGGACTGTCAGGCTTTCAGCCGTTGTTTTCTGGGCAAATAAAGATTTGATCAGGTCGGAACCGTGCTTCTGCCGGCCCAGGGAGGTGCTCAACGTGGCGCACAACGCCGCCTGCAGGGCCCACGTCCGACAGCCGATGTCGGAACATCATGTCCGCCACATCCTGCCACAGCTGCGGGCCAGATGGGCAGACGACTCGTGCTCCAGTCGATCTGTTGTGTTTCCGAGATAATCGACCGAGTGAACCCAACCCCGAGTCTGATGTCGGGGACCCTGAAGTCGGAGTCGCATAAACAGCGTCTCCCCCGTCCTCGCCCCACACTAATTAACAACTCCTCGCTCCATCCTTCACTCCTTTCTACTGTTCATCCACCAATGGCTTTGTTCCACTCGCAATGCAGCCCATGTAAACTCATCTTTGAGCTACAATGTTGATGTTTTATGGAAATGTTACTAGTTGAGTGTATGGATGTTTATGACAATTGCATTCGTCTCGCAATGTCCCGTATGTTAACTGGTGCAGCACCACCTTACAACCTGATAAATAGTTTACTGTAAGCTGCGATTGAATAAGATTGCAACAGGCGCCATGTTTAATAAGCACAGTTTAAGTTTCACTAAAATATTAACTTTTTGAGTTTAATCATCGTGTACTGTAAGCATGCACTTTAGAAGAGCTCCCCAACACAAATACAAAACTTTTCACTATTGGCAGTCATCACTGGCGCTCGCTTGTCATTCAATTTTCAAGCAGATAAAAAGTTTTTGTTCGAAAACAATCTTATCAAGATACATGCTACACCGGTCAGAATCACGATCGTCCCTGCGGAAAGATTACAGCTTTTATACTATCGTTCGTATTCTTCAAGATGGAGACGGGGACTATTTATCATGTGCGTAGAATTAAAAGCTGCACATCGTGCTCTGAGACATCCACTGTTGTTGGTGTCACACCTGCTTGTCGCCTCTACACTTGCTCACCTTGATTGTTATTGTCGATGACCGAATGCACTGCGGTGCCGTGTGGCCAATCAGCTTCTTTTACTTCTTGTTATAGGAGGTCTTCTGCTGGCAGATGTTCGGAAATGCGCAGAAGATTGCGCTGCACATGGCTGACCTGCCAGTGCTGTCGACTCTCACAAAAATTGAAAATATTCACAAGCGAATTCATTTTTTTTCAGTTATTTTGCGCCTCGTCATTCAGCTGCTGATGAGGCTGGATTGAGAACAAGAGGAGATTACTTGCCATGCGGTTGGTGTCTTCAATTCCGCATGGAAAACTAAAATAATAAATATATAAGGTCAGGAAAACAAACTCCGAGTAGTGTCTGGAGTGTCTATGCTATAGTTGCTGTTGGATAGTTTACCTGCAACATTTTGTAAATGTCGGGATGAACAATTTTCAGTACATGTAAATACCAAGATGGAACGTTAAAGTTAGAATGTATACACTGTCTTGACCTTTGACCTGTCCTACTTTATTTGGCCTTGCGGCGAGCTCTATTCAACCGACCTTGTCCCCGGCCCGGTTGTATAAAAGTTCATGAGAGATTGGATGGTGTTTACAGATTCCGTAGTTTCTACAAAACTGCAGTCAATTTACTGCTTTGGGATAGTTTATAGCCTGCAAGCCATTGTCAACCTTCACCGTGTGGGACACGACCCGACGGGCATTGAAACAGAATCCCGGGACAGAGAGAATAACAGACGACTGATATTTCAAGCCGAAGGAGAGGTAGTCAACAGGAGGATGGGCCAAAAGATGAGATGCGATTGCAGACACGGCCCTTCATGAAGGTCTGTGGTTCCAGACACATCGAGTAGACTGGTGGCTTCCAGCCATCGACACCAGGCCATGGCCGCACGCCGACCCGGTGAAAGGTCACAAGCAAGGCGACAAACCTGACCAGTCTGGGTAGGGCCAGTGAAGTTGCCTCGAATTTTCCAAGGATCTATTGTATTTTTTATATATTTTTTTAGGGTTCTGTATCGTCATATTCAGTAATTTATTGTCACTCGAAACATGGAAATTATCCCAGGCATCTGTTGAGATAGAAAGACTGTAAATTATTTTAGGGATCCTGTCATTGAACCAAGGGATTCATCAGTTACCTAAATGATCTATCGTACTACAGTTGTCTACAAGATGAACCATGAACTTTTATTAAAGGAAGCGACTTGTCCGATATTCCATTAACCCATTGGCCGTTTAGCAAACATAAGCGCGCTCACAGACACACAAACAGGTGGCTACATCAAGGAAATAAAGGTGTTGCTGTGATTTGTCGTTTTAATGAGATATTCCAGCTGCTAGGCTGTGTTGTGCAAGCTTAAGCAGTCGAAATGACATTTTCTGTCTTTTTTGTAGCTGCTATTTAGAAGATTTAGAGGAGGAAAAAGCAAATTATAAAAGACAGAGAAAGGCAAAAAATTGAATATTAATGTATTAGCTGGTATACATTGATCAGTTTATATTTATTTATAAATATAATCTTAATATTAATAAATGTTTCTATACAGGCTTTATGTAATGCGGACGACTAAAGTTTGAATATCTCAATACCCATGAGAGGGCGAAAGAATAAAAATAATTTTGAACCTAACTGCAAATAAAAGAGACAGTGGCTGGGATGTAAGAGACTGTGGCTGGGATGTAAGATGCCAGCAAGTTACATGATGTAAATGTAAGAGCAGGTCTGTGGCGGAACTCAAAGCAAGGAACAAGCTGCTTTTAGTTTGCAAGCAAAGAAGAAAGTTCCTTCGAGAAAAGTGAACAAATGAAATACATGCATAGCCAGGGATAGCGCATTTCTGACTCGCTGAAATCACAGCAGGAAACGTAGAATAAAGAGTCACTTGGTGATACTGGCAGTACGAGATGAACCATCTGATTTCAAATAAGTTATGCAAATAATGAGGATGGCATAAACGATACATCCGGATTTGTGGTGAAGTAAGTATAGTGACTTTTGGCTCGGCACAGAGATATTATACTACACCCTCCCAAACAACCTAAGGTTAATTGTACCTGTTACCTGTACGATCTAAACACAAGCTACACGACCTTACAACTGGAAGTATATTGTCCAGTATGTTACAAGACTACAGGATCATGTTTCTCAGTGTTGCAAGACTTCACAGAAGTAAGACCACACATTAAAGTGTTACTATCACTGGATTCAATTACCGGCACCCGATGATACGCGAAAATACTACCCGCTGCTGTGTGATCACATAAACTGCTTGCTAAGCAGCATCTGTCATATTAAGAGCGACATCTGAGGAGCCGCCGTAAACCGCTTTGGCTGTGTTTCAGCTGCTGGTGGAGCAGATATTCAACACCCACATAGATAAGGGGCACCAGCATCGGTGATGAGTATCGTCAGAGCCGAGGAACCTCCCCCCCCACACACACACACTTCCCTCCCACCACTGGGGGTGACTGTGTCCGGGGAGGCAGGAGTGTGTGTGCGGCACACAGGTGGGAGGGATTGAGGAGGGTTAATGTAAGATGGCGATCTATATGTCTGAGCCCACTATACTCTGTCTGCTCACACTGTCTTCATCCGAGACCGACATCGATGATGCGCTGTGCCGGCACAGTGGAAATAGGGAATCGGACAAATAAACCGGAAGTCATTTTCTGCGCAGCTCTGTAGCACATGCCACCCGGCGGCACTTGCAGACGTCACTGAACTCAAAACGCGTGGAAATAACCCAAAACTGTCAGTTTATTCAGCGAATTACTGTCCAAGCAGAATGGAAGGACTCGGTCGTTTTCGTAGCAGGGTGGCTGAGTTCTTTTCTCTTGTCCGCTGACAACCAAAGTACAACCTGAAGGCGACGGTCTGTCCATGGAGAACAGCATCGTCAGTTGTCAAGTATTATTTCAGTCCTGAAGTCTTGTGGAAAACATCAGACAAAGTGCCGACTGCATGAATGTGTTTAATGTTTGATGTAATCTTACTATTGTAAGAAGCGGCGAAAGGCAGGATGAAGAATAAGAAGAATGATGAGTGTGATTACATGTGGCATGAAGACACGAAGTACAGAGGAGAAGTCGATTCCGGGTGCGTCAAGTGCTGCTGTCAGACTTTTCGCAGCATCGGCAAACCGTTGATGATTCAGATGCAGAGGTTAGAGAGCTTATTGACTCTAGACAAACCTCACGAAAGAGACTGCAAATGGCCATCAACATATCGTCTCTCTCAGCCACTGGTCAGCGCCCGTCGCCGGAATTATTGCACGAGACCTTTGGTCGTCTGCTGACGACCGGATATTGGCTGAATTGGAGACTCGTCTCAAGGGTGGAGAGGGGAGCGGCCGCAACTGCTGCTGCCGTCTGTCTGTGGAATTCCCCACAGTGGGCAGTGCCAGAGAAACTTCTGACCGTCGTTCTGTCTTCCTTAATGGCTGTCATAAACTCTGTTCCTTCTTCCATTCCAACTCGATAAATCTGTTGAGAATTTACAGTCGTCTATCTTTCACCTGTGTACCAACTGTTTATATCTAGGTCACATTTGGAATGAGTGACATTTGAATACAGCATCGGATGACGAAAATTGCTGGTCTTCCATTTTTTTGGTAGATGGTGAGAAAAAAGTCTGGACAAGAAAGTGCTGAACATTGACATCCTGTCATCGCGACAAACGCATGACAATACAACAAACAGATGTCTATATCACCTTTTTAAAAATGTGAAGTCTGTGCAGCATGACCGTTCACCTATGTTTTCGATGGTGTCATCCACATGACAGAATATTTTACATTTGTCAAATCTCCAAAGTGAGATATTGTCGATATTGTCATTTGTGCAGTCTGGACCTTTCACGAATGTTTTAAGTGTACATATGTGTCAGTCAGTGTCATACTTAAACCACTTGCATTCAGAAATGTTTTAGAGGATGTCATCTACACAGCTTTCTGCATGTATTTTAGATAATGTCAAATATGAAACATGATCTCACACCTTACCTTTCGCAAAGTTCCACTGTGAGAGTGAGAGCCAAAGTTCTGATGGGAGAGCTTGGCAGTGGGTTCCTACCTCCCAGGGCTGATTCTTTTGCCAGGTTGGGTTGTTTCTAAATGGAGACAGTGTTTCGTACATTTTTTCTCGGATTGTTTTGGCATAAATCTGTCCTACTTGGCAAAACATTCTTCACTAGAGTGGAAACAACCATGACAAACGGCTGTGGACGAGAGGTAAGGCACAGCGAGTACAGGAAGAAGACGAAACCTCCAGTAATAAGTTATCGGCCAAAGTGACATTGCACAAATATAATTATATCATTATGTCCTGTACATGTTTACATATATTAATCTATATGTATGTGTGCGCGCGCTCTTGCGTGGTGTTGAAAATGTTGAAGAAAAGTATACACACTTTGCTTGTATAATTGTGTGTGTGCGAGAGAGAGACCAGCATCTAAGAGAGCAAAAGACGATGACGATGACGATGACGATTATTATTATTATTTGAAGTCGAGTTTCCCTGACATATCACTGGTTTTTTATGCCTCTCAATTTTCTCCTCCAGACTGATGGTGTCTTCTGTTCTTGACCCGACAGTCTTGACCTGTTGTTGGCTGGCTGTCCAGTTAGTCGTCGTCCTTTCCTCTGATCGCTGTGGTCGTATTTACCCCCCTAAAGGACGACCTGTGAAATCAGATTTTCCTTTCCGCCCGGAACTGGCGTGGTCCGTGGCTTTTTGAGGCCGGCAGACAGACTATCATTTGATGTGCAGTGAGATTCCAGCGTATGATGTGTATTGCTATCAGCTCGTGGCCTCTGGAGAAATCACGTTTCTTTTGGAATTACTTTTGTAGTTTGAGGTGCCGACACCAGTGGGCCTCACGAGCGTCGGTCGGGTGACGTGGCAGTGAGACGAGAACCTCCCTGATGCTCTGTCACCCGAGTACAGGCTGACTGGGGAAAGACGGGTGTCGGTGTCCAGGTCTGCGTCACTGGAGCAACCGTTGCTCGGGGAGTGAGGGGAGGGAGGGAGATAGAAAAGCGATACACCTAGCTTAGCCTTGACCTTTCCCCAAACCCAGGACCTGTGGGTGAGGTGGTGCTGGTGGTAGTGGTGGTGGTAATGGTGGTGGTGGGAGGAGGGATTCAGAAAATGGAGGCATTCCAGGCCGAATGTCCGCTAGACTGAAGCCTACCCACCGTTTTCTGCCCCAATTTTCTGTTCCCGATGCGATAAAAGTGAGTGATGTCGACAAACCCGTCTTTTCCTCTTGAAATATATCTAACCTACTTTCTGTGAAGCATCGTCTATGATGAATGGTTTGCTGGTCTGTCGAGCGTGCGGTCGTTCTTTACCGTTGTGCTGATGTTCATCATCACATCCATTCTTTGCTGGAGCTTGGCATTCATCTATACATCACTGTCATTCTGTGCCAGTGTGTTGATATTCAGATATTCATCTCTACATCACTCAGTAATTTATTCACTTTACGGATTTTTTAAAGTTCATTTCGTGAATGATTGTAGTGTGACGAGTCGTTTGTTTGTCTTGTGGATCCGAGGTGACGAGCAGCTACAAAGCAGACAACAGTCCGCGCGTCTCTCGTTAGGATCACAACAAGTCTGTCAGCCCTCATGATGGCAGTTTGCTCATCGGATAACAGCACATAACACTTTCCATCTCACAGCAATTGTGTCCTCTATGTCCTCCTACATTCTGCTAAAAACCATGTAACCGGGAAGTTAATATTCTTGAAATCTAGGTTTATAAAATGTTTTGGCTGTTCAATTATCCTTTCTTTCCAAAACAGAAGGACAAAGTTTTGTATGTAATTTCTTTATTGAAATATTCTAAAAAATATACAGATTAATTCTTATAGTTTTAGTTTGACAAAAACCTTTCAGCAGCCTTTCACAAAATGAAGCTTTATCAAAACTTTCAAAGAAACGATTTACGTGGCGATCTATTGAAGACAATTCAATTGTTCAACAACATACCAACCGATGACAGAACATTCACAAAGGAAATAGCAGTTGACCCTTTATATGAAACCTTGTAGATGTCAGAATTCTCTCGTTCAAGGCTTACAGTGGAGTAAACTTTTTGAGACTTAATGTTAATGACAATATTAAACAATACATAAATCAATTATCTGGTTCTGCTTAAAATTGTAATGTCAAGCCACTGGAATAAATAGAGACACACGACAGAAATGTTCCACCTGTCAATGATGTTTAGTTTCCTACACAGCAGCAACCTTTGAAGGTCTTGTGGAACAGCCGGCGACAGGTCAAACATACATAATTACACGCCATGAAGAGAACGAGCAGTCAAGCAAACTTTAAGGCCATGTAATTACAACCCATGTACAGTCTTGAACACTAATGTCTATCTATATATATATATGTCCCTGGACGTAAATAACTTATTTTTTCTTTTGAACCGCGAACCGGGCAAAGCTCCGAAGTGTTCCTAATGTCCTCATTCATGAGATACCAACGCACGGAACAAAACAAAGATGTGGGGGAGGGGGGGGGGAATTGGTGTTTTACGCCGTGTCAGCAGCTAAGGCTATATCACGGCAAGCAGCCAGCCCTGTAAACAGATGCCACATGCAGAGAAAGAACAGCGTGCCCGAGACGAGAAATGAACTCTGGGCAGCCAGCCTTCACTGTCTTGGTGACAGGCATTAACCGTTGCGCCACCGGACCGCTACACAAAGATGTGGAGAGCACAGAGAGATGAAAGAAAATCGACGAAAACGCAAGTCGACGATAATCGAGGCAAACAGTCTGTGTTAGAGCGTGTTTAAGAAAAAAAAGAGGATTGGGGGGAGGGGGGACTGAAATCTCATTTCGGGGCATGCGCAAAGCTGCGGGCGAGCAACGCTTCCTGTTTACAGATCAGAGTGAGTTGCGTTCACCGAGGCAATTATTAGTATGGCAGTCCGAGTCTGTAAGGTATATTTGAGAAGGCTGTCATACAGTAGGTATCCTTTCTATTTTATGAGGACACTTTGTGAACTACTTAATTCAACATTATTTTACCTCATCAACATTTCCCTTCGGTTATGAATAACGCGGAATATTGCAGATTTTTAAGATATGATTGCAAGCTGGAAAAAATAAATAATAATCTGCCTAGTATTTTTTTGTCTTCAAGTTTTGTTGTTTTATTGGTAGAACTCCCTGTCTTCTTAAACACAACGTAAACAGCTGATTTTGTTATGGTCAACTTCATTTATCATTGTACATCGCTGTCATCTACGTCAGTCATCTTCATCGCTCAGTCTTGATTAGACAGGTTTACATTCCAGTTATGAAAACGTTGCAATTGATTATTGATATTCTCTAGAAAATATTTTAAATTTCTTAGTTCACCAAGTCTTTCATAGTCCACTATTAGATTCATCTTGTTAAATTCAGCTAATTTGCTAAATAAAGTGTTTCAGGCGCGAAAATGAACAATGATTTTAATTTCCATCACCACCACACACAGTCCGAGTCTGTCAGTTATACAATGGAGAGGTAAGTGCATGCTGAAAAAAAAAAATTACAAGGATACACCTACATTTATGCATGCTTGTGTACATGTAAACATATTTATTTTTCAACATCTTTAGCAGCCTCCTAAGCAAGCAACAGTTTATGTTTCTGTCCGCTTTTTTTTTTTTTTTTTTTTTTTTGAACCCCAAACCAACAAGTTTAAATCTTTAAGCCCAAGACACGTAAATATGCATAAATCATTTACATGTTTGGACCTGCTAGCAAGAATTATAATAGTAATTTACTGGTTTCGTTCCAAAAGATTATAAAAATATACAATTTATAAAACATTTTCTGTCGTCTGTTGATGCAGGCGACGCGAGGAACGGGAAAAAATACAAGCGTGGTGTTCTAGAGGTATGGACAGATTCTCCCTCACCTTCTGACAAGTTAGTTTCTAGACTAGAAAATTTTTAAAAGTCCTCATTATGATTGTTATTAAGTGTATACCAACAGCTAGTTGTGGTGCATTCAGTCAGTTATGTGTGCGACATTGACTTGACAGGATTGAAATGCTGTAAGTTTTCAGCTCTGAGGATGAGAAGGAAAAAAGAGAGGGGATCAGAAAGATAGGGAAGGCGATATGCATTCTGAGGGAGGTAGGAAAGTAAAACTTGATCTACTACCCTCCTGTCTTGAAAAAAAAAACATACAGCGAAACCTTGGTTTTTGTTTACCTCCATTATTGTCGATTTCCGTTTTCGTCGATTTTTATTTCTCTCAAAAATTTGTCTTTGGCTTTGTTGGCATGCGCACGTGAACTTCTAATTTTATGGCCAAGATCCTAGTTATCAAATAAAAGCTCTTGAGATGAATATTACTACAGAAAGCAACTAAAATCAGACTCAGGGATGTGCAACCCCACCAGTGCAGTTTGTGTAAGGCAACGGTTAAGCTCTCGGTCTATTTAAAACATGGGGATCCACAGGGATATAAAACCTTTCCAGTGTAATTTGTATGAAGCTACTTGTAAGCACTTAGACCAGTTAAAAGCGCACATGGTGACCCACAGGACTGAGGAAGCTTACAAGTGTACCTTTAAGCGGTTAGTGGATTTAAAAAGTCACAGGATGGCTCACAGAGATGAGAAACCTCACCTGTGCAAATGTCCGGGCAGGACTGGCCCAATGTCCCGCTCTCTGGCAAGTCCATAAATGTCCCGCTTGTCTTTAAAATCTGATTACCGTTCACTGATTCGCACCCGAGCCTTCGGTTTTGGCTTTTTTGCCGTTTGCTGTTTTCTTGTTGATCCTTTTTATTTTTCGTCGCTCCGCGGGCTCCGGTGTTTGAGGCGTGACCAGAAAGATGACCTGCCGGCTGATATCTTGTTGCACGGTGCCGCTGGTACATCGCTGGTGTACAGCAACCACAACATAGTCCAAGTATACAACCCTAGTATGAAGATTGCACTCCTCGCACTCTCCTAACAACGAGGTTCCAGTTCTGTTTCCCATCTTATGTCCGCTCTTCCAATCGTTGAGTACGTTACTCAGTTCATCGTCCCTCTTTGGGTTGTCTCTCCACATGTCCAGCCAACTAGAATCCTTTAGCACAAACAAACAAACACACTGGCTGTACACACTGGCCGTGTCGTCAGGTGGTATCCGGGGGAGGTACTCTGAGGTGACGTCACGAGGCTCCTAGGCACGTGCTGTTGGGTGCTGAACCAAAGTCTCGTGGAATGGTGCTGGGAGGCGATTCTTCCTTCTCCAGAATGGCTCCAGTTCTTCAGCCCATACTATTAAACCTGTAACACGAGGTTACACTATATTACACTTCTAAACAATGTTCTCCAATTCACACTCCTTTCTCTCACATGTTTCCAGCTTCGAAACCTACGTAAGCACTATGACCATTTCACAAAAAATATTAGAAAAAGATGTCATTAATACAATTTCATAAGTACTAACGGAAAAAGATGTCATACCTCGTCTAGGCGAGGTTAATCCACAAGGGGTCAGCACCGCGCCGCATCCAGTGTCGATGGCCACCATCCTCTACTACACACAAATCTCAACTCGGGACATGTACACTCGTCACTCCATCACGTCTTCTTCTCTCGGTATCCGGGGCCTGAGTAAATCTCCTCAACTCGTTCCCGCCAAAACCTACTGGTGAACTGTGTTCACGAAACACTTTCTGTCACAGTTAACCCTTTCCCATCTACTGTTTTCATCTCTTCAGCCATACATTCAACATACACCTTTAGTTCGTGAGCCCCAAAAGAGTTAAATATTCTGAAAAACACGGGAGGAACAGACTGTCCGTGACATCGTTCTCAAGGTGTCAGCTTCTTTGGTTACGGTTGTCCGAGTTCCTCGACTTCCCCGTGGCATTATTTTCTTGTTACCCTAACCCCACGCACAACAAACCTTGTGATGATGGAATGGACAACAAATAAGTACATAATGGCCTTCACTTGCCGAATTTATTGTGTAAAATTGCAAAATTCTGTCGGTGTCAACTATTAGGAACTGGCAGTGCTGCCATGTAGTACACAACGCCATACAAACTGCTGCAGATTGTCTACCAATAAACATGGAATCAATAACTATCAAAATTTATTATTACTTCTACATCTATACCGTTCGCATGGAATGTTTAAAAGATCTTCTTGGGGCATCTGATGTTGGGCATGTGGCACAGACATCTGTTGACGAATGTCTGAATCTTATTAGTGATGGTGTTTGTCACACATCATGTCTCAGATCCATATAGAAAGACTGACTTTACATTTGCATTGAAGATAGGGATATTGGTGTGTAGAGATAAAGCTTGCAGTTCCAGATAGGTCGTAGGGTGTGGAATGCAAGCCTGACTTTACCTATTCAGCTTCTTACATCTTCATCTGTACCTCCATTTTTGCTGAATATGCTGTCAAGGTAGGTGAAACAGTCAGACTCTGTAATACATTCTCCATGTAGTTGTAGTGGGGCTTCTTGCTTGTTGTTGACCCGCATTACCTCCGTCTTCTTGGTGTTGATTGTCAGGCCAGTCATTGCTGCTTTTTCTGAGAGCTGAGTGAGCTTTGTGCGTGTTGTTGTTTGTGGGACAACAGGCTGATGTCATCTGCAAAGTCGAGATGCTCGTTGCATGACGAAGGTCCACTGAACGCCGTGTTGCTGTTAAAGGTTGTTCTTCATGATCCATCTATAGATCAGGAAGATTGTCATCGAGAGCATACAAACCGTGCCTCACTCCAGTCCTCACGAAGGAGTCAATCAGCTTTCAGTTGTGGATCACCTGGCATGTCGAGTCTTTATACAGCTGCTGGATGATGGCAATGAACTTTGATGGATATCAGTAATGCTGCATCAACTGCGAGATGGTTTCCCTGTCTACAGAGTCAAAAGCCTTCTTAAAATCCAATGTATCTATATGTATGGTGTCTGAATATAGAGTTACATGTCGTCAACATCTGTATCAGGGTTGGTATGGCCTGAGCTGTGAGCGGTGAGAGAATCTGCTTCAGAAGATGTTGGACCTCACGAGACCCGATGAAGCGGGAGAGAGGCTGACGATATTTTGTGAAGGGGAAATGACTGACTCATGTTGCTGGACCAGCAGTACGTTGAGAGACTCAAAGACAATCGATGGGAGGCTGGAGCGAAATACAGTAACGACCACTAATGAAATACATGTCCTCTGCATGGCAGTAATTAAGGTCCTCATTTTCACTAGCAATCATTCATTATTTTTTTTAAATAACTGGCGTTCTTTTGTACTGCCATTGTGTTTCCGGCTTTCTCTCTCTGTTATTTTTATTAAAGTGAGTGGGTAGAGAGAGAGAGATGTCTCGGCAGCAAGCTGATGTCTTAGGTTTTAGAAAGAACCATGTTGTAAAATGGAATATCAGTGGAGTTTAAGTCGTGTCTGACTACGTGATACAAGAGACTTGTGTGGCAGGCTAGCTTACACGTCTCTACGGAAACTACGTCACGTGACGAGAAGTAAACAGAAGGCAGCCATAGGGCTGTGAGCGCTGTGGACAGGTTGTCGATCAACGTTCGGTTGAAGCTGTGGTTGAAGCAGCAAGTTCCCTTTGGCGTGAACCTCTCATACAAGATCGGGGTGCTGCACGGGGGCTTCGGGTATCTGGAGGCATGATGTCGTGTAACCTGGAGCCAGGAGTTTGAATCTCGGCCTACCTGCAAGAAGCTTCATAAAAACACGTGACATGACAGTGAAATGACAGTGCACGCGCACAAACTGACTGGTTATTTGACAGATGGGTTGGGAGGATCCTGGGGGCATGATTGACATCCTTATATTTTACTGTTTGATTTTTTTCGGTTGTATTCGTTTTAGTTTTCTAACACTTCCATATCTTTGTTGTACTTATACGAACTAAAAATACAGTCAAATATTACATGTTATTTTTAGTTACCATATTTAATTATATTGACGTACGTCCTCATATTCTGTAGTCGTTGGTTTGTAGTGCGATTATAATGACCTGGGTGTAGTTTGATTTCCGGTTGGAGCGGTAAGTGAGAAGTGTACCACGCAACCCTGTCATGGCCATTTCTGGGAGCTCGACGGGTGGCCTGGCCCACAGGAAGAGGGTAGACCGCCATATTGAGACTTAATAGTTGGGTGGTCGTGTCTTGCATATACAAGCGTTCTTTTCTGAACTGAAGGGTCAAGGGCGCAATGGAGTTTACAATCCGTTTCCCGGCTGTGTAGTCAAGGCAAAGCCATCAGCTGCGGTGACGGAGTGAGGATGGATGCTGGCAAGAGTACCGGAAGCAGATTG
This sequence comes from Pomacea canaliculata, assembly GCF_003073045.1. Classification (NCBI taxonomy): domain Eukaryota; kingdom Metazoa; phylum Mollusca; class Gastropoda; order Architaenioglossa; family Ampullariidae; genus Pomacea; species Pomacea canaliculata. The sequence goes on from NC_037594.1 coordinate 32,903,071, forward strand.
GTTCTGTGTGGAGGTCGTGTCTGGAGAGGCAGGAACAACCTATCTGCTGTGTTTGCAAAGTCTAACAAATTTGCTCTGACCGAGAGGTGACTGACACCTGGTCCCACGTCGTTGTCACCATGGAGACGTTAAGCAAGCCATTCTGATTGAAACTTGTGTCCATCCGGCACGTTAAAGTGGCTAAGTGGGCTAGTAAAATGTCACGCAGAATGATGAAAAGGAGAATAACGGCATAAATAGTGGGTCATTTGAATAGAATTACGATCTAATGAGTGGTCACGATGGCTGGAATAACGGTCTAAACTGTGGCTATGTGGACTAGCTAAGATGACAAGATGACTAAACGATTAACCTTTTGCTAAAGAATCATAATAAAGCTTTTTTTTTACTTATTTTATCTCGAGGGTCTAAGTTTTCAGACTGTCTAAAGTGTCGAGGAGTTTTCAGCTTTGGCTGGGTTTACTCGCCACTTCGCGCTAAAGAGCTTGTCTGGCCACTTTCATTCAAGTGTCTGGAGATTTAGTCTTTGAGTTTATTGCGGGTGTTTCCTCAACGGACCTAAACCTGGGAAGGCCACATCTGACTGTAGGCTCTTTCTTGGTGCAAAATTGTGCAGAAACTATAAAGAAGTCCATAAAATAAACATTAAAGACTTTTAAGATACTGTAAAGATGGACGCCGTCGGGGACAGACTGCTCGACCCTCGCTAAGCCTTGTGACAGGTATTCCTGTGTGATTCTGAGATTGCACGCGGCGCTAAGCACTTTGTCGGTACAAAGCCAAAGTCAAGCGAAAAGTTCAAAAACTGTAGCACCTGTGACATTTAGTACCAATAAGTCAGTATCTCCCAATAGTAAAGTGGGGATCGTTCTGAAGAAGATTCCATTGAATCAGTGTTCTTGCAGATGAATTGTCAATGGAATTAATTGATAAAAATGGGATTAGTGATAGTGATACATCTAGATGTGAGCACAAAATGTCTTGATGTGAGGACTGACAAGGAGATAGATGTCTGGACTGGCACAGATGTAGGTGTGATCACAAATACAGACAAGACACTGACACACTGACACACTGATCAGAAATCAAGACGTAGACGGAACACTTACTCGACGTAAGAGACGTAGTTAGGAAGTAGTTCAGACTACTGACGAGGATATGCAGCGCTTACATTTAAGATGCTACTAGCGATTACTATCGAGGACTATTTGGGTAAAACAGCGGAAGTCGTTGTGTTCCTTGTCAACTCTTCTGTTGATCAGTTTGTGACTTTAAAGAAGAATTCCAGAATAAAAACCGCGGCATCTGTTTCGTGTTTCAGTCTGTGACTGTGCATTCTCACCCATGGACAACACCGGGGGCACAAGAAAGAGGACAGCTTTACATACTGATTGTACAAGAGAGGAAATGATCGACTGAGAGAAAAAGGGAAACAATGACCCCCCCCCCCCTCTGGCATGAGAGTTGTCCAGACAGTCTCCATCACAATGAGTTGGTTACTAAGAGGAGGAGAAATCATCAAGAGAGGATGCTTGAGTGGCTGCTGGATGACTTGACACTATTTCTGGTTCTTGTCACCAACAAAGGAAATGCAAAGTAATTATTCTACAAATAAAACAAGAAACAGTTTCATCTTCTCTTCTGCATTAACACAAAAATTGAAACTCACGTTACATCGAAGTACCCACAAAACACCCCCGCGCGCGCCCACACACACAGAAGCACGCACACACGCACCCCGAGGCTGACGGCCATCTTGGATGATGCCTGATGCTGACGCATCATTTCATCCCAAACAACCTCCCGCCTGTCTCGAGCCTTGTTAGGTGCGATATCCTCATTCTGCGCGATCAAGTCTGACGCCGAGCCTGACAGCTTGATTACTCCACAAGAACACGCGTGCATCCTGGTCTGTGCAGCGGGACGGTAATCCGATTGTAGGTGGCGCTGGTGACAATGCTGTGGTGGCAGTAATGGAGCTTCGCTGTCACAGTTCGCACGCTGGACGCACAGGGCAAGCGAACTGCTTCCAGGGAAAATTCCTCCCGAAAGTGTTTCCCTCCCGTCGTGAAGAGTTCCTGCCAGTGGACAGGCGAGGGCGCTGGAAACAGTCCCTCGTTGTTTTGCCTGATGGGTCATCACTTATCGCGGCCATCACATCGCATGACCCACTGAATCATCACACGACAATGACGGCTTCTCGAGGAAAATCACTGAATTTCACCTGATTTAGAACACTTCATCCTACGCTCAAGCCTGCTTATGTCTAATGCAAGGATGAGAAATTATTCTCGCATCCTTAAGTACGGCTTACAGTCATCACGTTGTTCGCGAAGAAAGTTACAGACTAAGATATACGACATGATTATAGTCATTCATCACAAAGATCATGATGGCAGTCATTCATTACAGACTAAGACATAAGACATGATGACCAATGAAACACAAAGTAGTTAACCCCCCAAAGTGGTTAACAATATCTGTAATTATAGAGCGGGGAATCTCTCTCACGGTGCCAATGTCTTGTTAATCAAGGATCCTGCAATGGTGAAATGGTGCAATATTGAAAGAATTTTGGGCTGCACATCAAATCAACTAAACGAAACAGGAAATTTGGATCGAAAGGAAAACTGATCACACATCAAGCGTAAGCTAAACATTGTTTCTTTGTCGATAGAAGGAGCTTGTAGAATGGTGACACTCGTTTACAGAGAGATAACCCGTAGCAAAGATATGACAACTGCAGACGACACTCTTAGACTGATCGGCATAAGCTATCCATCTGATTGCCTCCATCAATCAAACCTCCCTACATGACTTCGGGTATGGATGATGTTTTACATTACTTTGTGTATGGTGTCTTAGTGTATGATATGAATGGTGTCATGCGGCTTACTTATTTGAGTGCATCATTGAGAGGCAGTTGGAGATGTTCTTGTGGCGCTACGAAGAAAGACCTGTGGACAACATCTGTGAAGAACAACATTCTGTTTTTACAATCCGATGGATGAGCTGTATTACTGTTGTTGTTGACGTGTTCAAGCAGCTCCTTAAAACAGTGAACTATCTCCAAACTTCCACCTTTCTGACCGTTGTCCAACATCAACACTTCCATCTCCTCTACTACAACTGAATGTCAACTGTCTCCTCTCTCCTCTCCCTTCGTCTACTGGTCGTCAAGCTGTTTTTGATTAGTACACGTGAGGCAGGTGTGTGTATGACTTATGACAGAAGGCTTGTCCAAGCTCAGGTTTGTTTATGGGGAGGGAGAGGTTGTAGAGACTATAGTTGGGGGAATGATGGAGGTTCTTAAAGACATTATCTTCTGACGCAAGTACCTCACTTCTGGGTGCTCAAGCGGGGGAGTATCCAGCTTAACTCATTTTCTTGCACACTCCATCGAGCTAGCCTGCTGCTGCCTGTCTTTGTAGTAAAATTTTAGAGGACCGAGATCGAGCACATCGTCTGTTTAAATGAAATTCACCAAGACAGGATCGAATAATGAAATGGCAATATTTTGAGCAGCACATAAAACTTGTGAAATAAGAGTTACGAAACAAGCTACTCGCAAATATTATTACCAATAAAGCAAAAGTTAATTACAAAAAAAAGAGCTGCTTACAAATAAGAGTTATTAACAAGCAAGAGAGTTACAGGAAACGAGATATTGACGAATAAAATAAATAATAAAATATGCTAAGCAATAAATTAGAGTTAAGCAAATAAAAGACATAATGAGTTGCTAACAAACAGGAGTGGCTAAGACATAAAAATGAAAAAGTCATGTTTTGCTCTTAGTTGCTATGTTATTAATCATAAGGTTACACGAATGTTATATGATATCATAGTGCCATAAAATAACTACAGAACTCTCTAGGATGACAGAAGAAAGTAACAAGTGAAGCCTTAAATTTCTAATTAGTTTTCGCGCCTCCATGACAGAAGAATGCCCGTCGGGTAGACAGGATTAGGTCTTATTCTAATTGACATTGCAGGCAGCAAGCCCAGGTCTGTATAAAGTGCATCGCGTGAGGAGGAGCGGAGGAGGAGGACAGTAAAAACAGAGACGGGACGATAGAGGTGCGGGGGCCACGAGCAAGCCGCGGAGATGCATATCAATGCTTGTGAAGACTTTCTTGCCATCCCTTTATTCGGGGCTGAAACACATTGATTTTTCTCCCTTTAAAAAACTTAAAAGGTGGGCGCATTGAAGAGAATCGACTCCTTGTCAAAGTAGTTTCAGAAAAAACACATCTACAGCTTGCCATTCGCCTCGTACACTCAGAAATCTCCTCCCTTCAAAGCTTGTTCTTTCCGATAATGAAGTATTGGAGCTGCCTTGTCTCGCAACTCTAGATCAGCTCCGTTGGACGTGCAAAATTTTCTTGTCTTGTTCAGAGAGGGTGAAAATTACTGGGCAGCACACTGGCGTAGAACCCTCCTCCCCGGGGCAAAATAATTTTAGAAAATGAAGTTGCTCAAAATATTCCGTATTTAAAAAAAAAAATATATATATATTTTTTTTTGTCCCAACTTGAAGATTCACAGAAGCAGCCAAAGACAAGAACAAACAGCGAGTGTTTAGATTACAAACAAGCTCAGTGGACGACTGAAGGCACGTGCGAGCTGCACGTGTAAGGGGTTTGCCGCCAGGAATGCCGCTCCCAGTGTTTGGGAACCATTCAAAGTTTCTTCGATCACTGACGAGTCCGGTGGTGTTGAAGTGTCTGCGAGGTTGAGACGACAGGTACCCGAGACACGACAGATGTCGCTGCTGCGGGCGGACTGACGGATGACTGTAACGACCCAACAGTCGGACAGAGGCCTGCAGACGTGGTTCGATGCCAGCATTGGTCACAGAAGTGCTCTGCCCTCGGCACTGAAAAAGACACTCACTTTCATCATCGCTGTCTGCTTCCTTGGGACACTGTTCGATGTTGCCGTTCCCTTGTTATCATTCTCTAATTTTCCTTTTATCTATTCACTCCTCTTTGTTTCAGTGTCTGCTAATCTATATCCGTGGCTCACGCGCGGGCGTCTGTGTGTGTGTGAGTAAGAGAGAGAGACTGGCTTGCTAACAATGTCAGTGATGTCCGTGATATTATAATAAGTGATATTTGTGATAGTATAATAAGAAGTGGGAATTTCTAAAGCGCAATATCTCAGCCAAAGGCGGACTCATTGCGCTGAAAAAAAAATTAACAAAATAATGACAAAGATGAAGAACAAGATCACAACAAAGTAAGAAAGATGTAGAACAAGTCAACAACAGCAAAGTAACAAACATGTAGAACAGATCACACAATAGTAACAAAGATGTAGAACAAGTTCACAACGCGATAACTCGCTGCGTTCTGGCAGTAAAGGGCGATCACTGTAGATTAACGGTAACGACACCAGAGAATAAGGTTAGTGACATCAAGAGAATGCTGGGAAGATATTGAGTATTCTTGAGAATATGAAGAAATTTTATCACCTGAAACTGCAGAAAATATGATCATCACTTCAGTTTATTCGCGAGTGAAACATGGTGGAATGCAAACAGCTCACACTGCATTGTTATTGTTATTGTTGTTATTGTTGTTATTATTGTTGTTATTGTTATTGTAATAATAATAACAACATAAACAACATAAACAACAACAACAACAACAACAACAATAATAATAATATAATAATAATAATAATAATAATAATAATAATAATAATAATAATAATAATAATAATAATAATAATAATAATAATAATAATATAATAATAATAATAATAATAATAATAATAATAATAATAATAATATCTCCCTTCACATGACTAGCATCGTCTGCACCTAGAGGCCGAGGAGCCCCGTGCCAGACCCACACCAACATCTGAAGGTCTTGTCAACAAACACCATCACTTCACCTACTGGCACTGAGACAGTCACCTGTTGCCCTGAGAAGATCCAATGCAGGATCACCTGGTGGTAGTCCTTCATCTTCCTCACTTGGCCCGCGACTAGCAGCCGGCCATTAACTCACTGTGTATTTTCTGTTCATATCTGCTGGAAATAATGAACACCTTTGATTGGGTAATAATGTTCACCCCGTTCCCACGGCGTTTTCATGGCCAGCATTTCGCGATGTTTTGATGAAAGATTTGAGGATGGCTGCTGGCTCCTGTCTGGAAAAATAATTAAGAACAGGCTCTAGAGCTTCTTGCGACAAGCAATTCTTTCAGGGGAAAATGTGATTCTGGGATATTAGTATTTTAGCTAACATTTAGTGTAAAATGTATACTTATATCAACATGTACATTTATTACGCATCAATATTTTTATTGCCTATTTTTTCACGCACAACATGAAAAGTAAATACACCATTGAGAAAGCTTTATGTATTATAGTGTGTATTGCAGGTAATATTTACTCTGTCGTATCTCTTGTTTGGCTACACTGTTAGTTTATTCAATTGATCATTAGTTTACCATGAATACAGAACATGTTCATTTCTTTGGGAGGAAGGGGAGTGTAGTGAGTTGTTGTGGGTCTCGTATATACATAGTATATACATCATACTACATGCCTAGAGACACAATGAAGTTGCTCAAGTCCAATAGGTTTGCACAAACCAAAACAGACAGAATGAGGCTTAATGAAACAAAAAAATTGAAAACAAATTAGAAAGGGAAGAACTAAAACACTTGTTAGACAAATATGGACTGGCACTAAACCTTAATAGCTGCCTCAATCCTCCAAAGGAACTGTTGCACAATACACTTTCATTAGTGGCATCAGTAGCAACAAGCCACCAAACTCCAGACTAATGTAAGATAGACGATGAGATGGTAACTAGATTAAAACTAACATACACCCACAGAAAGACGACACCAAACCGTCTAAAACCAAGACTAAAACCATACACCACCCTCCGGACCAGACAGGAGTCCAAAACACAGTTAGCAAGTGACAACAAACAGAGGACACAAGCACAGTACACCACCAAAACAGACTCGGCAAACTTAATCACCAACAGAAAAAGAGAGCACAAATAAAACAGACAATACATTGGGCGGCACAAGACTGTGACCCCACCCCTACACCCACACCAACCATACCCACACACCCTAAAAGATCCCCATCCCCCACAGTGCGAAATCACCGCGAGGTGGAAGCACTTTCCCTCAAAATAAACAACAACACCTAAAAATAGCCGAGTGAGCGGGAAAACAACGGTCTTCTCCGCCATCTTCTTTGTGACTCATTGATATTCCTCTGAGCTTGTGACTCTGTCATCTGTGAGAGCTTATCGAGTGTTGTGCTGTGTTATCTTGTGGTGTGGTGTGTGTGCAATAGGACTATGATGATGATGATGATGATGATGCTATCTATTATTTGATGTATGAGAATAAGATGTAAACTATAATTTAATGGAGATAAGATTGAACATGATTTGATGTATAAAATTATGAGGTGTCTATAATTTGATGTATGAGAGTAAACTACTAACATCTAACATGTGAGAGTGCTCAAGATGGGACCGGGTCTGCCAGTGTCTCCATTATCGGAGTATTCAAACTGGGACGATAATGAGCAGACGACTGGTTGTTCGGATGGGCTACAAGGCTTTGCCGAGTCTGTCTTTTCACGGTCCATCTGAATAAAGGAAGCTGGCATCAGGAGATGTTTAACAGGCATCCAGTCATCTGTGCGAGCAAATCGTCGGTCACCTCACAGCATTCTGAGTTCTGTACATCTTTATGTTTCCATGGTATCAGTAGATAGTTTGTACTGACCAGGAGACGTCCTTGTGGTTTGATACTCTCTGGTTCTGGAAGATCAAGAAAAAAAAAACCGTATACAAATGTCCTTCATGTATTTGTGCTGCAAGAATCCGAGAGAAACGATATTTATGGTTCTTGGTGTGGAGTGCAGGAAATAAGAACAAACTGTATTTGGGGTTGGTGGTTGGTGCTGCAGGATGTTGGAGCCGGCCATCGGTCGATGGGTAGTCGCTGCTGGAAGTAATGTCTTGGAAGTTGATGTCGATAAAGCGTCCAGCATTTTTACACAGCGGTAACCACGCCGCCTGCAAAGGGCGGGGCTCTCCGACCACCAGAGGTCTCTGTCTGGTGCTGGAGGTTTTGCTGGAAAACTTTTTAGTCAAATCGATGAACCGAAGGCGGGTATCGCCAAAAGATAGGTTTTTAAAACTCCAATTACACGCTTGTGAATGACAAGCCTTTATTGAGATGAAGGAAAGGAAGTAATAAGAAGGTTCTGGAATGAACATTTTCTCCCGTGCTATGTTTTTATCATCCCTAAGTCTTTCATTTTTTTGTTTTGCTAGTGAACAATTAGGTGTGAATGTTGCAGCACGTGCTGGTGCCTGTGGGTGGCCAGGTCTTGGCTTCACTATTGCTCGTCTGTCAACTGTTCTGCTTTCGCTTCTACTCTTTCTTTGCTTTTTGCTCTTTTGCGAACTAAACGTACAGGGACTGTTAGAGAACTTACAAGATTTTTTCAGATATTTTCAGGTGCTAGAAGATACATTTTCAAAAAAAAAAAAAGGTAGATAACTAGACTTGATGCGGTTTGTTATAAAAGAGAGGCGAGCCTTATGTTCAGATTTTTAAAGAGAGTACAGGAGGACACCACTCCCTGTGACTAAATCGTGATTATAGTCTCAAGTGTGAACAGTTTTAACAGTAACTTTATTCCTAAGTCCTAGAATTCTGAGGACTATCAGTCTGATTAAAAGAAATTTTCTATGAGTATAGTGGATAATAGAGTTGTTAGGTAGATAATTGGACTTGTTTTTGGACGTGCATTAATAGATTGTTTTCTACATTTATCGTTGTTTATTTTTGTATTGAGTTCTGTACTATATTCCTGTTATTATTAAATCAGACAGGACCTGCAAAAGGCAGATTTAATTATCTTGTTTATAACCAAAAAGAACACAAAAATGTTCTGGCGAGTGTTGAGCGCGTTAGTCTGTGACAGAGGGCGAGCGGAAAAGCGGCATCTTAGTACATGGTTGCCATGGTAATAAACTGTTTTTACAAGCACTATTTTTTAAGGAAGCGTCCTTATTTTTCTTAAATCACCCGAACATGCATCTCCATCTTACGTTACACCACGAACTTGTGTTACTGGACTGATTGCAGACTTTTTTCCAGTTAACTGCTAAACCGAGGCAGATGTATACAGAGCTTCCGGCTTACACACACATTGTTTAGGCTCGCAGGGACTAGCAGTAGAGAACTCCACAAAGAGGCTCAGCGTTGGTCTCGGCAGACAGCAGTCCACCTGTACACATCCGTGGTTACATTCAGCTTTTCACATCTAACTCCGTTTTCTCCTTCCTGCACCTAACTGCAGTTAATGTGTGAGAATAATTTCGCCTAAAGTATTTCATCTGTCACCCTGTCAAATGATAGCCAAATGATAATATTGTAACATATGTTTTATTTTTAATTTATTAAGCGTTAAGAGCTTACTGTATTCTTATCATTGGAAATGACTAGCATTTTAGATGATAACAGAACTTGAAATAATGAAATAGTAACTTATACAAATAATGAAATTATAACACTGTATAAATAACCAAAAAATAGTATTATACAAAAATGAAGTAGTGATGTTTTATAGTAACACGCAAAAATGAAATGAAATAGTGACATTATACAAATAATAAATAGTGAAACTGGCTCACAAATTTCAAATAATTATATTAGACAAGCTTGGGATTTCAAAAGATATATCCTTCTACAAAATTCAACACAATTCTAACAATTTGATTACTGTACACCAGTTTTCCCAAAACCACAAACAATGTTAACATTTTATTGACAGTACAAGGAGTGGGTGGGGGATGCTATGAACCAAGCCTCGTGCTGGGCAACAGACTCACGAACACACAAGCCAACGTGCAGCTTGCATAATGGTCAGAATGGACAAAGCAACAACCGCCTGCAGCCCAAGCTCCACCAGACCCGCCAGTCGACACAAGAACAAAAAGAAGTTACAAGTCATTAGGACCACTGTACGGAAGAAAAACAGTTTCGACCGGCTTGCATTGTGTGCCTTTTTCGGATTTGCATCTCCTTTCATTGACGGAGGAGAAGGCGGTATAGAAGGAGGCTGGTAATGATGTTTGGACAAGGGAGCTAAGAACCGAGGTGGGGCACCCCGGCCCTAACACCGGGCTCCTCCAACAACAACACTTTGGACATCTCGGCAGTTACCGCCAAAAACACGGGCTCCATCAACTACACATTAACTCTGGAAACACGTGTTCATCCACACATTGATGGCTGAAGTGAACATCATCTATCTCGTCAACTTTAAATTTTCTCTCCAAACACATTCGTCACTTTGGGTATTTACTCGAAATGCGCGCTCACAAACACGCATACCGTTCCTTCATCTTTTATTCTATTTTAATTTTTTCTTGGGTCAGTTCTTGCAGTGGAAAGAAAAAGAAAAAAAAAGAGAGAGAAAGAGATAATAGAGATGGAAATGACTGCAAACATTCAGTCACACGTTACACACATGTCTCAACAGCCTAACACTGAACTGAGAAAGAAATCTGCAACCTAAATAAGAAAATAGGCATCTGTCCTTTATAACCGTCGTTAAACAAAATGAACACTTTCATGTTTGTTAGTTAGGAGATTACAATACAAACAGATTAATGAACAACATTACACAAGTGGGATCAGAACTAAGATTTTATCATTTTCTTCAGGTAAGCTTGAATTCCGCCAGAGAATACGAGGGATTTGTATGTCGGTGCTTGTTGGGAACCTGATATTGTTTCTGTGACAAAGTCTGTTTAGTGGTCATTGAAGCTGTCAGTGTTGCAATCTTGATGTGCAATGTGGAGCTGCCATCTTGGCATCAGCTTGGCAGGCAAACGGTTACCATTCATAAAAAACGAAGAGAAAAAAAATGTAAAAAAAAAACCCCGCATGTAAAACATGAATACGCAGTTTAGTAAATAACAAGGAAAAGCAGTAAATATACACACGGTGACGTATTTAGACATAAGCATGTATACAAAAGGTGACGTATACACATACAGGTGACGTATACAGACCTATACAACTGACCTGTACAGTCTAGTCTGCCACTGTGAGCTTCAGCAAAATCGTTTTTCAGGAGTCATCTCCTTGACAAAGTATTCCTTACTCAAACATTCAGCAAAAAGCTTTCATTTTGGTTCTGCTTTGAAATCTAAATGGAAGCCATAAGGGCAGCACAGGGAGCCGGGGTCCGACGGGTCGTTAATTCTGTCTGATCCACTTCACTTTTCTCTCTGGATGACAAGTGTGCGTGGTAGTCGCACTCCTTCTGTAAAGGGATTCAGAAAAGACTCGACAGCGTTACTTTTAACTACAGTAAACATTTATCTACCTCGCCAATTACTTGTGAAGCTTTAGAAAAAGTCGTCGGTGAGAGAAGAAGACATACAACTTATCGCTTCACTCCAAGACATCGCGTCACACTGCGCCAACCACGCATGTGTTTGTGGGAGGGAGGTGTAGGGGGTACATTTACATACAGATCCATAGAGAAGTGGGTGAGGGGACTGGTGAGTTTGATGACGTCGCCATCGGACAGATGCTCGGACCATGCGAGGGTCAACAGCCATCATGGCTGCTCCGCACGGCTCCATCCTATTGAGCACGTGGTGGGATGAAAGCCTCTGGTCGTGTCCTCCATGACTTGAGGCCGCCTGCCGCTGTGTGGCGCCATTTGACCCCCACGACCTGGTGACCTTATGGGACAGAAGTCACTGGAAGCAAGCACCACACGGTCCAGCCCCTTACAGTCAGTCAAGGACCACCAGGTTTCACCAAATCACTGCAGGCAACGAGAGAGGCAGAGTCTTCAGTCAAGGTCCTTGTTGTTCTTCTCTCACCGGCCACATCAAGGACTACAGGTGAGCACGTAGAACTCAATAAACTGCTAACAACCTGCGTACAGCGCTTGGAGTCCAGCTGTTGGAGAAACATGATCTGTTAAAGGTTATTATTGTTGTCATTGTTTACATCAGGAACACTTAGCGGGAACTACAAAGTTAAGTGAACCTGTTTTCAGCAGAGGCATGACTATCATAGGTAGTATGGCTAAGTGCTGACTCCATCATAAAATTCATCATGAAATGCTGCCATCAGGTGTAAAGAGATGACTTCACAATAAAGTTGGATTAGAGTGGTGATGTGAGGAGTTTTAAGAACATTATACACGGTGGATAAGAAACAAACATGGCGGACAAAGGTTTTACAGAGATAACACACGGTTGGCGAGTATTTGTACCATATACACGGTAGGTTAGCTGTTCCTGGAGCTACGATGTACAGTAGATAAACTGTTTTATCGCCATCAAGTGCATTCATCGCTGTCACACACTTGGCAGAAAGAAGAACAAACCCCAAACCTGACGACACTTACAAACTTGCTCGTGCTAAGTGCATCGCGTGCCACGTGTCACGTGTCCTTTCCCCTTTCCAGCGGACGTCTGCCACTTACAGTCTCAATGTTTCCAGCGGATGCCTGCTACTCGCAATCTCCCCGTTACCGCTTCACCCATCACGTGAGGCCCATCATCATCCTCTCATCTTGATGCCTCTCGAGGAGAGATGTTTGATGTGAAGCAGAAGTGAGTTTACAAAGTGTCATTCGCAGCGAGGCGTGTCGCCGTCCGTTGACCTTTCCTGGATAATCTGTCTCTAGTTTATTTGTCTCCCTTTAGATGAGAATTTCCACGTTCTTTAAACAGACAAACATGACCTCTCTCGTCGGACCGTCTGGCAGCAACTGCTATAAAATACAAGTATAATATGATGGACCATTGTCTGTACCATGTTTAGAAATACAAACGTTGCACAGACAAATGATTGTCACTAATCAAGTCCAGTTTACCGTTTTTTCCTGGCAATCCACTCAGTGATGGAGCAGCAGGGCAAGATAACTATGATACGGTGCTGAGTTCTGAGAAATTGTTTACTTGTTGTGTAGCTGTAGGGCGTGTTTACAGCTCGAGAGGTGTGGGAGAGGTTCCTCCCCCGTCCTGCTGCAGGCGTGTTGACTACAATGAACACCTCTCTGCACGCTGTGTGTAAGTGGTCTCCGTGGGCTGCAGCACACAATCGATGACATCATGCCCACAGCAACTCCATCGCCTTGTAGAAATTCCCTGTAAGAGACTGGAAATGTTCTAGAATGACAATGAAGTTTGGAAATGGCCGATATATCGCTTCTTTAAATACCTTGACAACCACACGCAGAAACATGGCATATCTGTGGTCAGCAACTTTCAAACAGACAGACAGGCAGACAGACAGACAGACAGACAGACAAGACAAGACAAGACAAGACAAGACAAGACAAGACAGACAGACAGACAGACAGACAGACAGACAGACAGACAGACAGACAGACAGACAGACAGACAGACTGTGCACATGACACTGATGCTTAGGGAGTGACCGTAGTTCAATCTTTGTTGCGTATTGCTTGTGCATGCGAAGATAAAATTTTAATAATAAATAAAGAAAGGTCGTGTGCATGTCAATTAACTGTCTTGCAACAGAGAGAAAACCGGCAATTGTGAGGTCGCGTGCGTATAAAACTAGGCGCGTGCATGTATTTCACACAAAATCGTTCACAGCAGTCATTCGCTCGTGATAACCTCAAGTCTGGTGTCAGCCTCGTTTTAGTAATTAACTGGAAAAAATCGTCTGCCAGCAGTCCAGTAAAACAAGTTCGTGATTTGACAGCGTAGGGTTCGTCTCTTGGGATCGACATTCTAGTTACAACACATTTTCTGGACTCGCTTGTCTTGGGAGGCTGTCTTACTCTGGTCCCTTCACTTTCAAACCCACAAACAAACAAACAAACAAACAAACAATGTCAGGAAGTTACAGTTTCACGTGTTACATGTACTTCAGCAGTATGATTTCGTGGCTTGAGAGAAGTACAAAAGTGGTCGGGTTATCAAAATATAGGGCTAGTTGCCTTTCTAGAAAATTCTACAACTTAAAAAAACAAGGGACAGCTCATTCTTTCGCACAGTGTCACTCCGCATGTGCTGTTTCAAGCTTGAACAACTTTCTCTCCATTTTAAAAACGAAAGTGCTGAAACACTTGTCAGGTTGCGAGACCAGCACAGACGGCGACTGCAGCTTACGAATGTTTCATGAGGATTTGTGGAAGGTGCTACGCCCACAACCAGTGGTGTCAGTCTGTGGACAGACTAGACTACAAGACACTCCATTAAGCCGTACTGCAGTAAATTATTGTACTAATGTGCTGAATTATTCAAAGAAAACCTTTTTTTCTGGGAGGAGGAGCGATATCAAAATGAGCAGAACAAGGACAATGACTAGAGACTATAAGGTCGCCAACACTTAACAGTCTGATAGGCAACATGATGGCCAGTACAACCGTTGTTAGTCAGACTGTTAACTCCACCATCTCACAATCTAACTGCCAGCACAACTTAACTGCTTTTGTCTTCTCACAACTTAAAGTTGTAGATGATACCTTCCAGAGTTTCACTTTGCTGTGTGGGACCCTCATCCAGCTGTCAGTGAACACCAGCAGATGATCCTTGTATTATATGAGGGAAATGTGTAAAATCCAGGAGTGTGACTCAAGGTTTCATTGGTCAGCTCGGTGTAGAGTGTCACGTGACCATCGAAAAGTAAATTAGACCAATGCTTCAATAGTTGTTTTGTGTCGAATGTCATGAGACCCCCCTATTCCCGCTAGAGAGGATGTTCTGAACACTACACCCACGCGACCACCATAGAGAGTATGTCTGAATCAGTACTCCCTTGTATACACTGTCACGTGACCACCCTACAGTGCTCTAAATTATACAATGTCTAATGACCACCATACAGAGGGTGCTCCTAACCTCGTTAACTCAATGTCAAGTGACTGCGGTACCCAAGATGTTCCAAACAGTACCGTCGTTAATAAAATAGTGAAGAAGTTTGAGGATCCTCCCGACGGTCCCCCGAGGCGAGTACCTATTAGTGACTGTAGGCTGACCACGTGAGAGCGTGTCTTCCTTCTCATCTCTCTCTCCTGAGGAAATGAGAGAGCGGAGCATCTCATCAACAAAGGGAGGCCTGATCTGGGTTAGCAACAATCCTGCCAAACTGTCTCTTTAGTACATCAGTCCTCACACTAACTCATTATCGTGACCCTCGCTCTCATTCTAGGATACAAACCGTGAAAAAGAGTACAGGTGCTTCTTTTATTACAAACACCTGTCTCTTTTGGGTTCTAGATGTTTCTGCTTGTCTGCGGGATGGTACCCGACGTTTTTACCTGTCGCTGAGAGATACCCAAGTTACACTGGGATGATACCTGTTGCTGGTACCTAATGTTTGTTTACACAGGTCGTTGTTAATGATTAGCAACTGTTGTTCCCAAAAGCCGCTAAAGGTCCTTGAGGTCAACGTCTGCTAACCACCTACCCGGCTACCCCGCTAGAGAACCATGCACGATGCGATCTTTAGTCTACGATGACCGTCTTTCATTGATGATGTCAGTCTGATGTTTGGCGAGGGAGGAGACTATATTTTCCCACGATGTTTTCACAGAGACCTGTTTTACGCATGCGTGAACATCCCAAAGTAGTTGCTGACAATCAGATCTTGATTACAACCGAAAGTTTATCTGCTCATTCCGCTCCTCCCAAATATATATATAGACACCTAAACTCCACCCCTGCCCACAAATGTACCCTCAGCTCCAGTTCCTCTCTCCAGTTTACAAGTGAAAACATAAGCAGATGTGTTTGGTAAATGTTTCAAAAGTGTTTTGAGTGAGACGGGAGTTACACACTGTTAGGATGGAGTGTTCCATGTTGTCCTCATCAAACTTCTTCGTCCAAGAAACTTGATTCATCGAAAGGTAAACCGTTTTACTGTTGCTGAAAAACAAGCACATGTCCAGAGAGTGTAGTTATGACAGTCGCAGTTATTTCACCTGGACTCACCAGCAACATTTTATAAAGGAGGGAAAAGAACTCACGAAAAAGCTTAGGACCGAGCCTCGTTTGACAGGAATATTTTGCCAGACTGGATGGGGATCGGTCACACGGCGGGGATAGGATGCGAGGTCCAAATGTCTCCTGCCTCCAGCGTGTCCTGCCTCCCTGTGTCTTGTCCTCACTTGCCTCCAGCTTGTGAAGCCTCCCCTGCTGGTGGCATCCACAGCAACAAGACCTTTGTGGACTAAACACCTTCGCCGATGTCAGAATCCCATGATTCCCATCTGTCTCCCTTTGAATACCTCTTATTTACACCTTCTGTGCTGTGTGTAGTTCTTTTATCGTGTTTGCTTGCCGTCTGTTAACAAATCATTGTACTCGACAGTCTTTTTTAAAAATCTCAATCACTGTAAAATTATCTTCTGTTTGTTTGAAAATAAAGTTCCTATGAAAACATCTATAACCTAAGTCTACATTCACATTCCCGACAAATGACAATGGTGGTGTAAAACTTGGAGTGGTTGCGAGCAAGGAGAGCTTTCAGGAGTTCACCAGCCTCTCCAGCTTGACTGACAAGTAAGAAACCTAAGCGAAGTGTCCCATTGTCAGCAAAAGATCGCTAGTCCCTAATTCCTCGATGCTTTTTGCCCCTCGATTTCCGGTTGCGATCACATTTTCATTATAAATTCACTTCACTACTCACACACCCTTTTCTCCAGATTGAAATCCTGGTCAGCTCTCCCGCTTCCATGTTTTCTTACATTCGCTGAACTGCTTCAACAGCTCGTCAAAGTTTTAAGTAAAATCACAGCAACTTAAGAAACGTTTCCTTTTAAGAGATTGTTACAGGAATTCGATCAGAAAGATAACCGTAAAATGAGTGCTCGTTTCCCAACGCCTCCCAACTTGAAGAACTGCTTTTTAAGAAATAAATCCGTTCATCTCGGATATTCCGATTTTTTTTGCTCAGTAATAAACCACGAATACTTGATTTATTTCGCTCATATTTACGAAACTTCTCTTTTTTAAATATGCGAGTTTCATAACAAATGCGAGTGAAAATAAAACTAAAACCGTAGTGCTGGTTGTTAGTTGTTGTTGTTATTGTCGTTGTTTGTTTCTTGCTTTGGGGTTGTTTTGGAGCTGGAAGTGGTGCAGAGAAAAGCAATATTTATGGACATCAGTGCAGGGTCAACATCAGCGACCTTGGGGAGCCATTGTGAAGGTCAGAGGTCATTGAGGCAATAACCTGAACTGCAATGATGAAGACCATACTAGTGCCTCAGGTGATACTACGACCGGGAGTGAACTTTCAGGTCCTGTCACCACGAGAGTGTGCCTCTCAGCCATCGAGTGGCTAACTCACCAAGGTCTGCTTCTCTCTCTGCTTCTTCGCAAGATTATTTGCTTTTGGCTAACCTTGACCCTTTTGTGCCGCCTCGTCTGTGAATTCCTACAAATGCTGATCACTTGTCTTCTGCAGAGGAAATTGTCTGCTTTCACATTTCACTTCTGACGTCTGATGCTCTGGTAATTCAATGCACAGAGGGTCTGCAAGACTTTGAACTTTGTCATTTGTCAAAGAGCGGGTGGCACGGAACCTGCACAGGTGTTGGGGAGCTTGGTAAAGTTTAGTCGAGATTGTAATACACAAGTGCTGACCAGCCTCATACAGTTTAGTCAAGAGTACAAGTGCTGACTAGCCTCATAAAGATTAGTCAAAGATGTAAAGCTAGCCTAAAACTTTAGTCCAATGTGTCACACGCAGGTGTTGACTAAGCTCACAAATTCAGTCAACAGGTGTGATATCTTGCAGCAGCATTCAATGGAGGTTTCTTGATATTTCCTGCTGTAGAGTTTTATATGGATTAGCATTTCATTCCCTTTATATTAACTCCACGCCACAAAACAGACTCAAACAGGCTAATTACAGTGTTTGGGTTTATCAAGTAAAGCTGAGATTAATCAACAAAGGTGGCCGTGAGTTCAGCAGAGCGTTACCATGGTGACGTCAACCTGCACTGGCGGGGCTGGCCACCTGGTACTCGCTCCTTCCATGCTCTGGACTTGCTTTTTCTAAGTGTTTGGCTGCGTGTTCGCACATTGTCTGGGTGTGTGTGTGTTTGTGTGTGAATGATATATGCAGACACGTATATGGGCCACTAGTACTGGCCGGTGATGTACTTTAGAATACCTGATTGTGAAAATGCATTTAAATGTCTCGTATTTATTAAAGTGATAAACAAGGGTCTATCTTAATCTATAAATGTACATAACTGTCTCACAGTTTGACGTACATCTCGAAGTCTGACTTTCCTGGCGTACTTGTCATCCCTCATTTAACCACAGCCCTCCACCACTCTAGCCATACATCTGACCAGATGCGCAGTATAAACAATTTGCACTGAGCTGGTCTTTGTAAGTGTTCACTTGAGGGCTGTCTACATGTCCGACTGTCTGCGAGTGTTCACTCGAAGACTTCTTCACACAAGCGTCCGTCTGTCTGTAAGTGTTCACTAGAGGCTTCTCTACATACGCGTTTGTCGGTCTCTGTCCCTTCCCTTCTTAGTTTCCAATCTGTCATCTACTTGTCCAAGACGTAGACTTCTAAGGCTTAGAAGAGAATGAAGTGAGTGGTAGGATGTGTCTAGAGGGACTATGTGGGCACTGTGTGCTTCTCCTGGGAGTCTTTGACTGAAGAAGTCGCCACCTCAACCCTTTGTGTTACCCTGTAAAGCGGAATGTCGGGAGCTTGTATGGTCAGAAAGAAGATTGCTGGCATGCAATAAGTCGGCAGATGAGAAAACTTATCAGAAGTGAGAACAAAAAGATTTCTGAGTGCAGCACGTGGTGACAAACGTGACACGTGGAGAGACGTGACGGCATGAGAGACAAGTGTCGGCACGTAGTCAACAGAAAGCAAGGGTCGGAATCAATTGTTCACAAAGATGCCGATGCCGAGCAACGCGCGCTCTAATTTCTGTTTTCCCTCTTTCTCATCGTTATTTTTTTTTTCACACACCTTCTGATTCACATGCGGGTGAATCACATGACTGGATGAGAGTAGAAACAGTCACCTGGTCGTGTCTGTGTCCAGACGTCTTTGTCTGTTTTCCGATTGAATTGACTGACTTCTAAGAAGAGAACTTGCCGCTTATCCGACAGTGATCTTAAATATTTCTTTTATTCATTAAAGCTTTAAAACAGACGATTAATTAGATTTCCTAATCTGGCGATGCAGCCTGTGGGTTTTTTCACATCCGCACGTCTGTTGCAACTTTCCCGTCTTCGTGCTTCTCGCAAGTTCGGTCTGTACTCATCTCCATTTGCACACGGCGCGATCACGGGCTAACCGAGCTCACGACAATGTTAATACTACTTCTGAACTTTTCTCATTGTGGTTTTTCTGATATGAAAGGATTTAGCCGGAGAGTTCATGAAAGGACAGTCATCACAAAATCCACTGTTGTCAGCGAGAAACACAACTTGCGCTGCTGCACAAGGTGCTAACAAACAGTCTTTGAAAGTTTTGTATCAATGCTTTGCTTTCTACCTGAGATGCTGCAAGAAAAGGGCAAATCAGTTTATTTCCATCATATACCTTACAGTTCATGATGAGTTCTTGTGAGATTGAAAAACTTCATATTGTTGGAGCTCTCAGGACAGTGCTCTTGACTGCATTGTAAGGCATTGGCCACGACGGATTGGAAATGAAATATCATATCAAACTTGTAGACTAATTCTTCTTTTTAATAACAGTGTAAGTCAGCCCCACCTGTTCCCCAGTTGAATATTTTAAGTTAGTGAAGAAACACGAAAAAGCGAATTAGACAGTCAGCAAAGTTCAAAGGTAAAATAAAAGGAACTGTCAGACGTAACTAGAGTTTTCCTGTCATCGTCAGACTGCAGTTCAATGATTAACAGAGGGAAAATGACGTCAGTCTATGACGTCTTTCCATTCCAGAATCCAGGTACTCCAGGTGTGCGACAAAAGCCATCATCATACACTTGATACTATTTTATATTTAGCACTTGAAACGGTGGCAACAGCTAATGCGTCACTGCACCAAGAAAGTTTGCATCACGTCGTGTGACGTCATGCTGTATGACGTCCACACGTCTCTCATGCGTGCCTGTATGACGTCTTTCGTGCATGCATCTCTGACGTGCAAACCTCTCTGACGTGCAAACCTCTATGACGTGCATGCCTCTCTGACGTCCGCTCTTGCGAACATGTCCGCCTGTCAGTGACAGATCGTGATGGAGTTGAGGTCTTGGCCTTTGCCAGGACAGAACCCTGCAACGCAGGTTGTGTTTGCTCCGCGCGCAAACCTAAAATCGCACGAGCTGGTTCAGATGAGGGTAAATACCAGGTCTGGTGTTTGCTGATGGATCATGTGACTGGACGTCCCCCTTCCTCCCACACTACGTGGAGGTCGATCATCAGGTAAAGTTGCGAAGCTCGTTAGGACAATCCAGCGAACGACGATGCATGCAAAACACATCTCCTTGTTTGGTCATTGCCCCTACGTGCCGACATCCATGGCGGGTGATTTCTCTGAAGTATCAATACCGAGATTGCCGGCTCATCCGGGCACCAGGGCTGGACACAAGCACCTGACGCCTGCTGCCAGGGACCGGAGCAGCAAAAGTAGCCTCTTAATATCCTCGCACCGGCGTTTGATGTTGTTCAACATTGTTCACTCGCCGACTCTTCAAGCGAACGGACCGAGGCTCATCAATATCTGCGAAGCACTTCATCCCTCTGTATGATGACTGTCATAAGCTGCAGCGGCAGTGCGTGCCAACAGAGTTTTGTCAGATGTGATGCCTAGAGAGCACTTGAAGCAATTACTAGCAGGTCCATTGTCGCTGACTCAAAAGGTGCGTGAAAAGGTGTGGATCTTAATACTCAAGCTGCAGTAGATAAACAGACAGGACAAGAGGAATATTCACGAATGAAAGAAAAAAGTGAAAAAATACCACTGACAAAAGTTTCTGAAAATCTTTACAAAAGACAGAAACAATAGTGAAAGAGGAGTTAACTCGCGCTGACAAGGCTAACTCTCTCGCTCTCTGTGTGAGATTATTATATAATTATTCACTGAGAGGAATAAGAAAATTGGCTGGCTGGCTAAGTAGGAAAGTGCTTCTACCCTGAGGCGATTGCAAGGGGTATGATGCAGGGACTGGATGCATGCTTGGAGAAACCTGCAAGATTTAAAATAATTTAAATTCAGTATTTGGAGGGTGACCAGTGGCGCAGACAACTGAGTAAGAACACACATGCATCATGGGTTTTGTTATTCCGATGACATCGCGTTTGCTGATATGGTAAACAATATCGGTGGCGATGCTCCTTCATCTTACACTGACTGCTTCAGCAGGGTTAGAGTGAACTTGACGGATACTTTTTTTTTATATAAATTTGAATAACTTAGTTATAATGGCTGACTTCTAATTTCCTTTGCAAGAACATTCTTTGGGAACACGTAGTCAGAAATTTGTGTGAGAAAAAGAGGTTAGAAAAAAACAGTTTATTCATTTCCAAAATAGCTGAGATAGAGAGGAAACGAGAGACAGAGAGAGAAAAGGGAAGTGGAAAAAAAACTGTTGTAATGTTATTCTCTTAAACTTTCAGCGATTTTTTGCTTAATCGTGGTTTCGCCGGATCTGCCTGGAGATCTTTACTGGGCATTCAGGGTTTACACTGGTGGTGATAATAATAATTATGGTAATGAGCTATACTCTCAAAAAATCGATGTTACAGTGGGAATGTCTTGAACCGTAATTAAATTAAGATGTTTAAATTTACAGATTGTCCTTCGTCAGCTGTGTAAGCTTTGAGGCATCTGTATGAGGTACACAAGTATTGTATCCACTAACCTACCCATACTCACACAGTGGTCAAATGCTACATTGTTGATTTCGCAAAAGAAGACGCAAAATAATTACGACCTTAGCTCTGCAGGAAGGACGAGCGGAAAGGCCGAGTGTCTGACTTGGTCTTGCTCATGCGCGTCGTGAATTAGCTCTTCCCTCGATACTCTCCTTCTCTCTTGTTTAGAGACAGCATGAAGACAACATGAGGACAACATGAAGACAACATGAGGACAACACGAGGACAACATGAAGACAACATGAGGACAGCATGAGGACAACATGAGGACAGCATGAAGACAACATGAAGACAACATGAGGACAGCATTAGGACAACATGAAGGGGAAAAGGAAGGAAGGAGATGACAGCGGTGAGACAAAGTGACAGCAGCAATCTAAAAACGAGAAACATGAAGAAGACCCGCAGGTAGCATTAGCCACAGATGTGGAATGAATGGCCTTTTGTAGTAAAATAGAAAATAGTAAAATAGTAAAAAAAATAGTAAAATAGACCAATAAATAAAATTTGAACGTTCTATTTTTGTAATTAGGGTTTCAGAAAAAATGCAGGGACCAACATCAGGGTGAGAAATGGTGTCTACTTAGTGTCAAATCACATCCTTGCCACATTTAGATTCTCGATCATCCAGAGTTCCACGAGGCCAAGAAAAACTTCGCATGGAACATCAGGAAGATTCTGCAAAACCTTTGCAAAAAAGATGGCGGACGATGTGCAAGTTCTGTGAGAGACTGATAATGGATCTGCTCAGTCAGAAAAGTTACAAAAACACTACCACAAGACAGAATATGGTCGTGAGGGGAACCACTGTATCCATCATGCTTTTTTTAACAAAACTTTTCTGTTCTCCGCTTTCTTCTGAGTGATTAGAGACGAAGGCATGAGAAGTGGTGGAGGGAGGGAAACACGGAGGAGAAGACGAGAAACCACGAAGCATCTGGTGTCTGTTAAGCTGATTGATCTTCTGCCACTTGCGTGTTTATTTTATATTTGTTTTAATATTTGGTCTTTCGTTTCTCCTTTTGACAAATTAAAACTGGTGGTAGCCAAAAAAAAAAAAGTTTAGTAGCCGATAAAAAGGGAACGAAAATAGTTATATCCAGTTTTAAAAGTTGTACTTAATTAAAAATGTCTTCGCTTCACAAGGAAGATAAGTTCTCAAAGTCTGAGATTCTAGATAAAGCACACGCACGTATTTAATTATCTAGAACTTCTCTATTGCCGATAAAACAAAGGGTTCTCACGTTGTCAAGGAGAGGATTCTTAGCCGTTGAGCCAGAAATAATTAGAAATATCATAAAAAAAACTGAGGTGTCGCAATAACAATTTGCTTCAGTCCAGAGGAGAAGACGCTCATACGTCAGCCTCCGTGAAACGTTGCCGACACGTGTTATAGACGTGAAAACGCTGCTGACACCTACCGGAGACATAAATCGCTTGCATGGAGGTTTGTCCGTTCATTGCAACATGTCCACTTTTATAAGACAGAACATTTATAATAGTTGAACACTGTTACCATGTGATCATGCATGCTCTGCTAACATGTCATGTGACCCGGAGCGTGCATGATGTGTCTGCTTGTTTCGAACTGTGTATTTGTTTGAGTAACACGTAAAATGAAATTTGATGTTTTTCTCCCATTTCGCTTGATCTCAAGATAAGACTGCAGATGCCAGCAGTAGTCTCCTAGCGACAGAAGAGAGTTCACACGCTGCATGCCGCTGTACACATCACGTGACGTCATGTCCGTCTGTCTGGCTGTCCGTCTGTCTGGCTGTCAGCTCTAAGACCGAGTCTGAAGACACTAATGTCATGCACGTGTCATAATGACAGGGTGCCATGGACAGAGGAGGTTGAGGGCGAGTGACAGTTCTCTGCCTTATAACCTCGTTTGTGCGCCGCTTGTTTTGTGTGCAAATGTCTCCCGCATGGAGTTCATTTGTATGCAACGACAAGACTTGATGAAGACAGACGGAAATAACGTGAATGGAAGAACGAGTCTAGCATCGCACGTGAACATTTGAAACGCACGAAGTATATTGTTTCCTGTACACATTGAGTGTCTGGTTACCTGCACATGTTGGGTACGAGATACCCTGAGTATCTTCTTACACAGTTCGGGCTGTGGTGTGTATTATACGGTCTAAGATCCATGTCTGTTATTCTTATCCGAAGTTCTGGATATCTTGGCATCTAGAGTGAGCACAGGATCCATATACTCTCAGCTTGTTGCCTCGTCACCATCCCATCCACACCGAGAAGCGAGGGTGGCGACATAACGAGAACAGATGACTTATACTGAGGGCTGATGTTGAGGAGCAGTCGTCCTGCGAGTGAGGAGAAAGGCGAGGTGTGGGAGATAACAGTGGCAAGATAACGAGTGGCGACTGTATCTCGTGTCTGTCCAGGCTTCTGGTATCTTGCTACCTAGAGGATTCATGTGTCTCAGTATCATCATGTTCTGATATCTTGTCACTTAGAGTGAATGCAGGATCCACGTGTCTCAGTCTCTTCAGATGTTCTGGATTTCTTGCCATCTAGACCGAAGACAGGATCCACATACCTCTGATCCCCGAGATTGCCAGCGAATAGACACTGGATCCTGAGTGCCTGAACTATACAAACTAAGATTCACATTTGGTAAACATATTAAACTTGCAAGACAACAACTTTTTGCTTTGCAGGTGTAGAACTGGTTTCCATGTAACACCATCCACACATCATCAGACACAGCTCCAGGTGTGGCACAAGAACAAATGTACAACAAAAGGACACAGGTGGTAGTCTTACACAGTTAAAAAAAGAAATAAAATCGAGAAAGTTGTCGAAGTATGTTTCTTACAATCTCCGAGGCTGATGTTGTGCTGACACTCATCTTGTACTCCCTTACAAGTAGCCAGAAAAAATTTTTTTCTACCCACCATCGTATAGGAATAAGAGAACGGGTGAGTGAGAAAAAAAGGAAGAAAGAGAGAAAGAAAGAATGAAAGTAAAGAAACAAAGAAAGAAAATGAGTTTGCTATGAATATAAGGGATCAAACACTGGTGTGGCTAAGCGTTGGTCTCGGCAGACAGACAGCAGTCCACCCACACAGGCCCAGGCCTCTACTGGTTATTAAAAATGCAGCTGCCTCCAATATTATGAATACGTTTGTAATGAATACAACAGATGTTAGTAATAGATTATTACAGATATCATTACAGATTAATACAGATATTCTTAACACTCAAACATCTGTGCACATTGAATGTGTGGTGGGTAATTATGTTGGACTCCTTCCTCACTTTCCCATTTCCACCAGAGAAGAGTTGAGTCTGAAGGCCAAAGTGTTTTCTAGATTTTTACAGCCTCCTCTTAATTTACTTCGCTGCTGTCGCCTCATGTGACTGAATGGTTTCTCTTAGATGTCAACCTGTCCGTAAACTTTGCATGGTTTTCTTATTATTTCTGTTTCTTGTTGTGATGTAGTTCTCCACACTTCCGCCTTCATTCGACTTCTCCTCATCAGTGATGGGATTTCTCCTCCGTCTTTTCTGCATCTTTGACTGTGGGGTGTTGATGATTCTTCTAAATGTCTCTTATCGCTGAGCTAGGTCCTTTTCATGTGGCCTGCTGACTGCTGGCTGGCTGTTACATCTGAATGTTTTGATCACTGCCCACGCTGCGGACAAACACGGAGGCCTTACAAGAGTGCAACCGCCATTCATGTTCTCTCGATTAAATTAAGGCTTCGTCATTTCTCCCCCCGAGTGATTGACACCCCGTCAATTCTAACCAAATAATCGACTCTTTCACTTTTTTATGACAAAAACATAAAGTGGGTTTCTGTTGCCAGTGCCTTTCATTTCCGACCTGGCGATGACATAGTGTGTCAGGTTAGACCGCTTTCACCTCGCGCCCCGTGGTAATCACTTTGTGCCAACAAAGTCTTTTGCTTGTGGTGAGATAATCGGACACGTGGCTACCCGCCACCTTGTTGTCACGCAGACTGGGTCCACAGCTATGGCACACAGTGACAGGGGCTCACACAGGGGTACACGACATTGCAGCCTTCATGCCATTCGGTGGGTGCATCACCAGTCCACCTTCCGCTCTCAGGCTATCCATCTCTTACATCTGTGTCACTAGGGATAGTTTAGTGCTCTCAGGCGATCAGAGTATTTAATAAATCTTTGCATCGCTAGAGATAGTGATCTTGTTTGTGAAACTCTCGCGTATCCACCACTGCGAGCAGAGAAAAAAAATCACACATCCCAGTAAAAAGTAAAGGTCGTCCCGTGACCTTTTGCCGGTCGTTAGGTAGCGAGGTGTGAGAGACATCACCTTTCTCGGAGCCAGCTGCGCTACACGGGTATTGAACCGATGTACTTCTCAATTCCGACGCCAGAGCTCTAACCACTCAGCTATACGTTACCAAGTTTAATAAGTGAATATTCTAAGTATATTTTTAACTTGTGAATATTTTTCACTTGCCTCCTTTGATCTCAAGAGTTTACAGTTAACTGATCGTTGTCTTGGTGACGTGAATTCCCCTTTCATTTATCTTTACCATGAGCAAGTATTTTAACTGATTGCGACTCGAGACATGGGAGGCGTCTGGTCCTGAGGGTGAAGATCGTAGATGGAGGTACAGAAAAAACGCAGAATAATACCCACACGTTTAGTCGTGGTTGTTGATGAGGGTACCGCCAGGGTCTGGTCAGGGTCTCGACATGGAGACGAGGGCTCATTTGCTTGTGCATTGTCCAGGCGCCACGTCGGGAACGACTGGGATCAGCAAGAATAATTTATCTTTTCATGTTAAATCTTTTCTCTTCTTGTCCAGTCATCTTGCATATTCATACATGGCACAAGCCTTTCCTCTATCCTCGTCTATCGTCAAAAATAAGTCTCCCAATTTGTGTCTGGAAACCGCGAGCAACAAACAATATTCTGATTCTAATGCGTGGCACCTCTCGCAGCTTCTACATTAACATAATGGAATCATTTGCGTTCTTGTGGCATCTAGGTATAAGCTCAATTTATTCTTTTTTCCATTCTAATCAATCGCTTAGAGGTCTCGAAACTTTAAATCTGGAGACTCGATAATTGACGGATCAATGCTGACTGTCCCCGAGGGAAGAGGATTGAAGAGAATGCTGCATGGGAGTGATAGTGAGTCTTGGCTCATCTCTCACTTAAAACTTCATATTTCCACCTCCGAGAGGCGTTGTCGGCGAGCAGTGAGGACGAAAAGTTTCATTAATACGAAGGTGAATGTGGTGCAGAACTGACCTTTGTCAAGGTTTGAACTTTGGGTGGAGGGGATCGAGAGGAATGATCTGCTGGCTTCGAAGACTACTGTCTACCTCAGAAACGCATCCAGCTGCACTGAGGCCAAGCTTGACAGATGGCGCTGTTTGGCGGAAATTGTTCTTGTTGCATTAAATAACAAAATGAATGAGCGTTGGAATGAACATTGATAGAGCGAAAAGTTTTCTCAAGCGATTTTCTGAAACGAGAGAGTTGCATACAGGTCTAGTGTCGCCACCTAGGCCTCTCGGTGTATCAGAGCGATGATCGCCAAAGGAGCAATCACAGACGTCCATTATGTTAGTCTGTAGGTGTAACACTTGGCAAAGACAACCCCCGAGGTACAAGGGCTAAACATTGCCTCGAGGGACGATAAGACCCTAAGGAAGCGTGTTTCTGATTTAGCTCCCTTCCTTTGAGTGATGCCAGACCCTTACTTGCTTTCTACTAACCTTCAAAACACAGTCGAACTTTTCAGACCCAGCACGTGAGTAGACCAAGCATCAACAGGTAGGACTGGAAACAAAGGTAGGAGGGTACAAAAAGCAGGTAGGACTGGACACAGTGCCTCTGTCTGTGCTCTCACTTTCTTAGTCCTCACGACAGTCAGGTAGATAGCACGCAGCCTAAGATGGCAGTCAAGGTATGATCACAGCAAGAATAAGCAGCAGAGGACATGAAAGTAGAGACGACAGCAGACACAAATCATCGTGAAATGACAGGCTGACCTTTTCTGATCGCCCACGTGGAGTGGAAAGGTGTGTAAACAAGTCACCATTGTGTCGGCGGATCCTGCTGATTTTGTGTTATTTATATATATATCCTAACGTTTATTTTTATTCCTTTCAGTTTTATATATCTTGCTTTTTCTATTTCACTTGTATATTCTGTATCTTTCTCTTTTTTATTTCATTTCTTCATTATGCATCTTTGTACGTTTGGTTCTGTATGGGCTTGTATTCATATGTCAGCCTTAGTTTAAACACCTTTATTCTTCGGAATCATGTGTGAAAAAAATGTAACATAATCTCTTCTGGTGCCAGAAAAACCCAAATCCATTTTGTTTCTGTATCCCTTGTTGGTAGACTATAAAGTGTCTGGAAATTATACTCGTATTCTGAGTCGGTAAGCTGTGCCTGTAGATAGGATGGGGAACCTTTATTTTTCCTAGGACGATTTTAATATTTATAGCATCATTCAGTGGCCATACAAAATAATTAGCCCTCTGTATCTGGTCAAGCTGCAGGTTCACCACAGTGCATTCTGATCTTTCTGGCACTCTGGCACTGGTGTCCTGAAGACAGCACAATCCACCTTTAAGTAATTAGGTGAGCGAAGTGTATGCTCCTATGCTAATATCTCTCGCCATGACGTGTATATAGGTGTATATGTGTGTCTGCCGAGACCAACGCTCAGCCTCTTGCGAAGTTTCCGCTGTTAGTCTCGGCGAGCCTGAACAATGAATGTGAATAAACCGGAAGCTTTGTACAAACCTGCCTCGTTTTAGTAGTGAACTGGAAAAAAATCGTCTGCCAGCCGTGCAGTAATACAAGTTCGTGCTTTCACCTCGCCTGCTGTTAATGTAATAACTCTCAGTGCACCCTATGAAGCACCTCCGAGGTCTCACGGCGCCTCCTCTTGACCTAATAGCTCGCACAGCGCCCTCGGGTGCACCTAATACTCTCACAGCTTCACCAACTAGCAGAGCCCCCTGGGGCAGCATAGCCACGCCGTGTGATAGCAGTTGCCTGCGGGTGTCTAGCGGCCCACCCGTT
Source organism: Pomacea canaliculata (assembly GCF_003073045.1). Taxonomy (NCBI): domain Eukaryota; kingdom Metazoa; phylum Mollusca; class Gastropoda; order Architaenioglossa; family Ampullariidae; genus Pomacea; species Pomacea canaliculata. The sequence continues at coordinate 32,932,030 of NC_037594.1, forward strand.
AACAGACAGCCTCACCCTAACCCTCGAGATGACGGCACGTGCTGTCAGGCCTGAAGCAGGTCATGAAATGCTTCCAATACATTTAGAGGGGCACCAGGACACCTTTATGTATCGGATAGACCTGTAACACACTAATAGGAGGGACACTAGGACATGTTTATGCATCTTTAAGCGAGAAACTTTGTTTATTTTCCAGCTGAAATTTTGTCCTTTGCTGAAATAGCTAAGTGTCTGGTTTTTACTCTTGCTCAAGCCTCTATTGTAGTTGTACTCATCGAAAGCTTTCAATGACATGGGTTTTTCATCCATATCTCCCCCTTTATGTACGTTAGGAGGAGAAAAATTTACAATATATTACACATACCAGGTACTTACCAGTCCCGAATGTTCAGCCCATCAGAATTCAGGCTCTAACCACCGTCCACGTCCAGTCTGCCAATATGGCATGTCAATGACCCCGACACTGACAATTTCTAGTCAGTCTGGCTCTCTCTATATAAATATATATAGCATGCAATGACCCCGACACTAACAGTCTGACTCTCTCTCTAGATATATATATATTGTGCAATGACAGCAAAGTCAGTGATGTGAGAGGTGATGAAGATGAGAGGCAAACAGACCGAGAAGTACACAGGTCAAGACACCCCACCAACTCCCATCAGCCACCGCTCTGGGTATGTTGTTGTCCACAGAAAGCCACTTTCTGTTATGGAAGATCACAAGTTAAGGCTCTTAGCTTCTGAATAGTCGTGACAGGCGTAGGAAGGCGACAAGATTTACCGACATTTCATCCCATACTCTATTACAGCAAAGGCAGCTTTTTGTGGAGGAAAAAGCGTCTGCACAAAGTGGCAGATTATTCACTTAGAATCGAGAGCGCATGCTCCGAAAGGGAATTCGTGACAATAGCGAGGAGGTGTTCCGCTGCACCCACTGAGCAATCAAAGCAGGATCGATTCTCTCCTCGCCGGACTGCGGAGAAAAAGGCAGCCGCCACTCGCCCTCACACCGCCCGGGTTCAGCCCAGATTACGGGCGGCTGACAGGGTGCTGAGCTACTGTCACCCCCTATCGGAAAAGGCACAAATCAAAGAAAATAAATTTCCCAAATTAATATTTTTCCAAACTGGGATTTTTTGTACGCATCTTTATAATTTCAGGTCCGAACTCTAGAAAATGGCTAAGATTTCTGAATAGAAAATTTTATTTACATGTGCATACCATTTGTTTATTGAATGACCTATTTGCGTTGTTGTTTTTTAAGCCATCGTCTGTAAACATTCCAGTAAATAACTGGTCATTATAAAATGATTTCAGATTATTAAACATTCATCTGTAGAAACACTTTCACAGCCTCGGAACATTATATCGGCTTGCTGAAAACTTTTTTTCTTCACTTTTAATTTCAGTACTTCAAAATGCCTCTCGCTACAACACAACTTTCTGTCGAGTGTCGGTCCGCTTCGGTACTTTTACATACCATGAAATTTCCAACCGCTTAATTTTTAAATAGGCAGAGGGGAACAGGTAGCAGAGGGGAACAGGTGACAACACTCAAGTCCTTGCGATCGTATCCCATGTTTCTGTAGCCAGGTAGCTAGATTTAAAAGCTGATCAGCCGATACAATCGAGAGATATCAGACGCTTCCCTGAATGATACCCGAAGACAACAAAGCTGGAAAGTATTGTTTTCACATATCTAAGCAATGTGGACAAAATAATTCTCTTTTGGGAGGGATTGCCTTTAACTCTGACCTCTCAGTCAGCGCCCCCTGCCGTGAAGCAAGCAGCAAGTACCAGCAGCCACCGTTTCCTCAGCAAAGGAAACAGCGACAATCAGTTGCAGAAGAAAGCTTACTGTTAGTAAGTAGTTGTCCCTGGTGTGAGTTCCGTTGCCCTCCTGTTGCCGGGTGGCGAGGACCTGCGTGGTGCAGGCTGCACGGTCGTCCGCCTCCGGGCGCGCGGGGCTTTCTCCGCTCACTCACTCCCTCACTCCCTCATTCACAGGTCGGCAGCACTGGTGTCAGGCTCTTAATTGATTCAGTGTGCCACACGGTGAGTGCAGGCTGGCGCCGGTGAGATCCCAGGCTATGGTCTGCGCCGCGGAGCCGTGTGGTGACCAGTGAACGATGGACGTACCCAACGGTTCAGTGACCCACGCCAACGGACCCATTTCTGTCCTAGGGACGGGGGAGTGTGCCTGGCCCAACCAACTGCTCACAGGTATTTATAATAAATAAACTCTTCTGCATGAGTATCTGCTTTGCATAATATCCATGTGTTTGTCAGTCTTTAGTGCTGCAAGAGACAAGTTGTCTCCTCAACAGACCGCACAGGTGCCGTACGGGTGTTAACTTTGTAACATGTCGGACTTTGACAACTATTTCAGTCACAATTTTGGATTTAAGATGATGTTCATGTGCAGTCTTCAGGTATTTTTTTCTTCTTCATCAAAATTCTACGTTATCACAGTTAGGAAAAAAAAAATGATTAATCAAAAACTTTGCCAATGGTTACAGTGTTCAAAGTGAGACTTATTGTTTAAATACTTCGACTTATAAAGTCTTGACAGATGAACACTTTATCAGACCACCACTGAGTATAGTGTTCCGATTTAAGGCATGCTTTTGAAAAATCAGCCGCTAAGACATATGGTTTATTAAAATACATCTGGTTAGAAGTTCTCACAAAATCATGTGTTTTTCAAGACTACCATTCGTGATATAAAGTTCGAACTTTGCGCTCAGGACGATTGTTTTCACTAATTGCAACAAACCAAGGGCTTGATGATTTGGATGTGTGACTGTAGTGTGTACGGGAACATGCACAAGTTATAAGAAAAAGATTCATATCCTAGTTATTTCGTCTCTCTGAAACTGCGTCCAACAGTTGTTGTCAGGATGACATTTATGTACATGACACAACTCTCTACCATGCTAAACTCTCTGTCATGCTGAACAGGCACGTGTACTTCACGAATGCCAAGAATATGACACTTGGTATGAGTACAGAAACATGTCTGAACACTAAGATTTGATTTGTGATGATGCTGTCCCACCAGGTAGACAATAAAATATAACACAGTTCTCTCGTTATCACTGTCACTCTTTTCATGCCACAGAATAAAATATAAATATTACTATCGCGACGGAAACATCTCTTCGGTAGAATATTAGAGTGAACACTAAAGTCTGTCAAGTTCTAGAATATGTGTTTCTGTATAAACCCTTGTATTCTGTAATAATTCCAGGCGCCATTTTGTGTTATGCATACTTCTCAACATTTAATCTCACACAGATCGTGCATGATGATTAAATGTGTTACATCGTTGCCTATAAACATGATTTAATGTGTTAACATTTGGGTTAAGACTCATTCACCTTATGACCTACCTCATTCTCAAACGCCTGTAACAGTTGATTGACTCCTCTCCCCATCATCTCTCCCTCCCAGCAGTTCATCATGCGCTATCCATCAGCAGCAGCAGCAGCGTCGTCGTTGTTGTTATTATTATATCGTCATTATTATTATTCATCGCCTGTTCTTCGCAACCACTCCCACAAAATTCACTTTCTAAGCTAAAAATAAACGAGACAAGTTTGAAATGGAAAAAGTGAAATACCTGAACAAGTGTCTGTAGTACCTCCTGACACCTGCCCCCCACATTTAAAAACTCACACCGTTAAACTACGGTTACAATCCACGTCAACCCCAGATTTTTTATAGAATTTTTTAACGATTTGCCTCTAAGGACAATAGAGCACATCAATTAGCATTTTGTATCAAATTACATTAGAAATGACCGAAACGCACACAAAAATCGAAATTTGTAATTCAGTAAATAATAGATTTTTTTGACAGCAAAACATTTTTTTTAAATTAAAGGGAATCATGATCTTAAGGTGTGTTTAAGGGACACCCAAGCATCTTCCATTAGGGTAGGCAGGACACAGAGGAGTTCATGACCGGACAGACACAAGTTTCTCGATGGTTCCCTGTGTTGCGTGCACCGATGTCTTGGACAGACTGACCGTCTTGGGAGTGTCTGCGCATGCGCATAAAGTCAAGTTCATCATCGCTTTGTACATCATCTGGACAAAAAAAGCTGTGGACAACATTTACATGCGCAAGGTGATCGGGTTTTACTGGCAGTGAACACACTGACAAGGACTAAATGAGCGTTAAAGAGAGGAGACAAAACAAATGAAAGAAGTGTATCGTCGGAAAATAAAACAAGCTGCGGACAACCATTCTCGTGTGTCTGGAGGTGAGATGATGCTGGCAGTGATGAGACATGACAAGGACTCAGTGAGCGCTGCCTGGTCTCTTCACTGCCAGCCAACCTGATCGCCATATGCATGCAAATGTGTCGTCTCACTTGTTTATTGTGTAGGTGATGTACAGATAGGAAGCGAACTTTGTCTGATGCGCATGTGCAGACCATGCCAAGAAGTCGTTCTATGCCAGACATCGCGGCACCTCTTCACTTGTCAATGCGAAAATGCGTGCAGACCACCCGTTCCCTAGTGACAGATACACACTGCTGACTTCATACCTCGATGCACAAACTTACTCCCAGACGGTGAAGCAAATCGGTGTCCACCGACCTTCCGACACCAAGAGCGTCCAGTGTGATGCGACCATGATGGCTCTGACTAGTGACCACACCTCTCTCCCACCAACCCCCCTACCTCGCCGACTCATCTCACTACTCCATTAGGCCTGGGAATAGTATATCACAAACTTATAACTAGATTTCTCCATGTGGACTGCTTTGATATTATTTCCACAAATATTTGTTTATTCGAAAAAGAAAACGAAAAAAACTTATTGATCAAGGCCGGGCTCCCTCCACCGCCGCGGGCCCGGGTGCACCAGCCCTACCTGACCCCTACACCTCCTCTCGTCAGGCCTGATGTGTCTCTGAAGACTTCACCAGCTGAGAAAAGAAGACGTTTGCACAAGATGGCCTCTTCTGTTATCATTCATCGTCAGCTTATTTGTAGACGTCCATGTTTGAATCGCACAACAGTTTGGTGTGCGTTTCATGATTGGGCAAAATCGGCGACCTGAGGAGGGGAACATGCCTGCACCTGTGTGTCATCTGAAAACATGAGGGACTGCAGAGTATAGAATATAGTTTGAATATATAGTTGATGATGTACTATTAGAGTATAGTTTTGAATATGTAGTTGATGTGGTATTGGAAATAATTATAGTTGATAATGTACTTTTGGACAAGGACTTTCCAGCTTCTTTCACTAGAGTCTCTCCTCTCTCTCCTCGATTATTTGTCTAATGATAATAATAGCACATACTTTCCCGCACGTGACAAAAATTCTCTTGTTACTTCTGACGTCCACAAATATTGCAAGAGGTTGTACGGCTTTACCCGATCGATGCAACAATATGTTTTGTTGATGTTTTTTGAGGTGTTGTTTTCGCTGAAGAAACACAGCAGGAAGCCACCTGTACAGTGCAGGTTCATAATAATAAATGCAAACTTCATCTCCATCATCACAGGCTTGTAGCCTCCGCGACCTTCTCCACCTGCATGTTTGCGTGGCTGCCTCATGACCATCACCGAGTGTCGCAGCTTCACGCCACGTGGCGCAATGCACCGAGCTTGACGAGTGTTGCCAGACCTGCACTTTGGGTGATGAATGATTGCTGGCCGTCAGACCTTCACAAACAGTGCACAGCTACTGAAAGACATCATTAATGCTGAGCACTTCCGCTGTACTTAAGTCTGTTGTTACAATATGTGCTGCAATATATGTGGAGCCTGCAGCTCTAGCGGATAACCTCTGACCTGCGTACCGCAACACGTGCACCGTCATGGAAGGGTTCGAGTCTGGCGGTGTAGCGGGTGGAGGTTGAACCTGTTCGTACAGGGCTACAGGCTCGACTGGAGTGAGCGGATCTTACTCTCCATATGTTTGCGCCCTCTAGGAAAAATGACCACCATAGAGAGATATGAAGAAGAGATGGCAGAAAGAAGACAATTCCTCTAACTGCGTTTTACATGGAGTTCTTTTGAATTTTCCCATAGTGCACTTGTAATATGTCTGCCATAACGGTTGTTTCGCTAAATCTTTTTACATTGAACACTTAAGCCGTATGGGTTTCTTACTAGTTGGTGGTGTTTGGTAGTTTTATACTTTAAGTCCATCTCTGGTTGTCCAAATTCGATTGAATTTCTGCCGGCAGACGATGCCAGATCGCATATCAGATGAAGCCTCTGACGTCATCGCTCCTCCTCTAGGACTGGAGAGGAAGGAAGGAGCGTTGGACTCGGCACCAAACATTATTTGCACAAACAAAGTTGCAAGGGGAGGGAGTAGGTGGGGGGTGTACAAATGCAGGGAGGACGTCGCAAACATGTTTATCGTTTGAAAGCACAAGAGCCACTAACAGGTGGAGCTGCTACAGCCACAGTTGTCGGTCTTGTTTTCTTGCTCGTGTTTTTCACGCTTTGTGTGCGGGTCACGTGCTCACAGATTTTAAACCTACTGAGCTTAGTTTCAAAACAATATCTCTTTAATCATTATCGCTTATTGTAGGTGAGCTGCAGAATGCACATAGTGTTATGTACTACAGGTCATCAGGTGCACCTGTACTATGGAGGCAGTGGGCGCTGGAGTTCTACGTGTAGGAGCTGATTCAGTATGAAGAGAGGTCGCTGGTGTTATGTTAGGTATATTATGTTAAGTATATTATATCAGGTATATTATGTGAGGTATATTATATCAGGTATATTATATTAGGTATTATATTAGGTATATTATATCAGGTATCTGTCTATGTGTGCACGATTACACACATCATTGCTGTTCATAACTCTTTCTCTTTTCTTAATTCCACATTCTACAGGCTACAGCTTCCCGATTAAAAATCAGACATTAATGTTTCTGAATAAATATCATGCACTTTAACTAGTCAGTAAGATGACCATATTGCTTCGTGTCCGCCATTTCTCTCCACCCGATGTTTCCTACTTTGCCATAACATCGAAGCATTTACACAAAATTCACATAAGCCTTTGTCCACATTTTACATCATGTTCTTGTTGTACAGTGGAGGGCTGAGGTCAGTTGTCTGGTGTCTGGTGTCAAGCCCATTAGACATCACATCACTCTCTTTTTACTCTTTTTTCAGTCCCATTCTGTTCTCTTGTACTCTCCCCAACAATCCTTTCCTGTCGTCTTGTTTGTTGTTCTATTCTCTATTTTCGTGCAATGAGTACATCTCCGCGAGGGAGAAGTCAAAACATCAAATGCGCGAGAATAACACGACTGAAGAAAAATTAGACAGGACACATATTCGCCGGAGAATCCACATTAAAAAGAAAATAGAACTCATTAGTTTGTATCATTCTAAATATTTTACATCACCTTCAATGTCTTATATCACTCAATATTTCATATAACTCTAAATAGTTTGTATCAAGTTCACCCAACGCCGAAAATGTATATCATTCTATCGCGTGTAACCAATTGTAGCTCGACAGAATGAATGAGTACAAATCACAGCAAAAATGAGTCTTAACTCTTTTGACTTAATTATTTATCTTGATTCATAACGTCTGCTCTAACCGCCCATTGGCGCCGTTACATCAAACAAAAAGCGGTCGCCTTCACAGCTCACCCACGCACACATCACGCACGCACCCACGCACCACGCACGCACGCACCACGCACGCACGCACCCACGCACGCACCCACGCACACACCCACGCACCCACGCATACACCCACGCACGCACCACGCACGCCCCACGCACACATCCACGCACACACCCACACACCCACGCACGCACCACTCACCATCCACACACACCACACCTTACGCACCACCCACCGCACACACCCACACACCCACGCACGCACACCACTCACACACACGCACACCACACGCACAACCGCACACACCCACACACCCACGCACACACCCACGCACACACCCACGCACGCACACACCCACGCACGCACCCGCTGCCTCCCACACAAATACTTGTAGCTCGCCATCACTGTCCTGCTCCCTCCCAGTGCTCAAAAAGCACGTCTGTGACACTGACACAACTCTAAATATTTTATTTGTCATTGCCATTGAAGAGAATCTTTAAGTCACATTGGGAATCAAATAATTACAGTTCAGGCAGCTTGCATTTGTCAGAATGTCAGCTTGGAATGTTTTCTAGTGGCTGCAAGAACCACGAGAACGTTAAGCACGCTGTGAAAGGACAGTTACAGGAAGATAAATCTCTTCTGGCAAAAACTTGTGGGTCACGTGACACGCAAATACCAGTTCCCCTGCGCTGATATCGGCGCCCACCCAGCAATGCCAGTTCCTAATACAGCAGTCAGCATCCAGTCAATGACAGTACCCGCTCAATGGCAGTGGTACCCAAGCAATGGCACCAGTGTGACGTCAGCATGATACCCAGGGGTGGAGCTGGTAGCCACACTGGTTCATTCCAATGAATTTTAACGGCTTTGATCTGTCAGTGCCAGTCGTCTCATTAGCTAGACATCGACAGCAGCATTTGCAGACACTGCTGACGAAGCTCTGTTAAACACCCATGTCCCCCGTCAAGGAACGAATGGTGGTTTTTACCGCGAACTACTTCCCTTCACAGACTACTCTACATCCCACTCTACTTTTCCACCATACGCACCGTGACTGAGAGAGGAAGCCGCCAGCACAGCAGAACCACCTCTGCAGCCTCCTCTAAGCTGGAGATGGCGACTTCCTGACACCTTGGTTGGCAATAGACTATCGAACAACTCAAGAGCAAAGATAAACACGAGAAAACTTAAACTAGAAGTAAAAACAAACGCTTGAGGCAATCAAGAAAATGGTACTGGCTGCAGCTGTTCTCTACTTGCCTCCAGCTATATTTAACAACTTCATTAGATAGAAGAAATTGAGAGAAACCTGATCTTTAGGAAAAATAAGCCTTCTTGACCACACGCGCTCACTTACACACGCACGCAACGCGCGCACACGCACACACAAGCACGATTCTATACAAGACACGCAATCTGGAAGCTTTCTCAGGAATCTGGCGAGGACTAGTTCAAATATGTTTGCTGCTGATGTCGGTGAAGGAGGTCCAGATTGTGGCTGCAGTCGGTGGTGTGGACGGCTTATTAAAAGTCAACAGAAATTTACACGGAACGAGCTGTTGTCAAAACAAGGATGACATTTTTAAAGTCAGCAAGAATCCCCACAGAGTAAGCCACTGTAAAAACAACCCAAAGAGCCCTGGGAAACCAGTCAAAATGTCTTCCTCTGAATCCCTCTTTCCCCTTCCTGTACGCTTTGCTGCGCACGTCACCTCACCACGTAACGCCCACCGACCTCACACGTCACACCTGACTTCCTCTTACATTACCTGTGGTGAAGTCCTATGTGAATGCTGTGTTTGTATATGAATGGTGTGTCTCTCTGTTCCATGCTCATGTCCTATGCCAGTGACAGGATGTGTCCCTGTGCTGTATCATCAGTGGCTGACAGAAACTAATGCCGCTCTGTGAATCAATGTCCGTTGATGACGTGTCAGTTCCTGCTGCTGCAACTACCTGCTGAGCATTTTCGCAACCTGGATGTCAGCGTGCGTCAAACTAACCTCAGGCAGGATGAGTGTACAGGATGCAAGGGTATGAGACAGGATGAGAGGATATCTGTAGACTGAGCACATGATGAAAGGGTTTGTGTTGAACTGTAATCTGACGACAGGGTGTCTGCACCGCTCCACAAACCTTTGGCCAACCCTGGTATACAATTTGTTTAAAACAAAGAAACGCGTGCTAACACATCATTTTCACACACTCGGGAACAATATTTAAAAAGACTATTATCGGCTGTTGGAAAGATCAAACAACTTAACTTATTATCTCTGGTCACATGGCGTTTAGATGAAGTGAGGAGCCACACAACTTTAATGAAGTGGAGCACAAAAACAGGCCTCACATGTTTTGTTCAAAATCTTTGTTAAAACTCTGACTTTAGGGCTGTTAGTAGGATTTTGTAGGACTTACCCAGTAAACTACAGGTCACACGTGCCATCCCACGTGAAGGTGTTGCCGTGGAAGGGAAGTGACTACAGTCTTGTATCTCACATCTCCCGACATACTGAGAAGGAATTTTAAGCGGATTTAGCGTTAGAAGTTAGAGAATATTTAATATTCGTTACATAATATTTGCTATTTAGTTTTGCGAAAGAGTAAGTTTGCAAGTGACAGAGTGCGAAAAGCGGAGAAAGTGTTTGCACAGCCCCCGGCACTCAGTCTCATCGCTCACAATCCTACTCCTGCTGTTGACACAAAGGCTGTACACGATCTAGTTTTAAGAGATGCTTTCCCGAAACTACAACTTTTTGTGGAAAGGATTATTTTTCTGTGACAAAAATGGTTGCTGGTGTCGCTGATGTTGATGATACAAGGATTTTTGTGAGGCCTTTCGCCTGTCTGCAACTTGCTGTCGTTGGGGGCTCAGATGACTGCTGTACACCCGAGCTTCTACAGCACAGAAGCCAGCGATTGACTTTTTGAGTTATTAAGCCTCGAGAATCTGAAACATGAAACTTTCTACAGAGAAAGCTTGCTATCAAGATAAGTATTAAGCCTTTTATAAGTTATGTCGGTAAAGGAGATTAGAGTAACTGAGCGAACGCTGCAAACTATAGTATTACTGGGGTGGCGAGGATATGAAGGTGTAGCCATTTTGTGTAGCATCATCAGAAATAAGAGATTTCAATGAACAGTTCACATATTCTAGCAGCTGTGCACGTGTTTGTCATGTGCGTTTGCTGCCTTTGTGAGTGTGTGGGCTCCGTGTTCAGAGAGAACACGGCGGGGTTTGCTATCACGAGAAGCGCATAAATCTCGTTTTATTATTATTATTTACTTCTGTCTCATTTTAAAGAAATCCTAGAGGACGAGGGGGTGTGAAATGTGATTTGGTGTCGAGGTACTTGAACACGTCGAGGGGTTTAGGTAGGAGGTCTCGTCGCGTGACATTTCATTTTCTAAAAAAAAAGCAGACGTGAACGGTCATATTTCGTTATTACTTTTTATTAAACGTCAGGGCAAACTTTCATATGCAGGGTTAGGGTTAGGGATATCAGAGATAAAGTTCACGATAATATTGACAAATGTACATTAATGCGTAGTCTTTCTGCCACTGATCAATAAAACCTCCAATATTTCTAGCAGCGAGAGACAAGGAGGGGGCAGCTGAACCCCCAACATATTGAAATGAGGGTCTGAAAACACCCAGCAATTTTTAACCTCTTGCATTTTATGGATGAAGAACCCTGGAAATTCCACTCATGTTTGCTTGATTCTCAAAAATCAAAAGGCGGCGGATGGCTGAGTGTTCACAGCCATGCAGTCATCACAACTGCTGTCATCTGATATAAACTTAGCTGACTGCTAGAAGTTAGCCACCTAGCTAGCGGCTAGCCAAGGACTGCCCTAGAAGTGGTGCCACTGCAGTTTCCTGAAGACTTGTGATTATCAGGGCCACTGGGATGTGCAAGTTGAAATGATTATCCCACATTTTTGCTCTCACATCGCGTATCCGACAGATCGTCGTGTCCGGCGCCTCCCAGAGGCGACAGGAGGAAAACACTTCCGTTCACAGGGCGGAAAGCATCAAGTGCAGCTGCTGAGCCCTAGTCACCCAATCCACAAAGTTCCTTTACGGAATAAACCGCTACAATAATTGTCCAATAAGAAATCTTTTAACAGGAGAGAAGAGAACTAAAAAATGTAGGCAAATTTTCAATTTTAAATATTCAATTTCTGTTTATTTGGTGTCAATTATGGTTTTTATATAGTGTTGATATGTAACATAAAATACTACATACAAATTTCAAAACACAATATCATACAATGTCTTGTGTTTAACCACAACTTCCCTATTTCTGTAACTCGGAATCGTGTGTCAGACATAAACCAAAACCTTGCATGAATTTATTCATGGAATCACGCAGTAAGTGCATCTCTGGTGTATTGACTAACAACTTATTATTTCGCTCGGGTGGAGGAGGGAGGCAGGCACGTAGCACACCCCATTCGCCCCGCACGTGCAAACCTCCGTCCTGGCACTGGCTGGGAGCATGTGGCTCATAGGTCACGTGGGACAACCTTTCCTTTTACCTACAAGACGTGTAGTCAGGATGCACACATGGACACACACAGACACGCAAACACGTGCGCACATACAATGCACATGTTTGCTATTCGTAAACGACACAAGCACACAAACATATGCGTACATGCGCGCGTGCGCACACACAATAATACTCACACACACATCAGCACCGGAAAGATGTTCACAGCCGTCCATCAACGCATGCTGACACAGACGTCAATCACTCGGCGCACTTGCTTATTAAGAGAGAGCTCGCACTTCACGCGCGTGAAGCCAGTGAGCCGTGCAGCCAGCCCCAGGTGTCCGACAGGCCAACACTACCCTGGGCGCCATGTTGGATGCTAATTGCTTCAGTAGTGCACCACCTCCCTCGCCATCATAGTGAGGGCTGCGGCGGACCCCCGAGGTTAGGGTTAGGATGATTAGCAGCGCCAGCCTCGCGCCAAGCAAGTGCAGGGGGAGGGCGAGTGGGAGCGAGGAGAGTGTTTCACGTTACACACGGACATACACACGTACACACAGGGACATACACACGTACACACGGACATATATACATACTACACGGTACACGACACACTGATGTGACTAGTAACGTACACGTTCAAGCGAGACATACACATCGCATTCATATATATACGCACATCTACTCTAAGTACACTACAGAACGTAATATAGCGTGGTATCACTACAAGCAATGTAGCACTATTAAGTATAGCTATCGGCTATCACTGACATTGTATAGCTACGTATTATATATATAGTCTGGTCTAGCTTACATGTAGCATACATGTCTAAGTACTAACGCTAACAGTGACACCAGTGACCACAGAAATTTATGTAAAGTGTTCTACAATTTCTCTCCATTGAGACGTCACTCGACTGCACGTGATGTCACGTGCATTGCACGTTACTGTGTACATGCTACTGATGTCACATTGCATGTCACGTTACGTTTACTGCCAGCTGATGTCACGCTATTGCATGTGACGTTACTGCATGTGATGTTACGCTATTGCATGCTAGCTTGACGTGTAGTCTGGCGCCTGCCATGACACCAGTGCGTCAGGAAGTTATTAACTGGGCGATAACCCGTACTTATACAAGACGTGGCGTCCTCCGTGTGAGCCTGATAACGATCGAGACAGGACTTTCACTTCCGTCTTTTGTTGCTGACCTTTGCCTTGAATCAGAGGCGCCATCTTGGCATGCAAGCGGTCCAACCTGATCAGCCTGGGAATCGCATGCTTGATCCCATCCTGACAGAGAGTTGCTAGGCGCCCTGCGCGCCCAATGCCTCATCTGTAGGAAATATGCTTCTGGTCACCAACGCCATTCGCTGTCATCTGCATACTAAGGCCACTGAGTGTCCAGCAGGGTCAGCGCTGCCTCTCTGTAAACATCTCCGACCTGCTAGGACGTACGGAAGAACGAATATTGTTTTGTTTCTCTGGCTCACGCTGGCTTTAGTTTTGTCCTTGTCACTCAGAACCACGCAGTAGGACTACTTTCACACTGGTGTTGAAGATGCAGGTCTTACTGCGAAAGGACAATGCTCAGGAGTTCAAGATGGGGTGTAGGCTGTTGAAATCATCCGCTCCACAGTCCTTGTTGACAATGCTCCCCGGATACGCCAAGCGGTTTGTTTCCAGGATGTTTTCTCCTTGAAGTTGGATTTGGAGTTCCTGCTTGTTGTTGATTCCCATCACATCGGTCTCTTTCTGTTGGCCTTGAAAGTGCAGAAGTCTGTGAAGAGTTCCCCGTTTTCATTTCAGGTGCCAGCGCCATGTCCTCCCACGATGAGTTCCTTGATATTATCATCTCCCACTTTGACATTAGGTCTCCCATAATAATCTTCAGATCTCTTGGTGTGCAGAGACTGCAGGGAACTGTAGAAGTCTTCTTGTTTCTCTTCCTCTGCCGCATTTGTTGGGGCATAGCATTGGATGATGGTGATCTTCCTTCCTTTGGCATTGAATCTTGAAGACATGAGCCGTCGTGAGACTGGTTCCCAGACCATCAGTGTCCTTTGTTGCCTGTTGACATCAACAGTGCTACTCCATGGGTCTGATCGTGGTCCAGGTCTTTGTGGCCAGAGTAAATAATGGAGAGGATGTTAGTAAATGATGTTTGTCTGGTCTGGCCAATTTCATTCCATCTTGTTTCGCATAACCTCAGAACTATGATGTTTCTTTCCGCTTGAGCTGACTTGCCACTTTCATAGAGGGTTCTGATGTTCCAGTCCCTATCCTGATTCTTGCCTTGGTCGTCAAAAGATGAGTCGGCAAGCTGGCTTACCGAAGTTTTAACTAGCATGTGTCATGAGCTCTTCTAGAGAGGAATCTTCCAGACCAGTCCCTGTTGTGTATTGTTGAGGTTTCCGTAACAGCTTTTTTACATGAGTGGGTTGTGAGTCCAAAGCAAAACTCCCAACCTGGAGGGCCAGGGTGTAACATTTTAGTCTAGCCTACCCACTGGTTCTGTTTACAAACTGTTTGTGGGTGGGTTTGGCCACATCAGTTTGACTGGCTAGCTAGCTGATACACTTACTTCAGAAAAACAAAGCGTGCTACCAGCTCATCATAGTCATCATCATGTTAGAGCCTACAGAGGAGCAGACATTGCACATATCTCTAGAGGAAAACAAACAGAAACAAAGTGCAACAACAAAAAAATGATGTGCACGAACTGCGACATGTTTAAATTGATTGCAATTCTTTTTTTCATGTTCTGGCGTTTGTTAATTTGAAAATAGAAATTCAGAAAATAGAAAATGATTTCAACTCAGTAGTTCCTCACGATTATTTGCCTAATTTATAGTTCTAAACAACAGTGCGCCATCATATTGTCCACTTCACTAGGGTCTCAACAATATTGTGTAGGCGTCTGTTGAATTCAATGATGATCTTTTCCGTATTTTCCCTAAATACTAAAAAGTCATCGAAATGGTGTACCCAGTCCTCTGAAGGCTGGAACAACGATTGGACAGACCTACCCGAGGCCAAAAATTCAGCGTTTTAGCCGCTTCCACCCGATAGCAGACTAAGCCAGCCTGGGTAGGTTACCCAGCTCCTGAGTAAATGTGTTATGAATACGAGCTGTGATGTGAGCTGAGAGAAAGACAAGGCTAAACACATATAAAGATTTTTTTACATTTTTTTGTTTATTGTTGTTGCTGTTTTCGTTTTTTACTGTAACTCTGCTTTGCCTGCTCTGAAAATTACCCTGGACTAAGGAAAGGAACAAGTTTATGTTTACTCGCAACCACAAAATTGGATAGGGAGTGGAAGAGAAAGTGAACATTTCCTTAAAAGGCAAATACTTGTCCTCCTTGTCAGCGAAGTGTAACTACAAGTATTCATCTCTTGTTGACAGCCTCTTTGCAGCTTAAATGACGGCTTGCTAGTTGCTGATTATGGTGCTAAGGGCGAAATTCCAATCCGAAATACTGGGGCAGGGGATGCAAAACATATCAGTTTACTCGCCCACTCACGTGAAAAACACTTTAGTTTTTTCTACAGGCTTTACGAAAAGAAGCAAAGAACCGAAAAAAGGAAAGAAAAAGAAGAATGCTGATGATACCCACTCTTGGTTAAGACAAGGGAATGATGTCCCTTTGTGTATATCTGACAAGTGATCATCTGGATTACCAGTTACATTGTAAATGTCAGCAGTAAGAGAACTATTTAGAGAGACTTATTTATATAGTAAATGTCAGCAGTAAGAGAACTATTTAGAGAGACTTATTTATATAGTAAATGTCAGCAGTAAGAGAACTATTTAGAGAGACTTATGTATATAGTAAATGTCAGCAGTAAGAGAACTATTTAGAGAGACTTATGTATATAGTAAATGTCAGCAGTAAGAGAACTATTTAGAGAGACTTATGTATATAGTAAATGTCAGCAGTAAGAGAACTATTCAGAGAGACTTATGTATATAGTAAATGTCAGCAGTAAGAGAACTATTTAGAGAGACTTATTATATAGTTAATGTCAGCAGTAAGAGAACTACCAAAATCTGCCCTCAGAACTATTTACAGACCTATTTACTTGGTAAAGGTCAGCAAAGAAAAAAATACCCGAAGTCTGTCTTCAGAACTATTTCCAGAGACCTGTTTACCTCCTCGACACACGAAGCCTGAGCTTCAGCCCGACATCCGCTTCCGCAAGGCCCACAACTCTGACTTAATCACTGCACTGGCAACTAGTTTCAAATGCATGAGGGACATGTACGGCCAATTTAAAGAGAAAATAACAAGTCGGATTAGCTTCGGAATATTTAAAGTGCACGTGTTTTTCAAAAGTTTGTTTTGTTTTGCGTCTAGTTATCTTTGTCAGGAGATGGTGTGCAGTGAGAGCTCAGCGAATGTCCACAATCATGACACCATGGTTCGGGTACAGAAAGCAAGTCCAGCTCCTTACTACCCCAACCCTCCCACACTTACAAAAGCAAGACTCAGAATAAAGGGTGTTTGCGCGTGTGTTCATTTTAAAGGAAATCGTTTGACCTTTGTCCTGGCATGTGTTTGGTTTCTATAATAAATCAGGTCGTGAAGCCAGCAGATGTGCCAGATGTCTGCGACTCTAACGCTCTCTGGGCTAAACAAAACCAGTAAATGTTGGAGTTGACAAATGGCTTCTATTTTCTGATTCGCTTTTCCTCACGATTTACGCAGGCAGATTTCTCCATGATATGTGATTTTGAAGACAGGTCTTTTTCTTGCCGATGTTAACTTTGGCATTAGTCAATTTATTAATGAAGATATACTTTTTTCTCAAGTTCTAAATGCAACTAATGGAATATTTGTGTTAAACACTGATGAAGATATGGGCTTGGCTACAAACAATCATCTAATCTTCTTGGAAACTGCGGTCCTGCTAATAAATCTGAATATTCACGTATTATCCTCATCTTGTGTCGTCCATCTTGTGCCATCAGTCTCGGTAATTCTCTGAAAGGTTTTCTCTCCATTTCGCTGCTCCCTCTCCTTGACTCAAAGAGGCCGAAGTGCGGGATGTGCGTCTGCGAGGAACTTGTCGTCTGCTCCTCTCATTTTCGATCGAATGCTGTTAGAGGTCAGAATCCGCAGTAAACCAGTATCGACAAACACCACTCCTCCAGCTCTAGGTCTGCTCCATCTTTATTTACTTACAAAGATATTGTGTTGTTCGAATATTTTTTCTTGGACAAGTTACATTTTGTGACATCATTTAGATTGCAAACCTGTGGCGTGACGGTTCGCAATTCTGTAACATGTTGCAACAATAATATAATCAAATCAATAAATACGGAATGATCGTGGTGATGGTGGAAGAAAGAAACTTAAAGTAATTTTCTTGTCAAAATTTGGAGTTATGTTTAAGGTATGACACTTGAAGATGACACATGAAAGGGTCAATATCAAGTTATAACTTAATTTATGGGATCTGCTTCACTTTAAAAGAGAGCTGCTTCCGCACTGAGAAAGTAAGAACAAAAAATAAAGAAGAATGGAAAGGAACAGAAAGAGAGAGAGACAAATGACGTCACAAATTAATGGTGAATCATCATAAGTGCCGTCATCCATTAATAGACGTCAGTCAAAGTAACGTCATCCATCCATGGGGAATCATTACAAGTACCGTCATATAACAATGGCGGAGAGTTGAAGTCTGTGGTCCAGCTTGAAGTTCACTTTTCTATCCTGGATGGATGTGTATACAATGCTCTCGTCTCATGGATCATGCCATAAGTGGATGCAGTTCTATGATCTCAAATGTCGTAAAGTGTGTCACATGACTCTGATCTCCTACATGTTGTAGTTCCCAATGCCAATGTCCTACATCGTGTTACAGGGTTAGCTGTGCAGTAAGACCTGCGATGTCCGAGATGGTGTAATGTTACAAGATGTAATATGTGAAGTCGCCACGCAAAAACTTATCGATAAATGTGATGAAAACTTCGATGTGCCTATTCAGAAGATGACGCGAGAGAAGTATACGACATGAGTAGTGTTGGTGGACAAATAATATTCCCACATCTAACAATGGAACAGGGCTCGAGAAATTTTGAAAGTAAAGTCTTTATTGGGAGGGGTGGGGAGTGTACAATGGAGTGGAGCATGCCGTCTAAGCACAAACACGAGCACAGGCAGACATGACGACACAAAGATATCGGGAGTGCGCCTCATCGCCACACAAAGGCGATGACTTGGAGCATGACGATGAAGCAGATTGTGCCAACACCAGGACCGGCACGAATGGTGAGCTTGTATTTCCTGTCCTGTCGGCCGGCAGCCCACGTCATCTCACGCTCGTGCAGCATGCAGCACGCAGCCCTGTTCATGTCCCTCCTTCATCCCCCGACCTTTCTATAGCCCCGCGGCCGCCTTTGTAGTCGACTTATGATCTGCGTCACGCTTCGCAACACCTGATCTCATCTTCGTTTCCTTTATCTTTTGCTCTCTATCTCTCCACCCGGCATCCCCTCAATTCCCTTAATTCTTCCACTCACTTTCATGCTGCAACAGATTTGTATAGTAGCTTTATTAAATAAAGCGACATCTGATCCTCAAAGTAACTTTACAAGAGTGTGTGGAGTTTATGTTCTTAGTGTCCCTTTTCAAACATTTTAAGGTCTACTTTCATGTGAAGACTCCATTGACGGGGCAAATATCGTTGAACGTTTTCCAAGTTTAGCAAGGTGGAGTGCAAAGGTCACCGGAAACTCCGGTTTGCCCCTTAATCACCCGTGGACCTCTTGGAAACCGTTTGACTTCGGCAGCCAATCACAGCACTAGGTGTGAGGACCGGTCGGGGTGAGATCTGGCAGACGATGGACCCTGAAAGGGCTGTGAAAAGAGGAGACAACCTTTCCACAGGTTTACAACTCTCAATTCCTTCTTGCTATCGAGCAGAACGGACCGCGTGCATCAGACCTTTAGACTGCCGCTTCCAACAGATTTTGCAGACGTGAAAGGTCGCCATGCCAAAACCTTTTTCTCCTTTACCGTGTGTGTCGATTTTTGTCGGTTTCTTCTGAAAGAAGGGTTGGGATGGGGGGAATACTTGAGGCCAGCCCGACTGACGGATATTAGCTGAGGAGAATTTTGGTGAGTCAAAGCAAGGCCATTCACACATTTGGCAGAACCAGGATCACCATTTTTTTTTTTTTTTTTGGCTTACTAGCAAGATGTCTCAGAAGGTCTTCCCACTCTGTTTTACAAATGTCTGGCTGTTCAGTCGGTTTCATGAATATCCTGTCCTCCTAATGGTGGCGGAACTGCTGCTCTTTCCCCTGGAGGCCAGAGCCCGGCGGTAATTTTGTGTACTATTCACCGGCTGCCCACTCCGAGGCTTGGGTGGGCACCCGGCACTGTTACTACCCACAAGTGTCGCAATGTTGGCCTCCTACCTCTTCCTGCACTTGTCACAATCCCTCCACAAGGTTATACATCCGGGTGCAAAGTTTCATTTGACCTTCTGTTTGTTTGTTTGGAGATGACCCAGAGTCATGGTCGCCCACCCAAGCGGCCAAGCCTCGAGGTGACTGTGTAAGTCTCGGAGAATAATTTAATATTTTTACCTTTTGAAGAAATAACTTGCGTGCAAGTCTCTGTTTCGCTTCAAAACTATCAATTTTTTAGAAGTTTGTCTTCCAGCTGTCTGCCACTGCTACCCTTGCTGATGTTCTTGCATGGTATCTCGCATTTGTTGCTGCTTTAGGGATGTATTTAGTGAAATAGCTCACAAATAAATCTTTGGTGCCTGTTACGGAAGTATAAACAATATTTTAAATAACTTGAAGTTTATGAGGGAGATAAGAGTAAACCTGTGACGAGACTGAAACTGAGGAGTATAAATAATTTTACATAATACATTGGTACCTGGGGCCTCGATCACAATCCACTGAAAGTCTGGTCAGATGCCGATCAGTTCGAGTTCTGAACACATTTTGCCAGTAAGAAGTAATTACACGTATTGAACTGCTTCCGGCAATAGCTAACTTGTATCATTATAGTATTTTAAAGTATGACATATATAAAGATATGGTTTGTTTCAGGTTATCTGTTTTTCATTTATCCACACCAATAATAACTTCTACATCTCTGCCATTATTTGAGACTGTTCCTTTTATTTCTGTCGCTAAGTCAGTCACTTTGATGGCTCCTGTATGTTTTATTGTTGGTATCGTCAACTTATCTATCTCATACTGAATGCAAATGATTGCCACTCGTATACTTGGCACTCTTTTAATATTATTTGTTATTAGTTTTACTCTTCACTTTCAGCACTAGAAATCTTCTTGGCTGCCCTGATGACCCTAAGTATAAGTTTGTGTATATGTTAGAAACACAGGGTATCGTCACCAAGAAATGTCTTTACTGTTTGAAATCGGAGCAAGATAACCTTTACCCTTCCACTCACCCCGAATCGTCACGGGTAGGTGACAGACACAGAGTGGTCTAGTGTCCAAGCAAAATTATTTGGAAAATATTGGTGGCAGACCGGAATGTTGGAGCCCGTAGCAATTGGACTACCGAGGTGCCCCTGTACATGTTGATTTAATAGTTCAATTGATGACCCCGAGGGTTTCCTTGGAGCTGAATAACACCTGAGCACGAGGCTTTCCTTCAGCTGCTGGATGTGACTGTCGGGACGCGAGACTCGGGTGACAGCAAGAGATGGACTAGCCTGCTAATCACTTCACCACATGCGCCCACAGGGCAGCAGACGACCAACAAGGAGAATCGCAGAAACCGTGGGTCGGTCTGCTGGCTGGCCTCACCATTAGCCACGGTTTGCTCAGGCAGCAGACGGAATCCTGTTGTTACATTCTCAGCCGGCATCTTGCAAGTATACCAGGGGTAGGAGAGAGAATAGTCAATGGAATAGACGTCCATCAGACCATTTAAAGTCCACTCACCCACTCACACGCACAAAAGTAATGAGTGCAGAGCTGTATAAATAAAGTCTGTATTGTCATCTTTTTCTCGGTTTTTCCCATAGTCAGATACAAGCACGCGCGCGTGTGAGTTATGTTGTGTGTGTGTGTGTGTGCGTGTGTCTGTGTCATTGTGTCTGTGTCATTGTACATAGAGATGCGCTCTTTGTGTACGTGTGTGTATGGGAAGTGGGTGTGTGTGTGTGGAGGTAGAAAAGAGAGTGAGCGGATCACCAAACTGTTAATGGTGTCCGATAAACTCATGTCTCAATGTGGGAAAAATGAGTCCATCCTCTCCACGCCCGAGAGACCATTTAATCCTCTAATGAAAGCGTGTTACTGTCATTTTCCTCGGATCAAAGAGCTCGTTACAGCGAGATGCAAGTTCGTTTGGCAAACAGTCGTGGACCTGCAGTGAAGACACAGAAAAGGGAGAGAGAGAGAGAGAGTAAAACACAAAAAATTGTCTTCAAATCGCAAACACGGAGCTGATTGGGAGGATGCTCTAAAGCTAGTCGTGTCTATCGAAAGCTGGAAAGTCTTCCTCTTTGCATCACTCATCTTTGTTGAACACAACACAACCTTCAGCAACCCGGGAAATAATCTCTCTGCACCACATCAACCTACCCCAGCCACAAATTGAAACCCGCCATCTTCATCTCAAAATCGGATGGTGATTCTCATTACACTGTACTTCACATTGTGAGCAAAGTCATTGTCCGTCTTCACTTCCGCAAGGAGCTTCTCTTGTCTCAGCTGAGTAACTTCAAAGGAAAGGTGAACAACTGCAAAAATGACAGAATTGCACGTAAACGAAGTTATTTTTAGCCTAAGACAGGATTTTTAAAACGGTCACAGGCTTGAGTGGGAGATAAATGATTAGGACTCATGAATCTTTCTCGGCCTCCAGCATTTTCAACCTCTTGTGAACTTTCCACGCCCTCAAGCACTTATAAGGGTATCGGAAAATTGAAGTGAAGTGTGTAATTATAAAACCTTTCAGGTTGTGAGTGTCGCGGTGGGTTAGCTCACGTGCTCTGACTTCATGCATGCTAATCAATGAAATACATTTTCAACTGAGTGTTCTCATCAAGCCATTACTCAGAAAGTTATACAGTCGGTCTTCACACGCGGGTTTAGAGGCCCATAATTTGCGGGTTGCCATCTCAATATAATGGGATTGTGTTGGGAGTGGTGCAGAGAACGCGCGTGTTGACGATTTAAAAAGAAGTGCACAAGTGCAGTGAGTCATAAAAATAAAATATATGAATTATTAATTCATTTTATAATACATTCTTTTACTTTATGCTTATTAAGCATGGCGGACAGTAAGCTTTGTGTGTAGAATTGGCGGATGGTGGCGCTGGAGGGCGTCCTGTGTCCTGTGTAATGAGGAGGTACTACTGTACTACAAGGCATACAGTGTCTAGTCATCTAACGACCATTGCACTCAACAGCCTTCATTATTGTACCCGCTCATCTAGATGTAGGGCTTTGTTGTTTTCCTGTTTTGTATTCGACAATCCAAGTCCATTGCTATAAATCCACACTCATTAATGTCACAGATAGCGGAAAGACTAACAAATGTACACGTGAGAATGACCGGAGAAGGAATTGTACTTGCATTTGTTATCAAGTTCATCCAGTGTATTCACATCGCAATCAAAACAAGGACCGGAAATTGCAGGAACACGTTGGACTCAAGCTGTTGGTGTGCGGATGCTTGAATGTGAGTGAGATGTAGTTAGTGATAAACCTGCTCAAGCGGAAACAAACCTCGAGATCTTTTTTCCATCTTATTTTATGGGAGTGGCGGTGGAGACTTGATTCCCGGACGATGTGAAGATGAACATAAACATGACTGGACACTGGTCCGCGCTGTGGTCTGGTGATGCCAGTCACGTGTCCACCTCATCATTGACGATCACGTCTCGGTGTCCTCTGACTGCCTTGCACCGGAGTCACAACGAAAGGTCCACAAGCTTGTTACAGGCAACTGCATCATAATACTAAAGGTTTTGGCAGGGATTCGGCTATTTCTGAGTCTGCATCGATGGTTATAAAAACCTTCAGGCAGGTGTGTCGACTATTTGTCAGTCCGCGTTGATGGCCTGCTGGTGGTAGCGACTGTACCTTACACCTGTAGCTGCTACAGTTGAGGGTCTGTCAAAAGGCTGTCCACACCTTCCAAAAATCTGACACAGTATTATTATGTTTTTAATCTGGTATTGAATATTATTTCTTGAAGTTTCTTATTCATAAGAGTAACTTAGAAAATAAGAGGACGACAATAGCGATATCTCTTGGAAAGATGGAAAATGTAAAATGTAACGAATTGATTTAATATGAAACTAAACGAAATCACAGCAAAAGGAAATTACTGTCCCCGACCGTTATTTGTACCTTAAGAACTTGACTAAAAGGGAAACAACTGCTTGGAGGCTATTTTATTTGTGCCGAAGCGCTTACCGTCTGAAGTGCTCCAATGTGATAATGTATTGGCAAACATCTTGGCAATATTTTGTCAAACCGGACTACAACTGTCTTAGGTGTGTTGACCAACGCTCCAACGTCTTGAAGTCCACAGCAAAGGTCATTGGCCTTCAGTGAGACCATCACACACAGCTCCTCCGACCTGGTCCAACGTCGATAGGGATGTATGTCTGATTCCCAACACAGATGTGTACTTACCTATAATATCGTTGTTGGTGTACTTTATACTCTTAGTGGAAATGCTGCATTTACGTATTTCGTGTGTCATTACCGTATTTAGTGTGTCATTGCTGTATTTAGTGTGTCTTTGCTGTATTTAGTGTGTCATTGCTGTATTTAGTGTGTCTTTGCTGTATTTAGTGTGTCATTGCTGTATTTAGTGTGTCATTGCTGTATTTAGTGTGTCATTGCTGTATTTAGTGTGTCGAAAATATATCACATCAAAACTCGCATCTCAAGAAACGAAGGAAGGAGAGAGAGAACAATGGCAACTATCAAACCCAAGAGGAAACGCATAGTCCTACACAAAGAATCAACTTTATTTTTAGAAAAACTAAACTGTGGACAAACTTGATTACAATGCTTGCAAACAAACGCATTTACTGTAGTTGACATAAAACTGCTCATCGTCGTATAATGCATTGGAGTGTATGGACGAGCTGACTCACAAGAGGTGCCCTCAGGTACTCAGACACACATGCGTACGCACTTACAGATCGCCTTGCACGAGCACAGGTTTGTTTCGTTCATCATAAAACAGAAACATCTCCAGCCTTCTCCAGGTTTACAGTGCTAACAAAGTATTAAGGCGAGTAGGTTGTGTTCACACAGCAAGAAAAAAAAAGATGCAGGAGCCCGTGGCGTGAACCCCGATTTTGCCATTTTCTAAGAGGTGAGCTCGCTTCCAGCACGAGGGAGCACCACAGCGAGTTCTGGCTCCTCACTATTATGCAAGTTGACAGCCTGGTGCAGGTAGAAGTACCAGCCTGGCTTATCACCATGATCATCGGTCCCGTATCTTGCTGGCCATCAAGAGCACGGCGGTGAATCGCTCAGAGGCCAAACAAATGATTTGCAGGGGAAAGTTCAGGTCTCTCGTGGAGTCGACACCAACAGTGTTCATCCATAAGACTGCCACTCAAAACATGTTGTTCAACTAAAAGTCTCGTGGAGCACACGTCAGTCTCCTAAAGATTGGCTATTGTTCAGTGCGAGATACTATTTCCCAAACGAATTGTCGAAAACAAATCTAGACGTTTGGATTGTACATGAATACATTTATCTTGTGAAGGCTTCAGCCTATGGGAGAACTGGAATTATATCTTAAATATACGAACTGCGTACGTTTGCAGGAGTGTTTCGAGAAGTCCGACATTTACTCGGGGTAGCACTCTTCACGACAGCAAGCTACTATCTATGGTGTTGACAGCACAACTACAGACCTGAATGGTTTGCTTTTTTGCAGATATCAGTAGATATAGGCGATATAAGCCTAACCTGTAAATGTAAGCTTCCAAAGCCAATCCGTTATTTAATTAACCTCTAGGTAAGCACGCGATTCGTACCAGCGATCAACGAGCGCCGCTAACAGTGGTTTACGTCACGCTAACAGTGTACTACGACGTTAGGCATGGCAAAGCATCTTGCCAGGACCTGCTTGCATTACAGCAATGGCTGTAGTCCACAAATAAGGTTGAGTTATTTGAGTAATGGACTACATTAACTCCGCCTCCACTTCGCTTCTAGTCCCTCATCTAAAGCGCCATATTATAGCACTAACGCTTTAACTATTTCAAAAGGATTTTCCATTATTAATGGCTGAGATGCATTTTTTTTTTTGGTGGAATTTTTCCTTCATCAGGTAAAAAACGGAAAATTTTAAAAACTTAAATCTTATAAGGTCTGCAAAACGATAATGACAGTGCTGAAAACGGCGCTAAAAGTAAATGCGGTGTTCAGTTATGCTATCAAGAGTGAACAACTCCTCACGGAAGCTGCAAATGATCACACAAAACACAAATAGAAACATTTAAAATATACATATACTTAATTATTGTTGTCTTTATTACGAAGGTCTAGCTTTAGCGCTTCTTCTTGACTCTACCACTCTCTCACTCCAGCACTACAACAGGCCAGGTGTCCTCCATCACACAAGTAGCCTTATAGTCTTCTTGCTGCTTCTACTCAGTCCTTTAGCTACATCTTGCACTTTTTGGTTGTGTCTTTTCAATCTTTGGCTCTCTATTCAGTATTTGGTTGTGTCTCGTATCATCAATTCACCAAGACAAATGTATTCACATGACTGTCTGATATTTGAGCCAATGTGTCCACCCACGCTGGTCAGTTTGCATGAGTTAGAACATACTAGTGCACTTAGGACATATGGGTTTTACGATTTAGCACACTGTGTTCACCATTGCGTTTGAGTATTTTATATTTTGTTTTGTCTGTTGTCCTGACCAGGTACTCAGCTTGTTCAACTTTGACAATTAGCAGTGAAAGAAAGGATCGGTTTTCAACTTATTCATTTGTTTTGTTGCAGATCGATACTGATTTCCAGGAAACGGATATAAAGGAAATGAGAAAACGGAAATCTATAATAGAAACATTACCAGAGCAGTTTTATTTGTTGGACATGAGATTTATTAGACGTGAGGCTAGTGAAAAGGGGAACTGTTGTTTTTCCTCCGTTCTTGGGTCTTCAGCTATCTGACTGACGTCTGCAACGCATGCGCACACTGTCTTTTATTTTGTTCTTCTGTGGTGTCCAATGAAAATTCAGTACTTCAATAGCTAACTGCTATAGCTATAGTAGGTAAAGCGAGTGTCTTTCAATGCGGACTTTGCAGATTCATTATTTTTATGGATCCCTTTTATTTCTTTGGTTTATATGCTTTATTTTTCTGGATTTTGTGTGTTTGTAAATTTTAACTTGTTAGCCCTTGTCTTCTCTACGCAGTCCGTCGAACACCCTGCTTCGGCATCCCACTGCCGACAGTCAGGCTGTGGATGGGGCGAGTACGTGCGTGGTGCCACTCAGCTTTGAGTCAATGGATTCTCTTAAAGTTAATAACTGGAAACTTCTCGATGTCCATCTAAAAGATATTGGCTTGGCCATGTTGTGAACACATCATCAATCTTTTTGCTTCGTCTAGTCATGGCGTTGATAAGTGAACAGGGCTTATCTAGGCGTGTCCTGGAGCACAATACCTGGTGACCATAGGGCTAGATGCAGCTACACAGATGTAGGCACAGCAAGAGGAATCTAGACAAAAAAAGATACGGCATGCTGCAAGAGACATCGAAATATTTCTTGGTGAAGCTAGATACAACAAAATACAGTCAGACATGTCGACAACTAAACACGGCCAGATAGAATAAGACAGAACACGACCTTAAAAACATTGACTCCATCCATTGATGCCATTATTATCATTAAATTCGAGAACAATAACAAAAACCTTTCACAACAATTTTCTTCTTGAGAACTTAGTATAAGTAGGATCCTAGAAAAGCAATCTTGACGACCCGAAGACATTATCGTAGCTAGAGAAGCATAACAATCTTTCTGTAGCTCTAACAATATTTTATGAGTTCACACACACACACACACGACTCATGCATACACGTGAGATATTTTTAATGCTACCATGAGATGGGTTAGGGAGATGAATCCATCTGTATCACATGCTCAGGCAGTAATGTGACCGTCCGCCAACAATGGAGTGTAGATGTCTCTTCAGAAGAGCCTCGATGTCTGCACGCGGCAGATTTAATGAACATCAGAACTTACTAGCTTTGGAAACGTAAATCCTCCTCTAGCCCCTCCCTGCAACGGTTGCTTGCGAGTTGCTCCTCCATGACTGATGGTCACAGACAAAATAAGGCAACGGCTTCCAGCAGCTCATCGGCTGCAGCGGGGCGAGAGATGGAGAGACATGTCTGCAGGCACGACTGTCTGGTGTGCAGCACCACACGTTCGCCATCTTGTGTTGATGTCGGTTTGTGGAATATTTTCCGCTTTCCTTAAAACAGCGCGACGACCGCTTAATGGAGCGCTATGGAGCACGCTCTTGGGCCTCATCAACAGAGTGGAAAATATGGTGAACCTGTGATAAATGACCCACTCACAGCAGTCCACAGCAAGTCTCCTTGCCTCGAGTAGATGAGGTGCTAATTCGAAAAATTAATTTCCCGCACATGCACGCCAACTGGGTTTTCTGTGAAAAGTGGGGGAAAACTCACAGTTATGGAAGGAACGCCGGGTGTTCTCCTTACCTACCCACATCAGTGTGGCTGAATCGTGAGGATAATACATGTTTATTGTGTTAACAAAAGAGATAGTAATGTTCCTTTGTAATGTTCAAAAATTGAACTAAACATACGGTCACACCTGACACACCCATACAAGACTTACACTCCAACTTAAGCCCCATCATCCAGCAATGATTATCTCTCTCACACACATCACCAGGTTCATTTGTTTATTCTCTTCAAGAGTGCTATCGTAGTTGGTGTGATCAACTTGGTAAAAGCACTCTTCTTGGCGACCAGTTGCTTCCATGTGCGGCTGACAGGTAGCATTTTTAATTGTGATATAGTGGGTGAGGGGTATGCGATGATGCCGATAGCTTCTAACCTCAAGTCCTGGTGCACAGACCACCTAATGGCCTTAGAGGCAAGCCAGTGATCTTGCTGGTGGCAATCTTCATCATCCTCTTCAAACAACTCTTATCTTTGATGGCTACAACGCGGAACCACACTGACGGTTAAACGTTAGGATGGTGTCGATGAGGCTGAGATACAGCGACTGAAGTGCAGGGCCGTTTATTGTATCTGATGGTATTTGATTCTACACCACAGTCGTCACAGAAGTAGGTGTAGGCAGGAGTTTCTGTGAGTTCTTCGTCAGACTAGCTGTCAAAGCACAGTTACCAGTTCGTGTCCCCAAACAGCCACACGGGGCGGCCATCTTGTCATGTGACCACTGCTTACTCTCTAGACTTGTCTATAGCTTTTGGTTGAACAGTTTTCACTTGTCGTCAGCATCTCGGGATAATGTAAACCGTCTTGTGATTGGATCTGCCCAAGAGAGGCCTGCCTCTGCTTGCATAAACATTTGAGGTGGAGTT
The DNA here is from genome assembly GCF_003073045.1 of Pomacea canaliculata. Taxonomy (NCBI): domain Eukaryota; kingdom Metazoa; phylum Mollusca; class Gastropoda; order Architaenioglossa; family Ampullariidae; genus Pomacea; species Pomacea canaliculata. Next base: position 32,960,740 of record NC_037594.1, read on the forward strand.
GCAATATTTGTAGTATTGAATACCGGTCAAGCACGAGGAAGAGTAGGTCAAGCACATGGAAGGTCGACCAGCAGTAGAAGTACTGAAAGGAGTGTGATTCAAACACTGATTCAAGCACTAGGAAGGAGGGTGGTTGAAGCACTAAGAAAGAGTTGGCCAAACAGTAACACGGAGTGTCGACCGGCACTAGGAAGAAATATAATCAAGTGGAACAAGCGCTGGCAAGTTCACTGGAAAATCAAGTCTAAGAATACTGAGAGAATTATCTTGCCATTCTGTCTACAGATGCGAATCTCACGGCCTGCAAAAGTCTAGTCTGTTACCACCATGTTCCTGACGACGACGACGACGACGACGACGACGATGATGATGATGACGACGACGACGACGACGATGATGATGATGATGATGATGATGATGATGATGATGATGATGATGATGATGATGATGAGAAAGAAGAAAAAGAAGACAGCAGAAGTTGAGGAAAGAGCCACAGTAATAACATCAACAGCCACTAGCAACAGTGCAAACACTACACATACAAAAGAGGAGGCAAAGTAGCTATCACCTGGAAATATCCAATCCACCTTAGCTTAGCTACTTCAAATAAAAACGTGGGCTTTGTTGTCAACTGAAGTTTCACATTGTTTATTAACGGTGGATCCTGTGCTGCTGAAAACAGAGCAGACCATTTGCTAATAATGTGTATGTAGCAACGTGCTAATACAGAAACAGATGGCGAGCAGAGAGTCAAGCTAAGTTGAGAAATGTTAGGCTTTGAAGTTAGAGAACAGTGGTGCATCTTTTTCCCTTTATTTCCTTTTTGTAAGCTACGTGTTACCACTTGTTACTGGGCTTATATACTAACATAAATATTGACTACAGAGAACTTTCCATTCGGTTAAACCAGCCATGACACACCCTGCCATCCGACTTTACCTAGGAGGTCTAAAGCAAACCTAACAAGATGGCTTTTCTTTGATATAATTCTTAATTCATCTGTACCAACAGGATAATGAAGACCATGTGATCTGCTTATCTCCACATTTACAATTATTGTATTCTTCTGTAAACGTGTTTTTCCCTACCAACAATCACTATTTACGAAACTACAAGTCGTGTAAAGAGTAGAAGACAAAGTGTTTTAGCCCCCAAACACTTAATTTCTGATCGGACTGAAACCCAGCACAAAAATACTCTGTGAACAGAAAAGCATTTGATTTGATGTGTTCACAGTTTAACGGTCTCTTAAACTTAACGACTTCTCAAAGTAAAGAAGTTCCAAGTGTGTAGAGGTCCATTGCAGATATGTCCAGTGCCTCTTGGGTAGATGTGGATCGTTAGCAAGTCTTCTGTGCTGAGCGAAGCCGTATACGGGTGGAGCCAGCAGACTGTTGGCATCCCGGGGACGCTGATCACAGAAGCGAGTCTGTGCCATCAGCCATCAGAACTTTGCTTTCTTCCTGTGCGAGGTCTGGTTGTGATAGTGCTTTATGGAGAACACGGCTTCTCTCACGTCAGTTGAAAGCTTGACCTTTCACCCCTGCAAATGAAAGAGAATTAAGTTGTTACTTCACTTCCTTCTGTTCGCTCAGGGCAATCCTTCCACGATGGCAACAACTACAGCGTGAATGCATACAAGTTCAAATTGCTCCCTTTCAGTTCTAGAAATGTCTACATTCATGTCAGACCACCTGCACACTTACCTTTTGTGTGTCATGACATCGCGAACCCTCTTCTGCTCCCTCCATGTAGCCCCATCCACTCTCCGTGCTGTCCGACCGGTTTACCCTCCCTTGAAACTGTTTCTGTTATTATCGGCTTCTTTGGGGGTCTTCCTATCTGTCATTCATCTATCCACCCGACCCTCCATGTCTGGGGTGCTGAGAGCATTGCTAGGGTGGCCTTGTCACAGAAAGGCCGGGTGTGTTCCAGCAAGTCTGAGGAGGGGTAGCTGTGCGATAGAGATACCCTCCTCTAAGCTAGGGTAGTCAGTTGTTACAATATCTTCTGTTTGTCTCTCCTCAGAAACTCACTGCCCAGCTATCAACGATTCTCTGTACTGCTGGCCACCTACACCTGCAAATACAACCGTCTTTGGTCCTTGTCCGACCAGCTTGGGGCTACCCGATCATGCGATTGCTGGATCAGGTAAAACACAAAACAAAATATACAGGCACGCACGCAAGCAGACAATAACAGTAACAGTAAGAACAATAACAAGAATAATAACAACGAACGAAGAAATAAACTGTTTGAAGTATACGGCCATTTTCAATGACAGATGATACCAAAGAAACAATTTGAGCAAAAATATTATAAAAATAAAACAAAAATAAAAGAAGAACCCATAGAATCAACACGAAAAAAGTTAGACAACCGTTAAATATATTACACTTTGAAACAGTCTACAGGCTCCATCTTACATGCACAAACACACACACGTGACAGAGATAGGCAGAGGGACTTTGACAATAATTCATAATTACCACAGAGTTAGAACATTAGATCATTAGAACAGTCACGGGTTCTTGTTTCCACATTAATATCCGGGGCTAATGATTTTTTTCAGCAGGACACTCGCACCGCACGTGCTCGGCGGACGGCACGTGGTTGCATGGCAACTGGACCAACTACAGCGCTTGCCTGGACTTGGATGGACTGCGGCCTGTCTTCACTCCTCAGCCGGGCCTGGACCTGCAGGACGACTTTGTAAGTAGCATCACATCCTCTCGACTCCCTGGTCTTACCCTCTTTACCCTCTTTGCCCTCCTGGCCCATTCGTCCAGTATTCCCACAACCTTTTGGCACTGACCAATTCTACGCATGCGCAAACATCCTCACGCGGTTATCGACAATCTAACGACGTTTCCTCTGCTCAGTCATTCTGACAAAACAACAACCTACAACTAAACCCTAAACCCTACTTTAAACCTACTCGAAAACTTATGCTAGACACCAGCGTGTCTTATGCATACTTGTGTTTAAAAAGCACACATACACACATGCACACACACACACATGCACACACACACACATGCACACATACGCACGCACGCGCGCTCCATAGCAAGAAAAATATAAAAATCAAAAACGTGAATAACAAAGATGAAAAAAGTATTCTTAAGTAAAATCTAACCTTTGACCTTTGTACTCAATACCGTTTGCTCTATCCATTACTTTACAGCAGCTAGTCACCAGCTAATCCAGGCAGTAAACGACGGCAAGAAAAAAAAAAAAGAAAATTAGAGAAAGAGGAAAAACGATATGAAAGAGAAAACCTTTATAAAGTTGACCAAATTCTTCTAAAATGTAGAGCTCACCATTTTTTTTCAATAATCACGAGAAACGAACGGAACGAATAAAGAGACAGGAGGGAAACCAATTCTTGAGAAAGACTTTCACCAAACTATGACCAATACAGAATGATGAGAGAACTAAATTATTGGGTACATTTGGTACTATCACACTGTCACACTGTCACATTTGACAGTAAGTGTAGACAAGACAAGCAGGTCGGACTGAGGATGGAACTAATGGCGACAGTGTCGATGCCGTCTGTGCAGATTCGTCTGGCGGAAGCTTTGACCGAAATTTATCTGGCGGCCTGCATCATCTCCCTCGTGTTCCTGCTTCTCACTCTGTTCATCTTCTGCTATTTCAGGTGAGGCTAACATTGCATTATCACCCACTTGCTAGTTCAGGTGAGTCTAAGATAATATTAATTATTATGAGATAATTGTCACGACACTCACATCAGTCACCCAACACTCACTCACTCGTCCTGACATTTGTGCGTTCCTTCGTTTCCTGAGAAAAGACAAACTATACCTGTCTCTTGCAGGCCCTGTCTAGGGCAGGCTCAAAGACCTGTACTTTCAGAAAACATGCACACCAAATAGTTGATTGTGAGCCCTGTTAATATGAAAATGAGATGAATGCAATTACCATATATGTTTTGCTACACTTTGGAAGCCGACAGCTCAGTCACAGATACAGAGGTCAAAGGTGATGCGTCTGTGAGGATGAAAGTTTCAGAAGTTTGCTCTAGGTGAACATATGCTGTGAACACAACGATCATGAACTCTGTACATTGTCATAGAAACCTGCATGTTGTAGGCCTTAGAGACACTATAACCCAAAGGTCACAAGCAGCATGACCTGAATAGTTCGTGTCAATACGTTCGCTTCCTTCCTTCCCGCCATCACCAGACTTTCCTGTGAACTTTACCTTCGCAAAGCGAGGATCAGTATCAGAAATGTATTGTAATTTAAATTCAGTTCAGGAAAAAGAATGATTCTTCAGAATTCTGCGTTTGAAGCACACACTTGAGATACAGAACACAATCCTGAGGAAGCGAACTCACAGACACACTGTGGCCAAAAGCATGGACGCCATGGAAGGTCGCTCGTCCCACAAAGTCTTCACGACTTACATACCTTCCTAGGCTTAGTTGTTGTGCCTATTAACAATTTTTTAAAGGAATTAAGAAGGGATCTACATGAAAAATGACCAAAATCCGAATGAACTTTAGGAATCCTGGAGACAAAAAGTGATTACCGCCATTTGCTTGGAAAACAGCCTCCACTCCCGCACCTGCCGTGTCTTTATGGGAAATAAAGAGCAGCCATCGAGGAGTAATTATGGTATTCTACTATCGGGTAATTATACCATCCCAATATCCCCTTTTAGAAAATTCTAACTTATTTGTAAAAGAGCGTATTACTCATGCTCTTACTGTCACTTGTTCACACCCTTCCTTGCTATGCCCCACCTCCCCGTGACAATCATCCTCTTGTTTTTTCTGTCTTTATTCTTATTCAAAGTGCCTAAACTTTTTCCTATTTGAGGTCTTGTTTGTTTCTCCCACCCAATAATGTTTACTCCCTCATAATGTTCTGCATCTTGGACGCTGAATTCTGCTGACCCAGTCCGCGCATATTGATAAGGTCTGCTTGTTTCGCTACAGGTTAACAAGTGCTCAACAAATGAACAAGTTTTCATATGATTCAGTTTTACAGCATGTGATATCACGCGGTAATCCCACTATATATATGGCTGCCAAGCGAAGCGTTGCAAAATGTGTCAACAAGGCCGAGACATCATATCTTCAGGCCCAAATAAATACTTGCACCTCCTCCAGATCACCTTTTGATATCTGCAATCGAATTACTGGAATTAGCAAGGTGATGCCGCTGCCCACTGTCTATCCTGCTTCACAGCTGCCACAAGTGTTTTGTGACTATTTTACTAACAAGACTTCGGACATTCCATCATCCTTGGACTCGATATCGGTGCCTGACAGCATCTTCTATGATATTCTTCGTGGTTGCTCTCTGACCAAATTTCGACCAGTCTCCGATGCTGGCTTAAATGCGATTATTCTGAAAGCCAAGCCAACAACTTGCCAGTTAGACCCAATGCCCACAAGTCTTCTTCTTGAGTGTTTAGATATTTTACTTCCTTCCATCAAAATATTGTAAATGTCAGCTTGTCATCAGCTGTTTTCCCATCATTGTTTACCAATGCCCTGGTGAAGCACGTCTTAAGAAATCAACGCTTGATGTCAATGTGTTGAACAATTATCGCCCAGTTTCCAACTTGGCTTTTCTCTCAAAGATCATAGAGAAAGTAGTTTTGACACAGCTGTGGGTCTACTTACAAGAGTACCAGCTCATCCCCCATGCTCAGTCAGCATATAGACCTCCTCACAGTTCTGAAACTACTTTAATTAAAGTGAACATCTGCCCTTAAAGGTGGTGATGTTTCTGCCTTAACTCTTCTGCACCTGTCTAATGCATTTGACACCATGGACCACTCTCTGCTCCTTCATAGATTACAGCCCTCTAAGGGATTTCTGCACCTGCACTAGCGAGGTTCAACTCCTATCTCACTGATGGGACACAGACTGTGTTTGTTGATGGTCAGACATCTCGCCCTGCTCCACGTTATTGTGGAATCCCTCAAGGCTCAGTACTCGGCTCAGTTCTGTTTATTCTGAATATGAAGCCACTTTCATCTTGCATTCAGTCTCACATTTCTCATCAATCATATGCTGATGATACACAGCTGTACTGCTCCACTCCACCAGCTGAGTCTCACTCTGCTACCAGCACTATAGAAGTCTGTATGAATGAAGTCAAAGACTGCATGGTGTCAAAGAAACTTAAACTCAATGTTGATAAAACGGAAGCCCTCCTATATTCGAGAAGAAGAAATCCGTCTTCCCTCGTTTGTCCACCAAGTCACATCAATGTGGGTGACACCAACATCACCTTTGAGTCCTTCGTCAGGAACCGGGGATTCATTGTCACTGCAGACATGACTCTTGCTATACAAGTGACAGCTGTCTGTCTGCCTGTATATTATGACAAACAAGTGACAGCTGTCAGTCTGTCTATTATGATAAACAAGAGACAGTTGTCAGTCTATTATAATAAACAAGTGACAGCTGTCAATCTGTCTATTATGATAAACAAGAGACAGTTGTCAGTCTATTATGACAAACAAGTGACAGCTGTCAGTCTGTCTATTATGATAAACAAGAGACAGTTGTCAGTCTATTATGACAAACAAGTGACAGCTGTCAATCTGTCTATTATGACAAACAAGTTACAGCTGTCTATCAGTCTGTCTATTATGATGGACAAGTGACAGCTGTCTGTCAGTCTGTATATTAAGATGAACAAGTTACACCTGTCTATCAGTCTGTCTATTATGAACTACACAAGATCAGCGCCATCAGTCACATTCTTTCTACACACACTACCAACATCTTGTCTGTGTGCTTATTTTATTCAGACTTGATTACTACAACTCCTTGCTTGCTGTATACCCATAGGCTCTGATCCTAGTGTCGCCACTAACCTTCTCGATCGTTAGTGTTTACAACAATAATGCTCACTAATATTCCCAATCTCTAGATGTGTAATATTCCTGACAGACAAGTCAGGTCGATACACTTTCCCGTCCTGACACTGGCTGATCGGCAGACATCAAAGTCCATGGAGGTGTGGGTCACAAAACTAATTTTTCACGCAGCAAAGTGGCCGAGTCTTGAAATCTGTCATTTGTTGGGAAGTTAATTCTGGGCGCATGTTGTTTTTTTACCACACCCAAAGATGTTGTGGAGCCAGGAACTGCCTGCACTGGCTGCCCTCGGCCCCGGCGACCCCTGCACGTGTCGATACTCGCGCCTGGACTCTCGGGGGCTCTTCATCTTGGCCTTCATTAAGCTGTTAGCTTCCTGTGCTGCGGGGTAAACACGAGATTGTGCTGACCAGTCCCTACTCTCTCTCCTTCTCATGTATGCTTCTGCTCTCTTTCTTCCTGTTTTTATTCTCTCGTCCTCTCTTGTTTTGTTTCTTTTTCTTTCTTCGGTCTTTTTTTCCTTCATTCCCTTGCTTCATTCATTTCTTTCCTCTCATTTTTTGCTCTCTCTCTCTCTGCTTTTCGCTTCATCCTGCTTCTCATTATCATTTTCTTCCTGATAATGTCAAGAGAGAGCGCGGAGAAAATGGAGAATAAAATATTAATTTGAAACTGAATGTTGATCACTGCAGTTAGAATCTGAAGGCTAATGGCTTTAGTCTGCAAGTGAAAGGTGATGACCACAAGCTGCGGCCACATTGTCTACACTAGACATACACAGGAGCGATTGCTTTTAGTTTTGCCATCTCCTGTGCTCGGAGCTTATGCCTGGCACTGTGACTTCTTTCTCCATGCTGCTGCCGCCACCCGTGTGTGGGAGTGGGGTGGGATGTCCGACAGAGGGTCGTGCGGCTTCTGCTGTTCTTCTTGCATTAGCTTGTTGTTTATACAGCCTGGTGATACAAGTGTTGATGTGTGGTATTTTTATGTATGTGTGTTAAGGAGGTAGGAAATGGGAGCCAGCAAGTAAAGCAAAGCGAATGTAAAGAGGTGAATGGCGTCTAATGGGATGAATGAAGGGATTAGAGGAAAGGGATGCAAGATGCAGAGAAAGAACAGCGGCGCCAAGACGAAATTTGAACCTGGAACATCCAATCTTCATTGCATCAGCCACAACAGCCGAACGGACTAGGATTAGCGACACTTATAACCTGACCCGCAACTACACGACTGTTGATTATCTCTATATCTCTATAACCAATGTTCGTCTCTATATCAAATAGTAAGATTTATATCTAGATATTTCCGGTACATCGATGTATACCAGTGGATCCTTTTAATGAGGCCGGTATATCAAACAGAAAGCGGCTTCATGAAACACACTCCCACACAAACCACTCGCCATCCGCCACTTTTTTCGTTTCCTTTCATCCAAACGATTTAAAAAGTAACAGTTTGTGATCAGAGCAACCCAGGTGTGCGCCGAGAAGATTAATGAGGTAAAGTGGCTAGCCTGCCACAATAAAATCGTGTTCTTTTCATTCTTAGAGGTGTTAATCAGGTTCTAGGTGTCAACAGTACTACCTGACGCACCGCTTTGACCTCTGACATCACTGGAACACCGCACCCTCTCCTCCCCTTCCTTACCTCCAAGATTCTTTAATTATCCCTCTCCTCCCCCCACCCTCCAAAATAATGTGACTTTCTGCACTATTGACTGTTTGCCTATAAAATATTGTTTGAAAATATGTCCTGTAGCATTTTCTATTGCCTACCAATTCTTGCGGTTCATTCCTAGCAGCTCATAGTTGGGGGAGACGAGAAGAAACCCGGGAGCAGAGTGCTCCACACTTTTTTGTCTGTGTCAGCTCAGTTTCTGTCTTAACTAATTCTCATCTATCTCATAGTCTCTCTCAGTCACATAGCTCACTATCGACTATCTAAATACATTAATATATTGAAAAATTATTCTCCTTTGTTCTTTCTAGCTGTGTGTGTGTGTGATATAGAGGGACAGATTTATATCTCAGAATATTAATTCTTTCTTCCTCTTTACACATCCTGTTCTCTCCCTATCTCTGGCTACCCACACTACCCCTAGCCTGCAAATGGTCCAATTCTCTCGGTACCCTTCTCACTTTTCCTCAGACCCATAAACTTAGTTCAGGTGGGAACGTCTGGAGGAATGAGCCTGCGTGAGATAAAAAGTCTGATGTCTCAACCCGATACTGAAAAAAGTCAGAGAGAGAAACAAACAAAAGGACGAACAAGACCACTAGATGAGATGTGCGGCTGGTAATGTGCTTGAACTATTTCTTTTTAAAGGGTGATAGGTTAGTGTGAAAAGTAGACAATATTTATAGTAACATGATTTTGTTAATCTTTTCTTTTGTCATTTCTTGTGAGGTCTAATGCATCAAACGAAACAACATAAGTTGTACACAGTTAAGTTTGTGATCTCACAAGTATACACTGGTCCACACAAGTGTGTGATCTTACAAAACTCAGTTGTGGTGTCAGTTTTAACTATATTTATCTCCCAGACACTAATACTGACTATAGCTCCCCACCCAAACAACACACAGAGGCCTTCACGGGTCACTGGGGTCAACAAAATAAAAACTTACATCGTGCATCACGCACACAGACGCGTGCGCACCTAGAAGTACACGTGTAAGATACGCATACCTAAGTCTGTAGAAGTAGTTCAAGATTGAAAAGTTTACATCAGTTTCTTGATAGAAGGATTACAGGATTACAGACACTGCATTCAGTCCAGGTTGACATTCTGGACGTCACAATGGAAATTTACAAGTTAGGAGTCTGCCAGCCTGAGACCCAAACAAACTGCTAAACAAGATCGGCTTTCTCTCCTCTGCACCACAAACATCCCACCTTCTGTCCTCACTACAGTCGGTGCACCACCTACATTCCCCTTCTAACTGCTCTTACTTCAGTTCACATTCCCCTTTCTAACTATGGGTGCACCAGCCACATTCCCCCTTCTAATTGTGGGTGCACCACACACATTCTAACTGTGGGTGCACCACACACCTTCTAACTGTGGGTGCACCACACACATCCCCCTTCTAACTGTGGGTGCACCACACACCCCACCCTCTAACCACAGGCTCAGCCTGCACGAGGTCGAGGTGCAGCACGCGCTGGGGTCAATGACATGCATTACTGCCGCTGATTGCACAAGCGTCGGCAAACGTTGAGAGGCTTAGGAGCGAAATGACTGAGAGCTGGACAAGATAGGAGGACAATGATTGCAGGCGACTTCATTTCGACAACAGTCCACCCGGCGTTTTCCTTTTCTCGCTCTCTCTCTCTGTCCTCGTGTCTCCGTAAGCTCCTTGCCCGGACCTGCGCTATCTCCATCTGTCGCTCTGCGCGTGTGTGTGTGGGAGGATTTTGTATGTGTGTGTTTTAGTGTGCATGCGTGTGTGTTTGTATGTGCGTATGTTTGTACGTGTCTGTGTTCATGTCTGCTATCTGTGACTCTTTGTCTCACACGGCAAGCAAATATTTCAAACGAAATATTCTCATTAGAGAGGCAGTGCGGCTGTGTTCGACGCTTCCCGAGCACGTAAAATAAAATGTTATCAGTGCGTTTGATAGTATGTGTGGAAGAAACATATGTTCCAAAACGCATGTATTGAAGTATATATATCTTGTACCAGTATGCATATGCGTATGTGTTACAGTAAATACTGAATCACTATCCATAGACTGAACTATATGCTTTATGGTAAATATGCTTTGTAACATATATATGTGCCAGTATGCTTGATCGTTTCAGCAGGCATGCATGACAGGTCTACAGTGTGTGCATGTGTACCCATGTGTGTAGGTGTAACAGGTCTTACAATGTGTATATGTGTTCAAAAACTCTAAAGTGTGTGCATGTGTGTTAAATGTTTTTACGATGTGTATTTGTGTAACAGGTCTCCACAGTGTATACATGTATGTGTAACAGGTCTCTACAATGTGTATGTGTGTAGCAGGTCTGTAAAATTTGTATACGTGTAACAAGTCTCTACAATGTGTATACCTGTAACAGGTCTCTACAATGTGTATACCTGTAACAGATCTCTACAATGTGTATACCTGTAACAGGTCTCTACAATGTGTATACCTGTAACAGATCTCTACAATGTGTATACCTGTAACAGGTCTCTACAATGTGTATACCTGTAACAGATCTCTACAATGTGTATACCTGTAACAGGTCTCTGCAATGTATATACGTGTAACAGGTCTTTACAATGTGTATGTGTAACATGTCTCTACAGTGTGTATATGTGTAACAGGTCTTTACAATGTGTATGTGTAACATGTCTCTACAGTGTGTATATGTGTAACAGGTCTGTACAATGTGTATACCTGTAACAGGTCTCTACAATGTGTATACGTGTAACATGTCTCTACAATTTGTATATGTGTAACAGGTCTCTACAATGTGTGTAACATGTCTCTACATGTGTATACGTATAACAGGTCTCTACAATGTGTGTGTAACATGTCTCTCTCTACAATGTGTATATGTGTAACAAGTCTCTACAATGTGTGTAACATGTCTCTACATGTGTATACGTATAACAGGTCTCTACAATGTGTGTGTAACATGTCTCTACATGTGTATACGTATAACAGGTCTCTACAATGTGTATATGTGTAACAGGTCTCTACAATGTGTGTAACATGTCTCTACATGTGTATACGTATAACAGGTCTCTACAATGTGTGTGTAACATGTCTCTACATGTGTATACGTATAACAGGTCTCTACAATGTGTATATGTGTAACAGGTCTCTACAATGCGTGTGTAACATGTCTCTACATGTGTATACGTATAACAGGTCTCTACAATGTGTATACGTGTAACAGGTCTCTACAATGTGTGTGTAACATGTCTCTACATGTGTATACGTGTTACATGTCTCTACAATGTGTATACGTGTAACAGGTCTCTACAATGTGTATACGTGTAACAGGTCTCTACAATATGTGCATGTGTAACAGGTCTCTACAATGTGTATATGTGTAACAGGTCTCTACAATGTGTATACGATTAACAGGTCTCTGCAGTGCAGCCGCATCTCCATCCACAAGCACCTGGTGGTGTCTTTCATCTTCCGCTTTATTCTCATCCTCGTCATGGTGCTGCCCTACTTCTCACGCCCCAGCGCCTCCTACCGGGAAATTGTGAGTTGTGTAACTTGGGTGCATTGCCTTAGCTTTCAAAAAATAGATGTCTGTGCTGTTAGCGCTTCATGGGATGGGGTAACTCTATGATCTTAGCTCGTCATGGTCCTACTTCTCGCGTCCCAGTGCCTCCCACCGGGAAATTGTGAGCTGTGCAACTTGGCGTGTTACTTTAGCTTTCATGAACGACACAAGATAAACATCATTTTGAAACATGTCTAATCCATAAGTCTAACCTTCTTAGTAAAACCGCACGATTCTGTCATGGTTGTGGGCACCTGTACTTGACCGAAACCCGTGCCAGACATGGAGTTACGCGTCTTTACGGCCCAGCGAAGTGATCCAAAGTTAGACATCAGCCAGTTCGCGTGACCCCGCTGACCTTTACTGACTACTGTGATTCTGCTGCTGTGTCAGCCATGGCTGTGCAAGGTGCTGACTGCCCTGCTGCAGTACACGCTCATGTCTAACTTCGCCTGGATGCTGGTGGAGGGCATCTACCTGCACAACCGCCTCGCAGTTTGTGTCTTCCGCTCCGATGCCCCTTTCAAGATCTTCAACTTCATAGGATGGGGTAAGTCAGTGTTGTTAGCAACAACGGTGGGGTAAGTCTGTGTTGTTAGCAACTACAGTGGATGGGGTAAGTCTGTGTTGTTAGCAACTACAGTGGATGGGGTAAGTCTGTGTTGTTAGCAACTACAGTGGATGAGGTAAGTCTGTGTTGTTAGCAACTACAGTGGATGGGGTAAGTCTGTGTTGTTAGCAACTACAGTGGATGGGGTAAGTCTGTGTTGTTAGCAACTACAGTGGATGGGGTAAGTCTGTGTTGTTAACAACTACAGTAGATGGAGTAAGTTGGCGTTTGAGTGTTCAACATACACTTCAGAGGCTTCTAGACTGATAGCGTTCTTAAAAGTATTTCAGGCACCGATCTTTTCACTTGTCGAGTCCTGCTTGGGGATAAAATTTAAGCTACTGTAAACGATGTCTGCATTTACTTCTACTACACCAGACGACATCTGTAAAAGTAGCAAATCATACTTAAGTCCCGAATGTCATCTACAGTCCTCCTTATATTAAAACTGCTGAGTGTTGCATCCAGCCCGCATATACGAACTGATGAATGTTGCTAGCATTTAGTAAATACCGACATCCTATAGAATAAACATGTTGACTGTGGCAGGCATTTAGTAAATACTAACATCCTATAGAATAAACATGATTGTGGCAGGCATTTAGTAAATACTAACATCCTATACAATAAACATGATTGTGGCAGGCATTTAGTAAATACTAACATCATATACAATAAACATGATTGTGGCAGGCATTCCGTTTGTGCTGACGTGTCTGTGGGCGGGGCTGATGGAGACGTTCTACACTCGGCCCTGCTGGCAGCTCTACTCCAAGTCGCCCTTCTTCTGCCTTATATTTGTCCCCATCCTGGTCGCCCTCGTGGTAAGTCTGTTACACAGAGAGGAAGTGTGTGTGTGAGTGGGTCGATGGTTTGATGTACAGATGATCTACTGATTGACTGACAAAGGCATAGAGATACCTGGTTGAATGTTTTCACTTACAGGTATGTCTGTAACCGTCATAACTGAATATATTTCTAGATGCGACAGAATTATTATTCCGAGATCAGCTCTGTTTGTATTTAACGCCATGTGCATCGGCTTGCAAAATCACTCTCCGGCGGAGGGCGGTAAAGGAACTGCTTCTGTTGCTGAGGAAAGAATGCAAACCGCCATCAGCTGCTGCGATCTGTGGTGGTGGTACCAGAGCATCATTGGATGATCGAAGGACTTTCATACAGTACTCTGATGGAGTCGTACCTTCAGGCGTCTGTCACAGGACTAGTGTTTAGCACCGATTACCGCTGAGAAACTGCTGACATGAACCCATAAACCAACGCTAGATGAGAGATGGAGGCTGTTTACGTGTCAGGTTCCAACAGCACACAGACTTCAGACTGTAAATAAATCGTGAAACAGGCTGAGCTGTTTGTCTTGGCCTCCATCACGGTTATTCGTCCTCACGGCTTTCGTGCACGAGAAGTTTTACTGAGAACTTTTCTTTAAATCGTCTTCTGCTTTCCAGCGCCACTTCTTCCATGGACATACATTGGACGAACGCTCTCACAGCCGACTGGCCCAGTGAGCCACTCGCAGGAACCATAGCATCAAAGTCAGAGTCAGGTGCAAGTAGGTGGGAATGACGGATTCACATGATCGGTTTCATGGGCTGGAAGTGCTAAGACCTTTGTGCCTTTATTGAGATTATTGCGCTGAACTCGTAGTCTCCATATCTCTATGTCAGGAACAGTTGGTGAATAATCATCTATTGAACATCATCATGTCCACTCATTTATAGGACTGTAAGCATATGAAGTCATCTGTAGGAATGTCATTGGTCATGGCTCCACTATCCAGTATGTCTGCCTGTTTATAATAAGAATTTACTGCACACGATCTAAAGCAGAATGTCCACGACAGTTTGATGTGGTGACATACAGAGACTACACAGTGCTGTAGTTACCTACTTCTGTCACAATCGAATCTTCAGCGAATTTTGTTAAAAGCGGTGTATACATTGCAGGGACACGGGCTATAGTGGAAACCATGCTTTCAGCCTCCTGCCACATTAGACCTAGTTCAGAAAATCCTCCGATGGCCGCGTATCAAATCATTTCAGACATTTCCTGTAATAACACAAATTACTTCCAGACCTGGCCATGCAGCACGCCGCCTCAAACACCGGCTATATTTGGAGTTTGATGGAAGTGGATTCTCCTAGGTTTTTGACAAAGCTTTCATCTACCAACTGTCTCGCTTTAGAACTTATTCAGGACTTAACTGAAAAGCAATCTGTGGGATCTGCCAATGTCACGAGCGGAGAGATGAGATGCTCGCCATCTGTCTCCACATTTGACAAACACTTCCTCCCCTGGCAAGCTTACTCCGAATGGCAGTCATCATTTTTACTTGAAAGTTCCTTAATGTAACATCTCAGATATTATAGATTTCTGACAAACTGTTTGATCGCCGCGTGGAAGCGTTTCCACGGTAGAAAACCCAAGATGCCATCGGTTTAAGCACTCAAACCATCAAGCCTACATTGTGACAACGGATACAATTATCTTGAATGATATTTGTTCTTGTTTTGTTTGGAAGAAGTAAGCTTCACTTTTCTTTGATGACAGACATGTGCAGGACACTCAAGGGAGGAAATGCTAGTGAAAAGGCCAACTAAAAGATAACAAAGAGAGCACGGGGAGATAATTCCCATAGGAAACATTTCTAACACATTGTTATCTTTGTTATCATCCTGCCGTTGTCATCTATCAGAAGTGGCGGCTAACTCTTTGTCTTCTTTGTCGTCTGCAGATTAACTGTGCATTCCTCGTCAACATTATCCGCGTCTTGGTTGTCAAATTGCGGGCCAACAACACCATCGAGTCCAGAAGGATCAGGTAGGACCTTGTCTGGCGGACAAAAGCTGAAATAAAACTGTCATACAGGGAGCTTTCTTCGCATACATGAACTACTTAGTTACATCATCTTTTTTGCTCAACATGCTCAATAAATTCTCCATTAAGTTGTCCGACTGAGCTGTTACTGGAATAAACTGTCTTGTTATAGGCTTTTATTGTATTAAGTACTGAGATGTGAACAGAAAGCTAGCAGAAGCCATCAGTCAAAAGTTAATATAGAGCTTGAAATGACGGGAAGATGCAATGGAACTGATGGTGTTGGAAGGAAGGGGAAGCGATAAATTCCGAGGCTATATTAAGAGCGGGTTTGATGGAGGGGCTGGTTGTGACCTGGCAATTCGCTGGCCGCTATAAGCAGTTGATTTTGTCATACTACAGACGAAATCGATACATTTAGGAAGATAATATTACCGCCCGATACGTGGGTCTTGTTAAGGAATTAACTCATGGGTTATATAAAAAGAATCTGTGTGCAGGAAAGCCATTAAGGCCACCATCATCCTGTTGCCGCTGCTGGGAATGACCAACCTTCTCTTCCTGGCACAGCCAGCCGAGCAGGGGCCGCTCCTCGTGGCCTATCGCGTCATCAACGCAGTCTTGCCCTCGTGTCAGGTTAGCGGTGATGGCGAGGGTGAGCAGAGTGCTGACGGGGAGGGGAAGCTGCAGTCAGGGATGGTCTTGCTAGTGTGAGGTGGGAGGAGGGCGTGGGGATGTAATCAATTAGAATGGTGGGGGTTGGGGTGGGGTGACAACGTGCATGGCTTGCCAAAGTTTCCTTAGTTCCAGTCAATAGGCACATGTCGGACATCTGCTACGGCGGGCTGCGGTTAACATAAATCTCTCTCCAAATTGACCAACGGAGAATACCGTCGATCGCACACTAGTTCCGGTTTGAAGTAATCCTGTAACGGGCAATCAAACGACAACATTCACTTCTTTCTCTCAGACATTCTCTCCTCTTTGTATGGTTGCGCGTGTGGGTGTGTGAGGGTGCTCACGCGCATGCCTGTAAGAGCTGACAGTTTCTAAGATCGAGACCAAGATAGCCGTGTAGAGATGTCACGCAAGCATCACACGCACATAGGATAGAAAAGTCACGAACCCACACGCCTTAACCTCGAATAGAAACATCACGTGATCATCGGACCGCTTACAAATAGCGTATAAACGTCACATACGTAGACGTTAGTGAATCCTGGCCACTGAGGACTTTCTGCGCGCATTCTACACACTTGCTTTTGTGTCTGTCAACAGAGCTACCGTCAAAGTCACTTCATCCACTTATATTGAAGACTATTTTGTGTTCCGTGTAATAAGAGTGTAATAAACATAATGGTAATAAATGTTTTGTTATCAATAAATGAACTTTATTTATAAAACATATCAAACCAACAATTTCTTAGGATAATATTTTAAAATATATTTTCTTTAATAATTTCTTGTGACTGAAGAATCGATTTTCCTTGGTTAGAGATTTTTAATCGCAGTTATTTATTTATTTTTTTTTACAGGGAATCTTCGTCTCTGTCTTGTACTGCTTCATGAATTCTGAGGTAAACACCGACTACTTCTACCTTATACTTTATGTATGAATCTTCTCTCCTTGAAACTGGTCTGTATGTCGACAGTAGCATTGTGGTGTTTGCATTTGAGTTACGAATATTTCTTTTTCTGTACAGGTGCAGAGTGTCATTCGTAAAAAGTGGAATCGCTTCCGGGTCAACCGCGCCATGAATACGAGGTCACGGCGGCAAGGTTCGCGGACCTCCTCCTTCTTCCTGTCTCAGTCTGAGGTAGACCTGTCTTCCTGTCAGTCTGAGGTGGACCTGTCCTCCTACCCTAGTCTGATGTATACCAGCTTTCCTGTCTCAGTCTAATACAGACCATTTTCCTAGTTGCCTGAGATCCACAGTAGATTGTTTTCTTGTTTATCTGATTCGTTTTCTAGTCTCAATTTTTGAGAAACTCGTTTTGTTGTCCCACTCTGAGGTAGGCTTGTCTTCCTGTCTCATTCAGAGGTAGACCTGGTAACGTATGGAAGGCATGCCAGCACTGTTTCCAGGGTGGCCTCTCGCATGAGGCCCGCTCGCCGTTTGTAGTCCAGTCCACGCGCATGTGCGTCACTTCCCCAGCTTCCTGCACGTGGCCCACACACCTCTATGTTTGCCGCTAATATTTATGCCATCGTGAAAGTACAGCAGACTACCTGTCCGTCTTGCACTGTTGTAGTTTCTTAGTGTGTAGACATTCAAATGCCTTTTTTCCTTAAAAAAAACAACAACTTTTTTTGTTTGCTTTGGTTTGCTGTGCAACTGATGGCTCGTTGGTAAACAGCAGCTCGCGCATGAGTGGGAGTGAGTTTGTGGAAACCCCTGCCCTGGCTGCTTTCATAGTAAATAAACACAAAGTGTGATAGACAACCTGGTGCTTGCACCTCACGTCGAACATGCTGGAAGTAGTTTTCTGTGTAAGAGAGAACTTTCTAGAAATCAGAGCATTCCCTTGTCGCACTTTAGTCTCAGAATCTTCCCATCATGCAACTCTATAAAGAAAATCCATAAGGAAAAAATCTCTGCAAATCTATCGAGAAGCAATGACCACTACTTAACTATTTGTTTGTACTGTGCATTTCCTACTTCTACCCGTAT
The DNA here is from genome assembly GCF_003073045.1 of Pomacea canaliculata. Taxonomy (NCBI): domain Eukaryota; kingdom Metazoa; phylum Mollusca; class Gastropoda; order Architaenioglossa; family Ampullariidae; genus Pomacea; species Pomacea canaliculata. Next base: position 32,978,964 of record NC_037594.1, read on the forward strand.
ATACTTTATTTGACAAGACAAAAATCTTAAGTCTTTAATTTTCTGTGTGCTCTTGTCATTGTTTTCTCTCTCCTTTATTTTGTGTGTGAGTATGCTTATGTGTGTGAATGTGAGTGGGAAAGAGTGTGTGTGAGAAAGAGAGAGGTGGGGAAAGCTCGATACCACCGCTGATTCTCCTTGTCAACGTCCCTGTGAAGGGTACAGCTTCGAAACTCTTCGGACATTGTTACAATATTCCTGGGTTTGAGCAGGAACCTGAATACTGGCCCCAGTGAACCGGGTATGTTAGCAAGAGTTCACCTCAATTCTCACTACCCACGTCAACATAAGTTGCAGGGTAACCATACTACAATACTTACACGTCGATCATCTAGCTTACTATGTGGCTCATGAGCCCCACCCCTACTGTTACCCGAACACAAAACTCGACGTGTGATGTAGCATATACAAATAACAGATGTATTAAACATAAAAGATACAAATACATAAAACAGACTTGTCTAGGGGGAGTTCCAGTGCTATCCGTGCTAAGCATATTTCCACTATTCCAGTGCTGCTACCTCTCTATAAATCAACCATTCTCTCTCACTCCCATCAATTTAGCTCTGATGTTAAAGGTGTTTTGGTATTTGTGGGTCTACTAAGGTGGTTTGGTATAAGAGACCAATACTTCACGGCACTCCGATGACTTTCCCTCGAAAGTGTTTTTCTCCGCCTGTCCGTCGTCCTTCCTGCCCGATCTGCCAACCTCGTCAGAGAGCGACGACTGGTCTCCTGGCGACACAGAGTCGAGCCTGTCCCAGTCTTCGACTACTGATCTGCCACGTACAGCCGCCGAACGAAACCACCTTCAAGCAAAGTTCTCCGGTCCCAGCGGACGTTCTTCTCCTGTGAGAACGACGACTTCAGGCGGCATTGGGGTCGAACGTCTACCTCTCACAGGTAGTGCTGGTCCTCTCACAGGTAGTGCAAGTCCTCTCACAGGTAGTCCTGGTCCTCTCACAGGTAGAGCTGGTCCTCTCACAGGTAGTGCAAGTCCTCTCACAGGTAGTGCTGGTCCTCTCACAGGTAGAGCTGGTCCTCTCACAGGTAGTGCTGGTTTTCTCACAGGTAGAGTTGGTCCTCTCACCGCAAGTCCTCTCACCGCAGTGCAAGCTGGTCACGTAGCCCCTTGTCTTTCCACAGAGACAGCAGGCAGTCCTGACAGTTCCTCGTCACTGACTCGTCCCCTTGCTCAAGGTTCTCTGACCCAAGCGTCCTTCCTCCAAAGTCTTGCCCTCTTGGCTTAAGACCAGTCTCGAGGTACAAGTGAAGTCGACCTTAGAGATGCTGAAGTCACTTTGACTGATGCCCAGTTTCACTAAGTTGGGAGTGTCACGATTCCGAAGGTTTTCCAAGTTGCTCCCTTCCCTAAAGCGTTCATGAAAAAACAAAAGCAGCGACCTGACCACTGATGTTTTTCGTACCAACATTGTTGCACATGAAGTGAATCATAATAATGAGGTAAATTTTAAGAAACGCGCAAGGAACGTCCGTTATGGAATAGACAGGACACCTCTACCTATACAGGACACCTCTACCTATACAGGACACCTCTACCTGTACACGACAGGACACCTCTACCTATACAGGACACCTCTACCTGTACATGACAGGACATACGCGGCTCCTGACTGCGATCTGTATTGCTGTGACTAGAGGACAGTCAGTGCCAGGCAGGCTGCGTGTGTACATGTTGCAGGACTGTTCACACATTGTGGCGGAACTACGGCTTCACCTGATATATAGCAAGCAAATTTTTAAGTTGATAATTCTGTATGGCACTCGAAGAATGTTATAAATATCTAAATGACCCTCCTGCTTGAGAAAAACGTGTATGTATTTTTTTATGTATTTTATGTACATTGTTAATGTATACCTTGTACGTGTATATCGTATAAATAATGTGCATATATATGTACATCATGTATATCTCCTTTGCTCGGCGTAATCTTAATCTGACATCTTCTTTTACTAATGGCTGCGGTTCAAATGTTTTGTTGAACCCTGGGTTGAATGTCTGACTTCGTCACAAGAAAATGTAAGGAGTAAATCGGTAGATGATTGCCAGATTTCTTTTGATGTGATGACAGTGCTTTTGTGGTTATTTTCTTTTTCATAATCCAGGTAAGTTCGGAAAGTTCGCGGAATTTTTATTTCCACTTTTTTTTCTAGGAACCTGATTGGTTGTGGTATGTTCGACGGAAGTGCTTGAAGCTGAGAGATATTATTAAAATGATGATTGTACTTCTACAGCAAAATGGAGACATGAAAGAGTCATGCTACTGTTCTGAATGTGAACAAAAGTCTATTTTTTCTTTATATGCGATTGGAAAAATACCATCATGTTTTATCACTTGAACATGTGGCCACTTGGTCTGAAATCATGTCGGCCACTTGAGGAGTACCAGGTGAACCTTTATGGATGATGCTCCACGAAAGCTCACGGCAATAAGAATTTTTACATTCACACCAGTGGCGCGGATTAGTTCGTATCTCCATTTTTTAAAAGAAAAATGAGGGTTCAGACAATTCATTCATATACATTCTGGCTTCCGATATTACAATAACAATCACTCCATCTTCTGGAACCAAAAAGGTTCAGCTCAAAGTTCAGCAAGTTTTCCTACCTCCCTCCAACCATCATGTGTGATGGGCTGCTTGTCTATCGGTACCGCTACAACCTTGATATCGTCTGTAAACAAGCCGACAAACCTCATGAATCTCATTTCCTCTCTAAGTGTTTTGTGCATATCCGGCTCTCCAAATCCCCATACACAGAGGTTAATATACGAAACACATTGGGATATCGTCGTCACATTGCAGACGAGGTGGTTCAAGTGAACTCTATGTACTATGACCAGCATCAGCAGAGACAACTACAGCGGCAATAGTGCCACCACCACTACAACCTCCACTACTACTTGGTTCTGAGGGTTCCTTCCCTTCCCTGAGTAACTTGCATTTTTCTTTGTTTAGGAGGAGAGTGTAGGGAGGGGACAGCAGTATGACACAGAGCTCACGTGTAATCATCGCTCGTGCACTGTGTTCATATTTTCCTGTGACCACACTCTGCAACAGCAATGAGCTCTGTTTTTTATCTCTGGAAAAAAATTTTACTCCCTAGCTTTATGAAGTATACAGCAACCCACAATCCAATGTAACCCAACTGACTGGCTGTATGTGTACACAGTGTGTAGTTGAAATAAACCACACTGACCGGCTATATATGTACATATTGTGCAATACATGTGACCCACTGACGAGCGAGTTATGCATACATTGTGCAGCACGTGATACACACTGACAATATATATATATGTACATAATGTGCAGTCCACCTAACTTATGCTGACCGGTATATAATTGCACTGTCCTTACTCTATAATCTGCATACACTGACCAGCTGTATGTGGACAACAACTTTATAGCCCGTGTCTAATCACTTAAGTTGTTGCAATGGTCAATACTCCTATTAGTCATTATTTGTTTTATCTTGTTCATTATGCTCTCCACAGCTGTGTGTACTTGCAATCCTGATTGTTGCACGGCTGTCTGCACTGGTCTGTCTTCCACAACTGCTGTTAGTAATTTAGTAATTCATAGCTCTGTAAACCTCAAGCATAACCATCTGTTGCTGCCTCTGGGGTCTGTACCCACCATCCTGTAGCTGTAGCCAGATCCCTTAGGTCTGAACCTCATATTAATGCTTCTGGATCCAACAGACCTTGTCCTCCCCAACCCCATCCCCACCCACCGGTCACTGATAGAGCGGTTGAAGGGAGACAATCACTGACGTCACGTTGCCCTGCTTACACGTGATTTCCTGTGTTGTCTGCTCTTGTCTGTCCTGCAATATGTCAACACATCAACCAGTAACAGAGGAATAGATATCGTGTCTTAGCTTTTTCTTTGCTACGGCAATAGTATGACTTGGTAAGTCTCCAGCAAATGTTGAATTTTCTAGTGTGTAGTCTGCCTTTCTCACAGACTCTCCTTTCTGCATTGACAGACTAGTGCACGTGTGTGCATGTGTGTGGTGTGTGTGCATGTATATGTGTGCAAGTGTGTGTGTCCTTGAGTGCCTGTATGTATATAGGTATGTGTACGTATGTATGCATGGGTGTGTGTGTGTGTGCACGCGCACGCATGCTCTGCGTGTTCTGAGCAGTAAAGTCCCAGACATAAATAGCCGGACACGTGCACTGTCACACTCCTAAATACACTCATGGACTAACGCTGTCATGTCAAATGAACACGCACACGGATTAACACTGCGTTTTCAATTCTAAGTTCATGAGATAAAGCAGCATGGACAATGAGCAGTGACCATAGGTATCTGCACTGACAATATTGTCTTCTGTGTGTCTACATGCATGTGGGTGTGTGTGCGCACGCGCACGCACGTGTTTATGTGCATGACCGGGTGTCAATGAGCGAGAGGGGCTTGATGTTATTCTAAAACAATAGCAACGCAATGACCATTTGTTTCTTTTTGTACTCATAGGGAAAATCTTTAATGGATACTCCACTTCAGAGGTATGGCTCTACATTTAAGCTTAAATCTTTTTTTTTTCCTTTTCGGCCGGCAAACGACTAACATTTTTATTTATTTATTTCAGATGCTAACATCTATTTATGTGCGTGCAATTTGTCTATAATAATAACTGCATGCTTTGCCCCCAGCTAACACCCACCCACTTGTGTGCCCCCGTCCTCCTCCTTCATAACATCCCTCATTGTATCCAACACCCTGGCATTGTTTTTGTTGTCTTGGGTCTTGTTGATCGTTTGATAAGTATGCTCACTGATACATTCTGGTCAAATACATAGACATCCACTGCTTTCTGCTGCCCTCTCCTTCCTTGACTGTCCAAAAATAGTGTGTGTGTAAACATGTTTTCCATATTCATCTTTGACTGCAGTGTTTTATGCCTTCCTCTCTTCTCATGAGCAAAGTACACGCCGAGTCCGATTTCACTCCTCATAAATCGTGAGCACTGTTCAATATAGATTGTGGTTCAGAGAATATCAGTCTGAAGACACTTGACTGATAAGGTTAAAGGTCAGATAAGGTTCAATCTAAAAGTAACCCTATTATCGAGCTTTCGCGCGACTTACTTCCTATGGCCCAAAAACGTATCAGCAATGCAAGACATGTAATTCAAGAGTTTTTATCAAAATTTTTATTAAATTGTGTGCAGTGAATGTACATGGTGCACTGTGCACTTAGTGCAAACAAGACTTAATGATCACAGGCAAACCGCACACATCAGAGTACATAGGTCCTTGACAAGATTATTTCACGACAGACGTATACGTTGTACGGAACAGCCAGAGCCTCGCACCAGACATCTGAATAATCAGATCTTAATCAACTGTGATTTCACACATGGCCTTGCACTTCTGTCACGCCTGATATAAGCTGTTATTTATTTCTGAAAAAAAACCGAGTTGAACACAAGGAAAATTTGGCAAATGAATGCTCAGCTTAAAGTAGTATAGATGACAGCTAGCATTTACCTTGTCTAAAGATATAACAGGATCTTACCTCGCTGCAACGGCTCTCTCCTCCTTGCCTGCCACATACCTGTAATAACCCTGTAATCACTGTCACGTAATGTAATAACCCTGTAATCACTGTCATGTACATGTAGTAACCCTGTAATCACTGTCATGTACATGTAGTAACCCTGTAATCACTGTCACGTACATGTAATAACCCTGTAATCCCTCTGTTACATACCTGTAATAACATTGTAATAACTGTCATGTACATGTAATAACCCTGTAATCACTCTGTTACATACATGTAATAACCCTGTAATCACTCTGTTACATACATGTAATAACCCTGTAATCACTCTGTAATACATGTAATAACCCTGTAATCACTCCTTGCATGACAGCTTGAGGACTTACATGAGAGGCTGGATTCCATTCCTTGATGACGTTGCCCTTGACAACGGTTCGAATGTTTTCTAAGCCGTGTACCCACTGCCCCCCAAGTGCTCTTTGTATCATTAATAAAGTAAATGGAGTTTTCTAGTCGTCAGGGTAGCTTGACATTTCGACACTCACCCAGCAAACACTGCACCGTCTGTCTTGTTAGCACACGCTGCATGTCGTTGACATATGGAGGACTTTGGACATGAGTTATTGTAATATAACTATAGACTACATGTCCATACGCTGCATAAAAGACGAAGATGAAATAGTTTAACGTTTTATTTATCATGAGCTAAAATAGGGAATAATTTCTAATAAAGAAAGTGCCTTTCAATGTTAATACATGTATTCTGCTTATACTAAACTGAGCCACACACACATTCGGCTACGAGATAATCTATATATATGTTTATATGTTTGTTGTTCGCTTGACCTGCAAAGTTTTTTCTAACTGTTAAGTATGTCACTTAATCAAATACTTCAGTAACTAATATCTGTGTATATCTATTCTAAGTACTACATATCATCAGTGTCCGCCTGTCGAGAAAGTAGGGTATAGCCTTCTAATTATTAAGTAGATTAACACAGTGGTTCAGTCGGGTACGTCATTAAACGAGTATCTTGGCACACACTGTTTAATACCCACTGTCATAACAATGCACCAAAAACACTCGACATGAAAATCACCAGCTCTCGTTGTCTTGACAACTCACCAACAGTCATGACGAGCGGCTTCCAGTAAACAATCGCAACAGCTCACCAACACCTGATGTCGTCACATGCGCTAATTTACAAGTTCCAAACAACACAACTTTGCATGTTTATCTCATAAGATGGGAATCAAATTTTGCACAAACATTTAATATGTCTACGTGTTCTTTGTTTAGTTTTGTGCGTATGTCGAAAGACACACAGCGAGAGAGAGAGAAAGTGCGAGAGCTGGGGTAACAAAAAAGCGACTAGTTCAACAATGTTTTAATCACTGTCTTTGATGTTTCCAGAATCAAACGTCCGTGCAGACCAAGAGTACCGATGTGTGAGAAGCGATCGTCACACAGTCAGCCTCAGTCTGGCCAGAGTCAAGTCGTTGAGAGAGAACAGGCTTCTAGCTCATCTGTGACGCATGTGTGACATGTGGAGACGTTTGCGTGACTGTAAGCCAAGATGTCTATGTGACATATGTGTGACTGCACGTCTCTGACACGTGTCAGGCCAAGATGTCTGACGAGTATATGTGATGTAACACGTGCTTAACATGTAGCCCCATTCGCCGCAAGTGACAGTCCACACAAAGGGCATGGGACTTCTTGCCTTGTGTCCGACTGTCCGCCTGACCAAAAACTTCCATTTCTGAACATCCGGGGTCTACAAAACTGGAATTCTGTACAGAGTTGTACTCTATGACTGTCATGGACAGAACTTCACGTCTCATTGAAACATTTTGTTGTGCTTTGAGTCGTAATTTATTCAGATTGATGGTTACTTTCTGTTAAATGTTAACACACCTTTTGTGAAACTGTTGGAAAAATAGAAAAAAGAAATTAAAAATCTAAAACTAAGGCGTTTTGCCTCCCGTGATTTTGGTTCTCAAATGTGAGAAGTAAATTATTTTTCTCTTTAAGAGACTTCACAGAAAAGCAAAGTATCGTATCCTTGGCCACCAATGTCTACAGACTGCGGACCTTCATCAATCTGTGTGAAACCTATAGATTGCTTGTAGGGTCAAGTGGTTGCCTTCGTGGCTTAATTACTATACTGGAAGTTTCTTGTTGTGACACTGTCTGTAGTAACCAACACAGAAGACACAAAGAAGACACAGGGAACAAATAGTAAGGATGGAGAGTTTCATAAATCTGCAGAGGAAGAAGAGCAGGTGAACTGACTGTAATCACAACTATTTTTATTAGTGTCAGGAGTAATGCCTGTGGAACAAATATTTTAGAGCACGTTCAAAGGGTTCAATGGTGGGTAGATAGGAAATATGAAAGGGAAGAGAGCTCCACTGTTTAGCAGCACAATAACTAAAAATACTATATGTGTTTGTTCTGGTGACAGGGATAGACACTGTACAGTCATCAGGTAGACATACAGATGTAAAACAGCCAGACAGAGAGCTCTACAAAGCGAAGGAGATTTTTCATGGGCTGGATACAGTGACCGTTTTGTACTGGTGTATACAGAGCGAGGAGGGAAACTGTTTCAAACTGTTCTGACAGCAGGTTTTAAATCCGCAGTGTCATACGGATCTTTATGTTTTACCAAACATTGATGGAAGCTCCATGGAAACTATAAGCAGTTTCCGACAATAGATCATGTTGTCAAACACAGTCCACGATACAAACCGTGTCTCCAGCACCTGTACTTGTACACCGTGAAAACACCACAACGACTCAACGCTCCTTGCCACGCTCACTCTTGCACCACCACTCTTAACACTCAGCAAATGCTTTCCGTTAAAATGTATTGGCGTTCACAATAAAAATACAACTTTTGCGTGTCGAACAAGCGGAATAAGTTCATTCATTGGTCACCTGTACTCTCTGTCAGTCAGTTATCACACAGACAACTGATATCGCTATCAAGAGGGTGTGCCAGTTCTGTCTGCCATAATTATCACACAAATAAAGGAATCACAGCTTAAGCAATCGACTATAATTTAAAAGTAGACTATGTACTTCAGGTGCTAATGAACTGCAATATATGTCCGATTAAAGTGCCAATACACGACTGATGCCTGTGTCCTTGGAGTGTCCATGATCTACATTTACAACAGCGCTTAGCGAGAGTGTCGGACATTTCTGCGGCATTACAATCTTGCAGTTAAATACCAAATGTAATGCTGTCCAAACTATTTTGTGCTACAGGTACATAAGCTGCATTAAAATGTATAAATAGAAATGTAAGCTAAATTTCACCCTCTTCTTCTCTCCCGCTCACTGTCTTACACACACAAACATTTTTCCATCTCCATCACTCTTTCAAAATATTACAGACTGTCAGTCACAGAACGATTCAGACAATTTTTAAACAGTTAATTAGTGAATTTTGCTTCAGAATAAATACAACAACAACATTATTTTGATCACATTTCTCCCTAAATTAAAGTCAGTGTGAGATTTTCGCAATAACCAATACAGTGTGGGTGCTGCAAATAAATTCAAGAATGTCATTGGTGACAAGAGTGTTTTACAAGTGTCAAGTGTCGTGTCGAAAGTGTCATAAGTGTCAAGCACACATGCCTTGCTTCTTACAATGCTTCACATAAATGATGCTGGAGAGACAACAACCACTAAAAACAGAACTGCGCTAAAATGTCTTGTTTTTTTTTTTTTTTTAAACTGCTTCGAACCACAAGATATCACAAACAAAAGTGACAGCTAAAAGTTGGTGTACCTGATAAACACAAGAGGAAACATTTTACGTTAGCTAGCCGTCCTCAAGTCCTGCAGATGTCTACTGAACCCAGTCACTGTCTACTGAATACCGACGAAGTGCGAGATGGGGGGTGCGTTGACCATTAGCTGGCTGTACCTGGCCAGAAAGACACCCAGGCGGTCAGTGTAGGATGCTTGGTGGTAGGACAGGCCGTTAGCCTTGAGAAAACGCTGGACGATGGGCTTGACGTGCAAACACTGCTGGTCTGACAGTCGCGGGAAGAGGTGGTGCTCCACATGACAGCTGCACACAAGTAAAGGCATGACTACGACTTCTGTCTACGGCAACCATTCTAAATTGACCACAGTTCAGTTGTAGTGTGATAATCAAATAAACTTTCCTCAAACACAACGCTAATTGTTGTTTGTAATTAGGAAAAGCAAGTGAATTACAAATGGCAGGCGGAACAGGGCGGGGAAGACTGATGCATTCAGGTTTAGAAATCATTGATTGTAAGCAGTGCATATGGGTATGATCTTAACCTGGACTGATTGTTGATTGTTTGCAGTTTGCAGTTTGCCCACCCTAGACTAAAAAATGACTAGCAGAGACAAAGAAACGCGCACATGTTTAGCTAGAAATTAGGCCAATGAATTAACCCAGGTCTTTTGATCAACTTGATGTAGACTGACCTGCATATAAAATGACTCCTGATCAGCGGTGTGGACTGACTTCTAATAAGAAATATAACAGTTTGGTCATTTTCCCAACCTGATAATGCCGTGGCCAAAGCAGATGTCCAGTATAGGATTACTTGAAAGGTTGAGCACGCCTACGGACATCTGGTACAGGCGTTTTGGTCGATGTCTGGGTGAAAACATTGGAAGCCCGATGTGCTGGAAGATGTTGACGTGGATATAGGGTATCGCTAGGACGGCCCTGCTGACAACCGTGATGGCCAGGGACCCGAGAAGCGTGCAGCCGGCAATAGTCATGGCCATGTAGAGATTAGCAAACAGTCCAAAAGAGGCGATTACCAGAAATCGACAAAGCTGAAACCACCTTCCCCACAGCGTCATCACGGCGACGACAGGGGTGATAATGGGGAGAAGGAGAGGGGCGACAAACAAGTAGAGGAAGGCGGGAAGTAGTGGGGCCTTGAACGTGCTGGAATCACCCAGCCCCATGATATTTGTGTGGGGATGGTGACCCTTTACGTGAATCTCGTAACTAGCATCAGATGGAAAGGTGCCGCATACATCGGAGAAGAAAAATCCCAGCAGACGATTCCACATAGCCGACTGGCAGACGGCCTTGTGAGCGGCAACGTGGCCTCCCTTGATTGCCAGAACTGAGTGACAGCATCCGAGAAGAATGACTCCAGCAGTGAAAATCGGGAAATTTGACGAACTCATGAGAAAAAAACTAAGCACAGCGCCAATGACGCCAGACAAAAGGATGCAGCTGTCGACTCCATACGACTGCCACCAAGAGAGCTCCGCGATGACTTTCTCAACCTCGTCCTTCAGTGCTGAGAAGTTGGGTAACTCTGTCAAATCGACGTTGTGATAGAACACTCCATTTTCGTAACTTATCTTCCCAATTCTAGGATGGACCGAGTCGGGGGCGACACAATAATCATCAGTGTCCTGCCTGGGCTTTACGACTGCTGCTGAAGACATGGCGATGGTACTCTAAGGCGTTCTTCTGGAAATAAAAATTTAAAGTTATGATTACAATGAAACTGACAGGAGTTTCTTGTTAATTTAATTTCAAAGTAATACTTACAACGTTTAGTTTACGTAACAGATCGTTTTATAAATTAAAAAACTCTATAATCTGCATGCAGAAGTACTGCAAAGGTTTACGATAGCTATTATGCTGTGCACCCGCATTAGGCACTTGATACAATGGCTACACCTGTGTCATACCGGTATTATAGGTATGGGTGATAAAGCTACAAGTTATAAATATGCATGTATCTATTTACCTTCAGGATATTTTCAGTAGCATACGTAATAATTATGTTTAACAATAGGTCAAGCTCACATGGAATAGTGCACACCCTCCTCTCTCTAGTTATAGCTCGATCGCTAGGATTAATTAAAGCAACGATCGAATAAGAGCAACAACTGTACATAGCAGTTCATAGTACCTGTCAATCAAAAGCATTTCAAAGCTGTCGAGTTTCACGTAGCGTGTATGCACCAGAGAGCTTAGTCATCAAGTACAAAGGTACCTTTCAGCTGAATGAGGCAACACTCATTTTAATCCTGGTTTGTTGCCCTCTGACGTCGATGTAGATGTTTTCATCGGGCTATTTATTAAATTCGTCTTTAACTGGATGATCTGCAGTCACATATCCACAACACTGTGGTCACACAGCGTTTTCGAGTACATCTTTATTCACCGAAACAGCACTAATCCTAATTATCATTTACTTTAATGAGACAACCATTGGTCACATTGATGAGAGTAGGCTCCCCTGCACCTTCCCAAACAAAGATGGAGGCTTGCAAGTCTGTAGAACGGGAAGTGGATAAGCTGCTTACCAAATATTTTTCTTTGCGTGAACACGGACAGCGATCGCTGGAAGAATTGATCAATTCCATTCAAAGTATTAAGCGAGAGCTCGAAGAAGGTATGTTTTGCTGCAAAATTGATGTAGACTTTTCATTACGCCACAAGCCAAAGTTGTAAAGCTTTCTTTCTTCGTGAAAGGAGGGTCGGTATAATAAAGACTGAATGTTTTATGCATTCGCGAAGCAGAAGAAACTGTCGCTCTGGCAAACACAATCACTATGATCTTTAAATCGTCAATGACAATAAGGCATGCTATATCAAGAATATAACTAGACCATGGGAAATCTATTTACTAATACTATTAACAGTAACATGGGTAAATACGTAATAAAATTATTTATGATGATCAGGAGTATGAGGAATAGTGCGTTCTTTGTTTGAAGCTCATAATTTAAAGTATGATTAGTCTAATGCTCAAGTGCTTATTTCTGTTTTTCTTTTAATCGTTTACAGCACCAACAGATCATCATCTGTCTGCTGCACAGGTTCTGACACTGAATCAGTGCCTCAGGCGCATTAGAGATGGTGTGTCGTCTGTTAGTAGTGAACATAAGGACTTACATGGATCAGTCTCCAAAATTGGCAAGACTATAGACAGGGTATATATTGTGTTTCTTTGGGACAAATGTATAGAGCCCAACCTGTATATCACATGATGTGCAAATGAAGGCCATGACCCTTATGGTAGACAAACAACTGGCAAGTCCTATATCACTTGGTATTTACAACAGAAGATCTTTGCTTTAATAGGAATGAGTATTTTGACATTCTAACATACAAGAAAATTAGGGAATTTCTCAAGGAAACTTTATGTTCATCAGACAACTTGTTTCAAAGAGCATAATACTTGTGTGATACAAACCTGATAGAAGGCAAAGAAACTAAACTTTAACTTTTTATTTAATAGTAATATCTAAAAAAATAAGTTGGAAAAGAACAGTAGAGAGCAAGGCAAAGGAAGTCTGAACTACATGGGCCCAACTAAAGGGGGCTGTCCAAAACCAGGTCCGCTGGCAAGGTGTTGTTGCAGCCCTATGCTCCTCAAGAAGTAACAAGGACAAAACTAAAACTCTAAAAATAAGATAAATAACTATAAGCATATAATGAGCAATTGGAAATATATTTAAAGTTTACTGTTCTGCTCACTTCTCATTTCATCTTTATTCATACACTTTTTTCATGTTTGTCACTGTGTGATATGCTTGCTGATTCTTCTTTGGTTAACTTCTGGCTTATTTGTTGTCTTATGTGCATAGCACTTTAAGTTCACCAAACTATGGGGAAATGAACTTTACAAATTCAAAATTTAAAATATTATTGTTACTGAACTAGCTGCAATCAATTGAAAATATACCTGACTGGTCACTGCCCTGGTTCTTGGTAAAATAAATTAGAAAATAGTTTGGAAAGAAAAATTGGGATAATTAAAATGTACATAATGTACAATGATATTGTAATATTATGAGAAAAATATATAAACATAAACAGAGTTTGATGTAAAAGTGTTTAGTTATAAGAAAGAAAAATACTGGAAGTACAGAAATCATTGATTGTAAGCAGTGCATGATCTTAACCTGGACTGACTGATTGTTGATTGTCTTGCATTTTACACTGAGTCAGAGTACATCAAAGTGACATAGAATGACCCTGTTAGTGCAAGCTCTTAAGGAAGAAGGTAAAAATATATATTAAAGATTCTATCAAAAGGATGTAGAGTGGCCCTTTTAATAAGTGTCTGATGTTTTGAGGAATGAATTACTCTAAACTGAATTGAAACAGAATGAATATAAGCATCTGTTTATTTGTGAACATACAGCTTTTACTGGTAAGCTTATTTAGAGTTTTCTGGTGAACTTAAAGACATTCTCATCTCTAAATACAGGCTTTAGGGATTCTTTTAAATGTTGAAGTAAGACCCTAAAAATATCGTACATTCAAGCCACGTCGGGCTTTATCAAGTAATTCTTAGTTGAAGATGAGGAATTTTGCTGGTTTCCGAAGATTAATGAGCATTTGACGAAGTAACCTGAGTGCACGGAATTCCAGAAGTGTGATGCTTCTTTGGCCAAAACAATGGCTGACTCAATCGCAAGCTGTGGATATCACAACAGAATCAGGGTTATTTAAGTATTTAATGCTCAGCCATACAGTTCAAGAAAGACTGCCAGCATCGAAATGTGAAAGCATGTACAGTATTATTATTTCATGATCAAAATAATCCGATTAAGATTTTGATGAGATGACATCCTGGAGATCGTCAATGACATACAAGTGGACTTAGTAATTACAAATCAGGGGCACAATGTCACACCTATATTGCAAGTATATCTTGCCCTTCATTTTTATGCAACAGGTGCCTTTCAGAATGTGTGTGGTGTGTGTGTGTGGTCTGTGTGTGTGTGAAGTAATTTCAACTTTGTTCTGCATCAATTTCTAATGGTCGGATCATGCTTTATACAAATCTAATGAGATCTATGTTGTAAAATTTATGTGGCAGGTAGTACTAAAAGATAATTCAATTTATTATTTAAGAATAATTTTTTTGAACCTTTGAGTTGCTCTCTCTTTCTGATCCTTTTTGTCTCTCACAGACAAAGTTTTCAGATAGAGGTGCATCAGCAAAGGTGAAATAACAGTAGAAATCGTGAAACTTAGTGGTATTGTTGTCATAATTAATGCGACTTTTGAATCTGAAAATATGGGTTAGAATCTCTTTCATTCTTTTTTTCCTAAGTAGATATTTAAGTAAGTAGATATTTAAGTAAGAATCATCTCAGATGTATTTTACTAGCGCTACTCCACAAATTATTTAAACAAGGGTACTGTGAGAGAGAATAGTTGAGTTGTTAGAGAGGCATACCTGTTCAATATCCATATAGCTCAGCAAAATTCCCCTAGTCAACCCAGCTAGCGGGAATGGGTACCTGACTCCATAGAGAGTTGGAGAAGGTAAGGCAGCAAGGGAAAGGAGATGAGCACCTCCCTCACTTAGAAGCTTGCCCTGAGAAAATTGAGGTCTCCCAAACCACATTACCTAACAGCAACTTTTATTTTTACAATAAGGAGAGAGAATTTCACATTAATCACAGTTTACATGCTGTGAGAGTAACTAGCAGTTGAATGACTTCTTAACAGGAAGATCTCTGAACCACAATATAATGTAGAAAAACATTTAGTGAAATTATTTCTCCATTGAAGGTAAATATTTATTGTAATTTATAAACACAAGACTTGAAGATCAAGCATATGTGATACATAGTGTAAAGGGGATGGGAGGGTAAACTGGCACAAAATATTGCATCGATGTCTACACCCTAAAACAAACTGAGCAATTGGCGCCTAGCTGTCCTCCATGCTTGTTTTGAGGAGGTAACATGGACCATCATGATCCTTTTACCATGATCCTTTGTGTTGCATTTGTGGCTTTATGATCAACTATTTACTTATTAATGGTTAAAATACTTAAATAAAAGAAACATGTGGCCATGTAATCAAATATACATTAGATTGCAAAAACACCAAAGAGAGTATTATTTTATTGATGTTTCAAATGCATAAACAGTTCTTGATTCTGCATAATTGTGTCAAACAAGTGTAATTAACATTTGTACAGATTCTTATTTTAATATTCCTGGATGTTTGGATTGGATTTTTCACAGAATTTTGTATCAGACTTCTCCGCTGTGCTGACTGATGGGGCATGTGAAGGCGAGGCAAACAGACAATTGTTGAATGAAGTCATTTGTGAACATTTCCTGCGTCAAGGCATGCTGGACATTGCTGAAGCTCTCAATCAAGTAAGGGATCAAAGTAGCTATTAAACTTAAATAAGTTTGAAACTGCACAGTTTACTTCCTATGCTACCATAGTTTTATTTAACTGTTTGTCGATGGCTTTGTATCAGAAGTATGATCTGTTTTTCTGAGTATTTCAGAATAAAGATTTTGCAAAGTAAATTGCATGATTTATAAGTCATTGTTGATGGTAAACATGTTCCAGTCTCTTAAATTACCTTTTAAACTTTTTAGGGAGATAAAAATAAATAACAGGCCTTCTCATTTTTAATTCTGTTATGAAAATGTAATACCATTCTAATTTCTCAGGTATATAATAGCTAATATGTCATCATTTTTATCCTTTTTTTAATGTATATATTTCCAGTGCAGTATCTTGTCATTAAAAATCATTTGAGCATTCTCCTTTTCTGTGATTTTTTTGTCATCTTTTATTTTTCATTGCTGTTACATGTGTTTTTATGTACAGTCCTTTCCATTTACAGGATGCAGGTCTAAACCTTTCACATGAAAGGAAAGAACCATTTTTGGAACTTCACCGTGTTTTAGAAGCCCTGAAAAACAAAGACCTGATTCCAGCATTAAAGTGAGTTAGCCATGTTTTTCGTTTTTTCCATACAGCAGAGGAGTTTAAAATAAAATTTTAGATATAGTTTCCTAGCAAGGGTATTTTTAAAATTATAGAAAGGTTTTAAAGGAGATTTTTAAACGTCATATATATGTTTTGAATATTCCAGATGAGTGGGATGTGAACAGGGTGAAATTAAACAATGGAGTTGTTATGTAATTTTTACTTTAAAGTGTTCTGGAATAAAAAATAATGTCCCCTGATAATAAGCAATTACTTCAACTATGAGATGTTGCTTCAGGTGGGCGGAAGATCACCGTGAGCAGCTGGGAGAACAGAACAGCTCATTAGAATTCAAACTTCATCAGCTACAGTTTATTAACCTCATTAGACAGGGCCATTCCCATCAGAAAGAAGCACTTTTATATGCCAGAAACTTTGCACCTTTTGCCAGTGACCATCAACGAGGTAATTCTGTCTTAAAAGAACATTTTGATATAAAACATTAAAAGGAAAAAACTGTTTTATGTAGGTTTCTCTGCTTATTGTTACCTCTGATTTGCAAGCAATGGTAGGGGTGTTGATTAGCAGTTTTTGTATATCTATACACATAAATAAATTGAAGATTATGAATGCTTTTTATAGATATGAAAAATATTAAGTACCATTTATAATCTTTTATGCTGGTTTTTATTTTGATTTACATCACAGAACTTTTATTTCGATATAGAGAACCAGTTGGTTTGGGTAGTGTGTGTGTGTGCACACTTATATACCTATTTGCATAAATCTGTCTTTGTGTGTATTGTCTTTCAGAGCTACAAAGACTAATGGGAAGCCTTCTGTACCTTCGTCAGGGCATTGAACATTCACCTTATGCTCACTTTCTGCAACCAATCTACTGGCAAGAAATTTGTGATGTCTTTACCAAAGATGCTTGCCGTCTTATGGGTCTTTCAGTCCAAAGCCCACTCACTGTCTGGTATGTCATTCTGATAATTCTTTTGTATATGATAGGCAGGTGATAGAAGTGAAAAACATTATCACTCAAAATAAAGGTGGATGATAGACTTCAAATAATTGTCATAGCCTGAGACAGCTTTGTTGTGCAGACTCTAAACTCTCTTACCGGAAGCTTCATGGTTCCTTTACTTTCATTTTTTAATTTTTTTTTTTATTTATTATGTGTATTTCTTGTAAGAGCCTAAAGATGTTCAATTATTCCTTTATACCATCGTGTGATCTAGTAATTTTAGTGTTGTGTTTCTTGATATTATACTATTAGTGCGAAGAGAAGGAACAAAGGGAATGAATTAGTGTATGTTGTGAGAGATAACCTTTCCTTTTCTGCCTCTCAGTATTCAGGCAGGATGCCGGGCACTGCCACCTCTGCTTAGCATCCGACAAGTGATGAAGGAACGTTTAGTTCCTGGAGTGTGGTCTAATAAGGATGAACTGCCGGTCAGTTTTCTTATTATCGTGTACAGGTACATGTATTGGTGATGACTAGTAAAATCATTATTGGTTAGTGCATTTAACTGCCAGAATCATCTTTTGAAGAACTCTGACTGCTTTGACTTCTGACCTCATATATTTTGGCTGTTTGAAAAATAAAACTGCAGTGTTAAAGACAAATCCATTTGTGTAAGGAGAAGCAAATATAATACAGTATTATATATGTGTGTGTAATAATGTGTCATAGTACTTATAATAGTAAGAGTGAAACTTTAATTTTGAATGGCCAAAAACAGTAATTAATGGACTTTTTGAAATTTTAGTAAATACTAGAAGAGCACAGTTTGTTAGATGGATTGCTAGATTATATGATTATATTGTTACCATTTGCCATCAGTAGGTAGCAAGTGAAACTAAGTGACTTATTTATAATCTTGACATCAGTTGTAAAGATCCAAAATTGGCAAAGTTTAAAGTTGCTGTCCTTGTTTGAAATTAGTTCTAACTTATTTCGGACTTGAATTATGATTTTTTCCTTCCATAAAATCCTTTGTCATAATTCTGAATGATGTGGTTAATATTGATCACAGGTGGAGATAGACCTGGGACATGAGTACCACTTTCATTCCATCTTTGCTTGCCCCATCCTCCGACAGCAAAGCACCGAGAATAACCCTCCCATGCGCTTGGTGTGTGGACATGTCATTTCAAAGGAAGCTTTGAACAAACTCTCAAACATGAACAAGTAAGTATTTTTATATTGGTCGATGTCAGTATGTTAGAGACTGACAAACTTCAGTAGAGACTATTTTTATCTCACTTTAAAATGCATCATTTGTTAGTGTAACATCTGTAACAGCTTCAGATCCTCGTATGGGATGCATCATGGACATCTTTGTTATTTGTCTTTAATGTTTATGTTACAGATGTTCTTGATGTCTATTTTCAGAGTGAAGTGTCCCTACTGTCCTGTGGAGCAAGTTCCCTCTGATGCCAAACAGATCATTTTTTGAAAGACACCTCAGTATGATCACAGCACAGATGATGAGCAGATAGGAACACCTTGAAGAAGGGGAGGCTAAAAGCTTACTTTGAAAGTGTCTGCTGTGATAAAATGAAAAACATTTTTTTCTTCATAATGATCGCAGATGCTATTCTTCATTTAAGAATTTGAACACTGCTAAACATGTCGCTCAGTTTGAGAACTACATGAGAAGCTCCCAGACATTATTAAAACATTGAGAGTACATCATATTTATTCTGTGCTGTTCAAAGTGACAGCAATTTATCAAGAAAAATAGTACACATTAAGTGCCGGCAGAAAAAAAAAATTCTAAATGTCAATAAAATCTTTTCTGTAGCTCTAATCTTAAAGTCTCTTTCAGTTATCTTTGCATGGCTGTGCGCTTTGAGTGTATGTGGAAGGTTGATGTTCGTGTTAATGGTGGTCGGAATCAGTTTAAAGATGGATATACAGTGTTCGGAATTTTCATTTCAGATTTTGTCTCATGATAATTTTGATGGCAGACCTTGTAAAAACTATAATTGACAAAGCATGGCCTGTATTATTAAAGGTGTATCCGTAAGTGGATGAGTGAGCAGCAGGTGTGCAAGCAAGCAATGGTGTACACACACACTTGTGTAACGTGTAATAATTGTGGGCTTTGCTTAAATGTGGAGCGATGGAGCAGATTTTTTATAAACTGCCCCAAAACCTATAAAAGATTTAAAAAAAAAAAAGGCATTTTCAAGGTAGGGGGAAAACAGAAATCCCTATAGGCAAAGAAAATTTTATCTTAAAATTTGTTTAGAGTTTGTAATAGAGCTGAAAGTTCATGGCAACTCTTATAGTTCATTCTCGCTCCCTTTGCTCTTTCTAAAACATCACTTGAGCAAACGTTTTAAATGATCAAGCAGACACAAAAAGAATACATCTCTGGTTTTTCTCTTTTTTAATGTAGCCAACTATCAGTTTTAAAAAATGGATCTTAACATCTCGGAAGCTGGGACAACGGCACACTCCATGTTTATACGGAAAGGAAGCTTGCGCTGTCTACTAAGCGAGATAGTAGAACAAAGCAACTGCCACTAACAAAACAACACATATCACTTTATGACGAACTTCATCAGAAACCTTGAGTTTGGTATCGTGAGACTGTCTGTTTCTCGCCTTCAGGTGGAGCTTGGCGGCCCCCTCGTGATCATCTGTGATCTGGTGAACCGAGACCTCGGTTTCGTGAACCTGGTTTTCGGGTTGGTGCAGAGTATTCGCGGCCAGCTTTGTATGCGAGTCTGCAGATGATGATGCTCCTCGCACGTATCGTACACCGTGCAACACAGCAAACACAACAGTTACAACAATACCAATACACAATGCAAACACAGCAAAAGCCACATCAAGACCTGCATGCTGAAAGAAGTTCAAATCTATTGAACGGGGTCGAAGGTGAACCCCGCCGTATTTAATAACGCGTTCTATCGCCATGGCCGCACGCTCGCATGGCGTTTCCGGTCTGTTCTTGAATAAGTAAGATGCCATTTTCATACGTTTGGACAATCCTTTGTCAGCCAACATAGAGTTAATGGTTGAGGAGATCTTGTCAGCAGACACAGCCAGAAAGTCCAACATATGACCAACACCAAACTCGTTCACTCGGGTGCCAGTTCCAACTGTGTGTGAGTGGAAAGGTGTACACAGAATGGGCACCCCGTGGTACAGTGCTTCGAAAAATCCATTTTTACCGCAATGCGATACAAACAAGCGAACTTTTGGATGTCCCAGGGCATCGTTCTGTGGAAACCAGCTTGCGATCTGCACGTGTCCCAGCCTGGTGACACTTGTAGAGGCGTTCAGTCGCAACAGCACGCGGGCGTCCACGTGTCTGAAGGCCAGCAACAATTTCTCCTCTACTTGCGAGGTTGGGTTCAGAAGCTGAGATCCGAAAGACACGACCACCACTCCTCTATCATCAGCACCATCAAAAAACCTTTGTAAAGGTCCCGGCAGAGGTTTACCCGGTGCCGCCGTCAGCCCGCCGACTTGGACAAAATTTGGAAAGTTCGCTTTGGGGTAGTCCAAGATGTAGTCAGAGTTTTCCAGAAACAAAACGGCTCTCCTGAAAAGAACACCATAATCCACTTTGCTCAGCTTTGCCCCCAAGGTGTTTCCCTGGCGAAAGGTAGCGGCTAGGGAGGCGTCGGCCCAAGCCTTCGAGAAGTATGAAAGAAATTAGTGAGGCGCTGCGTGAAGGACATGCTGCCTGGCAAAGCGGAGTCCGAACTGGGGTAGTAGTTGACGGGGAGTGGGCCGCCGCTGTCCAGCGGACTGATGTCGCTGCCGACAAGGCCGACGGGCACGGCGAGAAATGCAGGGACCAGGGCCAAGCAATGCGCGGATGGGTCTCCGTCCAGCAGGACCAGGTCTGGCTTGAACTTCTTGAGGCCCTCCAGGTCATCTCGAGCCTCCAAGTAGCTCTGACACACGTGACCCAGGACATCACGTACAGGCCTGGCGGATGGTCTCGCCGCCACGTTACCGCCACGGACAGCCTCCATTATGGAGTCGAGGCTATCCAGTACGGCCGCCACTGTCGGGTCGACGCGGAACACCTGTACCTGGATGTCATCGGTTGGCGCTGG
Source organism: Pomacea canaliculata (assembly GCF_003073045.1). Lineage (NCBI taxonomy): Eukaryota > Metazoa > Mollusca > Gastropoda > Architaenioglossa > Ampullariidae > Pomacea > Pomacea canaliculata. Next base: position 33,000,366 of record NC_037594.1, read on the forward strand.
TTCTGTGCAGCGTCTGATCTTGAAGTATGAGGGAACGTACAAGAGTACCTACAGACAGCAAAACAGCGTCGACTAGGAGTTCACCTCTCAAACTTTTACACGAGTCATAAATAATACTAACTACATATAGTCAAATATTCCACTATGATTTCGTAGGTGAGGAAGGAAGAAAGAAAGAGGGAAACGCCTTTTCAAAATTTTGACAGCTAGTCGCCTGACAACTTTGTAAGTTTTTGAAAACTCTCACACATAGAAAAGATGCATCGGTACCACTGAGCATGGGTGAGCTCACCTGATGGCCTTGGGACAGGAGCTGGCGGCCAACACCGACCATCTGGCGACAGTGACCAGTCTCTGGCAGCGGGATGAGCGTCACACGGTAGGCGCTGACACCGCTCCTCCTTGTCACCAGCAAAGGCAGCAGACACAGGACCAGCAGCCACCGCCACCACCACCACCGCCCAGCCATCTTGACCTGCAGCGGACAAACTTGTTGAGGACAGAAGAGATGGAGCGAAGACAATGGCGACGACCAGAGCTACCTGTCTACCGTATCTCTACATAGAAAGGATCGAATAAGTGGGAAAACTTCCTTTGTGACCTTTGAGTACCTTCGTGCAGTCACTGAGGTCAGGTAATGACATTACTTAGCACAGAGTCAAGTCAGTGATAACATCAGAAGCACAACCAAGGTAATGATAACATTACTTGACATAGTCTGCCTGGAAAATAATGTTATTTCTAAGGTGAAAGGCTTGTCATAGTAATGATAGCATTACTTCACACAATGGATGCGACAATAATAATATTAGCACATTTGATAGGACAGTAATTATAACTTAGCAAACACATTAACATTTTTAGCACAGGTTAAAAGATGAGTAATAGGAATAGTCACATTGTTTCATCGTGTGGGCGTTGGAGTATGTGGTGAAAGTTTCTTGGCCTGACCTTTCCCGAGATGTAGCCTGTGCCACAAAGCGCTGAGTTCACACAACCGCGATGCCAGAGGTTGTTTTGTGTCTTTAAATAGCTACCAGCACTCGAGGCAGCTCGCGCAAGGAGAGCTTCAGAGATGTATAGGTGTGTGGTGCTGCCAGAAAAAAAGTTGCTCTTGTTGTTTTCCAGGTGCAAGAGCAGAGTAACTCGCGGCCAGAAAAGGCCATACCCCGGGTTTAGTGTTTACGGGTCTTTGGTGCTGGGCTGGTCACATGATCTTCGGCACCATGGTTACCTGTCTCTTGCCTGACCTTTAACGACGGACAGCCATCAAGCAACAGGGTCAGCGACACCAGATTGTTTGTCACACATTCCACGCTAGCTCATTTTTTTCATTTGCCTACTTGCTTCCCATGCTGTCATCTTTTCAAAATATCTGTCGTGTGTTGCATTAACTTAAGAAAATGTTTTATGGTCAATACTAAGGGACAAATTCTTTTAATGACACAGGCACTGTCGTGTTTAACTCAAGTGATGCAAGCGAAACGATCGCTCTGTCCATTAATTTGCAATGCTTACTTCTGCATCTATTGTAAAAGGGTATTTAAGAGCAAAGTGTTTCCTTCAGCTTGTTCCATGTCAATGTTTCACAGCCAGACACTTGTTTCTGCTTTTTTTGACAACAAGCGTGGAGAGGTGTTCAAGCTGTGGGTGGTGACACGCAAATTAAGTTCTGATAAGCAGGAATTGTAAAGAGTAAGTGCTGTTCGAGAAAAATGTTTTTGTCCTTTCTCTCCGGGTTTTAACTCTGGATAGGTCGTAAGAGTCAAACGAACGCAAACACGCATGCACACAAATACCAAGACATTTTGTGTACCTGCAGCTTAATTACGGTAAAGTTTCTAACTCCTTTTCAGCAGTCGGCACGACTATTCATGCTTAAAATGTAAGTAGCATGCACTTACAAGCCTCCCTTCCCAAGTCATGGTCGGGGCAGCGGGCGCTCAGGTACTCAAGCCTTTCTTGGCGATCGTTTTGCTGGTTCAGTGCCGAGTGTTATCAGCATGAGCACCCTGATTACCCGAGTTAGACACCGAGTGCTTGCCTGAAAAGGTGCCTCCCACAGTTTTTACGTAAACAAAAGTGACCAGGCGCCTGTATTGTGGTCATAAAATAAATATAGATATATCGCAGTTAATGTGGTCAAACTCCAGGGTTCGTAAGTTTGCAACACAACTCAAGTGGTGGAAAGCAGAGTATAACTCTAGCGCTATGTTCTGACTTGACAAACTTCCTACCTTTTTATGGCTGACGATTTAGGGGCTGGCTAGTGGGCAGAGGACAGCAACACGAAATTAAACTGGCTGCGTGGCTGGCCCATCCCCAGTGAGGTCAGCCAACCGGACAGTCCAGCAGCCAGTCTGCGCGTTTGGACCAGACCTCCGGTTGCAGGCAGGAGGGGCTCCCCGGGCCCGTCTGTGCAGCTGGTTACAGCAGCACAGGTAAAGGCATTCACCGCATCATGGGTTCCCATCACTCTCGGGTGCCCTATGAGAGCTGAAGTATTTCACCTTCTTCACATTTGTGCTTCGAGCTTCCCGTCTAGTTTGATAACAGACTGCGCAAGCTTAACCATGCTTCATTAACTAGGTTCCTCAGAGACTGGGCCGTGTTTAGGAGAGAAGGCAGATGAGGCATCTGCTAGGGCCCCGCGCTTTTGATTAGTATGGTAAGTAGGCTCCAAATTAATGATGTATTGCATGCTGTGTCTCGGGCCCCACGAGGGGGCTAAAAACAGGCCTGCTCAGAGAGCTCATACCCAATATCAGCCTTGAATTTTATCACTTACATAAAGTCTTAATTTCTGGCATTTAATCTTTATCATTCACTGTTCTCTGATAATGGAGGTTATTGCAGGTTATTACAAATGATCTGGTTTTTACAGATGATAAACCTTGTTTGCGTCAATAGAGGAAAAAAATGGCGAGGTACAAATAGCTGGGGAAGGGGTTAGTAGAGCACCGTGTTTCAAGTGCTATGAACGAAGGTGAGTTACTGTCTTACGTATGGGGTGTTTTCACCACTGCCAGGGTGCCTGCAGTATTCATGCGCAGTGTCTGCACTAGGATTAGTGTGCTCTCCCTTTAGATGGAAATCCAATCTTTCGCCTCCCCTCCTCACCCACTCCAACCCACTTAGCTCACCACTTTCTCTCCCCTTCTTACGATCATCCCTCCCTATCTGTGCACGCGTTTTCATCTTCTAGTCAATCTAGTGTGTGTGTGTGATATTATCGGCACGGACGACTTTTGCTGGAGTTTATTTTCCGCCTGTGTGAGGTTATATCAAAACAGCATATTAACTGCTCTATGGTATATTGAAATATAATGGCTTTCTAAACAAGTATAATGGTCGTAGATTTAGGAATCTATTTTCAGTAGAAACTGCTTATCCTTTTTCTTTCAAAATTAGCTTTTCCTAATGCTTCCAGCCAGACAAGCAATGGAATAAGGGGAAGTAAGCATTGGCAGTGAGCGGGAATGCCAGACTAGAGCTACGTCTCTTTAAACGCTTCGGCGGCTTTAGCGCACTTGCGGTTTGAGAAGCTGTCGCTCCTCACTTGAGTGATTTTTTTTTCAATCAAAGGACAAATTTCCATTAAAATTGGTTTACAGATTTTGGCTTTCATCCAAATAGTGATCGGCTGCTCTGTTTCCCAATATGCAACTAAAACTAGAAAACATTCCGCCTTCCAGAAATCGACTGAATACATGTGTGCATCCTTCGTGTACCTCGGACGGACAAAGGGCTCAAAGTGTTAAAATTAAGACTTAAAACAATTGAAAATCGGACCTGATTCACACCATCTCATTACAAGCTTAGAAGCTTACAGTCTCGGAGAAGGCGGTCTAGCGCAGATCATAATGTCGCTGCATGGAGTAAAACCAGTATTTGTGTACGCTTGTTGCTTGATCTCTGTATTTGGATGTATTTTATTCGAAAGTAATAATAAAATTAACTTGCTTTACACCCAGGAACCAATGATCGCGAACTGGGGGGAACACCGTAAATGCGGTCCCTCCGGAGTCGCGTGACTTTACCTCGAGATGTCCGACCCTTGTCCGCCATCAGCTGAGACCTGAGACATTTTAAATTTCCATCTCTAAGGTCTTAGGAAAAATGCAGACTTTTGCGCATCTACTAAAAGGAAGGTGTATGTGGCTGAGTGGGGGGTGCAGACAGACTTGAAGTGCCTGGACAAGTGTTCTCCGGACCAGGACTCTGTATGTACAGTGCTGTCTGGTGCTGATCTGTATCTGTACACTTACTGCCTGGTGCCAGAACTGGTCCTGCTGGACGAAGACCCATCCGCTGTGTGCAACAGTGCAAGCACTGTTTGTTACACAACCTGAAGATGTCTATCAGTCCTGCCTCTCTTTTCATGACTGTAGGCGGAGAGGGGAAAAGGGAGACAGGGGTGAGAATTGCGACATCACGCGAGGAATGCATGAAGCGCCTCCCAGTGATCGCGTCGTCCTGACACGAACTTGTATCACTGGACTGCTAGCAGACGATTTTTTTCCCAGTTAACTACTAAAACGAGCTTCCGGTTTAGTCACATTCATTGTTTAGGTTCCCCGAGACTAACAGCGGAGAACTTCGCAAGAGGCTAAGCGTTGGTCTCGGCAGACAGACAGCAGTCCACCTACACACGTCCGTGGTCCTGACACCGCATCGCCCTCGTGTTGTACGGCACAGCACGTCACTCAGATGGGAAGACTGGTATCTTACTTGCAACATCTGTTATTTCCTTTTGTGTTTTGCTTCAATGCTTCAATGGCTTCAAATCAGCAATTAAATGTTCGTTTACTGCATTGTCTGCCTACCCGACACTTAGCATGATAGTTTACTAATATCTCTCACGCCTTACCTGAAATCATAGCATCCTACCTAGGTTTCACATATCCGGCTCTTCGGCTGCCATAAGCACAACAGATGAAGGCCTCAACCACTTTTATGTTTTCTTTAGTTAGCTACAGTTTCGAGAAAGTGATGTCGGCGACTTTGAGGCTTAATATTTTCAATATTTTCTTAAGATTGCGGCTCAGAAGGACAAATCCTTGCAAGAGATATACCGATCTTGTCCGTGCGTGCGTGAGCGCGTGTGTATGTGTGTGTATGAGAGAGAGAAGTGGTCTAGAGAAAAAGAACCGCAGTCTGTAATAAGCCTCGATCTGCATGCCGTGGTATCGGCCGTACTGTGCTAATTGCATCCTCATAAAATGGGAGAGAGATGTCATGGGGAGACGGGAATGAGACGCCCTGCTACGCCTCGTCTCACAAAGGGCGATCCGCTCACTTGGCGCAGTTAGAATATTTCATGTCTGAGCTCCGGCATAACATGGGGAGTAAGGGGCATCTGCTGCGATAAGTGTTCCGTGAGAGCACGCGGCATATTGGGCAAGAACAGCGACAGTGTGTACTCGACAGTGAAAGACAGGCCAGGTATCAACATGACTGTGTGTACACAATATATAGACAGCCAGAGCAGGTATCAACATGATGTGTGTACACAATAGTATAGACAGAACAGGTATCAACATGATGGTGTGTACACGATAGTATAGACAGTCTAGACAGGTATCAATATGACAGTTTGACGGGGCCGAGTATCAACACGTTCCAAGAATGAGTTTGACCATGTGACGTCACGGTTGTCTATGGATACATCAATTAGCTTACGGTCCTAGAATGTGACATGTTCATGTTCAGTCCTGACGTCAGTGTTGTTTCTGTCTTTCTGTGCACTGAAATGCTTAATTGTAGGTCTGTATCGAGAACGGAAGGTATTGTTCATTCCTATCTTCCACAGAGCTGAAGCTGGCCCTGTAGTACACAATTATCCCTTCGTTAACCAACCCGACAGACCCTGCCAGATGTCAGACTGGGCGTGGGGTGGCTGGGTTCTCCTTTTGCCTCAATGGCTATACTGGTCTTGGGCCAGATGAAGGACACTACTGCAGCAGCTAACAAAAAAATTTACAAGGACAGCGTGACCAGTGTTCAGTGCGAGGACAACTAGGCTTGTCCCCGAGCAAAACAGCCAATTAGGAAAAGACTAGGATCAGTGACAGACCCTTGGGCCGCCGAGGTCAAAGCCCATCCTCAGAAAAACTGCGTCTTTCTCCTCCCCCCTTCCACTTGACTGCTCCTTTTCGTCCCTGTCGCTCTCTCACTCTAAGCTTTTCTCATTTTTTTTGGGGGTATGTGTTTCTTGTGTTTGCCGTGAACGTGAATGTGAATACGTGTACACCTCTGTGTCTGTGTCTGTGTCTGTGCGCGCGCTTGCGTCTATAACGCAAGATTAAAGAAATGGCCCGGAAGACGGTGGGTCGATGAGCCGACATCTATATCAGCCTTGTCTCTTTTTTTTATTTTTTCTTGGCTGCTGGAGAGAGAATATAAATTATCATCTGAGGTTGCAAGGGTATGTGGCAGACACTGGTATCTACTACAGCTCCGGCAGTCTCCATGTCAGCTGGAGCAATGTGGCGTCGGCACTAGTGTGCATGCACTCGAAATCTCACTACCGTGGATTTTTTTATATCGAGAATATCTGTACTGTTTGATGATTACTAACCTTGCATTTGCCTCTGTTTCTTCATTTCACATAGAGATGTGCTTGTAGAAGCTGACTGCTGAGATTTCATCGCCGGCCCTCGTTTCTCATTTTGTCATTAGCTTATGTAGACTAGGAAACGAGAACATGAAAACGTGCTCATATTGACTGTGTCATGCAAACACGGAACACACTGCACAAATATCACCAGGTGTGGTATTAAATAAGTAAACAAGAAAAACGCCATCAAAAAAGAGAGACAGACGAAGAAAGGAGAAAAGTAAAGATCACTCCTTAGAGTGATAGACTTTGATCTCACTAAACTACAGCAAAGAAAAACACCTAAATCAAATGGATGCTGAAACAAAGCTTTCATCTAGTACCACGTACAAAGACCACTCCCATATATATATATATTGATGTATCCCTGTAGAAAACGTTTCTATTTTTGGTTAAATCGCTAAGACTACCAACACTGTCACTGCCACCAAGACGCAGGGAGCTACAAAAGGGACTAATATGACAATCAGTATCACTTTCTTAGTACCACCAAGAGTATCACTTTCCCACCAAGACGCAGGAAAATGCAAATGGGCATCGAGAGAGAATTTGTCAGCTCAGTATCAAAGGGTGACCAGGGACACCCCACACGTAGGAAGAGGCAGAGCAGCCTCGAGCGAAGAGAAACTCGTCACATTCCTCGTCTGCGTGCTAGCGACTGCAAGTCCATCTCGAGGAGAAGTAAGAAAGATGTTGTTGGCTGGACAGCGTATGTATAGTGTATTGGAAGTTTAAGCCAGCGCGAGAGACTAGGGGTAGTGATGTCGTGAGAAAAGAACTGTGAACTGTGACCATTGGATTATGAACTGTGAACATTGTGGGAAGCAAGCGACATCGAAGAGAGATAAGTTTTAAAACTACAAGTTCGGACCTAGATGTAAACTATTACTCTATATATATATAAATCTTTTTTACTGATTTAGTGAATGAAGGGCTCTATCCCATATACGAATAAAAGGAAATGAAGAGGCTGATAAACTAGCTAAATTGGCAACAAAACAAGCAACAAACCCTAAAGTCACACCCTAAACATGTCTGTATCACCAGCGGAGAGGAGGATGGCCATAAAGCTAGCAATAAAACTAAGGTGGCAAGAGAAATATAAAAAGGAAGGCAAAGGTACTATGAGACTAATAGATAGCAGGCTTAGTGACAGTATGAAGTTCCTCAAGTCCAATGGGTAGGCACAAACCAAAACAGACAGAATGAAGCTTAATGAAGAGTATCTAAAAAGATACAAGGACCCCCACACACACACACACCTTCATGCGCATGTGGGGATAGATTAAGTACCGCACATGTGCTGCTAGAGTGTAATGAAAACAAATTAGAAAGGGAGGAACTAAAACACTTCTTAGACAAATATGGACTGGCACTAAACCTGCCTCAACTTTTCAAAAGAACTGTGGCACAAGACACTTTCATTAGTATCATCAGTAACAACAAGCCACCCAAACTCTAGACTAATACAAGATAGACAAAAGTACACCACCCCGGCGGACCAGGCAGGAGTCAAAACACAGTTAGCAAGTGACAACAAACAGGGTACAAGCACAAAACAAAACAGACTCGGCAAACTTAATCACCAACAGAAAAAGAGAGCACAAACAAAATAGACAATACATTCGGCGGCACAAAACAGCGACCCCACCCCTACACCCACATCCACCATACCCATACACCCCAAAAGATCCCCACCACCCACAGTGTGAAATCACTGCGAGGTGAGAACAAGTTCCCTCACAATCAACAACACTACTTAGAGCCGGTAAAGTTCATCAAAACTGTGCCGGTAATTGGACAAGAAACATTAATCAGCAAGTGTTTTTCCACAAACTGTTTAGTAGTTATTAAGTGTAATCAAGGACTTCAGACAAACCACCGATACTGCCGCTCGTCTGCTGCTTGAGCTTGTTACAAGCAGCCTCCGGTTTCTTAGTTTGGAGCTCTTTCCTCCTCTTGACTGGGTGGGGTCTACTGTATCAAGTGGGAATATTGCTGAAATAAGCAGAATTGTGTAAAGTTTGGGCATTTTGAAATTTACACACATCAACAGATAAATAACTGACTGGATATGGACCAGCTCTCTGTCGTTTTGTCTCGTCTGTGGGTCTGTGTCAAGTTTTGGTTTCTCCTACTCATCTGTGACGTTTGCTGTCTCCTACTCATCTGTGACGTTTGTGCGCCGTTGGCCTCTGTTGTGGATTGTTCTTAGTACTTGTACTGCGTCATTACTTACAACAGACATCTTCTTCCACTAACGGTTTCTGTCTCCTGTTCTTCCATCTTGATTTAGATTTTTGACTGTACCGGATTTTGTGCCTCTTTACTGACATTTTTAGTTGTTCTAGCTTTGTGCACCAATGTGGACCAGGCCGTTTTCTATTTATTATTTACAAACCACGTACATTGCTATGTTGTGTAGATTAGACTATGCGCGTCACGTGATGAGATGTGTTTGTGTCATCCTTCATCTTGCTCCCTGCATGTCACTGACTGCTGTCGCCTTCGTTTCTTCAGTGCCAGGACTGTGCTCTGCTCTCAAATGTGATGTGAACTCAGCGCCATTGAGAGCCAGCACTAGCTCCGGGTGTGGAATTTTTTCCCACCTTGAATAGTGTCAGAAGAAATGTCAGTCATCTGAGTGCAAGAAATATATGCCCTAAACGGTCCGTGCATCTTACTGACTGTTTTGAAATTTGAAAGATTATCAAAATCGGATCAAAACTGCGGTGTCAAGTATTTAGATAAGAAACTTTTAAGTATACTTTTTATGTATACTATATATGTATACTACTATAACTGCATGATTCATGCAACCTCTTCTGTTATACAGCGGAGACAAGCGTTCAGCCTACCGCGTTCAACACATTTTCTTGCTTATTTTACCCCTCGTTGATAAAGAATTGTCATTATCACTATCATTGTCATTGTCTTTTACTTATACTAACCCCATCATATAGCTAATTCATTCATCTCGTGGCTGGTGCCAGTTGATGAACGATTATTTTGGTGCGGGTTGTCGGGGGAACTGCTGGATAGGGGCAGCGGCTGACAGGGGTCACACAGGTCAGTCTTAATTGGTGGCGTAGCAGATCTTGCAAAGAACAAGAAGTTCATTTCTGCAGGTTTGCAAGGCAGTTCTTCGTCTGTCCATCTTGGCATCGACATACCCTGTAAAATATCTTTATAAAAGAGTGTGAAGTAGATAGTCTCATGGCTGAAACAGACCATTGTCTCATGTGTCGTCAAACTATGTGAACACCACTTTCTGCGAACACTGATAGACCATGTATTAGCCGAGCTGTCAGCTTGAACGCTGCTATACTATGCAAACTAGTCTCCTTGCTTTCTGTCAATATTTACAGGCTTCGAAACTCCACACTTGTCAATATTAACAAATACATCTACAATAGTAAATCTATCGACACAGATGTATTCTCTACAAGTTTTGAGAACTCTGCGTTTGTCAACCCGGTAAGCTCACGAGGTCGCTTGCTTACTTCAAGAAGGCAGACATACACTGTAGTTCAACATCCAGCAATTTGTACAACCTGCACTTGGCAACAGGCCTGATGGCGCTGCTGCGCCAGAGTCTGTCCAAGTTTCACTGTGAGAAAGTGGGAAATATTTCTATGGCGATGTAAATTGTGTGTAACAAGGCCTGCTTGTCAGTGAGTGCGTGCTGTCGACTGTGGGCGAGGGAGAGGAAAAGAGTCGGAGGGGAATCGATGACAAGAGCAAACAGTTCGTATGGCATCGGACTGACTTAATTTGACGTGCAAAAATGCAAGCATCGTGATGGTGTAGTGTAGCAGTTAAATTAAGTGTCAGATCAGAACACCTGTGCCTCTCACAGTTCCAAGAAGTAAAGAAAGACGACGAAAAGATACAGAACAAAGAAAAAGAAATGTTTCTCAAAGAATGCAGAGAGCAGAAATGATAGTTATTCCCCAGACCAGGTACTCGATGATCATCAATCGTCACAACACGTTCCTGTGGACGATGAACGAACTCAAGCCTGACACTGAATATATTCAGCTGTTTAATATAATATTTCTCGGACTGCTTTCAAACCTGAACCAAAACATCAGAAAGTAAAACAAAAGTTACATAATATACAATTATTTCAGACAGCAAAAGCTGCAGTTAAAATAATCTTCGCATTTCTGAATGTAAGCTAATCCTAAAGGGAAAATATTGAGTTTGGTTCAGTAAAGGCCGCTAATTCCCAAAATCTGAGTGACAATTTCTGTTGGTGAAATAAAAAAAATTGCAGTTCTTATCTGGGTTTTGGAAAGAAGTCGCTAGTTCATTTCTATTCTTGTGACTTCATAAATGTCGGCTTACTCAGTACTCCAAACTTTCACAGTGGCTGAAGCCTTCAGTGACGGTAGAGGTTAATCCACGTGTGATTTTTTGTAAAAAAAAAAAATTAACAGCTTTAAGTTTAATGTTATGTGTCACTGGGGTTAGCCTTTGAGCTCTCTCTCTCTATATATGTGACAGTGGCCCCATAAGGGACTGTAAATAATCTTTTGTGGCTTATGAAGCAGCATTCTGGCAGGACACAAACAAGGTATATCTGTGACCTCAGGCTGACAGGAAGATTGTACATGTGCCACGACAGGACGGTCAGACAGAAAGTGGAGGCTAGCCAGCCCGCGGGGTTCCCCCGGCTTAATAACAGACTACCTACACCCTCCTGGCACGGTAAAGACGCAATCGGCAATGACTTTGTAGTATGTTGTCTTCAAAATGCAAGAAATAATTTTGAAAGTAATCATCCTCATAATTTTTTTTATCATTTCATGTACACAGATGACACGTTCTCAGAGCAGTTTCTTCCGGAAATCAGCGGTCCGGCGGCAGAGAGAAGGTTGGCTTTCAGATCTCGTCTCGGACACGGTGTTCTTTCTCTGTATGTGCCATCTGTTTACAGGCTGACTTCCGTGACTACCGTGACAATTGTAGCCTTAGTCGGCGTAAAACATCCCCCCTTCTTCCCCGGAAGATCTCTTGACAATTAACAAAAGAATTTCTGACAGAGTGAGTCTTTTACATTAAAAAAATACTTCCAGCGTTAATCTAAAAACGATTGCAGTATCTCGTTCATATATAAAAGCGTAAGAAAAATCAGTTTATCATATGAAGAAGCTTTTCGTGCTTCCTGGGATAAAGGGTCCGACAAACATGGCTTGAGAATCCCAGATGCTGAGGACGAAATAAGTTGGCAGACATTTTGCGGGAAGTGAAATGAAACATGATAAACTGATACAGAGCTCGGCCTGACAAGCCTCGAGATTGCTGTTGCCATTGACAACGCCACCGACTGCTGCTGATGTCTTAAGCTGAGGACACCAAGGTTTCTGTTTGATGATAGCCTTTACACACTAGGTCTGTTTTATACGGCACAAAACCTTCAGTCGCTTATCTCTAACAAGTTTCCAAAGTACTAAGCTCTACGAAGAGCTGTTTGCCCGCTCACCGAGACACATCGCCAGCGTGTTCTCCGAACTAGGGTGAGAACTGCTCACTCCATGCTTGAAACTCGCCATCGGCACTGTATTTTAGCAAAATCTGTTGCTGTTCGCAATATAATTCCGCATTATCCTTATCAGTGCAGCTTTCATTTGTAAGTGTGCGTGTGCCAGAGCAGGTGTGACTAACGCACTATCGTAATCTCTATGCTGGCGGTGAGTGCACCCCGGTCGTTCCTAGCACGCGATGCCATGAATACTGTGTGAGAAACGAATACACTATAGTGTATGGTATATATATCTTAAAGTGTTCTACACACGAATCTCTCTCTCTCTCTCACAGATACAAATACACGCACGTGCACATTCCCGCGGGGAAGGAGAGTGGGAACACGAACAAGGCCTTCAGTCTAATATCACCATGACAACCCTTGATGTGGCAATAAGATTACCGCAGAGTGGGTTCCCACAGAACAGACATGATCGCTTGCCACCTCGGCCTCGTGTTACTACTCTGCCTGGTATTAGAAATTAGAAACTAGACATTAGACACGACAAGAAACTAGACATTAGCCGTTAGAAATGGCGCTTGTCTTTTACAGATTACTGCACATGGATACTAAGCTGTAACCTACTTGTTTCACCACAAACCTATATCAAAGTACAACATCGAAAATTGTATGGCTACACAAAAGCTTCATTATTGAAATTGTGTCCCTTTTCTAGATTAAAAAAAATGTCCTCGAAGGGTGTTTTCGTCTTATCAAACTTTTTCTTTGATGTTACTCAAACTTTCATTTCGTCATTTTTTTTTCTTTGTCATTTTTTAAACCACATTTAAATTAGGATTCTACAACAGTAACTGAAATTGCGAGTTCAGCTGAAGCTTTCAATTGTTCTCTGCTCATTCAGGAGCATTTATTTCACTGCTTCGGTTGGCGGTCTGTACGAGATGCCTCCGTTTCTCCACTTATTGATGGACTTGTGCTCCGCTGTGCAGCAGTGTCTGTCGTGTGAAGTAGAGTGTATTGATGCCATCATTGCCTGAGCTGTAGATGCACGTCACGGGGTTGGTCCTGGTGTGTTGGTCATCATACCAACAAGACAAGATCGATGCCATATTTGCTGTTCAGTGTACGCACGAGTCGCGCGGTTTGCCTTGGTGTGTTGTTTAATCAGGACAATGCTTAACAGACGAAGAAATGGCTTTCGCTTTTCAGTTGTCGGTTGGGTGTGATTTCCGTTTTCTGCATTAGCAGACATCAGCTCCTTTGCCCATGGGATGGTGTTATAAATACCACAGTGTTGTAATGAATTGTTATGAGGTTATAGTTGCACACTGATAGCTCTGGTGTCCGGGGCGAAGACAGCAGCCTTGCCAACCCCTACAGGGTCACTATCAGTTAAAATGCTTGCTCATTGGAATGAGACTTTTGTGGACTCAGTCAATAATAGTTGTTAATTTTAAAAAAATTGCCGACATCAAACGTAGAGGTATGGAATGAAACCTCATTTTAGAATGATCAAATGCTGAAGAATAGAAAACTGTTTTAATAAGCATCTTATTATACTTAAACTTAAGCAAACGAGTTTTAATTCTTCCCGCGCGTAGAGGAACAAATAAAAAGTCCTAAACAGTGTAAGTCACACATATGAATTCTTTACAAGAGACAGCGAATCAGCGAGAGAAGAGTGTTATCTTACTTTGCAAACTATAGGAGTTTAACAGTTACTGTGAGCTTTCTCTTGGCTGCACAGCAGAACACGGCTCCTGGCGACTGACAGCCTCTCAGTTGTTGCTAATGCGTACGCACCCATCGGAGTACACACAAATATTAATTTTTTTAAAAAATTCATTCGCCTGTTCGGTAATTGCCAGATAGAAAAAGGCATTGGTTGCAATTGCAGGCTATAGCAGGAGAATGCATGAACGTCCTGCATCGTTTCATAACGAGCTGCTTGGTAGACACCTTTCTCCGCTGGTAGCCCAGCTCGAGTTTGGAAATGCCGTGTCTCGACAACCTTTCGTTTTAGAAGAGTTTTTTTTTCTGTTTAAGCTATCAGAGGTACTGGTGCATGGGAAGGCAGCGGTGTTTTATAGGATGCATTTTAACATCATGATGATGATGAATGTACGCTTGTATAGCACTCTACCACAACATGGAATTATGCTCTGAGCGCTAATAAACAGTAGAAATCCTACAAATAAACATAGTGAAAGAGACGTGTGACATGGAACAGCAGCCATACTGAAATCTGTTTTCTGAAACTTCAAAAGGTTCTTAAACAAATATGTAAACGCAACTATTTACTTGTAAATGTGAAGGTGTGACTATATATCACAAGCTGAGACAAGGGTTTAGGGATCAAACAACCTATTAAGCATCAATATTTACAATTATTGTTTACATAGCTTTTTCTAATGATAAACAGTTAACAGCAGTTGTAAAACACTAAATTTCTTTATTAATCTCTTAAAGTGTGGAACTTGAAATGCAGAGTTGTGAACCATAATTAAGATTGAGCTTTGAGAACATCATCTAGGAAACACGACATTGTACAAACCACACAACATGGGAGTACTTAAAAAAAAGAAATCAGCCCCAGGCTCACTTGCTGTCTGATGCTGGCTGACAAACTAAATCTCTCACATTCTGAAAAAAAAATCTACATTTAATTGCTTTACACTTTGGAAAACAGCATTAAGCTTAAGTTTCTAAATCAATCACAGCTCAGAACAGAGAAGCTGTTTCAAAAAACTGAAACTGCCGATTCTTATTCCTTCAAGGCACAAATTGTTTGCACCAGGTAATGTGACAGCATGCATTAACGAGTCAAATAATAAATCAGTGACCACAGGGGGCAATGACAATTTATAATTTCTTAACCATTAATCCAGAACATTCTGCATAAAAACATAATGCCTGTTCTTAAATCTAATTCCCTCAAGTAATACCTAGGCTGCAGCTTTAGTTTGCATGCTTTTTGTGTAACCGCTTATGTTCAAGACTGTTAGGGGGAAGCAGAAGCCAGTATTAAAGGTTATGAATGAATCATTAAGGGTAAGGCATCTGGAAACCTTATTTAATGTGTGCCAGATGTGTAAATACACGAAGGAGCATAAATTGCATCAAGACTGTCCAGACATGGAATGAACATATGATGTTTTACAATCCATGTCATTGCTCCAAATTTCCTTCGAAAAATGTTATGGTTATCTCTCCAATTTCAATATTTTTCAGTTCTGAATAATTCTCATCTCAGTAAAACAGCAGATCTTAGCATCAAAGCACTCCTCAGAGAAAAATCAGGGTGCAGATGCAATTTTGAAGACACTGTAAATCTAATCATATTCTTGCTCCAGTGATCAATGCTCATTTATTTCAAATTGAATGTTTGCAACACTCCCATATTATCCCTGCTTTTACTGAAATTTGTTATCAGAAAATTATGGTCATTGAGACTGATAATGTGACATAGGCTGCTTGAGATTATGCTGTCTAAAGTAAATGCATATTATTTTCTTGCAAATATTTCCCATTCACCAAGAACACAAATCATGGCCTATTCTGTGAGCATTATCAATGCCTTTAACCATGGATTTGACATGTAAACCCATATCTTTGCATGGACCCAAAATTACACATAAACCATACAGTAAATCATTAACTTTACTGCTTTCTATTAAATACATAACCAGATTATAATAAAAAGACTTCATCTGCAGACTAAGCAGACTTTACTATAATCTTAAAGCACTGTGTTGCAGGTCACCTGGCAAACGATATAGTTAGCTAGTCAATATGCAGTGTTTGTCCTTCATAAATATCTGTGCTGTCATTAACGGTTTAAAATAGTGAACAGGTAATTTAAAACACAGTTTATGCTCACATAATTGATACTGATGTTTTAATCACTTCTGCTCTAAAGTTCTGGTGACAAAAAAAGTCATTTGATTTGCTATTGCCCCTAAATCACCACTCAGATATAGTAAATGGCGATCATCATGTCTCCATATACTCTACAAACTGACCATCACAGGCTATATTGCATAAGCAGTTTTACAAAAAGAAGGAGGGCTGCAACTGGCCACAATCGAGAACAGGAACAATACAAGCAGCTGAAGTAATGTGGTCACTCTTTTTGAGGCTGTGAATAAAATACTTACTCATTTTCACGAAGATTGAGGGATATTCTGTTAGAGCATTTTTCTTTCACGTTGGGCAAACATGCATCTTTTGTGTTAAAGCAATTCGGGGTTTGTGAGGGTGAAGGAGTTTTGTAAGAGGCATGAATCAGTTTTCCAAAAGCTTTTTATTAGTCTACGTCTAGAAGGAAGTTCTGAAAATATGCTATACTTCTGACTTTCCTCTTTCCTTTGCTATTTGTTAGTTGCAGACAACATAAAATTCATGTTTATAAAAAGTCAGCAATAACAAACAAGAAAAAAGCTAAGAGTGAAAAAAGAGAAAGCAAAAGAAATAATCATCTATTTCAAATTACAACTGATGGATTTCTTTCTGGAAGATTGTACTCCAAAAGAAATAATAAGTAATGCCACGTTTGACTGTTCTGAAGATGAGGCTTCCACATTACCCAGACACTTTTAAGTTGTCTACAATGAAACTTGCACATAAGTACACACACACACATTCATATACTCATGTGTACACACACAAAGTCCTTCTTGCGTCCATGGGAGTTATCAGAAAAGTAACTTTTCTCACAACAAATGTGTTCAGCACACAGACAATGTGCTAAAATAAGCTGCTGCTAAAACATAACTAATTCTTCAATCATTCCAGTCTTGACTGCATTTTCACCACTCATGATTTTAAGTCTCATAAATGCTTTAAAACGTGAATGAGAAAAGGCAAATGTCATGAAATCAATATCCACTGTATTTGCATCGGCTACCCAGCTTCCTGAGCTGTGACCTTGGTCCATCTTGGCAGTTCCCTACACACAGAATAATGGATACATCAGAAGACTTCAAGTGTAAGTTTCCATAATGGCACTGGCAATAAAGGGATGTCAACAAGTGACCCTGCTGCTCAGTTAAAACCTTGCCAGTCACTCTCTTCCTCATCATCTGAATCTATACGTACGCAATGGACACCATTTTTAAGTGAAGGAGTTCCCTTGAATTTACCTAGAAGAAAAAGAATATCCAAACATGCATGAAAACAAACATATGTTTACAAGAAAACAATCCTACATGTTCACATGAAAAATAATGTTCACGTGAAAGCATATATAATCATGTGAAAAACAAATGTGTTCACATGAAAACATATATACATGTTCACATACACCAATATGCTTGCATATGCATGCAAGAATACTATTATTTCCATGCAAGAACTTTCTTGACAATGCAAAATTTGCAATATGCTTCAAATTTCTTTTTGTAACATGACTTTGGAATACTTAATGTATTAGGAATTTAAAATATTCTTTTAATCTTGTGTTCCAATACAGTGTTATAATCCTAACAGTGTACTACATCACACTAGTGCACCATTTACAAGGTTGCTAGCTGTCAACAGCAGTAAGAGAGAGAAAATGAGCAACAGTTCGAATTATTCGCACACCAACAGTCTGATTTCTCATGGTTCTGAAAAACTAATACTTTAGCATGAGAAATGCAGACTTTCAACTTCCGAATAACCCAAACTGTCACTCTGATTGGTGTTGACGGCAGGCAATGTTGTGAATGGTGCTCTAGTGTGACGTAGTACAGTGTTAGCGGCGCTTGCAGGTGCGAATCACATACTTTGGTAGCAGATAATTAAGGGATTGGTTTTAGAGGCTGAAATTTACAGGTTAAGTTTATATCACCAATATATACCAATATCTGCACAAAACGCAAACCATTCAGGTTGGTCTTTAAGAATGCAGCTGTTTGTTACTCCACATTTTTGAGGAGCATAAACCAGCCAGCTGCAATATTTCACACTCTCAAACATCAGTCAATACCACCACACTGGAACCTCAAACTTTCTCAATTAACTACAACACTACTTGCATTCTACTTGAATTTAACCTTAACCTTCAAATTGACCTATAGGAAAAGCTAGTATCTGGGTTTGTAATAATATCTAATGTAAAAACTTTCTAACAATAAAAAAGTTCTTTGTCTTACTCTTATTTGTAATATTCTGCTCCTTACATCATAATCATATAGCAAGTTGTTTAAACATTACTCCATTATTTTCATAGTAAGTCACAATATTTATGCTTTGCTTTGTCAGCAAAACTTGATCACAGAAATATGGCATCAACATGAAAGACTGTGAAGGTATTCAGATGAAAATATAATTTGTTTAGTGGGGGACAACAACCAGCAGAAGTAAATAAATGATAAAATGTATGCCAGAAATGCTTACCAAGTACACGAGCAAAAAATATAAGAAAGACAACATCATCTGGCCGCTCCTTGCTTCGGATGGTGACCTTCTCTTTCATCAATTTTTCTTTATGAGCATTAAATTCAACCACCAAGTGGTGTCCCTTTCCTGCATGGCAAACAAATCTAAAAATATTAGTTAAATAAAAAAGGAAGAAATAAAAAGAAGTTACAACTTAAACTACAGTATCATCTTTGTCTTTTTCTGCATCAATAAAATCTTTAGATTTAGCACTAGACAAGCAGCATGCTTTGCACTAAATTTGTGTTAGCTAAAGACATAAGAAAATATGATAATTTATAATATTTCTCAAATATAGTTATAATGGAAATAATACCTATATAGTGAAAGTATAATTACATCAATATCATATTAAATGGAAAACTATATGTTGCTATAAAGTGCTTAAGAATTAATCTGACTAAAGAAGTGTCATGTAACAAATGCCACAAACTCACCATCGGCATTAGGGACAATACTTTTCACTTTGACAACCAGATTCTCTAAAGGATCAAAGTTCACTTCCTCTCCAAGGTCATCCACGATACTGAATGTGACATCATACACATGTCGAATTTGCAAAAACCCAAGATGGACCTCCTGAATTCCTTCTTCTGGACAAACTATGCTGATCTCTGCATCATGTCTGGCTACTTCCTCTGTCCTAAAGTGCACGTGTCCATCACCATTGCCTATTTTTAGACAAAATCCCTGTAGCTTTTTATTTTTCTACTTGTAACATAACAAAGTTTTCTTTTTAAAGTCATAATAACAACAGTGATAATTTTAATATTATAATAGTCCTATGCCTGCTCTAAGCTCATACCATCAGTTTATCTGTATTGCAAATGCTCAGTCATATAAGCTTATTTATCAGTCAGTATTTTTATTTATTGTGCAGTGAAACAATGGAACTCTCCCCCTTTTATTATCCGCCACCTACCCAATATTGAATCTTTAAACATGCACTGAAAACCCACCTCTTTTATGAACATTACTCCTAACACCCTTTCCCACAAAGCTAGTCCTTTTTCCCTTTTTTTTCCTTTTCCCTGCTCATTTTCCTTTTGCAATATCATGTTACTCTCAGTTCTTGTTCTTGTTATTTGGTTCCTCTTTGCATTTTCTGTATTTGATTTTATTTTTTTGTTAGTACTGTTGTTTATTTTTTTATAGTTCATATGTTATTTGCTTGTTTTCCTGTCCCTCATATGCTGTCCATGTTTCATTCTTGTTCTTAGGTGCTAAGAGTATGCTCCTTAGGAGTGTGAGTATGCAATTTACAAATTTTGAATTTATTATTATTATTAAATACTGACATTCAATATCATTATATAATTTTACTTACAAATTAAATCTATAAATCACAATTAGCAATGCAAAACTTATGTTGTTATACATCAATTTGAACTATCCATGCCAGTGTCCCTAATCCACCTCTAGGAAAACCATAGAAGAACTAGCCATGGCTAGTCTTACTATCCTGTTAGACACAAAATAGGCAAATAATGCTGCTGCCTAGAAAACCAAAAGCTTGTGTTACAAGACAGCAACAACACCAGTGAATGTCATCTATATCACTAATCATCTCCCCTGCAGAATGTGATTTCCTACACAAGCATCTTACATTCTTTTCTATCCCCCCTCCCATATAGCAATAAATCACTGGGCAAATGAGTGATAAAAACTACCACAAATCACTAATACTGAATTCTAAAAATCACAGCATACTCACAGGCAGATAGCATAGCAGTCAAAAGTCAACTGCATCAACCATAATACAGATCAATACTGTCAACTTGCTAACTCAAATCACTTGTGACATGACTGATGCATGACACCATTTGACACAATTTGTGGTCTTTCTGACAACTCATTTTAAAGTTTCCCCAATCAGAGATTTATATGTTAAATCAATGGCTACAAAGCAAAATTATAAGAAACAACGGCTAAGTTAAAAAATATATATATATATGGTATCGTATAATTAATGTTAATCTCCCTATTTGTTCAAGCTACTCTTAAATTTTCCATGGTTTGTCTTCTGTCTTACTCCTAGTCTCTGCAAAACGTTGTCACTTCAGCTTACTGACTACAATAACTTGGGTTGCTATCGCACTTGGCCCAGTCCTGTTTTGACCCCCGGAGACTAGATCAGTGTATGTCAAAAGCTCCTTAGCTCGAACTCGAACGCTGTAAAATCAGGAGAGTGAAAGAAGGCGACACCCAGGACATTAAAAAAACGAACGCCCTATCGACATTCATCCCAAAACAAGTGTTGTACAATGTATTTCCTTCTAATCTCAACGGCAAGTAAACTTCAGTGACAGTGCTAAGATTTCGTAACTTTGTAAAACTGAAACAGATATAAAAATCCAAACAAGCAGAAATGTTTTAGCCTGAAATCAATACAAATACGATGGTTGATCTGAAAATACTGTGCAAATCGCAAAAGCAAACAAAAAATAAAAGCCAAATGTAACATTCAACTGCAAAGCACTCTTAACCCCAGCTCAGTCAAAACAAGTCCTTGGTCAGGAAACGCTCCATTTTGAACGTTGAAGGCTTGAACTAAGCGACCAAAGATTGACGATTAAGCCATCGACAATTTATATATCTATCTAATCTCGTTTGTATAGAAATATGCTGAAAGATCTCACCCTGAAAAGTCCACGATACTTCAACACGATGTATTTGCTGCCTTATTTATCACTTGTGATTCACACTGTTGCGTTGACGTCTGCTCTTCTCTCTCTTTGCAGAGACAAAAA
Source organism: Pomacea canaliculata (assembly GCF_003073045.1). Taxonomy (NCBI): domain Eukaryota; kingdom Metazoa; phylum Mollusca; class Gastropoda; order Architaenioglossa; family Ampullariidae; genus Pomacea; species Pomacea canaliculata. Next base: position 33,021,646 of record NC_037594.1, read on the forward strand.
AAGAAACTATTTCAGGAGAGGTAACTCTGCTAGCCAAGTGAGAATAAAATGTTGGAAAAATTTGTCGCGCACAGTTTGAGCTTTGCAAAAATAATTATTACATAGTTTGTTCTAATATATCATCAAAAGATTATTCACCTTTCCTTGTTCAACATGCTATCATTGTACGTGTAATGGTCAGATCTTCAATCTAACGCTCTTTATCGTACTCGGGTACTCTTGGTTGTCTGGAAGGGGAGACAGCAGCTGATGGCTCGGTGTGTGGCCTCGGTGACAGCTTGTGACGAGGAACTCTGCCACACCCTCCATCCAGCGTCTGCGGGGTCTTCTACTATTCTCGGGTGCTAGAGTATCTTTGAATGTAGGCTTTTGATGATGGCTGATCTATTGGCAACCTGTTCTAAGTGGCCGAACCAAAGGACTCTCTTTTCCTGCTGGATGTGTTGGCCGGTGTGGCTCCGATCATTCGCTCGGATTATTTCGTTTTTAATTATGTCCTTTTGAATGATCAGGTAGCTGCTCGAGATACCACGCGTCATGTAATTTTTCTCTCACAGGCCTAGGTCTCGTCTGGCACTGCTAGGGTGGGCATGAAATAGAGCGTTGATTTGATGTGCTTTAGTCTTCGCAGGGATAAACCAGATAAAATTAGTATACACTGTATTTGAAGATTTATTATAATATATTAAATACTAACAAATCAAAGTTATTTAAAATAGAAGAAAACACTGCAAAGGAAATGATACTTTTCTGATAATTTACTTTGTTCTGAAATCTGAATCCTTTAGATCGAATAAAAACTCTTCAAGGAGTGGAATGTTACTATTCTGTGTCTTGGTCTTATATAGTAAGGTGAACAATGTATGGTGGTATATACGTGCATACAAGGATATATAACGTCCTGTAGATTACTCAGTTGCCTTGAACTTTTACACATATAGTATTGTTTATAGGGGTCCTCATATTTAAAACAAATCTAGAAAGGTCTTTTCGTATCAGTATAAGAATTCTACCTGAGCTGCGACCTTGGTGAGATAGTTTTATAACCGGTACATGGAAAACCATGAAGTTGTTAAAGTAACTGGAGAAGTCAGATAAATGGCTAATAAATATGTCTCTGTTAAGCAGCATAAATCAAACGTTCCAACACAGAAGGGTTAATGTTTTTTGTAGACCAGTGAGGTTGGGGCCAGGGCCACATCCCTAGCTACGGTCCGTTTCTTGGCTCTGCGTACCTCTCGTGTGGCCAGACCGAGCTAATGATCGGTGACCGCTGGATCATGTCGGTGAGTAGTGGCTGAGACCTGTTGCAAGAGAGGTCGCTGTTTCGACTATCTCTTGTAGTACTGTTGCTAGAGTGGTCTCTGTGGCGACTACCTCCTGTAGTACTATTGCCTCTGTGCTGAATGGAGTCCGAATCAGATGAGCCTTTCTCGATGTTTGGGTCTCTCGTCGCAGGAAGTTGTCTTCTCTCCGTTGGAGAGGAGAGTCTCCTGGTTGTTTTGTCTTGTTTATATCTGAGAGATGTTGGGTCAGCGGAGGATAGTCTCTGGTGACTTCTCCGAGTGTTTCATTTCTTCGTTGGAAGTTGGTTGCTTCTTGAGATCCTATATCGGCACGTCTTTCTTCAATATGGAGTCTGCCATTTTTGTAGTAACCAAATTTTCCTTCTTTTTTCACGCGTTCTAATTCTGCTCGCTGTCGTTTTGTTAGGTCGGCAGCGACTTTAATCCCATATATATTTCATGAGGACATTTTTTAGTTCAGTATTTTGTAACACTGCCATCTTATCTCCCTATTTTTAAAAGCGTACAATGATGGGGTGGGGGTACTTACCCCCTTCCTTATGAAGACCCACTCTCTTGCCCGCTCAATATTGTCTGTTCTCCAGTCATTTGTTTTCGAGTGATTGTTTAGGATTTTCACAATCTTTCATGTACACTCCTTATAGTAATTTTACCCGACTCGCTGTTGTTTCTTCTGGAGAAATTCTCTAAAGAATCCATTTCCTTCTCTATAGCTCGTTCCTACGTGAGTTGGTATATGAGTTCCTTATATATAGAATATTTATGTCCCGAGAAGGGGTGAGACGCAGAGAAGACTTGCTGTGTGATGGGAATGAATATGAGACTGTAAATAATGGATTTTTTAGAGTAAGAAAGAGTTAACGTGCCTTTAAATAGAGTATTCATTAAATCATGAGAATTGCAGGAATTACATTGGGCGGAAGTTAGATCGAACTGAGAGGAGAGCACCGTGTCTACGGACCATCATTTTCAAGAAAACCCATAGTGAACCTATAGTGAACGAAGCCCGCATCTGCAGAAGAATATCGACGATCTTCGACTATCGGCCGACGGTCGTCTATGTGTTGGCCACACTGACTGGCGGGAACACGGTAGAACATGGAGTCGTCTTCCCAAGTGGCAGTGCATGTACTGCAACAACGGAGTAACGAAGTGACGACATCCTTCCCACAGCGGGACGTGTCCCTCGGCAACTCTTGTAGTGATTGATAACCGGAAGTACCTGAATATCTTGCTGACATGAGCCGTGGTGAAACTGGTTCCCAGGCCTTCAGCGCCTTTGTTGCCTCTGTTGACATCTGCAGTGATACTCTCTGGGTATGATCGTTGTCCAGGTCTTTGTGGCCAGAGTAAATAATGGTTTCTCCTGATGTTAATCTAGTCTGGCCACTTCCATTCCATCTGGTTTCGCATAACCCGAGAACTCTGATGTTATATTTTTTCATTTCGCTTGCCACTTGAGCTGACTTGCCACTTTCATAGAGGGCTCTGATGTTCCACGTATTCTATCCTGGTTTTTGTCTTGGTCGTCAAAAGATGAGTCGGCAAGCTGGCTTCCCTGAGGCTTTCACCAGCATGTGCCATGAGCTCTTCTAGAGAGGAATCCTCCCGACCAGGCCCTTGTGGTACTGTTGTGGTTTCTGTAACAGCTTTTGTTTTTACATGAGTGGGTTGTTAACCCAAAGCAAAACTCCCAACCTGGAGGGCCAGGGTGTAACATTTTAGTCTGGCCTCTCCCCTGACAGACTGTTCGGCTTGGTTAGACCTGCCAGGAGCAGAAGGCTCCCGCCGACATCGCTCTGTGGATCCACAAGGTGCGCAAGCCACCACACCACTATAAGGTAAGTTGCACCAACTAGTGGTCTGCGAACGGAAATTATGAAGGCCCAGCCCTTCCTCGGAGACACGGATTACCATCAGACCACCGTGTTGCATTAGTTTTTTTTTTTTTTCAAGGATACTTCTAAAAGGGGTGGTGGGAGTTGGGTGTGTGTAAATTGTCGTGGAACGGACGATGCTGAAAGTGTAAATTGTTTCTATCTGCTACCTGCTTATTGGAGACACTCGTCGAAGAACTCAGCCGGAAAGCAATTTAAATGTCTGAGGAAAATTATTTAAGTATTGGATGGTGAGGTGACTGTAATAATGTAGGTGCTTTTTTGAACTCATGTGTGCTGACATAAATGATCTCGATATCGAGCCAGGACCTTGGAATTTCAAAATACTATGGTAAAATAAAAAGATTTATCAAATTAGAAATTGCAAAGTTCGGCTGTTCATTGCTGTCTAGAGACTGGGCTCTGCTGTATGTACTTCGTGTACTGATTTTGTGTACAATGATCTGCTTCACGTATCCGATGAGAATTGTCAACAAGGACGGTGGAGCAGATAAAGACATTAAAAGCCGCATCAACAAAGCCAGGCATGCTTTTAACAGCCTACACTCAATCTGGAATTCCCAAGCATTATCCTTCTGCAGAAAAACCTGCATCTTCAACACCAATGTGAAGCCAGTCCTACTGAATGGTTCTAAAACCTGGAGAGTGACATACACCATCAACAACAAGCTCGAGACCTTTACCAACCGATGCCTACGCCATATCCTGGGAATACGATGACCTGAAAAGATTTCCAACAGCAGTCTGTGGAAAAGAAACAACTAGAATGCCACTAGCCAAGACATCAAAATGCGCAAATGGGACTGGATGGGACACACCCTGCGCAAACCATCTGACACCATTGCCAGGCAGGCACTTGACTGGAACCCTCAAGGAAAGGAGGGTAGGGAGACCAAAGAAGACTAGGAAAAGAACAGTAAAGAGCGAGGCAAAGGATGTCAGAACCCCATGGGCCCAACTGAGCGAGGGCTGCCCAAAACTGCATCCACTGGAGAGGTGTTGGCAGCCTGTGTTCCTGGAGGAGTAATACAGAATAGACAATCTTTAATTTCCTTAAGTGTACTCCGATTAAATGACTCCTGCAATTTTTCAGCGCACTACCAATATAGTTCATGTCCTGCTGTACCATGCCTTGTAATTGTGCACCATGTTTCCTTTGAGATATTTCAACTAATTCAACTCACTCAGAAATCTGTAAAATGTTTTTAACCTTAAGCTTTTACTGACTACACAGTAGTTTTGTGCCTGAGCTTCAGTTCTGGCAATACAAGATTTTGTAACATTAAAGAAAAATTAAATACTGCTTTAAAACTAGTTACCAATGCTTGTTCTCCTTTGTTATCAATAAAAGGGGTAAATGTTTAATGTTTTCAATATGTAATTTACAATTCGTTCACCACTAAAGCCTACAAACGCCAATATTTAACAGCAAGCCCATAATCAACAATTTTATTACATAAAACTCATATAATGAAGCTGTTTCTCAACGTAAGGCAGCAATGAAAACAAAGATTCACTAAAATTTCAACTGTATAAAGAAACTTAAAATCCATCTCAAAACGTAAAAAACTCATCAAAATTAAAACGATGCTGGGTGATGTAGAGCATGTTATTACAACCCAAAGGCAAGCATGATCTCGGTCATTTAAAATATCACATTTTATATCATTTTACTGAAAGTGGACTTTGTTATTTCCTGTGTGAACAAACAAAATGTAATAAAGAGCAGTTGTATGCATTAAGGTATAACAAATATCTTTCAATTTCAACAAATCTTATGCTCATCTTCATTGCTATCACTACTATCATTATTTGTCAGTCTGATAATTAGAAATAAAAGTGGCACTACATAAAGCTGTGGAGATGTTAACAATGTTAAATCAGACACTTGGCACCATAAAAAAAAAAGCTTATGAAATATCATCATGTAATAGTTGTAGATTCTTTTCATGTACATAGCATGCTAAAATAAACAAAACAGCTTTAAGTCTTTTAACTAAAGTGTACCTTACAAATGCTAAACATTATGTATTTTTTGCATAGAAATTAGAGTGCAAGCACCAAACATGTTTATGGGGTGTCCCAATCTAAGCTGTCTTTGACAAAAATATACCACAAAAAAAGGCTGGTGTTATCCAATCTGGACAGCAATAGTATCAACAGCTGCCAGCCATTAAGTCTATCTGTATTTCACCTTTGTCATATGTAAAAGGATAGAGTCAGAAACAGCAGACTAACAAGCACATACACAAACTAAATCAGTGGCTGGATGGCTGACAAGGCTGGGGAGAAGGGAGGTAAAGCACATGCCTCAATTCAAATAAGGAATTTTCTTGGTAGTATAAGAAACTGCTCACTTCTTTACCCCATACTAACACCCAAGAAGTCAATACCACTTCAATAAAGTTATCCTACAAAAAATAATCCCATACATTTTAATCGGCTCTCTCACCAGCAAGAATATTTTGGTTGTCATCTGATTTAAAAAAAATAACAGTTTGTAACACAGTTGTTCTGATCATACCTTTTATCACAGCATGCCTTTACCCATCCCTCATCACCATGGAAATCAAAACCCAAAGAAATACCATTTTAACTCACAGGCTATGTTTACTGTTAGTGAAATATAAAAAAAAAATTAGGCATATGTTTAATAAATAAGTTTTATTTGTGGCATTTATATTTAACACTGAATGATATTGTAAATTATAAAACAAAAGTATAATGCAAAAGGATTGCTGCTTATGATCAGCTTCAGAAGCAATGATTTAGGCTCACATTGCTGAGGTAAAAAGCAAGATGCTAATATCTTCATAATTAATGTAACCTTTGACATTTCACAGAAAAAGCCACACTGTTTGGATGAATAGTTTAATATTATTTATCCTAACATTTTATTTCAGCAGCTATTACTGTATCTCAACACTTTTTTTACTTTTGATCTATTGAATATTCAAATTACGGGAAAACCTTGGTGGTATATTTCCTGCAATAGAAACAACCATACAAATACTTTTCTTAACATCCCATAACAGCAAAAGGCCATAAGGAGTTATTTTATACATATAAAGCTCTCCGTTTTAACAAAAACAGCAAATCACAGCAGATAACTAAACACATGTAAGCTGCATATGACAGTAATAACACCAACAGAAGGTTTGATCAGGATAATTTACTAAGAAAACAGTAAAGTTTTGTAATAGCTTTGAACAATTTCACTGCTTCTATCAAAACACAAAAAAATCCCAGCAAACCCACTCTTTAATTTCATTCAATGCAAATTTTTCATCCTGTTCCTGATGGGTGCTCTTTTCACAATTCAAAATAGTCTAATAAGATAAATGGAAAAAAAAAACAACAAAAAACATACAAAAAGCCCTATAGTTATGGCCCATAATACTGTATCAACATCTCAAATAGAGCCCTTTCATGACAAAAATACATTAACAAATGATTTAAAGAAACATTGCCATGTCTCTGTCAATAAAATTTAGTACATAGCACATGGGAATGACAACAAAAACATCGCAGCTGCATTTTTGCTTCTGCCCTTTAAAAACATCTATTCTCACCACTCTGTCACCTAAGTCAATAGTATGGTGTAGGTACAGGTACTAACACATGTTAAAGATCTTTTAATGAGGAAAGCATGAGATGTTTGCTTTGAACCACTTCTAGAAAAAACATACATCATATGCAAAACTAGTATATTATCCGCAATCAATGTTAGTCATTAAACTACTGAAGTGGAAAAACAGACTGAAAGAACTTGTCTCCACATAAAATTAGCAAGTGCTGAAAAGGATGATCTAAACAATGACCGGGCAACTTAACAAATAAAACACATCAACATCTTCTAGTTGCATTCATTTCGTAAATTAGTAAAAAATCTTTAAAGGGATAGTAACAATACCAATTGTTATAGAAAAGAAAAATGTGATCTTGGATTTAAAATGATATCATTTCATTGTAATGGACCTTATTAATGCAGGTTTTTTAAAACGAGGCCTCATGGTAATGAAGAAGAATCCCCTAGAGCTTCACACATAAAGTCAAATGGCACAGGCACTGCTGTAGACTGGTCTGTACAAATGATGACATGATGTGGTGGCAAGACTCATTTCTTTCATTCACAAGTGATAAAAAAACTCACACTGCAGAAGTTCTATCATCTACAAAAGCTGAAACAATTATGTGATGTCACTTTTGATTGTTTTATATACAGATGATCCTTGGGGATGAAGTCATGGCAAATAAGGAATTAACAACAATTTTTCTGAAATCTTATAACTACAGAGTACCTATAATTTAATTTTTCATGGTGACCTATGGCATCAAATCTGGTTCGGCAGAGCGATAGTCATTACAAAAGACCCTGGCATAGTATTATTTATTACTCTACAACTAACCTTATTGTATAGCAAAGGAAATACAATGTAAAAAGCACACCCTTCTTTCATCTGTTTTCTTTTTATGAATGTTCACACTAACACACTTATTTACATGTTTAAAGTGTTGAAATATCTCTTTTACAATTATGACATTCTGGCATATATTATAAAATTTTATCAGCTAAGTGTGATTGGCACTGGTTAAATGGTGGTTAAATAATGGTAATATATTCTTATGTCTTTCTACACAACTCCAGTTATGAATATATGAATACTGTACTAGGCATAGATGTTCCTAATCTACATTTGCATATGGTAAATTTTACCATAACTGTTATAAGATTCATGATGTTAACCCTGTAAAAGTAAAAACATTTTAAATGCATAACTATGTTTTTGCATTTGCAATGGCTGGAATTTACCAAATGCCATATAAAAACCATTGTGTTCAATTTTAATGTTGGCAGGCAACATAATCACAAACATTAGGTTGAATGTACACAACATGCAATATATTCACATGACGAACAGCAAATTATACAGACTGGTGACACAAATACAAGAGATGTGTATACACTGTGCAATATATACATGGGACAAAGCCAATTATACTGTTAGAGACATAAATTTAAGGTGGAACTAATGAGTAAAATATTTGTTTTGAATCATTTTATAAGTTTTATACTATCGAGTGTTAAAATACCATATTTGTAGCACATGGAAAATGTTTTTGGGTGCGTACAATGAAAAATTTTGATTTTAAATGTAATTTTTATTTGAACCTTAAGAGATGTATACCGCTGCAATAGATATACATGAGCAAAGAAAATTATATAGGCTGGTGACACAAATTCAAGAGAGATATATCACTGTGCAATATACACATGAACAAAACAAATTACACAAGTTTATAAAAATAAATGTTCGAGATTGTGCACAATGTTCAAAATAGTCTCATGAGATACAACAAACATAACAGGTTGGTGGCACAGAAATACTAGAAATATGAATGTACAAGGTAAATTATCAAGTCAGTGACAGAAGATAAGTCCCATATGTTGAATAATGAAAGTGCACAGAGAAAATGAAAAACAATAGTAACATCTGCAATTTTCTATTGTTTCACTCTTTCAAACTGTTAAGAAAAGTGTGATTAGTATAAGCACATCGCATATTGCAAAACGGTATCACACAAACATATCGCAAGCAAAACAAAAATGCAGTATCAGTCTATGATTTTTTTTTTTCAAGTGTTTGTTCTTCGTTAATCATAAATGTGAGAACGTGGAGTGGATTCCAAATCCAGTATTACAGATCATTTGATACATAGATTAAGTTCAGCAACCACTACACCGGCCCTTAAGGCCTCGTTCTGGTTCCCAAATGGCACTTGCATGAATAAGGTCCATTACAGCTTCAAAAACCAAAAAAATGTTCACTGTCTACAGCAACAGTGACAACTAATAACAAAAAATTCTGAACTGTCAATTGCCCGACAACTTAAAGAGAAACCTTTTTTCTTTTCTACATATCAAAATTCGTAGATATCAAACAAGATGTATAGCTTCTAAAAAACATAATCACAGCTGTTGCAAATGTGTATAGCATTTAGTAACTGACAGCAATGTAAGACCCCTTTTATGACTTGGCCTCTTCAATCATTGACAAAATCTCATCTCTTGTCATATGTTTGCCATGAGATCTGACGTGGCTGCGCATGTTGTCCATGCGTGTACCTCTTTTGCCACAAAATCTACAAGCAAAAACTCTATTTGGGGCATGTACAGTGCGAAAGTGTTTGGACAAATCACCCCGCTTGAAAAATGCACTGCCGCACACCTGACAAGCAAAGCTCTTCTCAGAAATATGACTGCGCTTGTGGGCACTACACTGAGACTGAGAGTAAAAACCTTTATTGCAGATGTCACAGACAAAGGCAATGCTGCGTGTTTCATGAGTATGGGTTTCATAGTGTGTCTTTAGCTCCTCTGAGGAGGTAAATCCCTGCTTACAGCTTTCACAAAAGCAGGAAATTCGATGAAACACTGTATAGTGGGTACGTAAAGTCTTCCACATGTCAAATGTCTTGTGACACAGAGTGCAGCTGCCATGGCTGGGCACTGCTGTGCTGCCATGCTGCTGTATGCAATGCTGAGTTAGCATGGTATATGTAACAAATGCCTGGCTACAATCAAAACAGGTAAAATCTGCATTTTCATGTGAGGACTGCTCATTGTCTTCCTGTCTAGTATCATCACATCTGGTATCATCTCTTTCCAACTCGCAACTGGTTTCTTGTCTTATCCCAGTTTTTAGTGCATGCATTCCATGTATGATAGCAACATGCTCCGATAAAGCCTGCTTTGAGGAAAAAAGCAGATCACATGTATCACACTTTACCATCAGATTCTGAAAACCAAACAGCTGCTCTACTACCTGTGCTATTCTGTTGTTAGATGTCGCAGCTGCAGCTCCTAGTGCACCACCGCTGACACCAAATGCTGCACCAGGATCCATAGCTGCCCCTGCTGCAGCCGATCCCCCCATCATCTGAGAGCTGGCCATGTTGACCAGAGATGCTATTGCAGACAATGAGCCCTGTCTGGAGGCAAGAGCTGGCAGCACAGCTCGCCCAACAAGTCCTTCTGTAGTCACTGAAGCTGGCAATGGGAAAATGCAGGGACTGTGCATCAAGCGCAAGTGAAGCTGAAGAGCTTCAAGAGTAAGGTTGTCTGTCTGGCAAATATGGCATGTGCTCTCGAATGCAATCTGGTGAGCACGTAGATGCACAGTCAGTGCTCTCTGACCATGAAGTACCTCTCCACACACTGCACAGTCACAACGCTCCTGTAACACAGATAGTTCTACTGTGGGATATTTCAGTTGCATCTATCAATCAATATATCACATTTTAGAATAAGACTATGATGTTAATAATTGTCCACCTTTATACTTGTTTCTTGATAGCAGCTGAAGTAGAAATATTTCATTAAATGATTAGATTTTTATTTATCTAAAGCAATTTAAGTTTATAAATTCTTTTCATTTTCAAGTCACACACCCCTATTAAATTATTAATACATAACCACCAAAAATATATTTTTTTAAATGTTTAATTTACTTAATGAAATGAAACATATATAATAAACTTGTCAGTGCTAACACTTTTTTTTCTTTCTTTTAAAATAAGCAGCTCACATCCTTATACACTTTGACCTTCAAGATGTCCTGGTCTGATGACAAGTGTTGACCAGCAGTGACTGCATGCTGGGTATCAGACTTGACTGGACATGAAAGGGTCTTGATCACTGTCATCATCTTCAATGATAATGGTTTCTGGCTGTGGTTCTGAGCAAGATTCCAGCAAAATATATTTTACTAAATAATTACACATTTTGTTCAATATTAATGATAAATATCTCAGAACTGAAATGTATGTATTCTGGTTTCCTTATAGTGGTTAGAATCTTTCAAGAACAGACACCTTATTTCTCAAAATCCTCTCTCCTTCAGGCTTAAAGGACATCTACGTATAAATACTGCAGTATTTTAATTCATGTCATTAATGCTGATCAAATTTTTTTTGCCAAAAGCCCCAGTTCAAAATATTATCCATATGATCACTGTTAATGTTATAAAGAGCTGCAAAAATCACAAAAAACTCTGTATCATCACATGTCTGGGTTATATCTTAATTTTTAGTTTTAAGGTCAAATGACTGGTTGTTATTTTTTGTCATACTCACAGGCCAGAGGTGAGGACCTTCTAACTATAACTTCATTTTCCAATGTTACAAATTAAGAAACTTAGTTCTTGCATTATCTAAATAAATCATACATCATGTTTTAAATTATACCAAATTTATATAAATGTTAATCAAAATATTATTATTTTGATGAAGCAATTTCTCTGACCACAAAACATGAAAATAATTTTAATCAAATCTATGGACACAAAAGTATCTGCATCTCAGAAATCTTAATCACTATCATTTTATTACATAATAACAGGACTAGATAATCACTACTGTCATATTAAATGATAACAGGAATAGATAAAAGGTTAAGTGCCACACATCCTAGAGGCTATAGGGAGAGGGCTTAAATATGGTCAACCATGACTTGTGCAGGAAGGTGCAACCTTTCCCTTCTGTTGACTTTACCTTCCCTGAAAAACAGCTGTTGGGTGGGGAGGCTGATTTTTTTTTTCAGCCACAGGTCTAAGCAGTCCTCAAATCCGTAAACTGCTTGGCTCTAACCATTAAGCTACACTGTTACAAGAGAAGTTAGAAGGGATTAAGGACAAATTGACCATACGTGGCAACCCACTTCTTCCTGATGCAGATAATCTTACCCCTCTTTACTGTCACAGATCCTTCAAAAGGGTGCAGATTATATCTCCAATGGCTGCTTCTCTGCGAAGAACGCTCTGTCCTTTTTTCACTCAGTTCTTGGTCAAAGTCACATGTCTGAGATGTGTCCGTGCCTGCAAGTGATGAGGAAACTACAACAGGCAATAAGTTGATGTAACTCGTGCAGCTAGTTTCTAATTCCCCGATAGATGGATTTGGTGAGGAAAATTCACGGGGACGTAAGTCTGCTCTGACAGTCTTCGTTGGCAAAACTTGTATTTGCTTCGGTAAAGTAGCCGACTTTTTCGCATTTGAAAAAGATTCCTTTTCGCTATCATTTGACCATTCGGATCGCTTTTCCTCCTGAACGTGTTTTTCTCCCTTGACTTCTTTCTTAATTTTCAGTGGTCGCTCAAACCCACTATCAATTTTGCGAGCTCGTTTTTTGATGTCCAACAAACTTTCTGACGGTTTTCTGTGTTCCAATACGTCATCTATTACTTCTTCTGCTCGCTGTGCAATCTCATTAAGCCGAATGGCGAAAGTTATGCTTTTATTGATAGTAAGGGTTAATGTCCCTTCTAGTGCAACGCATGTCACTCGCTCGTTCTGATTCCCTTCATAGTCATAAAGCTCTAGCACTCCATCATAGAAGGATCGGCGTAGAGCTTTCTCCACAACACTTCTGCAACTCTGAAACCGACCCATTTTCTTCAGCATGATGAAAAATCAATCCCAAAAGTGAGCAGGCGCTGTAAAATCGATGGAGCGTGAAGCATAATGCATTGGTACAGACGAACGTCTAGTAACTGACAAAAGTACACAGCCCTCTGCCATCTTGCATAAATTTGCACTAGAGTGCTCTCCCATTGCCACCTGTTTACATAGCCACACACATCTGTGATCACCCATTATGATGGCTGTATCATATTGTTTGTGTTCATCTGTAGTCTAATCTTTCTTTTCCTCCTTGTAAACGAGAAAAATTGCACTGCACATTGCTGCGATATATTCTAATAAAAGAGAGTTTCATCACTATGCAACGAAAATAATATATAAGTTACCCTAGCAGCATGGAAAGCCGAAAATTCAAGGGTCCCGCAACTTTTCCAGAGAAAAACTTCGAAAGCAGTGTCGAAAGCTCAAATCTCATTCGACTTTTCGGGATATCGAGTGCGCAAAGAAATCCGTGTGCATTTAACCAATGCCAGCAAAGGCACCAGTTGTCCGCAAGCGAATTTATTTTTCCTAAAACGATGTTATGTAGGGACCTTACCCGAGCCTTGTGATTGGCCACTTGCTCATGTGACTTAATCTCCACTCCACATGGCTTTGTGCACACACAAAAATGACCTTTCCGGTTGTCGTCTGCTCGATGTGAAGACTCCACATACATAACTGTGGATGTTTCTGTATGGAAATGTCACAGTTAACTACACGGTTACGCGACACAATCCTTGCTAGCTCGGCTGCTTGACTAACTGTATTTTTTTCATCTCCCTAAAGTAAATAAGGACGCAGTCCAGGTGAAACTTAAATGAAATCTCTTCCATTTTTTTAGCTGAGTAGGTTTAGCATGCACGTACTTGTGACTGCTGGCAGACGATTTTTTTTCCAGTTAACTACTAAAACGAGGGAGGAGTGCATAAAGCTTCCGGTTTATTCACATCTCAGATTAACTACTAAAACGAGGCATGCTACTATACAAAGTTTCTATGCAATTTAGAGTGAAAACCTAAGTTAGCATATTCTTATATTTATATTTTTATTTTTCTAGCACGCATCCTATACAAGTTATCAGTTACTACTTCTATTATTATTTCAGCTGTATTACAACTTTTCACTTCATCTGACATGTCTGCATGCTGTCTCAGGCTTCATTGTCATTGTCACAACGAGTTTAGTTCCACTACTTTCGACCTAGCTGGTGTCACGATGTCCCCACAATGGGTTAGTCGTATCCCAGTCAATCCGATCTTTTCTCTCTTTTCCGCTGAATGTAGCTAGTAGAATGTAGCCTGGACTTGTGATTGGTAAGGATATATTAAGGATATAGTTATACCAACCTAAAATCTGACCCTAGAATGAAAAACACAAAACTGATGTCATCAACTTTGTCCGGGAAAGTAAGAACAAAACCCAAAGACGCTTTTTGCTTTTGAGTTTATCTCCCTTTTAATCAAAAGCGAGCTGTTAAATGGAGTTTTAAAGAATACAAAACAATTTTTCTTTAATTTTTTTAATGTATATATTTTGCAGATTTTCTTCAAACTGCACGTCCTGGGAATGGGTCTCGTCAGGAAAATTTTGATAGTACCATCTGATGACAGGAAGCATGTCAAGCAACTGTCAAGTGCATTCCTCGAAAGATGTGTGTGTATGACGAAAATTCGAATAACATTGCGAATTAGTAGTTTAAAAGGTTAATACAACTGCTCTAATAATAACCCTAACCCTAGCCCATTATAATATTATATGCATAATATTACTAACTCTAACCCTAACCATCTGGCCATTACACTGAGTATATGCGGTGACAGACTACAGGAAAGTCGATCAGGACAGCTTTTGTCGCATGCTGAGGATGCCTTTTAGACAGTTATCTCTGTATACTCTGTATGGTGCGAACCGGCTGGTCTCAGTGACGGATGACTATCAGACCATTATCCTCTTTGGTCAGACTGCTGGCTCCTTCGCAGAATTGGTCCAACAGCTCTGTGTGTAATACTCAGAAATATTTTGTAGCATTACATATTTTCTAGGCTTAAGTTTTCAATTGAAGATTATCAAAAGGTTTTTAGTTTTGCCCAATGGGGATAATTTTCGTTCTTTTATAATATTTTGAAGCCATTTTTGCCCAAGCTTCCAGTAGACTGAATTTATGTGAGTAGCACTTAGAAGGTGTTTTATTCATTAAGATTTATGGAAAAGATACAAACAGTTTAATTACTTAACATCATTCTGCGTTATCCACACTTTACTTCCTAAATTTAATCCTTTTTTTAATACTAATTGACTTAAACATTTTTATAACCGTTTTAATACAGAACATAAACATAAAGTAGAAAATCTTACACAATAACATTGCTAAATTGTCTAGTCCACCATTCCACCAAAAGATTTTAAAAAATCAAATTTTTGATTCTGCCCCAAGGGCGCTGCTATCTTTCAAAATTGGAGAGGAAGTAACTTTACTCTCCACATTTGACCCCATTATAAAATTGTCATATACACTGACTAAATTCATCGTAGTTGAGCACCCGCTTCTACATACAGCAAGACAGCACGGCAGAACTACACTATATAGTAACGGTAGTACAGAGGAGAGCCAATTTCCCGTATGATTCATTGTTCACAGAGGAGCAGGGCGTGAAGTTGTGTGCAGTAAATGAACTGCCTTTAATGGACTATGTGTGTGATAGGGATATTTTATATTTTTTGCGACGTTTTGTTTTGTTGGATCAGTTAAAGTAAGTGTGCGACTATAGGGTAAGCAGACGACAGGAGGCTCCTGACATCATAGTATCTGCATAGCTCCACCTACTTCTTTGTCATGGCCGTCGACTGTCACTCAAGCTATCAAATCTGTACCCATAGCACATATTAATTTTCGTTCCTTAACCTTAATACACCTCGCAAACCCTCCATAAGCTAAATTCTACACATGCTTCTTTCTCCTGCAAATTTCCTAATGATCATAACTACAGCAATCACAAAACTACACTAATGCGAAATACATATTCAGATTGTAAACTTAGATGTTACAAAGTAAGAATAGTTTTTCCAAACCTGGTTTAAGATAAACGTTGAAAATAAATCACGGAAGAGAGAAAAAGGTTGGCGTTACTACTCTTGTCTTCCGCCAAGTGGAAGCTTGGTCAAAATCGACATCAAATATTATTTGAAAAAAGGGAGAAATTAAAAGCATCTGATAATATTCAATTAAATATAAGTCTAAAAATATGTGTGATACTAAAAAAATATACTTTTTAATTCTTCTGTATTACAAATGTCATACACAGATAAGTAAAGTTTTCACAGCAATAATAATAACAATAATAACAATAATAATAATAACAATAATAAATTCATTTGTATAGCGCTTTTTCCGACTATTTAAGGCGAGCTCAAAGCGCTTTACTAAAAAGAAAACCACAAACAAAATAAGAATGGATGCTGGTCTCAAAAACAGTTGTAGAATCACTGTATATTATTTGCCTTTGCCTATCACAGTCAATAACTAATAGGCACAGGCAACACTGTCAAACTGCACTTCTGATGACGATGACTCATTGATGTTAAAAGTGATCGTCATCTTGTTTTCTGCCAGTGGTGGGAAGGTGGTGTCATAAGGTTGACTTGCAGGTGGAGAATCATACAGTTAAGATTTGGAACAAGCACAATGTTTTGTTACTGAAATTGTCTGACATAACTTTTGTCTGTCTTTGGCTTCTTGTCACTCTTGAATCTATAAAATTTACCAGCTACTAGTTTTAAGAAAGACATAAGTACATAGTCAGGTCAAAGGCCTCAAAAACAAGTTAGCCTTTTTCAGCATCAGCATCAGTTAACTGGGATTTGGAAACAGTTCTAAAAATCTTTGCTCCACAACAGAGAAGTTTTGTGCTTAAAATACGTTGCTATATACACAAATATAAAAATACTTTTTACAGTAAGGTTTTCCCAGTTACAGAGGAATACCTTTGAGTAAACAGCGGGCCGTACATCTGATTAACTTGTCACGAATGTTATGGCCACGCGCAAGCAGATGCTTCTGCATCACAAAATCATAGAATATTGCTGACAGTTGGTTGCGCTTAATCAAGCTTTTCTAGTGTTGAACTTTATATTACATTGGCAATGGCTTAGAAAGGCACTTGATCTTATGCTGTGGATTCCCTGGCCGCAGTTCTAGTACCATTACACTATCGATGAACTACTATTTCATCGCTCCATCGCTCCATTGCTGTCTTAACACTACACTTGAGTTAGTCGAGCATTTGATTTGCAGGTTGGACCACTCGATGTATCCTTCAAGTACTGACATTAGCTTTGTACTGTAACAGCACATTTGATGTTTCATGCAAGTGTCCCTAGTGTTACACAACACAATATCATGTTACCTTTACATTACACTTGCAGCATGTGTAAAGCTGCACTTTAATTATCGCCAGCAGTGGTGGAAGTTTGAGAAAGTACATACATCACAAAGACGAGTGGTCCTCCCCTTGTGGCTCGCTTCGTTCATGTAAACAGTAATACCCAAATCGTTCAGTTGCAATCAAGTAAGAAAGCTTCTCTTTATTGCCAACCATATTTTTGTGTTCATTAAGATAAATGCAATGTTTTTATCTATTTTGCGGATTGCAAAACCACTATGCATCAAAGATACGATTGTCACGAAGTCTCCTAATTAATCCTCTTTGAGGACAAGAAACTCCTGTTTGTGTGCATGCTCATCGTTAGCAAGACAGTTGATTGCAAGTGTTCAACAGTTATAGAACAGGTTTATGTGTGCTTGCTCACCAGCAATTGATTGATTGTATGCATTGTGTGCATGTTTATCAGCAGAAAGATCGCTGTTTAATACTACTTGGGGTCACATTGTGAACAGTTTATTTTTAGGAGTCATGAACTTCTCAGTTTGCTCTTTGGCTTCCATTCGTGAAGTTTCTTGAACAGGAAAATTTTTTTTATAGTTGTCAAATGTATCTTTTCAAATTACAAAAATTAAGCAAAATAAATACATCTTTTTTTGTGAAAAGTCATACAAGCACTCAAAATTAAGTTTGTATCAGTGCGAAAATCTGTTTCTTGTCAGACGTTACCAGTATAACCCAGATTTTACCAGTTCTGCTTCTCACCAACATCATCCAGTAATTACCAACAGTACTTATTTCTTACATCGCCCTGTTCTGGTTTTTGTTGTCAGGTTCGGCTACCTCCTGACAAAAGGTAATACCTTTGCGAGTTCTTTCTATTCGTCTGTTTAGGAAAGTTATAGTATATACAAGTCTACTTTAATCAGATCTTTTCGACGATAGCCCAGATGTTTCGTTGATTCTCGCAATATGCCGAGAGAAAGTGGTCAGTCTTCAGAAGAAGTCTCTTGGTTTCCCAGTCACGTGTCAGACAGGAAGATGTACAGTGGTCAGCAAGGAAACAAGTCTGGACACAGCAGAGGCACGTGTCCAACACGCAACCATCATCACCAGACAGACGGCGAGGTAGCGGACTAAAGCTTCGTGTCGAAACCTTTGTTGTCGTAGGCTGGCGGCGACTCGCGATCTCCATTCAGGAAGAAGGAGGCCTTGTCATGCGTGCTGTGCCCTGTCCGGCCATGATGCGATGATGACTCCTGAAAGATACGTCAAGGGTTCAAAGTTCATGAAAACTGAGAGCAGCATTCACTGTAAGACTACTGCTTACTGCATCTCGACATCACCAAACCTCGCAGCGGTGGAGAAAGAGTCCCAGTTGTGCTCATTACTTGTTAGAACCGACCTGGTGTATTGTATCTAGGTTTGGTTTGGTTTGGTTTGGTAGGGAAGTGTTTTCACCTTGAGGCGCTTTCGCGCTATGGGGGAGAGGTAGGGGGCGGAAACCTGGGTACCTGAAAAAAAGCCCTTCCAACAGGTGTCACATACAGAGTGGCACAAGACAAGATCTGAACCCAAGGCCTCTCTCTCTGAAATGATAGAAAGCGAGTGTTTTAACTACTACACTACTAGGTGCCCATTGTATTCTGTCTATAGAGTTATTTTTTCTGAAACAAGCAAAACATTCTGACTTCTGTGCCATGCATTCTTGATGGTGTTGTACATTGGAATGATCTTGTGTGTGTGGCAATTATTCTGACCAGTCCGATGGCCTTTGAAAGTTTTGCTAAGATTGTCGAAGTCGTTTGCGAAGATCACAGAAAACATTCAAGACATCAGAACTTTGGACAACACAGACTTGCCTGCCAATATAACTGCCCATACAATGGGACTTAGAGCACTTCGAAGGTTTGACGCTTCGGCACTTTGCCCGGTTAAAAAAAGACTTTATCCTGAAGATTTAACCCTTACCTTGCTGTGCGCCTCCAGCCGATCATGTTTCTTGCGGCCGATGGGTGGCAGCAAGGAGTCGAGATATTTGAGTTCTGTCTCCGTGAAGAAACACTCGATGATCTTGCGCACCACTCCCGTGAACACCACCTGCACCACACACACCTCGAGCTTGTAAACAACTGATACCAACTAGCTATGGTCTACAGTCTACAGGTGACACCAACCGCTTACAGGTGACCCAGAGTATTTTAAGATGGCAGACTGCATACAGCTGAGCTCAAAACTCAAAAGTGTTTTTAAATGACTACTGAAAGACTGGGACACTCTCTGATATCTGAATATGAACACTCTATATGTTATAATAGCCCCAGAACATCTGCAGTTAATGTGTATGTAGAACGTGATTGGTCAAAATTGTCCACACACACACACGCAGAACACACACACAGAGATTGAGAAAGGAACGGAGGGTGACTGAGACAGACGGCAGGAGGGGGAGAGAAGCTCACCAGAAGGGGGAAGATAATTGATATGGATTTGACTGACTTGACGACCCACAAGGCGACAAGACAGAGGATCTGAATGACGGTGAAGACGTGGACTCGCCAGAGCGGTACATGGCGCAGGTACTTATAGTCCGGCTGGTACTTGATGGGCATGAAGATGAGCAAGATTCGATCTATCAGCTGAAACAGACCGCACCACGTCAGCACAAGTCTTCCAAAGACTTTCGGAGCAGCTGTCAAACCTTATGCACTAGCTGGTAAGAGGACAGTTTGAACAGAGTATTTCGTAGCCTACAACACTCGGCTAAACACTAATACATTAGCTGCAACACTCGCTATTTGTAATCATGAGAACAATTCTTAGTTCACTCATGTTCCGTTGGCATGCAAAGACCTGCAAGCATTAAGTTGTGAGCTTTATAGCTACGTGTGTTTGAACAAGTAAGAGTGTGTGTGTGTGTGTGTGTGTGTGCTTGTGTGCATGTGTGTGTGCTTGTGTGCGCTCATGTGTGTGTGCTTGTGTGCATGCATGGTGTAAGTCAGATGTGCTCAGTGATGTCACTGATTCAGTAGAGGCTGACGTGTGGATAGCAGTCCTGACTCACCTGCATCCCCCCAAGAGCAGACCAGCCCATATAGAAAAACACTCCGTACAGGACTGGCATGGGGATCACCTGCGAGTATAATAGCAGTCAGGTCATACACTGGCATGAGGTTCACCTGTCAGTACAATAACACTGTGACTGGAGTACAATGACTCTATCAGGACATTCATTGATAAGGGAATCGTCTGTTAGTACAATAACAGTCAGGTAGCCTCAACGTTTAGTCTAATCATGAAGAAACGTGAGTAAGGGAAGTTATTGAGTCACGTGTTACTAGTTATTAGCTTTTGACACTGTTAGGAGACCTGATGCTGTTATGTCATAATAGATGTGACATGATAGGATGGCGTGACATGAGAATCGAGAATATGTGTGATATTTCAAAGAGAAAATAGGATCTCGTTGACTTATTCTCACTTTGAGAATGTTTGTAATGAAAACAGCTGCGCCGCTGAGGACACCCACAAAAAATGCGGTAACACGCTGTTCCCTGCAAATCAAAGCAAACATAAATAAATACATCGGATCAAATAACAAGTATGAGTATGAGACTGGAAGTGATCACACACAGACATGAAACTGAGGATGATCACACATAAATACAAGACTGGGGCTTTCACGGACATGAGACTGGGATGATCATATAGAGAGACATGAAACTAGAAATTAGAGACTAGGAGGATTAGAAATGATGATAAACACCCACAAAAGGGGGGGGCGGCATCATACAAAGAGATGGAAGTAGAGATGATTATACACAGTCATCAGACAGGAAGTGATCACATGCTGTCAGCAAGAGATACAGATATACAGATGACACACGTGTTGAGTAATGTGTCTGACACATTGTCTAGTAAGATGAAAAATATTTGTCCCTTTATTCGTCTCTGCCCATTTGTTTTTATCTGTTCATGCCGATAGCGACGCTGCAAACGACGATGACGTGTGTGGCCAGTAACCCACCTGACCCCCAGAAAGGTGGGCTTTTCACCCGGCGCCGCGCACTCGGAGACCTTCTTGAGGGAGTTGATGTGCGCTATGGCGTTGACTGTAGCTGCCACGTACCACGGCAGGCCAAGAAACGAGTGAATGGCCACCAGCAATCCCACCACCAGCAAGTCCAGGTGATAACCGCTACCTTTCTGCACACCACACGGCATTCATGACGTCATAATGTGGTCATCGTCTCTCTTCCTCACACACACGCACAGACACACACACACACACACACACACACACACACACACACACACACACACGCACACACACACACACACACACACACACACACACACACACACACACACACACACGCGCGCGCACGCACGCGCGCGCGCGCGCGCACTCATGCAAACAGTGGCACGCACCACAAGTTTGTGCTCTGCGCGGTTGACGATGACGGCTGTGATGTGCTGGTCCATGAAGATCAAGATGGTAGCCAGCAGGGCCGGCAATCCCGCTGCGATGTACAGCCACCAAGGGTTCGTGTCGGAGATGGGGTTAATAAACCAGCCTCGTGCTTCATATTTAGTCGGCTGTCAGCCACACATAAACAAACATCACACATAGTCAAATATTTACCAACATTCGCTCGAAAGAAAACTTCAAGGTAGATAACCTTGACAATCTGAATCTTAGTTTGATATTTAGTTGAACGTGTGCCCATCACTGCTTTCGACTTTAGTGAACTTCAAATTAAATGTCACAGGAACTGCAAGCAGTACGAAATGCCATAACTTTGCTATAGCAAATATGTGAAAAAAGGTATGACTAGCTCCCTTGTCATTACATGTCATTTGATTGTTTATATGACATTTTGTAAACGGTTAGGTAAAAGCGCCGATATACACCTGTAAGGTTCTTAGATGAAATAACGACTTACTTCTTTACGTTTTTCGCCCTAGTTATTAAACCAGTTGTCAGAAAAGTGAAATAACATTTAGTTTAGCTTGGCGACGATTATTCACTTCATTAATGTTAGAGTTCAGGCATGTGTTCACTTTGAAGGAATCGCCTGCTCACCTTGAACTCCGACGGGACGGTTAGTTTGGGTGTGGGCAGCCCCACAGCGGCATCGATACCCACGTTGACAAGGATGGCGATGAGAATAGCGAAGTCGCCGATAATATTGCGCACCTGTAATGTAAAGTACGTGTTGACAAGGTGTGAAAACAACCACTGTCGGCAGCACACAACGGCGGTATGCCTGTCGTGTGTACAGATTCAGCCTGTATATATATATATGTTTGTCATCACACAACAGAATGTATGTATGTATCACTCACAAAGGTCGGAAAGCAGGGCCAGGCGCGGAAGTCAACGAGGAAGATGGCGACAAAGAAGGTGGTTGCGAAAAGAATGACAGACATGAGAAACACGTCCGGTACGAAGCTGCTCTCGCACTTCCACGTCAGGTTCATCGCCTTGCACATCGCCTCCGTCAACGCCGAGGAGTCAAAGATCGTAACATTACCAGTGGTGGCCGTCGTCAGCGTGGTAGTGGCTGCGGTTGTGAGGTTGCTGGCGGTGTCGGTGAGGTTGCCGCGCGGCAGGTCACAGAAGCAGTGCGGAAGGTACACGTGACCCTTCTTCGGCCGCAGACGCATGGGGGCTTCCAGTGTCGCGATTTCCGCAAGCTGCTTGAAGGACTCGTAGATAAAGATGAGGGCGATGAGGCTGGCGAAGCACTCCTCCGTGAAGCGCGTCAGGTAGCGCACCAGAGCTGACAGGTTGAAGATGACCAGCAGAAGCAAGAAGCCGTCGTCCAGATGCCCACCCAGAAACGCAGGGAGAGGAAGTCCCAGTTGTTATCGCTGTGACAATCAACAGTCACCGTTGTCCTTCTTAGTTACTATAATCTACGGTATCTCCCAAAGCCACCCACACACACACAGGCCTGACGAGAGGGGGAAGTGATATGTGGGTATGGTGTACCCGGGCCCGCGGCTGTGAAGGCGGCCTGACCTTCGTTAGTGGATTTTTTTACTTTTCTTTTAAAGAAAGGTACTGCACTTGTCCTAAAGCTTACAGTCTAAATTACGTTACTGAATCAAATGTAGATATTGAAAATCGAATTATAAGCATATTATTATAAACTAGGAAAATAATTTACGATTACAATTACAAGGAGAGATCGTCAACCCCGGGGCACGTGCTGGCTCTCGGCGGCCCTGTACACACACACATACACAGATCGATGTACATCAAGCTGTCGTGAACTCCGGGAAATGAGCACGCGAAGATGGTCAGAGGTTGCGATTGCCGTTGCCTCGGGCTGATCGCACTCTCGACACCTCTAGCTACTCACACCGACATTTACCGTACACGCACACTTACACTGAATTGCTACTTATACTCCCCTTAACTCTAAGTCCCCATGCGTATCCCCAATAACAACACAAGGCAATTTAGTGTAATAACGAAATTATTAATGATCGAGAGTTTTCCAAATCAATTTACAAGATGATACTATTCCAAATATGACTGTTTTCTAGGTGTCCCCTAAACTTCTCTATCAATCACTCCCCAATCCCCTACCTCTATCCTGGGTACCTGAGGTTGGTGACCCGACTGACCTCTCTTAGTCGGCAGTGTTTTATGCTCATGTCCGGCTCGGCCTACAGGCGAGTCCATCGCCGCTTTCCCTCCTTGAGCGATCTGACACCCGCCTGCTTGACTTGCGGGGAAGCAAGGGTGCGACACCAACACTATAGCTCTACGCTAGTTTTCATATGACACAAGCACCTGGCATGAGCAGGTAAATATAACCCCCTTCTCTCTCCACCCCAAGTCATATTTACAGCATCTCATTGGTATCTATCAACTTTAGTTTTACCCTACTAGCAACAGTCAAGCGGACACTACTCAAGGTACCCTGTCAGTACTCAAGGTACCCTGAAAGGAGGTTGACGCCTGCGGTGACCAGAGGAAGAACTGGCTGACCAAAGTCAAAGACTGGACTGGTCACCCTGTACAGGACCTGCTGACTATCGCCCAACATAGATATCAATGGTGAGCCTTGACAGCTGCCGTGTCTATCCATGTACTTCACCCTCCCCTTAATGCCGATAGATAGATATCCCCACTGAGAGTGTCTGCTGCTGATGAGGACTCACTTGCACATGTCATAGATGATCTTCTCCAGCACCAGCATGGGCCCCGTGCTACCCAGGATGTTGAGTGGCTGACCGGCGAAGAGCGCAAATAGAATGCTGGATACGGCACCCGCGAACACACATTCCATCACGCCCTGTACACACCAACACACCATGTACATATATACACACTCCATCACGCTTGGTACACAGACACAACACACCCTATACACACCAACACACCATGTACATAGATACACACTCCATCACGCTTGGTACACAGACACAACACACCCTGTACACACCAACACACCATGTACATATATACACACTCCATCACGCTTTGTACACACAGACTCAACACACCCTGTACACATCAACAGACACAGTGTTCACCGACAACACGCCCTGTACCTTGTACATAAAAATACGCTGTAATACAATCTACTGATCATGTAGTGCCTATGTCTGTGATCTACTTACCATGTAGCTACCCGTGCCAGTACCCAGGAGTGCTCCAAATGTGACATTGTTGGTCAGCAGTGCCAGGAAGATGAAGAGAGTTGCGGGTAGACACTGGATGTGAAGCGCGTCCTTAAAGTCACTCGGGAACCAGGGTAGCTTGCGCTTGATGTCTTGGATGAGGCCCGTGAATGGTCTGTTGCACAATCAACAAACCTCCTTCAGCATCCTCCATCAAAATTAGCATCCGTGCGCACATGTACGCATGCATTCGTTTGCTGTCTGAGTGTGTGCAAGCGTGTAGTCTACATGAATGTATAAATGCACACATAATTATGCTTAGTTTAAAACAGAAAGCCCAAGTCTCAGTAAATGAGCTCAGCATGGTAAGCTGTTGATCGTCAGGTGAGAAGAAATGATCAGTTTCGGCTAGCCTCCACTCACCTGGTGAGTAACTCTGATAGCTGGCACTCACCTGATAGATAACTCCAGGTTGGGATCATCGTGGCCACCCTCATCGCCACCATCTGTACCATGTGTCTTTTCCATCAAAACTGCCGTCGACTCAACTTTTCGTATTTCCTGTGAACATAAATAAATCACAGCCTCTGTTGTGAACGTCAAAACCTCTTAATCTCATGCGTGATTGGGTAGTCACTGGTTATTTCGTCAGATGAAAGCAGCGATGAGTGTGATTGTGTGTGTGTGTGCGTGCGCGTGTGAAAGCGGTAGCTCACTAACACTCCTCATCCATGTCTTTAGGGAAGTGACTGACCTGTGGTGGTACTTTGTTTGGAGGTTCGATGCGAATTTTCGGATCCCATTCACCAGGTGGCAGCACTGTCACTTGCGCCACGAACTCGTCAACACCAGCGATCAGATCATCAAGATCCCGGCATTTGTAGGCCACTTCTCGAAATATCTGTAGTAAGTAGAGATTACAACGCGTGTGCATCATCATCATCAGCAGCAGCAGCAGGAGCAGTAGCAGTAGCAGCACATTATTAGTAGTAGTGGTGGTGGTACTGTTATTTACTAGTGCACACCTATATGAGTGTACGTGTGTGTGTCTGTGTGTGAGAGAGAGGAGGGCGTGCGCGTGCGTGAATGCCGTGGCTCGTAGCTGCAAAGAACATCATTTCATGAGAGGACCACTGAAGCAGATCACGTGGCACCACGTCATCTTTGGACCCTTGTCTTAGTTTAATCGAAAGTTTTATATGCTTTTTTTTACACAGGGGAGAGAAAGCAACAGGATACTAATGGTTAAGAACTGTGTTAGATCGACTGAGTTCTGTTTTCAGCCAATGGAGCGTGACATCTGTAGTACTGTCAGACTGTAGACTGTTGCGCCGCGGACTCTGAATCGAGGTTTGTTACATCGCCTAGTAGAGGTAAGAACTTTTTATCTGTGTAAAGCATTTTGGTCATTATAAGAATGATACATCAACGTATTAATGTATGTACAATCTTTTGATAATTTCAATGGCGCATGTGCGTATTTGTTTATCTGGCAATAGTAGAGTGTGATGACCATGCCTAATTAATTATAAAGTTAGGAATGAGAGTCAAATGCGTTTTAGGTAACAGGAAGAGAACATGTACTTCACAGTAAGATGCAATACCCTCCCCTAGGCGTATGCTGCATGTGTTGACACTGGGTCATTCCTGTTTATTCACACTACAGTTGATGTATATGCCAAACGTAGCTTATTTGTAGACGGTATTTGCTTATAGCTAGTGGGGTTTGTTATTAATTTTATTGTCTTGTGAAAGTCCCTTGACCACGCAGCCAATACACACGACATGGGCATCCAAAGGCAATCCTTGTGTTCTTTGTTGGAAGAACGCGAAATTGCCTTCAGGAAGTAGAGAGACACATTCGTTCTAAACACACTACATACACATCCCTAGTGTCATACCGCCGACATACACGATCGTGTTCACCCACCTACACTACAAACACATCCCCAGTGTCATCACCCAAACATACAACATCATGATGACCCCTTTCGTGGGCAGCAGCACACCCCTACCCACGCACCTCGTCGACTATCATGGTGGAGATGCAACGGCCCATTTCCCTCAGCTGCACGCCACTGCCCGTAGGACCCAGCAAGTAGAGGATGAAGCGGGTGGGCAGCGGTACCTCCGAGATCTCCCCTAGCTCCCGGGCATCGTTGAGGCGCATAAAACCGCATAGTACACTCTTGAGGTCCTCCAGCTCTCCCACCATGATGTTGGCCGTCTCTGAGCCCTTGGGAATCTTGCGCAGGAACCGCTCGTTCAGCTGCTGTTAGTCACAAAAGTAGAGAGAAAACACGGGAGGTCAAAGATCACATGAGGTGACAAATATGGCTTCCTCGAAGGTTTAGCGGACTATTGTGTTTCATAGAAATGTAACGGAGGTCAGTGAGCAGACGTCTAACAGCAGCAACAGAGCACTGGTTGTCAGTCACGACTGTGGGGCCTTTCCTTACCTTCTTCATGGCCAAGTCGGAGGAGTCCATGCTCTCCAGGCTTTGCTCACTACCGAAGTCAGAGGACAAGCTGATGGCGCTGTTGACACTCTTGAGGGTCTCGCCGTGCACTTCTAAGCCTGTGGGAGGGCATCAGAACGTCACTAACACAACGATAACAGCAATAACTGGAACAAATGCCTGATATCATGAGCAGGAAGTGCAAACATTTTAGCTCGGGAATCAATATAGCACCAATATAACAGTCATATAACGATATGAACTCTTGTCATTCACATGCTTCATACATCAACGAAACCATGTGTGACATTTGACTCAGCGCTTTTCATGCAATCACATCACACGACACAGCGTGACGCCACACCGACACTGGTTGTGACGTCCCGCGTGACGTGCGGCCACTCACTGACGGAGGAGCTGTGGGGGACGGTGTCGCTGGCCGAGTGCGTCACACCCTTGCGCTTGTCCTCGGGGCGGCCTCGCTCGTGTCGGTGCCGGTGCGGCTTCAAGGCCAAGGTGCGCACGTGCATGCGGAGCATGGGGTCCAGCAGGTCCTGGTCCACCCACTCGTCCAGGAACTTGTCTGTGGGCAGAGGATAGGGCGCGTGCTGTTATGTGACATGCTTTTCTTTAGGCGAGTGTTTAGTTCCCGTCATGTGTTCACGTCAGCTACACAATCAGTGTTATATGTTATAACTTTATTATTCTCATTTGCTATATGTTATGCCTTTATAACTCTTGATCGTATTTCAGTAAATTTCGCTAATGTGTGAATATTAATCGATCAGAAGAAGGGACAAAGTTGGTCACTACAACTGCTACTACCACAATTCGTTGAAGTACAGCTGGTCTCACAGGATCCACCTTTGGCGTAAGTATTTGATCATAAGTTAGTCCTGCCATCGGCAACGGAACTACTGAACTACTATCCATCAACATTGGAGCAGCACTGAGCCATGGACGACTTTCCCACAACTTCTTCACATGACGCTTTTAGGGAACTTCTGGACGAAATCTTTCGACCGAAATTAAACGATCACAATCTGTTCATTTGGACAAAGTCGACCCGCGTGGTGGCAGCACGTGACTTACCGATGACCTGCGACACGGAGTAGCACTCCACGTCTCGCAGGAACACGCCATCCGCCAGGTGTCGCCGCAGTTCTAGAATGTAATGCATGGACAGCGAGGCCACGTGCGGCTTGGACCAGCGCTTCCCTCCCTCTTCCACAGTCTCCTCGTACTTCACCCACCTGCACGGCGCGCGCCAGCACGCGTCACACACGCCATCAAAACACGTCAGACGCTAGGACACTTCATACACTCCGCGAACATGTTGACAAATCATCAAATACACATTATGACACATGTCAAGTCGTCACTGACACAAGGTCTACATGCTGAAACACACGCACATGTCACATGTCACTTACGATACAACTTTGTTTATCCACATTGGCAGTTCAAGATGGCGCTCGTGTTAGATACTACATACATATACAGTAGTGGAGACAAGCAGCAGCCTGGAGGAGAAGCTGTACAGGCGACAACAGGATCTGAGAGAAGACGGCTAACAGAAACTCTCTGTTATCTGTTTATTAAAAAGACAGAGAGTTAGTTGGTGGGATAGATGTACCGAAACTAGACTCTCCACCAATGAGGTTGCACAGAGTTAAAAGCAGAAGAAAAATCCGCAAAGAGAAGCCTGGCATGATGTCCGCTCCGCTCAGCCCGAAGGTGGATGCTAACTAGCGTCTCTCTGTCACACACACACAGACACACTGATATCATCAAATGAATTTTGCTTTGATGAATCGATGAACAAGTGTCTAGTTGGCAGGCTTGATAAACAGACGGCAATTCGCATATAGCCAGAAGCATGTGGTTTGAATGTCAGCAATCTGTAATGTTAATTTGTTACCAGGTCTGTTAATGAAATTGATGAACCTCCTGCCCCACTCCAAACTTTGCAAGTTGTCTCACCATGTAACAGCCCCACGCACACCACTCTCTCGTCACTCACTGCCTACAGTCGACACTCACTGCCTACTCACTGCTCAATGTCGACACTCACTGCCTACTGTCCACACTCACTGCCTACTGTCGACACTCACTGCCTACTCACTACTCAATGTCGACACTCAATGTCTACTCACACACCGCTCATATCACTCACAGACCACGCACACTACTCACCGCTCACTGCTTACTCACAACTTACACTGCTCCCCACCCCTTTACCCCAATCACCGCTCCTTCACACACACTACTCATAACCCCCCCACACTCACCGCCCACTCTCTCGCCACTCGTAGTTGTCTCCGCGCTTCTTGAGGATGCTCAGCTGACAGAAGACCGTGTGAGCGCGGTGCTTGAGGGACTTGACGCTGTTCAGCAGGCCCTGCACTTTAGTGGACGGGTCATAGGTCGAGTCCTCGCATATACTGTAAGACTCTGTCACCAGACATACAGTGTAATCTGTTAGAGTACAAAGATAGGGTTTCTGTAAATAAAGATATGATTAACACCGGTACCACATGTTTGTCTGTCTGTCTGTCTGTCTGTCTGTCTGTCTGTCTGTCTGCTGTCTGTCTGGCTGGCTGGCTGGCTGGCTGGCTGGCTGGCTTCGGGCGGACGGGCAGGCGGTCTTTCAACCTGTCTCCATGCGCATGTATCAACAATCAATTGTTTGCGCCTCACTTCTAACAGGTTTGCAATAAATCGTACTGTTTTCCATACGAGAACGCAAACAGTTTACACTGCAAGAACCCTCGTGGTTTACCCCGGAACACAATTCTATCAATGTACAGGCCAACATATCTTAAAAAAAACTGACATTATGCATCATTTCCCTATATGTCTTCTCAATAGACTTTCCTATATATCCTGTCAATACAACATCAACATAAACTGCTAGAAAAAAACCTCTTTAATCTCACATTCTGTCAAGAAACACTGTACTTATGCTGCAGAACACAAACAGTCTGTTTAGGGAAGATCTTCTGTCAGAACAGAGGTCATTGTTAGGTACATCGCATTCTCAAAAGGGAAAAATACATCTGTAAGCAGCAAGGGTGGAATTAGGCAACATGCGGGAGTCCACCATGACAGCAACAGAAATCTGCCGCCCATGGTTTGGGTTAAGACTTGACTGGTTAACATGGTTTGGGTTAAGACTTGACTGGTTAACATGGTTTGGGTTAAGACTTGACTGGTTAACATGGTTTGGGTTAAGACTTGACTGGTTAACATGGTTTGGGTTAATTGACCAGCACTGTCTGAAGCTGCCATCAAGGGTTATGATGCACTGACTATTTATACACACGAAGCAAGTAGAAAAGAACTGTGTTCACAATGCGCGCACGTGTAACACTCACAAAATGTAGATAATACACAACGATTCCATCCACACAAATGCACAAGAAACTAAATAAGTACCTAGGGGGTAAGCTTGTGTATGCTTGTCAGTGAGAAATGGGCCACAAGCTACAAAGTAGGGGAACGGGATAGTGGTCCGCATTGTGAGACACTGACAGTGTTCTTCAGGCCACTCTATTTGCTGTGGATCCAACCTGAACTGTCTGGCAGACACGATCACACCTTAAATCACCTTTTGTGAAGAGTCTGTCATCCCTATTAAGCGGATTTACAGCTACCTAAATAACAAACCACTGTTTACTCAGCCGAAACGCTCAATGAAAAGAAGATAGCTTTTATGCAGGGAGACAGAAAGTGAAGGAAAAAGAGAAGGAGTTGAGGGCAACGGCAAAAACATCTAGAGTGGAGTACAGAAAGAAGGTAGAGAAGCGAAAGCTAGGGCAACGAAAGGGAAGCATGGAGAGCCTTATGAACACCATGATGGGTAGAGAACAAAAACCCCAAAGAGTAAAGTGTGTAACTGACCCAATCATTAGTTACTGAGTTCAACACTTTCCATGCGCGGTTTGACCTGAGAGACTTCAGCGAGGAAGCAGATCATGTCTGCTCTTGACTGCCACAGTCTGTGAGGGAAGATGTTGTCAGAATTCTCTGTCATGTTAACCCGCGTAAAGCCCGCGGACCTGACCACGTGAGAGGCGAGGTTCTAAAGGAGTGTGCTAGTCGGCTAGGTGGTGTCTTTGCCAGACTTTTCCAGCTTTCCCTTGACTCTCAGTGTCCCCCGCGTGTGGCCCACATCAACAATAATGCTAGTGCCAAAGAAGCCTAATGATACAGAATTGAAATATTTTCGACCTGGGGCTCTCACGTCTGTTGTGGCCAAGTGTTTGGAGAGAGTTGTGGAACGTTTGATAATCTCTACTGTGGCTGATCCCGTGGATCCTCTGCAATTTCCCTACAAATCACTTTGGGGAATAGGGGTCTGATGCCACTCTCACTCTTTTAGATGCTATCCTATAACACTTGCAACCTCTGGCATCTATGTACGGGTCCTGTTCGTGGATTTTGCCAGCGCCTTTAACAAGGTCCAGCCACACCTTTTGGTAAAGGACCTACTAGACCTACTAGACCTCTTGATAGGATGCAACTGAGATTTTTGAAAATGATGTTAAATGTTAAGCTAACACTCCAACATGTATGGTGTTGAGTGAACTGGGTATTTTTCTGTATCAATTTTTGCAAAATGTAGGTTTCCATGTTTTTTTTGTATAGATTATATGTGGAACATAACTCTGGAATTCAAAAATTGTGCAACTTTCTGTTTGATCCAGTATGTAAACTATCCTTGTTTAGCTATATACATTCATTGTTAGATGCCTTAGGTCTTTCCTTCATCTGGAAATTTGGATGTAGTTTTTATCTATGTCAGTTTACGAATATTGTAATGCTACGTTTAAAAGATCAATTTATTTTTTAAAAAAACAAAGACATAAATATAAAACAATATCTGCACCACTTACAGGATGTTTAAATAATATTTTGGTTTTGGGAACTACTTAATTGATTTGTCCCCAACTCTGAGATCAAAGCTAATAAAATGTAGTTAAGCTCCATCAATTGCCTATTCAGCAATAGTGATGTACCTAGATATGTAAGAACATGTCTACTGTGTATCTAGACGAGGTAGGTGATGAATGTCACTGTTTGCGTGTGCTCACCCTTTGTTAACTGTTTCACGGAAAGCGCTGCTCCCAGTATACTTTGGACATCATCCACATGAATTTAAATTCCACTAGCTGATGAATATTAAATCGAAAAGTATACTTGTTAACTTATGCAAATTTATTCAAACTGCATTATTACTGTTTAGGTATATATATATAGTTTTAGTATTGTGTATTCATCTATAAATTTTGCCATATCGTCACCATCCATTGTGAGATTATTGTGTGATTATTATATTACTTAATTGCTAAAAATGCCCCCAGGGCTGAAAGCCAATAAATAAAATGTTTCAAATGCTTCAAATTCGGGAAACTTTTTTCGCAGTGAAGCCACAAACGTTCATGGTTCACTTTCATCGCCACTCACATGTTTGAAAGATCGACAGTGTCTCATTCATCCTCGATAGGATCATATCCGGAGATGACAGATGGTGGTGCATTGGATGAGGTTCATGTGTATGTGTGAGAGGGTATAGGTGCGCTATAATGTCTTTATATGGGTATGTTTATATATATTATGTTATGTTCATATGCATAAATTATTTTTGTGAGCAAAAGAAAATGTTCTGTCCTGGATTATGCCTGCTACAGAGAATGAAGATTGATTGTCTAATGACATTATTCCTCCAATAAAAACTGAAATTTTGAGACTAACTCAATCTCTAGAGTACACCATTACGATAAGTAAGAAAGTTGTAAAGCTTCTACACATTCGCATTAAATCCTGTGCCGTACACCAGTTGTTTCAACCAGTCATTGGTCATTTCACGCAGCGGTATGTTTGACTGTGATGACAGTTAATCATTATAAAAGCGGTTAATAAGATAAAACAAGCTCACAAGACATCTGTGTTGTATGGGGACTTTCTAGGAGGCAAAGGGACAAGCATAGAAGCTGTAAATGAGGGCAACAAGCTGTGGCACAGCGAGGTCTGCAGCGGGAGGGGGAAGCGTGGACACCGCAGGAGGAAGCTACTTCCCCCTACACTTTCTTACCCTCTCCTTCATTCTGCTCGCCCTCCACGTGGGGGCGATCTGGCTTCTGGGGCATGCGCACGTTGAGGTACATGGAGGAGCTCTTCCGCATGACTGCAATGTAACAAGTTCACGTGACCGTTTACAGTAGGACACGTGTGTCATCACGTGCTAGGTGTACCAGTTGCTGCGGGATCATTGCTTCGTCAACTTACTACTCACTAGTTTCAAGCAAAATAAATAAAATAACATGAAAAGGTTGACGAGGGGTGACATGTCACTCCTCCTGCTGTATTGTGAGCACATCATACCTTGGCTCTCCGCCACTAGTGTACCTGCACTCCTCTGCACTCCCGTAACACTTCTTTACTTATACCTGCCCCGGGGACCTCTTACGTGCCTTGAAATGCATATAAATACTGATGAGCACTTTTTACACAAATGTTTGGTACGCTAGTGGCAAACAACATGGTTAAAATTGTTTAAAAAGCTTTTCTTCTGTTCTATATTTTGAGTGTTCATCGGCCGTGAATTCTTGTGCCATCGTGTCGTCAAGTTTTGAAAAAGACAAAACAACAGGCATGAAGCTCGTGCCAGGAGGCTCGGGAGCTGAACAGGTTTTGTGACTGCTTGTTTGCTTGAATGTTCGGATGAGTGACGTTTTGGAGGGAGGAAAAGACTGGGGCTGCGTAACCCAAACTTACTTCTATCTTTTGGAATGGCCCATTGGTAGCCGACCCTTCGGACAATTCGTTGCTGTCCATGGTTTGACCACCAAAATGCTCACAGGACTTTCTGCAACCATACAAAACAAAAGACGAGTTACTCGCAGGTTCTCCTACACCCTGCATCCCATTAGACTGCATGCAAAACAAAGTATTCACTCATAAGAGCGGTTATAATCAGGAAAGATGACTGGATTGTGTAGAGTCGTTGGCAACTTTGACTGTAGCCTCAGGGGCACCAAAGACTTTGCTGTTTAGCTCAAGCCTGACAAACACTTAGCGTATAGTATTCTGTAACAATGAGAAAGTAGTCAGGCTTGAGTTTAGCGGCCTGGAGAAGACTGCTAACGGGAAGGAAGTAGTCTGTCATTCTGTCTGTTGTCATTGTATGAGGCTTTCTCTTCTCAAGACGTGTCGCTACCCACTGAGCTACACGGAGTCACACTGTTACGCTGAGCCACTCTAAGCTACGTACTCGGCTACACACGATTTGGACAGTGTTAACTACTTGATTAACTCATATTTCTAGAGTATAATCCTCATAACAAGTTTCAAAAATTATCCAGATTTTCACAAGATTACATATTAAGATGGAAAATAAGTTCTTGTCCTCATGGAGCAAACCTACCGCTGGGTTGTCTCGCCGTTGGTGTCCTCGTTACCCACGTGGTTTTTTTCCACTACAAGTAAAGGTGAAGAGCGAGCTTGTATACCAGTTCCGTTATTGTCATACTCTGAGATCTGACCATCGTCCGCGATGGTTTCATCGCCACAGTGTGGGCGTGAGAAGTGACTTCTCTCAAGACCTAGTGATCACAGCTGTGGACCAGTCGACCCGGTCACACTCAAAATTATTGAGATGATGCTGTGCTGCTTGGGTCTGATCTCCACCAGTCTTCCTCCTTATGTACTGACACGCCTGCCGGGGGCCGGGAGGGATGCCGGGGGGGGGGGCTGAGCTGCTATTTTCACAACAGGTGAGAACACCAGTTCCTTGAGTACTCGAGCCTTTATTTGCCCCTCCTTGATGACACAGTTCCTTGATTAGCCGCTCCTTGATTAATTACACCTTGATTAGCCACACCTTGATTAATGACACCTTGATTGGCCGCTCCTTGATCACACAGTTCTTTGATTAGCTGCCCTGTGACAACACGGTCTTTGGTCGACAACATCTTTTGTTTGACCATTTGTTGTACTTTCAGTAATTGCGCCTTAAAATCTCAAATGCTGAGTAGTCACTATTTTATAGTCATAGCCATAGTGTGACAGTCATAACCATAGCCAGAATGTGATGTTCTGTTCGAGCGCGTGTATGCGTGGTGATGGTGGGTCTGGGTGTGTGTGTGCATAGGTGTAAAGTAAGTGTGGTGCTCGTGCCTTCTCATCCAATGGAGATTGCCTATTCCTTCGACAGCGGAAGCTCACCCCTGTGTGTGTCCTGACCTCTCCATGGCAACGTGACCTGTCACAAGATGTTTGACCACTGCTTGCCTGCTTACACCTGCTGTTGGCAGCGCGTGAGATGCAGGCCTCGTCCTCCCGACAGCTTTCTTCAGCGGCTCAGCTGGCATTTAACCCGGAACTGAGTGTTCAGACGCCCTGCTGCTAGGCTGCCTTCTACTTACACCACAAATCCTCTGTCAGAGGTCCTCAAACACGTGTATGGCAGCTGTTAAATACATGCCGTCAGTTTTTAAAAGATTTCGAAAACATCTTCAGTTATGGGAAATGAAAATGGAGTTCATTTCATAAAAATGACACATTGTGATTATTTTTGTGTCTGTGGTCATGTCAATACTCGTCATTTGTCTAATCCTGCCTAATTTGACTTCTTTTCTTTGCGGAAAGTTAAAGTCTACTTAGTTCATTATTTTGTTTGCCAACCCTCTCTCTCTGCCCTTTGATCCTGTCCTCAAGCGCACTGTACGCTGACAGCTTAATAGTAATAATAAATATACAATTTATAAAGTGTATACTCACACTCCTACGGATTATGCTCTTAGCGTTCAAGAACAAGAACGAAACACGGACAGAATACAAGGGACAGAAAAAAATAATATATGAACTATAAAAGAATCAACAACTAAGCTAACGAAGATAATCAAATACAGACAAGCACAAAGAGGGACCAAATAACAAGAACAAGAGCTCAGAATAAAAGGAAGGGTGTGAAAAAGGACTAGTATTATGGGAAAGGTTGTTAGAAGTAATGTTTACAGATGTAATGCTTACGAGAGCTGATAATGTACTGCGTCAGGTTGGTGCACCATTCACAACATTGCTAGAGTTTCTCGTGGATCAGAAAAACTGTTACTTTAGCACGAAAAGTTCAGACTTCCAACTTCCGAATAACTCGAACTGTCGCTCTGATTGGTGTTGACGACTGGCAATGTTGTGAAAGGTGTACCACCGTGACGTAGTACACTGTTAGCGTGACGTAGTACACTGTTAGTGACTCGTTGATCGCAGGTACGAATCGCGTACTTTGGTAGCGGATAATTAGGCATCAGAGTTCTGTACTTTCAGGAGTTTGTGAAGAAGGTATCCAGGGCAGCCGGCAAGCAAGGAGTTGCAGTCAACAAGTCAGGATAAAGCAAACACACAGATAAGAAGTTGGTAGCGCGGGTAGACAAAATGTGACGGATGGCGCTGATCTTGTGTAGTTCATAATAGACAGCTGTCACTTGTCTACCATAACAGACTGACAGACAGCTGTCACTTGTCTACCATAACAGACTGACAGACAGCTGTCACTTGTCTATCCATAACAGACTGACAGACAGCTGTAACTTGTCTATCATAACAGACTGACAGACAGATGTAACTTGTTTAGCAAGAGTCATGTGTGCACTGACAATGAATCACAGGCTCCTGACGGAGGACGATGAATGTAAGGTGAATGGACGTCATCCGAACAACAGGTACCCTTGGTAGTTTCATATTTCATCTTGTCAGCAGGCTATCGATAATGTGAATAAAAGATTACCGGCGTTACGTGCTGGAGACCCCTGACCTGTACCTTCACAGCACTGTCCGTGAGAGATGTCAGGTGAAGTGTTAGAAACAGGAACACTCCAGTCTGCACGCAGCCTCTAATGAGAGTGCGACCAGTGATGGCCGTGATGTCGTGACCACAGGGCCTGTCGCCAGCAGGTCGTCTTGACGCGTGTCCGCCATGCGCTGGCACTGGCCTCTGATAAGGTGCGCTGTCCTGTCTGCTTGATGAGTAGGATGCACTGTCTTCTGTTGCCTGGCCTCTTGATTAATACGATGTACAGTTACCTGGACATTTGACAACTGAGAAACTAATGCCGGCCACCCGTTACATAGAATGCGATTTCCGTGCGCTATTGCTATGTAGTCTAGTGTGATTTTTTGGCTTTCATGTTGTTTGGGCTTTATTTCTTTGTTGTCTTCCTGTCTGCCAAGTGCTTGGTGACGCTTTCCTTGTTACATACATCGGCAGTGTACACACAGTGGACACACACACAACTCCTTCCGCCCAGTTCGTAAACATCCATGATAAAGTTGATAAAATGACCCCGAAGTTGAGACAGTACTGTTTTGGGTTGTCAATTCTTGGAGAACTTTTCTTGCTGGTGTTACTGGTGGTGAAGTTTGTTATCGGATAAATGGAGAGAACAGACCGATCACAAAAACAAGCCACACTCTTATTTGACCATGATTCCATCCGAGAGCGGGATAAACACGGTGCCACTGGCTCTACCAGATAGATGACTGGTAGCGATGATGAGGTTTTTTCTGTCGTGCCCAAACGGCAATGATTTATTCTGCGTCGTGGGATAAAATGTGGTCATTGTGAAAACATAATAGTGTACACACATGTTCCGTTGTTGTCGGAAACGCCGTTATTCGCGGCATGATAGGAAATATGCAGCAATATGCCCAGCGGCCAACTACTTGAAATAATCTCGCTTATCAGTGTCGTGATGTTCTGTAAAATAGAAGACCATCTCTGGCGGCTTCCCCTCGCATGTGTTGACATAGGATGAGAGAATTTATATGCTACAGTTTTTTTGGTAGGATTTGTAACCTATGGATTAAAACTGACGTCTTGGTGGCCGATGACAAGTTTTTGCTGTCTACAGGCGGTTGTCTACACGCCCGTTGTTTCCCGAGGATGCGTGCGGCGGCAACAAGCTGCTAATTATAGTCCTGTCCCTAGCGTGACGTGGGCGACTGGTCCCAGACAGTGGCTGACAAGCCACGGAAACAGCAAAACACGATCTGGTTGACAAAGGGGTGGGGGACCTACCACTTTGAGTGGAGGGTACCCATGCACGTTCGGTCTTGCTAGTTCTTCGCGTGATGAGCGACGGTCTCTTGTGACCAGCAGCAGATGCTTTTATTTGTTTATGTCTATACCTTGTGACCCGCTGTTCTAGCACCTGTGTGTGTTCACACTTTGTAGTGCAAACATGTCGGAAGAGACACAACTGTGTGTCCACCCCATCAAGTGTCACTGGTCATCGTATGCCGGGGAGCATGCAGTCGGTATAATACTCATATTGTAGCACGCGATTGTTTATAGCACAATGTGTTGAAAGACTTCTGTCTTTCTTCACACTAGTTATCAGCAAGACAAGGTTCTGGAGTCTGGATTATTATCTCTGTGACAGTTCCATTGCTAGGACCAGGTAAATCGCAAATCCACAGACTTAGTTCTCCAAAGTTCTTTGTTTTTAATTTGTATTCTTTGTTCTAATACTTAATGTGTAAGTTCAGTGGGTCTACTTTGTAAACAGGTTCGGAAATACTAAACTAGAACTTCAAAGTGAATAGTACTTTTGAAGACTTAACGGCAGGGATATCTTCTGAGATATATAGTCATCTTGCCATTTAATCACTAGGGTACACATTTAACTGCTGTTTTTACGATGTAACCGGTAAAACATTCCATACACTTTATTCACTCCGTACATTTTATAAGACACAGTAAGATACAAAACTTACATCTGAGATGATTAACAGTAAAACATAACACACATTCTGAGCTATTTTACATTTTTATAATCAGTAGGACACAATACACACATTGTTTGTTGTTACAGGGTCAACATAACTCAAGGTCTGACGACATTTTTCGTTATACTTCTGCTACTGATATTTTATTACATTAATATCATTACGCTTAATCTCATGTGAAGCTTTAGTCCAAATTGCTCATGGGAGTTTTTAATACCACTCGAAATTCCTAAGCCGATAGTAGCGATTTATTTGTCTATGAGAGCAAGCAATATAATATTCTCGTAAACACAACATTCCTAGTTCTTGCCTGGGACTCTCCTGTGGATGAGAGGCAGTGTCTACACACCAAGGTCTACACACCAAGGCGTCTGTGAGGCTAACCCTTCTTTTCACCGTAGTAATACATATTTGCTTACTTTAAATAAAACTAATCTTTCGACTCCAACACACAAAAAGGTCTTAATATGTAGGATCCAGCATAAAAATAAAAACTAATGTACGAATTAGGTATGGACTCCAATTTACTAATTAATGACTAAACTGCAAGATACAACGTGCGAACTGATGGTAATCTCTAGGCTCTAACATAGGAATGAATACAAACCCCAGGAGTGTGCTGGACTGTTGCACTTGCAGGCTTTGTCGGCAGCTACCTCCAGTGTCAGCAGCGAGATTATCAAATACCTGCTGCACTGATGAGGCCGCGTGAGATCAATCATGCACGCTCCCCGTCCCCTCCTATGCATGTCGTCTGGCTGGCCATGCGGAAGGCCGTATGGCCACTGTACTACAGGCTGAACCAGGTGTCGACAGTATAATCTGTCAGCGTGCACTGCGCTCGAAAACCTGTTATTAGAGTCTTTACGACACACGTCCAACTCCACCCGATAGTGTAATGAAGTGTATAACACCCTGTTTCAGACTTCATGATACCCTGCTGCACTCACTATGACAACCTATACGACAAGCTTTCGGAAGCTTCACAACACCCTGTTACAGACTATACCTCTTGAGAAGTCTGTACTGTAGTGACCAAGTGTACTCGTACATTACAAACAAAAACTAACCTGAACCTGCGAATTAATCCGACTGACAGGCAGCCCGCCAGAACACGAAATCCAAGAATTTTCAGTGGAACTTAATGACCACGAGGCTCGAATATCAATCAGGCAAACTGCAGTGTTTTCGCGTAGATATGATTTCCATACACATTTAGAAGCCACAATAATTCAGGAGGGTCCCGTGATTGAAGTATGTAGCTAACTCTGTTTCACATATTTGGCGAAGATAGTCAGTAAAATCGTAAAAACCATCGACTACATTGGAAACTACCGAGGCCGAGCTGTGGGTTAAAGTGATAGCTGGCTAAAATAAAGTGCTCGCGTGTGTGTGCTGTTAAGTTGTATAGACTCACCAGCACTGTATTTCTTATGTTTAATTTTTTCCGCTGTGTAAATATGTATCAGAAACGCCTCTAATTACTGAGGGATGACAAAAGTACCTACCGTGAGGGCCGTGTGGCTCTGAACCCAGTGGCCAGTACGTCCAGTATGTCCAGCAGGCACACCTGTCGAGTACAGGTGTTTACGTAACTATGTCCCCGTCGCTCCACGCACGTGACGACGGAAGCTGTCACCCCCGGCTGCTGCAGCAGTTGATGATGGTTCAACAGCCCAACTGGAGATGCCAGTGACGCACGCAAGACACTGTCACGTGACTTCCCAACAACAGCCACAGCGCCTGCCTGACGGCGAGGAGCTAAGTGATCCTAACAACGTGAGCTCTTTACTACGGGCTATGGAAATGTCCCCATGTATCGTGATGGCATCATCATACAAATGGTCATAACATCCTGGCACCTGCGTCCTTTAGTAATACTAAACTCAACTCACGTCCTTCCCCAGTCCACTGTAGACTGAACACCGATCTCTCATTGAGCCAGACGTTTTATAAAAGCCATTGCCACTAAAATAAGCCGTCATTATGTGACTTTATAAAACTGACCAAATGATGATCGGTGTAGACTGATATACAGTCAGTGACTTGTGTCTAGCACGACCAGCCAGCAAGGCATATACCACGCATGCGCAGACGAGAGGTCGGCCGTTACAGGGGGACTGAGAGGCGCGTGTGCTGCTGACTCCCTCGTCCTGCATGGTCAGTTTGCTACCCACGACAGTCGTCCGCATCTCCTCCGACACGAAAACATAAACAAACACCAGACGGCACGAGGACATCGCTGCCGCAGGTGTTAGTCCCCCCTTTCCCACCCCACCCCACCCTACCCTCCACGTAACCTGCCTTAGCGACTAGGGGCTGAGGTTTGTGGCCACGCGCTCATAGCCAGCTACTTGATTGCCAAACCGCTTATCCTCAACACCAGAAACCTGAGAGCTTCTTTTCCAGTTGTGATGACGGTCTTCTTGGAGAGTACCGAGGTTTCCTAGTCCAGTTGGCAAATACTTATCTGCACGTCTGCCTTATCCGAAGGTAGGGGGTGGCGGAACTATTTCCATTTTAATGAACAGCGGGAAAAGGGACATCGCTCCTTCCTGCAACCAGTTTGAAACAAACTGTATCCCCTCGTGCACAAAGAGAGAGAGACAACATGACAAGACACACTAACACAGGCATTCGTCTGCATACACGCACACATCACACAAATCACAGGAGAGGTCAGACAAGACTAAAAGCTGTACTTTACCACCACAGTGGTTTACCAAGGAG
This sequence comes from Pomacea canaliculata, assembly GCF_003073045.1. Lineage (NCBI taxonomy): Eukaryota > Metazoa > Mollusca > Gastropoda > Architaenioglossa > Ampullariidae > Pomacea > Pomacea canaliculata. Next base: position 33,063,312 of record NC_037594.1, read on the forward strand.
ATTTGCAATAATGTGATTTCCAGAAACACAGATCCACTTCAAGGCCTTCTTGCAATGAAGGTCTTCAAGGAGATCCACTAACCCGCCAAGTGTAAGTCGGTATTAGCTGAGGATGACTTGATTGACTTTGACACTCGCACATAATTCACATCATTATACATGACATCAGATTAACACTTTGCTGGACAGATGCGTGAATAATCTGGCAATGGCGTCGTCGTGTACAGCAAAACATCAGATAAAGCTCAACTCTCAGCGAGCATCCAGTGGAATGCGAGATTTTCTGGATGGGATATGAGCGCATGTAGTTACAGGCATCAGCATGTAAACGCCAGTAAGTGTAGGACCTGCATCATCAGTATCGCGGACGTATGGACGTCAGCAGCAGCCAGGCACGTGGACGTCAGGCGCCTGATGCGGGAGCGCGGCGTGAAGGTTTGGTGACTGAAGTCGTCACGATCTCCAGCTTTATACGAGAAGCATCTTTACGCAGGTGCAGGGGTCAACAGGTCATGTGTTCTTGTGTTTTCTTGGTATGTAAGTGACCAAGCTTTGTCCTTCGTCTGCTGTCCATGTCTCATCTTGTCCCAATTGCTGAGAGCATACGTTGTGTCATCATCCTGAAATCCTGAAAGTCATGGGACTGACAATGAGAGTCTGTGTTGTTCCTAGATGGGTGCTAGCCCTTCTCTGATGTCTTTCCCTCAAATGGCATGGCAATCTACCCGATGTGGACGATGAAAGAACAAGCCGCTGACAAGGGTAACTCCATTCAGTGACTTGAATTCACTTGAACTTTCGCCGAGTAATTTGATCTTGGGTGTAAAGCCTTTGTAACCTCGCTACTTTCATCATCTGCCTGTGACTGACAGCTCCCTGACTGGCATCCTCGTGATGAGAGAAGGCCGCAGACCTGCTCGTGGTTAGTCGTGACGTCAGCTCAGTCTGCCTTCCTGTCTTGACACCTTACCTGACAAACATCGTCTCTCGTGACAGTAACCTGTTGGTGCAAAAGATTTACCGACGTCGCAGCTGATATGGGAAGGGGTGGACAGCCTGTACAAAGTCACCTTCGCTGGAAACTACGTGGATATAAACATTGGGATAGGAAGACACTCTACTGACAGTTGAGCTGCGTGATCCCAAACTTCACCTTGAAGTGACTTTGCTTTGATTCCAGTCACTAACATCGCCACCATCCTGTCTGCATGCTGACCGTCTTATCTTAGTACTTGGTAAGTAGACACTGTGGTAAGCAAAGCCGTTAGACCCACGGTAAGCCGACATATCAACATCTTCCCAGTGGAATCCTGCAGATATCGCTCTTACGGTGCCATCACCAGCACCACTAGTGCACCGCCATACTACCATCAGCAGCACCATCAACTGCACTTGTACTCGAGGTTGTGTTGAGAAGCACACAATTTCAACCTGCAGTGATAAGTAGTTGTGTCCAGTCTGCGCTGGCTGCACTAAAACTGATGTTTGGTCATCCTCGGTAACATGACACAGGCAAGAACATGACTCCCTCGTCCCAAATGCAGCACCAATGTCTGTGACCGCATCCCACAGTGTAAAACTACCGTCCAGTACCTGACTGTAAATAGTTGGTGTCAAAACTACACCCTGTACGTAACTGTAAACAATTGGTTTAAAACTGCAACCATGTAAGAAACAAATTACAACAAATAATCGGTTTAAAACTACAGTTCGGTTCGTGACGGTACACAATCGTACTTCAGTTACATCTCATCAGAAACAATTATACGTCAGCCGAGGGTGGTAACTGAAACTTAACGGTTAATGACTATATTTCAACCTTGAAAAGTCAAGTATCAGTGGAAACGCTTGTTACATACCAATTAATAAATCGCAGTCAGGGCTATGTAGTTCACATCTGTTATAAGCAGCTGCCTTCCAGTCCTATTTATTTGTTATATATCAATTATCAAAACACAGTTCTAGTTATTTGTTACATATCAATAAATCGCAGTCCTAATTATGTGTTACATAACAATCATTAAATCGCACTCCCTATTAGTTAAATATCCATTATAAAATGACAGCTACAGTTAGTTGTTTCTCGTCTACAAGTACTCCTCAGTTGTAAGCAACTGTCTTTCAGTCCTAACTATATGTTGCTTATTATCCCGGTATTGTAGACCAATACTTCTTGATGTCTGTTATACCCGAGGTAGTCTTTGGTGTCACGTACCAGTCGTGAACAAACGCGCAACATTTGCTGGAGCAGACAGATGATACAACGACCACCACTTACACCCGATAAACAGCAAATCTTTCCCATGTAGATACTAATTATTGTCTCCAGCAGGTCACTTGGCGACCTGTTACCTTATAAATGCCAGCAACTGCATCCAGCGCCACTTCTATCCACTTGGGCTTCAGTGTTTCGTGTGGCAGTGTTGACTGATGGTCTCTCAACAAAATTTGTAGCTAGCAAAACATAACCAACTTGAAGTTCACTTTCTACAAACAAAACATTCTGCCTACCGATGTGTGCATCACCCGTCAATGTTCACCTTTCTTTGTAGAAACAAAGAATAAAAATTAGCTGTATGTGTTTTTCTTATTTTTATCATAAATATTTTTTATCAATAGCATCATCACTTGAATACGACTCCCTTGTAAACAAAGCAGAGTGTTGGGAGGTGCGTTGGGAGGGGATGAGCTAAATCCCTCTGCAAATCCACATCGGTAGATCGATGGCAACCAGATATTACAGAATATTGCAGGATACTCTTTTTAGTCTACATCGAAGATAATACATATATCATCTGCATGCATTTTTATCGAGAGCATCTTTATTTTTAATGCTTATGTTATTTATTTTAAGATGTTACCAGAGACAATAGAAAGAAATAAGAGATTTTGACATCACTGATATCGACATAATTAATTTTCTTGTCACAGACATCGAAGTCATTATACATGATAACTATGAGACTGACTGACAGAGAGAGGGAAAGAGAAAAAAAATCAGTGATCATAGCAAATCAGAAATAAACTATCATTTCAGTTTATACATATATTTCAAAAGGGACATTTAGAGAGCAACTACAAGAGTGCAACTGTATCACAGTTCCCTACACTGATGCCATGCATGTCAATTGCTAAAATAAATATTCTGGATTCAAATAAAACGGTAGATCGTAAGTTAACAATAGAATCACAGAAAAACTGCAAAGTTAAAGGGACAAAGAAACACCAGAAGAGAACCATTCAGGAAGGACGAATGAGAGCGGCTACATCAATGGAAAAAAAAAAAACAAGCTGCAAGGAAACAAGAGAAAGCAGACGACAGACTCGAGCCATAGGCGGGCAGGCCTCTTAGTGTAGGTCAGCTCAACAAACATGTATGAGACGTGTCCGTGACAGTGACAGCAGTTATCGGACAGTACGGCGATGATAACAAACTTGTCGGACAATGCGGTGATGACAAGAGAGCGTAACGCACGTGGGACAATGACCACAGACTTGTCGGACAAGATTATGCCGAGAAGAGTTACGGAAATACGTGTTGGTATGTTCGCACGACGGATAACTGCTGCTGGACAGATGAGCGGAGCGCTGACCTCACAGTGGGGTCACGCACTGCGGGATGAGCACGTCATGCAGCGAGGGATGAGAGGGTACTTTAAGGTTGGGAGTCTACACTTAGCTGGTCTACCTACAGGAGAAAGAACAGAAAGAGTCCTCGTCACAGAAAAGGAGTTAGGCATCGAGTCAGTCAGTGTGCTATTTTTTGTTTTGTTTTGTTGTTGTTTTTTTTTTTTTTTTTTTTTTTTTGTTTGTTTTTTTTTTTTTTGCTTATAACTTTACACAAGAAGAGACAGAAGAGTTTTCTTCGACAGCGTTATCTTACTGTTTTGTCTTACACTTGAGTGGACTCTAAAGAAAGAAAGAAAGGCATTTACACAGTTGATTCTACGAGGATTCTTTATGAGTTTGAATGGATTGTAAAGGCAAAATAAAACTGCTTAGAACCTCATAAAGAGTAGGATCAGTTTGAATCTCGTCTATTTTCATGTCTATTCATGTGGAAAAAGTTGAATGTTTTCAAGGATGTTGTGTTTAATAAGAGAAATTACACGGGACTCTTTTGTTTGCTTCAACGAAGTCTCGTCCTCCGATGACGTCAACTCGATCCTAGTGGTAGCTGATGACATGATTGGAGATTGCTAGTGGCCATCTTGATTGTTATCGCTAATATATATCATTAATCCAACTAACACCACCGATCACTTGAGTTCAAATTTTAACAATGACTGACACTTCCTCTCCCTCGCTGACCTCCCACACAAGTTCGTCTACCGAGGTAGTGGTCATAAAGGGAGGAAAGAATCATTTATTTCTCCTGTATTGTTCTCGTGCCCTGCAATAATAACTAAATATAATTTTCAAACGTTTTTGGACCGTCGCCACAGCGTTTTAACCGCCGTCACAGTCTTTACTATACCTTTAGGACATTTATGTGGGGAATTCAACAAGAGGTTCTTTCTTACAAATGAGCTAAAGACATTTGTGCCGTGGATTTAGGAAGAGGTCCCCTCAAATACGATTATAAAATATATTAGCCAGGAACTTTCTTTTGCTATTCTATATTTTCTATATTTTCAGGCAGTCTCACATAAAAAAGAATACGGAACCTTCCACAAAACTTACTTGTATAAACAAAACCTGTATTGACATCATTACAAAGGCTCATCCTGCCCCGACACCTATTCCCCGTCACAGCCTTTATAAACGACTATAGCTCATTCCCAAAATTATATTCTCTTGCTTAAGCTAGACATTTCTTTACATCTTGATGTGGCTTCTGTGTTGTTTATATTTGTCTCTCTTTCTTGTCTTATCTAGTTTTTCCTAAATTAAACAGCAAAAGATAAAGGTCCATGCTTACTGTGTGGTCACCAGGGGAGTGAAGTTAAGAGAGCTGCAGCCAGACTTGTCCGCCCGTGGCTCGTGCACGCTAATGGTGTAAAGAGAATGTTTGAATGGAGTCATTCGCTCTTATATCGCCTTAAATGTCGCCATGCTGTGTCGTTTTAATCAGTGTCCATCACCTATCTAGCCGTCTTGGATGTACCTACCTATTACCCCAAGGCGTGTACAGCTTCCAGGGTGACGAGCGGACGTCTTTCAGGAGACTCCGCCTCCCTTTAAGGCAACTGGCAGCCATAGCAAGGGCTTGGAGTGGCAGTAGGAGGGAGCTAGCGGGAAACAGCTCTGCTAGAAAGTAGCGAGAGAAGTGTGCTTTTTGGCTGGGGGGGTGTGGATGAGGGGTGTGCCACACGGGCGATAACAGGTTGAAGACACGATGGGGGAAGGGGGAGATCAGCTTTGCTTCCTCCCTCCCTTTGTCCGAGCATGACCTTCTCGGGTGGCCATGGGCTAAGAGACCTCCATGAAAAATAAAACAGAAATGCAGCAAACAATAAAGGGTAGAGTAGATGGCAGTGTGCAGGGAGGAAAATGAAATCGGAACAAACAAAACACACAGCGTAGCATTTTCTTGCAAACTTTGTGTCAAACAGAGACCCCTGATTCCTTCTTGACAAGCCCCTTCATCATGTTTTCGACATAGTTACTGAACAAATCAATATGTCGGAAAAAGACTGAGACAGACAGACATAAAGTCCGTTGTGGAGGAAGAACAAAAGAAAATAAAGGCATGCTGGCATGGGTGTAAGGTGAAAGATTTATGGTCGTCATGTATGGCCCCAAAATGTCCTCAGAACTCTTAGTATCGCCACAAGACCCGAACCGGTGCCAGGTACGACACCCAGACTAACACTGTGTCATTCAGACTATCGCCATAACAAAGGGCATCATCCTTGTCCTCATCACCATAAAGGCTAGTCCGAGTTCAGTATTATTTTCCAGGGACTGAATTAAGTTCACTACAAGATATAAATTTTAAATTTGAATTGTTATGATTACTTGTCTTCCTTTTTCATATTAAAGTCTTTAACTTTTGTTGGTCCCATCTGCATTTTAGGAATCAAGTTCTCATTTTCCGAGGGCCACAAATGTAGGCCTCCACCGTTATGGCAACGACTTTATTTAGCATAATTATGCTCGATGTTCTGGCTGTAACCTTCAATGACCTCAGATTGATCATTGATTAGTGTTTCCCAGCCTGTAATATTAATAATAATAAGTGTGAAAAACTGATGATAACACTCCCACAATGGACTAGCATCATCCTGTAAACTGGTGAGGTCAAGAGAAAGTTCACGACCTGTCAGTAGCTTGACGAGCTAGTAATTAATTAGCGAGACGTGTGATGTTGGAGGGGCGACATACCTCCCCGTGAGGCCAAGTCCCATAACTGCCCAAACTGAATCCGAGTTGTCTGCCTTCTGACGACACCAAGCTTCTGCAGTTAGCCTTCCTCTTTGTTGCAGTAGTGACACGTTTCTTGTTTATCCTGAACTGTGCTCATACTTCTTAACACTGAGCCCACAGCTTAACAAAGGAGTATAACCGACAAAAAAGTCAAATAGGGGTCAACAGTTTAAAAAAAAAGGAAAACAGAAAGGTACATGTGTGCGAGGAAAGGTGTGGGTGGTAGGGGTAAGGGATCGTTAGGTCCACAATTCGGCCAGTGTTTGCGACAACCACAGCAATGGCGCACGTCTTGACGGTTGGCGTCACTGCCGTGCTGGTCATAAACTCTTCCACAGGGTGACCGTCAGTGTTGCCACCTGTCACTTACTATACGAGATACAGTTATCCTCCGCTTAAAACATGTTATTGAAAAGTATTTTTATTTATCTCTAGACAGTAGCTGGTACTATTAAACAAAAACACAGGTATTATTTACCAGGACTGCTTCATGTGCTATAGCTACTTCGCAGGGACATACAGAGATCTGCGCACATAATATATACATAAACGCATTTTCGTAAACTCGTACAGATAGGCAAGGTGGAAGATTTACAAGACCCATGTGTATAGGATGAAGTTGGCTCCGTAACATCAGCCCACACATGACCTCATCTTAATAAGTGACAGCAGCATAGAAACTAAACTTTTAAATGCCCCGAACCCGTCAGCCTGTCGCCGTATTTATAAATGTTGGTCCTGCTCTAAGATAACCCCATTTCCTTCAAATCAATAAACATTTCACGTGACTGGAGACCGTCTTCCTAACCTCGAGAATATATTCTTCTTCTTGAAAATACCTGAAGCGACTGTTTTCCTTTTATTGGACAGTTAATGGGCCTCGTTCCTTGTTTTATCCTCGTTCATCACATGTATTTTCTATGTCCAAGTCTGATTAGCAGACGACAAATAGAAATGCGCGTCAATTGTTTTGTTGCTGAGGACTTTTCTCCCCCCCCCCCCACTACCGCAGCCGGGGCTGGGGACTTTTCTCCTGATTTTGCTTCTTTATATTCGGACAAAAACGTGAGTAGTAGTTGTTGTTGTTGTTGTTGTTTGTTGTTGTTGTTGTTGTTGTTGTTGTTGTTGTTGTACTCGATAAGACCCACCCGTTACAGCGGCACAATTTTGCCGAGGTCCACTGGTTTATTTCATATGAAAGTTTTTCCAACTCCAGGGCAAAACTGCCCAAACTTGGGTAGGGAACATTGGGTAGACTAACTCCTGATGCATAAGATACTCAGTAGGTGAAGTTACCTGAGCAACCAGCATAGCGGCTATTCCCGATTGCGCATGCGTTGTTTGGTTAAAAGAAAGCGACAACTGAAGCGAGAAACGTTTAACAAATCTCAGGCAAGCAAGAAGCTGCTGACAGAACGGTTTGTACAATGCTGTTCTATACCCTTACGTCTGTATAGTTAGCTAGGTCTAGGCAAATACAGTTGAACTAAATTCTCGCTATCTCCACCGCATTTATCCCGGGTGGGAGAAAGTTCTCTGAGGGAGAGACCACCGATAAAATACCGGTTAGCAAAGGGATTTAACCGCTATCTGCGGGTAGCCGACATACCCTGCACAGGGAGGGTAAGAAGAAGAGTAAACGGGCTTCAATAATACCAGCCCTAAACAGTCAGGTGTACACAAAGTCCTATACACAGCGCTGAGACCAACAATGCTCAACGACATGATGACCAAATCTCGACTGTGGACTGACAGCGAGAGAACTCGTGCTTCAAGTATATGGGAGTGACGAGGGATGACAACAGACATGGCACAAGTAGACTGGCCTAACCAACAGTTACGTTGGCTAACGATGTGATGACAGGCTTATAGATAAATTAAAGGGAGAGAATGGTGAGGTAACAGAGGTCAGGCTGACACGGTTACAGCCTAAAAGCGACATGTCGGGTGAACAAGACCGAATGACAACATCGACAGACAAGTGGCTGACCAAGGAATGAGAACGATTTACAACAGGCAGCGAAAGTCACCGTACCCGTATGTCATCCTACGTCACCACACCCGCATGCAAGAAGCGACAGTCTGACATGGACTAAGCTAAGACTCTTTTACTGAACCATATTTAGAAAGAAAAGTGCCGTTTTGTTTGAATTTCATAAGTGTTGTCTGTCACATACATCCGCCAGACCCACGGTAGGTCTTAGTCTGTTGCCGTAAATTGTGTCCAGCGCGCAATTGGATTTCATCATGCTGGATATTGGGGTATTTTCTGCTTTGGCTGCATGTTAGAATGTATGTGTATATGTATGTTATCGTAAAGATACTAACAATAGACCTTGGGCAAAAACTGAGGTAGTCGTAGCTCTACAATCAGCGGCGCGTGCAGAGTAGTAACTGGTGTCAGCAGTGGTGTCGTGGTATAAGTAGTACCAGTGGTATCATGGCAGTACGAGAGGTATCAGTGGCGGCAGTAGTAATGCCATGGTAGTATAAGCTGTGGTTGTGGTGGTAGTCTTCTTTTCCTATTCGCCCCCAGTGGAGCATAGGGCCACAACCACACCCTGCCATTGGACCTGGTTTTGTGCGTCCCTTTCCAGTTGGGACCATGTCATGCCAGCTGCCTCCGCCTCTCTGTGGACCGATCTCCTGCATGTCTGTATGGGTCTCCCAACCCTGCGCCTCCCCTGTGGGTTCCAGCCCAGAGTTTGTCTTGTTAAATTGTCGGCCGGCTTTTGCAAGGTGTAACCGATCCAGCCCCACTTCCACTTCTTGATGTCTTGGCTGGCAGGTTTTTGGTTGGTTCTCGAAAACAGGTCTGTATTGGAGATCTTCACGGGCCATCTGATGTTGAGGATGTGGCGCAGACATCTGTTGACGAATGTCTGTATCTTGTTAGTGATGGCATTTGTCACACGCCATGTCTCACATCCGTATAAAAGGAGTGACTTTACATTTGTGTTAAAGATAGACTTAGACAGTAGTAATAGTATTATGATAGTATAAGTCGTATCAGCGATGTTAGTAACAGTGGCGTCATGGAAGTACAAGCAATTTCAGTGATGGAAGTAACAGTGATATCAAGGCAGTATAAATTGTATCAGTGATTGTTGTAGTAACAGTGCTATGCTATCATAAGCAGCATCAGCAGTCGTGGTAGTAACGATATTGTGGTAGTGTATGAAGCATGGACCTTCATTGATTGGATAAGCGTCTTTCAATCGTTGCCTCTCTGCCCTATCATAGAAGTCACCAATCGTAACAAACCCTAACGAAGGCAAGCTTTCACTTCCGTTTCCGATTTTAAATTGGCGGATCTTCTACGTGGAAAAAATTTAGAATTGAGTAATTAAGCTTTTATTTTATCAGAACCTTTTTAAAGATTAATTGGTTGCAAAATTAATAGTAACATATTCTGTAAAATGTATTCTGTTTATAGAAAACGCATTTCGGTTTATCGACAATTTATATTATAAAAAAAATCATCACTAATAATTATAATAAGTGTATATATACATATATAGCAATATATCAGCCAAAGGCAACTTTAATGCATTGAACAAGATCACAAAATAAAATGAAGAACAATGCGTCAATAAAGGGCGATTACTGCAGAAACAAAATCAAGGAGAGCTAATCCTCTCGGCATGTAATCGACATGAATGCCAAATCTCCACACCTCGCTTTATTGGTAATACACTGACAGTTTGCACTTTTCCATTTTTTGTGTTAACTCTTTTTAGTCTGCAAACAGATGGTGTGTGGATGTGTATCTTACCAACCAACAGACCGGAAAACGCGAGTCTCTGTAAAGAAAAGCCGAGACTTACACCGGATTTGACCCTGAGTCGCTAATCCAGTAATGAAGGTCCGTGGTACGCATATCAGCGATGGTAGTAGTAATGGTATCGTAGTATAAGTTGTTTCAGGGTCGGTAGCAGTCGTGGAAATGTAGTGGATATGACAGTTGTGTTGATGACAAGGACTGCAGTGGTGACCATAACGATCGTGACAATGGCAGTAGTCACAGCACGGTTTGTTGTATCAGCAGTAGTGTGGTGTCGCACAGCGCCCTCTGGGGACATATGAAGGTGAACTGTTCGTACGAGATCCGCGTCAGTCGGGACACACCCTTCTATTGTAACAAGCAGTTGGATTGGAAGTACAAGTGGCTCAAGTCTTCCCCAAACCTACAGGTGGATTTAAAAAAATAAAATATTTGTAAGTGCCAACTTCCAGTGCTCCATGAACAAGTCGGGTACCTGATTGAAGGGGTGTCTGTCCAGGACCAAAAGCACACTCTCGTTAATCTGCAGAGGGGAGAGCAAGACCAACACACGACGGTTGGCCTGGCATCTTTATGCCGCCTGCCTATCGCTGCCTTCTCATAACTGTCCACTTCGTCCTCCACATCCAGGCACCGCCGGGTACCACGCGTATTCTTGGGGCGCTAAATCTCGTTCTCTTTCAATCCTTTCTTCTGCAGCGTACTCATAAATCCCGAGAACCCTTTGACACTGTTCACAGTAGATCAATGTCCCTGCGCACCAGGCGATGTGAACTGATAACACCAGCGAGCTGACCCGATGAAATGCACACCTCACTCGGTCGCTGAAACCTGTTTGGAAACTTGCTCTTACTCACGTCATCTTTGGTCAACGCAACTCCGCCCACTTCATGTTGTCCTCTTGGGTATGGATATGTTGGACCACAGTCCATGCGTTAACATTCCAGCTTATCATCTTGACCTGTTTGGACCACTTTAAATACAATCGCTAACACGCAAGTTGCCGTCGTTATCTGTTGAGTCACTGTAAACACGCTCAAACAACATGTCAGCGGACACAATACTCTCCCAGTAATTGCTCCAGTTAATTTTCTGGAGGTACCCCTACCCCTACCCCCAATTTACCCTTCTCCTTTTAGTGTTGTTCTTGCTTCAGAGACTTTCAGATTTAGTCAATGATAATTGTAACAGACATCTTTTTAGTTCTAACGAGATTAAAAAACTGCCTAGAATATATCCCTCCGCTGAATCTGCTGAAATGTGTAGCCCATTCACATTTTCCTGATGTGTTTCAATTAATCGCAGATATCAGGTACAATGCAAAACCTTGACTACAGTCAGTACAATGGCAAATAGCCGGAGTGCAATGGCAAGGGCTGTGGGTGAACGAGCTTTTCTTTCTCAACCGTCATGCAGTGACACAAGTTTTGGGACTCACTGCTCAGCGCCTCAAACACATGACAGTAGCCTTACCTCCTTCACCACAATAAACACCGGGCGGGAGAAAAAAGCGATAGTTCCAGCAAGGTGGCATTCTCAAGATTCGGGACAGAAATAGTTCTGTTTAACTACCCGTCGTTGCGGCAAGCACGTGCCGGGAGGTGTCTCAGGCATTTTAATGGCTACCAGCCGCTGCTTCGTCTAACAAAGAACGTGAGCTGTGCCTGCTCCGGGGGAGGTAACAGGGCACATATCGTGTGACCTGCGTAGACACGCAATGTAAATATGTGAACCAGTGCGACGATGCCAGGGTTGTGAACGGTCACCGACAAGGTTTATAGCTCGTCATTTGCATGAGCTGACCTCCTGCACTTCATGCATGTCATGTCGTGTCATGTCAATTGGCTTTCGTCACAAACTTTGGAAACAAATTTGTTCTAGCAGGTTTCCAGTAGCGACTGCTGACTAAAGCACACAGGTACAACACGTGGAAAGTAGGGGCCACCCGGGATGAGCTCCGTCTGTATGCGTCTCAGCATATTGACACTGTGTATGTGTCACAACCTTTATATTGGTATGTTTATATTGTGTATGTGTCACAACCTGTTTACAATGTGTATATGTCATAATATTTATGTTGCCATATTTAGATTGTAATGTTAGCATCTAATAACACACAGGAGTGTCATGACACCACTGACGAAGCCGGGATGCAGTTTCTTTCGCACGTTATTGGCCCCTCAATTTTCAGGACTGCTACATACTACTGGCTACTTCTGTTGTCATTGTCGCGCTCACTTTCTGTCTTGCCACAAATGTTTTTGTCACATCAAAAGACAAATGTCGGTGCACTGTTTCGGCTTTTCGAAAACGCATCGCATCGTCTGAAATGAAGTGTCCATTGTTTGGACGAACTGGCTATAAAAAGACCTCCATCATCATCATGGAGCTGATGTACAGAAATGTTACGAATCGCACGGTGATGTATGTTTAGTACATCTCGCTCACCTTGACGGTTTTAATTAACCTCCCCTTGTCGGGTTACTAATCTGACGCGCGGTGCATGCTGCATCATCCGCAACTGTCACCATGTCGACAGATTTGCTGGCGTGACGTGTCGTAGTGACGGTGAGCCACACTAGCAGAAGTGAGAGTCATGGCAATGCGTTACACCGTCTTCGGTGCCTCTCTGTAATTAATTTCTTGAAATGTATACCTGTACGCACTCCCACCCCGCCATCGGCTTCTTTGTGCCTGTGTCATAGAGAAACAATTATCACTTCTACTGGTCCAATCGTCTTTCTGGCTCAGGTTTGAAAACGCCTATGTCCGCCGTCTGTATGCATATTTATTCCTCAGCATCATGTTGCAAGCAATTAGATGTATGTGAAGAAGCCTGATAATAATTCAATGAGCACCGGCACCACAACAAGTGTGCCCAAGGACTAATAACAGATTAGTATAATATTAGATGGACTCAGTAAATGATAGGGATGGGACACATACACACTCGAGTGGTAAGTGGGTGAGTGAGAAAGTTGATAAGATGGGTGAGGGGCATCTCCGAAACATAATGAAGTTTCCAAATAAAGAGTAAATGAAATAGGACATCTAGGGAGGTCACCTCATGAATAACAGAGGTCACTGTCAGAATAATGGAGGTCGCCAGAACAGGAGAGTCCTCACGTTAACGACAGAGCTCAATACGTGAAGTAAGGTCCCCCACCCCCACCCCCTGACTGATGGGAGTCACCGCATGACCAGTAAAGTAAGTGGTAAACCCCACACAAATTGTTTTAATTGTTCGTACTACCGAGAAGTGTGCATGGCTCTCACTAGAAGTGAGCAAAAACTGTACAAAGAAATAAAAAGCCACTGAAGCCAGTGACTACCTGGACTGGGATTGTTGTTTCAAGTCGGTCTACAATCCAGTGACGACCACGATTTGCGGCTTCTTGTGAAGTCATCTCAATATGGTCAAAGATAGTACTATCTTTGATGTGACTGATTGGTTTCTTGGTTTGCTGGCTGCTGCCTGGCTGATTGGGAGGAGAGGATTGGTTATTTATAAGTGATTCTATTTTTAGAAACGTTATTTATAACTTTACTTATACTTATAAAACGTTACTTATAATAATATGATATATGTAGTCTACTACGTCTCTTCTATTTCGTGTTCTGAAGATGACATAGTATCCACGCCAGGCTCGTGACGCTCGACACCGTTCCGGATCCACAGAGTTAGTCCAAAAGTGTGTGGTCTGTTGGTGAAATCTCTTCTGGTGCGTGCGACAGCAAGAACTTCATTTTACGAAACAGCATTGTCAAACAGACATAACAGTGAGAGAACGGTATTGACAAAAAGACACAAGAGTAAGAGGAGAGAGAGAGATTGGTGTTTTACTCCAGCCATATATACTAAGGCTATATCACGGCAAGGCAGACAGCCCTGTGAACAGATGCCACATGCAGAGACATTTTAGTAAGAGACCAGTATTGTCAAGTAGACACAACAGTCAGAAAATGGTATTGTCAAATAGACTCAATAATAAGAGACCGGTACTGTAAAAAAAAACACACAACGGTAAGAACGGTATTGTCAAATAGACAGCAGAGAGAACGGTATTATCAAATTACGGACGTAATAGGTGACCTGCTGTCTGTTAGACGAGACCAAAGCTTAGCCTCTTACGAAGTTCTCCGCTGTTAGTCGTTGGCGAGCCTAAACAATGAATGTGACTAAGACAGAAGCTTTGTATACACCAGCTTCGTTCTAGTAGTTAACTGGAAACAATCGTCTGCAAGCAGTCCAGTAATACAAGTTTGTGGTCTAATAGACAGCAGTGAGAGAACGGTATTGTCAAATGTACTCAACAGTAAGAGAATGGTATTGTCCAGTAGACGTGCACAAAAATATTTCAGAATGTTTATCAGGATCCAGAGTCAGTGATTGAAAAGTCACACTTGAAGACCACCAAAACTGTGCTCAAACGGGCGAAACAGGTTACCAAGTTCTCGCAACTCGATGTTAATCCCTTTACATTTATACAGATTCATAAACATTACTTGTGTAAATTATCTACTGCCATGCGATGTGTACATATTGGTGTAATTAAGAAAACTAGTGAGGCTATTGATAATCAAGATGTTAGAGATAATATTGTGTGCACTTGTATTTGTATGCAGTTTGGAAGTAACACTTTTATAAAGGTTCCCCTCCTCTTTAAGCTATTTCATAGTCTACTTAAATATTTTCTTATGATTATAATTCCCAATGACTTTTTTGTTTTAGTCGATCAAAACTTGTGAAGCGTTAATTGGTGCACGTAGACTTGTGTGATGCACTCCGATGTCGTAAAATCAACATGTCCTAATAGTTTGAAATCAGCAATGTTAGTGCTTGTTTGAATTCATTAGCATAATCACTTCATTAACGATGTGAGGCAATCTGTGGTGGGGGCCACTTGCATACCAGACATGTTCTTAATTTCACCTCCCGAGAGCCTGCCGCACTGAATACCAAGGACAACTAAGTATAAATCACAGACCGCAACCTACCCCCTCACATCGCCCCATTCCACAATGATTCGCTACAAACAGGATGCAAATTGGCGCCAGAGAAAGTTAGAAGCCCGAATATTGTAACAGGTCTGTCGATCATGACCAATCACAGGGTTCTTTGCAACTCTTGGTTTTAACATAGACATGTTCATACACAACTCACAAACGCACCGCAGAACAGCAAAAGAGATCTTTAACCAGATAGTCAGGAGGTATTTAAAAACTCAAGTGCTGATTATTTGTACATGTATCTGTAAATCAAAGATCGGTTTTCACCGCTCGATCTTTTTTACGCTATCTGAGCAAAAGAAAAATCATCAGTCATCATCATCCCAGCTGATGACCGCAAGTTGGCTCGCAGGTGCCGGTTGTGTGAGGTTGAGGAGGGACCAGCAAAGACACATGCTGTATTGAGCAACAAAGCGACAGAAAAGGGAAGTCACCTCCGATTTTACATTGGCACGTGCTCATGGAGGTGGAATCCAAACAGCAAATTCCACCCCTTCCTTCCCTCCATCCACCCACGCCGTCAAAACGGCAAGTTTTTTTTTTTTTTATTTCAATGTTTTCTTTAATATTTTTTTTTTTATTTAACTCCATTTATATTGTATTATAACTGCTCTCATTAAAAAAAAAAAAAACCTACATAACCTGTAACTTTCAAATATTAGTGAGTCAACAGGAGCTGGGAACCAGTTAAATCCATTTCCTTTATTTCTTATGGGGAAAGTAGTTTCCGATACTGACCAACTTTCCAGAACGGATTGTGGTCGTTAATTGAGGTTCTACAGACTACTGTACTTGAATCACAGCTGCACAGCTGAATTAAAAGGCACACAACACATTTAGGGAAAAATTGTTTTATTTGTATATTAAGCAAAGAAGCAACTTGTATTCAATTTTTCTTGACCATCACATGTCTAGGATTAATTTTAAAAAAATTAACTTGACTCTTAGCTTTGCTTCACTTAGAATTTAGCTTTCTGGTTGTGTTTTAAGATATTTAATGCATGAAAAATTGGTCTTATACTAAAAGCAAGGCCTAAAGCGATCGGAACTCCACATGATGCAGATAGGAAGCATTTCACATGGTCATCATAATGGAATACATGAAGGCTATATGCACATCCACTGTTCAACACTCCACTCTGTGATCAAACTGTTCTTGGCATCTATCTGCTGCAAGACAAAGTTTCCAGGATGCAACAGTCACAGCCATTTGATAACATTCACCAGTATCTGCTGTAGTGAGCGTTTTGCCGGCACAGAGTACACAAATACAAAGTAACAAAAAAACACTTCTTTTCCTGTCCATATTCCCCTTCTCCCATTTTTAAAAATCACTTCAGGACAATGCAGGAAGAGAAAAACGAGGTTGATCTTCCACTGAGAAATGCGTAATGATAAAGACCTTGATTCAGTCAACTACAAAACATAATCCAGTTCATATCTGATGTATTGGTTCTTGGCATCATTGGGTACTCTGGGATAGGCAGGAATCATGGCGTCCTGAGCACCAATGTAAACTGTGTTATACACCTTCCAGTACACATCACGCACTTTCCTTGCTGGATGGAAAAGACCCTGAAAACGCCAACCAAACTAATAAACAGATAATTTAGAACAGTTAATATAACTTTATGATGATAATTTAATTTCGATAACCAAGTCTTGACTCAACTTTGACTCACCACTCACTAGTAAGCTCACAAATTATCAACTGAGCAGCAGACAATGCATGCTTTAAAATGTTAACCAAACCTGGGGGTGCAGCAAACAAGTTAGGCTACACATCTTAAAGAAGATCAGTGATGATTTTGATTATAAATTCAAAAAATGATCGATCACACATCAAACTGACGTATTCAAAAGCTAATTGAAATCTGTATTTGTGGGGGGAGAGAATGGCAATAAAAAGCACCTTTTATTTCTAATTCTCCCTTCAAAATCTGATATTACCATTTTTATTAATAATGCCAGTAAAAATAATGTTTTCAGTTTTACCTGTAATGTGTACTGCAGGATTTTGGAGGAACCAACTGCCACCCTTAACCCTTCTACTGCTCCCATGAAGGCCTGCACAACATGTGGTGAAGTCTCAAAGATATTTGGCCAAACATAGTTCAGAAGGTGTGTCAGGGCATCCTCACATCCAAAGCCCGCTACACCAAGTGCCATGTGCTGAATGGCTGCCATGGCTGTTTGTCGATGCACCAGGTCTCTGTCAGAAAAAAAATCGTACCTTTTACCTTCACACCCAGCTCAAAATTTTTCTTGTGATCAAAGGCGTGACTTCTGTGCGAGGGAAGGCAGGAGTATATGGTGCTGACTTTTACAAGCGGTCAGTTTTCCCTAATTGCTACCCAGACTCTGAGGCAGAGTGGAGATCACAGGTGATGTCGACTACTCGAGCAATAAAACGTCTTTCTCAGCCGAGCACTTGCTGTTGGCGTTTACAAAGCTGAGGTGAAACGGTTTGCAGCTGAACAGTCAGGGGTAGGAAAGACAACTGAATAAATTCTCCATAAATTAGAGAGAAAAATGAAGGAGAAAACGATGAACAGCAGAAATGACACAAACATAAAAACTACTGAATTTAAAAACTTTATTTTTATTGGTTTCGTCTATCTTTCTTTAGATCTCTGTATCTTTCTTTAGTTATAAGGGATGACAATATTCAACATTTTCTATTTCCCTGGTGATTGACATGAAGTACATCTGTGTTTGTGTGCAATGTTCATAGCTTTACAAATGGGCAACAATTCACACCTGTAACACAGAGCCTATTCACCATCTACAAAAGCAACCCCACAGTCCATGTTTGTCTGTTGGTGAGTACAAGGTGAAGGACCTTGTAGGTCACGTTCATGCACATTCAGTCTTGTGCACCTCTTCGCTCGAAGTGAAGATATCAAAAATGGATAGGCATGTGCTGATCATCTTTGGTTGTCCTAATAGACATAATATTGGATGTATTCTGTAACTAGTCCCCACTAGGCGCAAGTTATTCTGTAAGTGAAAGAATCTACCTTGCGTACATTACATCGGGGATTATCCCAATTCAATATAAACAATTTGCTAAGTGTGGTGATTTGGGAGAAGAGAAAGATTAAAAAAAAAGCAATAAAAATAAAGTTTGAAAACTCAGTAGTCTTTATATTTGTGTTATTTGCGTTGTTCATCCTGCTCCCCTATATATATTTTCTATTTTTGTTTATTTGTGGAGAATACACTCAATCCTAACCATGACAATATGTTCAGATAGACATCGTTTTGCTTCAGCTCTCAGACCCTTCAGTATGTACTGGCTGGGTGAGAAAGACGTTTTATTGTTTGGCTAGTCAGCAGTGCCTGTGATCTGTATCCTGCCTATTGTCTTGGAGATGACTGGACACTAGTAATCAGCATCCCTTGTACTCCTACCTTCCCTCGCACGGGCGATACCATTAAATGCTGTCAGCCACAAGTAGTTCCGCCTTTAAAAAAGATGACAAGTTTCTCCACGCAATTAAGTGTTTAGAATCAAATACGTCCCCTGGAAACAACATTCAGTCAGACATGGGTTTCTTACCCATATTCTAAAAAGAATGACTTCACATGAAAGACCCTAAATATCTTTACAATCTGTCTTGGTGTGATGCTTGTTATCCAAAAAATTGCCTACAGAATAAACTACATTTGGTGTCATTTTCATTTCTTTTCCAACTATTTTTACAGTTTTAGATGCACATCACATCAAAGCAAAGCATTCCACATCCAAATTAACAGAATGATTTTACTGGCTAAAATTTCACATCCACATTTTAACACACACTGCAAATAAGGTAACTTTTTAAAATTTTAAACTTTTTTGATACTTCAACGTTGCCCACTTTCATCCCTCAATGATGATCACTATTTGCAAGATTACCTGTCCATGAGAGCGTCTTCTAGTAGGGGTGTGATGGGATAGATGTAGTCTTTGCCCATCTCCCCAATGTACTCGAACATGAAGGAGAGAGACTTGAGTACACCATTCTGCACATTAAGCTCTGGTACACGATATTCATTCATCAGGGCTGGCAAAACTGTGAATGGTGAGCATGTTTCTGCCACAATGGCAATAGCAACTGTTGTACACACACGATTTTGCCGCTCCTGTACTTTCAGATTGTTGAGAAGTGTAGCCAGCACATCATGAGGCCTGCACAGATTTGTCACATCAATAATTGGTTACAGATTGTAGCGATTCATGGGTCAAATTACACGTTTCTTTACATAAGTAGATCACAGATGCATTTTTGGGAACCCAAGTGACCGTGTGACACAAACCACAAAATTGCATCATGCCATGACACGAAAGGGGAATTCCATACTCCTTTAGCAAACAAGATTTAATCTGTAATTCCACATAACGTAGTGCAATTTTGGCAGACACGGTCAATCCAGGTAAGGATTATTGCTGACTACATGGTAAAGAAAAACTGTTGTGGTTGGTTGGCATGGGGTCACTAAGTTATCACTCTAGTTACCCAGTGGCTTGGCGTTTCATTGGCCTAAACCGGGTTAGGGGGAAAATAAAATAAACTGTATGACATTCAGTGGTGAGATATTGAAGTGAATTAAACTACACAAAGACAACAGACATTCACTACAATCCGTCAGGAACTCTATTTCTGAAAATTCAGCAGAAATCCAAGTTAAACTACAGACCTCCACAGCATTAACAATACGTCTCAACGGACGCCAACAACACACCTACTGATGGGTAGTACTGAACCATTTCTCACCCAGGGCAGTTGCCATAACCACAACAAAGCTGATTTTTAATTTTGTGTTCCTGGAATTTTAATATTTGAATTCATCACTTAAGGTGACTTTGCCTTCAGTCACTCATTACACATTCTTTAGCTTCTGTTTTACATTCAGGCTTTTCAACTTGTCCTGATGTTTAGTCTCGTATTGCCATCTCAGATTATATTCTTTCGTCACAGCTATTGTATCTCCACAAAGTAGACACACTGGTTTACCGCTGATATTAGTAAACATGTATTCAGCCTCCCATTGGCTTTGAAAGACTGTTTTCAAAATCAACTTTTCTCTTGGCTAGCTTTAATTTGAAATTTGATTGGTATTGAAATTACAAAAATCCCTTCACTACACAGTGTAATGTTCTCGATCTTTATTAAGTAAATTAACAGTAAGTAAAAGTCTTTAGAAAAGTCACAACACGTGCTTAGCTCTGATCATCTGCCTTTGTTCCCCGCCAGATGGCGCACCAATACCTATGACTAGAGTTAAGTTCGCACACTACACACAGCTTTCAATTAATTCTAATAAACAATCGCGTGCTCTGCTCTGCTCAGTACTGTTTGCTATGACATGTGATGTTGTTGCATCAGTATATGTATGTAAAAGAAGATATAATCAGGCAAAAAAGACACAAATCATATATGCACAAGAAGCAATTATTTCAACACTGTGGCTTGCTATTTATACTCGGATACTTATCTCTTTGGCGGCAGTTATTTACTCTTGACGACGCAGGACTGGACAGTCAGTATTCCACAGCTGGCACTTATCATCCACAGTCCGCGTGTTTAATTCAGTTCACACGTATCATGCACAGTTCGCACATATAATTCCAGTTGGTAGGTATATATATAATCCCTGTCCTTGGAGACGCTATACTCCCACCAACTTGATCTCCACAAGTTTGCTTCTCACAACTTAACGTCTCATCGAGACGACTTCCGCTCGCCAGCCCGCAGAGTCAGAGAGTGATGAGTCTCTACTAGTCTGAGGCTGAGCTGCCTCATCATACATGTGGGTTGACCCTAGTCACCCTTTGATCTCGGACCGAGTCAGGGAAGTTAACAGGTACTAAAAATCTTCGACCCACGGCCCGTGTTCAGGCCAGGGTGTCCTGTATGACAGGTCAGATTTATGGGCCCCGCCTTGACCCTCCCTTCAGATCATTAACAGGAGCGGTGGTAACTTGACCAGTGCACTGTACAAACTTCACTAAACTCATCCCATCGCTTGCTGTGCTCGACGGCAACTTTTCTGTTGTTTGCGTTCTACTTGTCGCCGGGCCATTAACAATGATTTACTAAAATTCCTTCGCGGGCCAGGTAAAATTTCCTGGCGGCCGGATGTGGCCCGCGGGCCGGGTGTTTGATACCCCAGGTCTAGTTGGTTATGTTTGATTTTCCAGGGGAATCATAATCACCCTGCGGACCGTAGATCAGACTATTTCTTTTCCATCATTTCATTTTTTTCTGTTAAGCATTAAACATGTTAAATGTTGGCTACATCTAGATGTACACACACGCTCGCAATCATACATGAGTGCATTCTTCGCTAAAAAAAGTTATACATATACTTGTCATATAATGTTTGTTTCTCTACACACACAAAAAAATAAATATATAAAATATTGTTTTACTCAACTGACTTCAGTTTTTAGCAACCCCCATATGTTAGGCTATGTAATTCTCTTTTAACTTTAAAATTATGTTCTCAAACTTTGTTTGCATAAACTAAAGGAATGGATTAATGTCATTATTATTATCCTGTCATAGACACATACCCAATCGCCTTGGCAATGTATCCAAATGTGTTAACTGTGGCTCGCCGGATTGCTTTTTTGTGAGCCTTCAACAATTCCAGCAGCTCAAAACAGATTCTCATCCACTCTCTTGCAGAAACAAACTCAGCACCACGATCAGCAATGCGTCCAACAAGATCAATGCAATTTTCCTGCACCTTCTCATGCCTACACACAAAAAAATTAATTACATCATAAAAATTACTAAAATTACTTAACAGCAAGATTCTTTTATCGTCACCGATGCATTTTATGAGCAATATATTTAAATCTTGTACCAAATCAGCCATTTTGAGTAACATATGATATTTCAATTTCATATGAAAATAAACATAGCCTTCAAGACTGTTTTTGCTCAATTCCTTCAAAACAATGTTTTCAAAAAGCAGTTTCAGGTAAGCTTACCTGTGGAAATTCTAAAAGAACAAAACATAATAGGTAAAACTAATTAATTTCTAGTTTTGATAATAGTCATTCAAAATTATATTTTTGTAATAAGTACTTTTACAATTTTTTTAAAGGCCAAAATTTTGTGATCTCTAGAAAATATTTTATGTGAAAGGAAGATGAAAACAAATAACATGCACTTTTCAAATGGTAAGACTGTGTTGCTTACACTTTCTGAGAAAATACATAAACAGCCTATTCTCTGTGAGCACGAGGCTAAAGGAAAAATGTATTACCTGTTTTTAAGAATAGGTGTAAGCCTGGGAAGCAGATCTTTGATTGGTGGCGTCATTTTAGTCATGCCAATAACGTTGACAATAGACTTAAGAGCACCCAGAATAGAACCTAACACCTCTGGGTATTCCTCGCCTAGGTACTCGTAAAGAACAACTCCAAGGTGGCCCATCAGTTTCTCCTGTAATCATGATGATACATATCCAATATGAAACTATCATATTATGTAAAGTTTTTAGACTACGAGCAGACTATAAGATTTTCTGCAAGGTTTGCAATGCTGCTGGCATTTTATAAATGGTTTTTTAAAAACTAGTCACCATATAACCATAATCAAGCATAATGTAAACAAAATCTTTCTAATTATTAAACAATTTTATGAGCATAAAGCCTTTCCCTCTTCTATTTCTAAAATATAATGTTAAAAGTCTCTGATGCATAAAAAGATCACTTAAAATTTTATAAAATCAAAAAAAAAAAAAAAAAACCCAACAAACCTCCTGGCATGTCTTCATGACAACAGCAATGCGTGAGATAAGATCAGCTGCCTGCTGCCTCACTTTTGCAGATTTATTATTGAGACGCCAAAGGATTGTACCACAGATCTGAGGTAAGTAAGGCTTCACTCTCTTCCCGAGGGCATTTACGACAGTTCCAAACCCATTGAGCATTACAACATCCTACACAGACCAACCACAAATGAAAAATGTTAAAAGCATGACTGGCTCAAGTTTGCTTAATATGTCTTAATATGTGACTTCTGGGAATGTGCTAGCTTTACACATCTCCACAAACTTGTTGTGAAAAATCCAAACTTGCTGTTGGGCAAACCAGTGGTTCTCAAAGTATTTCAGACCACGGACCACTCTAGTAAAGTATAAAAAAAAAAGACAAAAAATGGCAGAACACCAAGGTCTAAAATCATTCTGTACTGTTAACTTCAAATTTAAATTGCCACATTTGTTTCATTATAATTAAAAACTAAATGTGTTTTTGTGACTGTAGTATAGTAATAAGTTGACATAAAATTACATACTTCACAAAATACACATGAAAATTTAAGGAAGTGCACTGCATTACTAAGGAGTCACGGAAAACACGCTTAAATGACACACTGCTCGCGTTGTAACATAAAAACTTTGTAAGTGTTATAAGCAAACGAGCTGTAGGGCATTGATAAAATTAAAACTCGCGTGAAATCAATACTGGACTAATTAGCACATATGGTGATTTAAACATCACTTTGCTGACATATGATGGCTGTCGGCTGTGGATCACCTGACTTACATGTGCAGCCCACAAGTTGTCCGTGGATCACACATTGAGAACCACTGCGCTTAACTTATCCAATAATTTGATAACTTGAGATCAGTGATATTACACACAATTGCCCTAGCTGATCTACAAATTACAGTCTCACACAGACACACAAAATCTAAGTTTTAGCAACAAAAACAACAAAAATCATGACCCCCATGTGAGTGTTGGAGTAATATTTGAAATGGAATAATATTAAAATGGTTCTACAGTTACAAAGTATTATGTAATAATAATAAATGAATGATTTGTATAGCACACACTCATGCTCATAAGGAGCGTGTTCTTAGTGCTTGAGACATGGACAACAAATAAGGATGAATAAAAGCAATTTAAAAAAAAAAGAGAGAAATCAGGTAACAAGAAATAAGAGTGTCACAGAGTGTCTGTGGATTGTTGTTAGGAGTAAAATAACATGTAAGTGGAAAATTCTACCTCAGTTGTCTGTTCTTGGAAGGCGTATAAGATTCCATCAATAAGTTGCTCCTCTAAGCGTGAGTCAATGTCTGCTGCACCCAGATTGGACATAATCTTCTCAATAGTTTCCATCACCATCTTGCGATATTGTTCAGCTTCATCCTTCAGGTCATCAACCACTCTGGAGACAATTTCAGCTGCCCCCACTTTATTTGCAATCTCCACTGTTGTGTCCACCAGCTACAAATTAACAAGACAAAATGATTTATTGCAACTCGCCAAAAAGACATAGTAAAACTGCAGAATTACCAACAAATGTCCAAAAACATGCATTAACATTTATGCATTGCCCAGCATAACGATACTTGTAGAAACACTGTTGTGTAAAATCATGACCACCAGCAATGAACATTTGGCAATCAGTTGCAACTGCCTTTTTTTTTTGGTTACCAACAAACAGAAATTTAAAATTTGCAAGAGTAAGAAAACCAAATTCTTTCCCTGTCTTTATCAAACCGCAATAAATAAAAAATTACCCCTTTACAAAGTAGTCACATCGCATGAACGAAAACAAACCTGATTTCCACTTTGGAAAATAGGACTATTTGAAAAACCTAATCCAGTTTTAGTTGCTTAATTCAAACAAACCTGTCGATAGTTTCGCCTATCCAGTGCCATGCGCTGATTCCAGAAGTGTTTAAAAAATGGAGGTAGAATTTCATCCTTGATATATTGGGGTTCTACACCATCAGTGGCACAACACTGTTTTACCACCTGCACAATTAATACGCATCTTATTTATTATATCTTTATTATAATGCAAACATAATGCATAACCTTAACAGTGAGGTTTCATGGCTTGGTACACAGCATGTTGCTAGGCACTTGCTAGCTAATCCAATTAGCTCAGATGTTCACCAAATATAAGACATTTAGATGACTGCTTTACCTACCAGTCAGCGTTTTCCACACTTTCTACAGACCACATGCAAGACCTCTTACAATTCTGTTCTTTGACTGTGCTCTGTAACATTCTGGTTTCAATAGCAAGATAGCAAAAAGCTATCACAGAAATGAATCCTGTTTTGAGTCTTATTTGCTTTGCTACACTTTTTACTGCTGATCAACGTTTGTGACACCACCTATTTTGCAATGAAGAATGAAATGTCTCTTATGTCAATGATGTATCTGGAGGACAACTGACTTGTTGTATCACGATAAATGGTATTAGGTAGAAAGTGTTGAATGTCATATATGGGTATATATATATGCTGTATATTATGTTGGCATGTGTAGTGATTTGTGGGCCTAAGAAAAATGTATATCTTGGAACATGCCTTGTACGGACAACAAAGATGTCATTTGTATATATTTTGCATTGATGTTGTGCAACTGGGTTAGGTATGCATACAAATTGACCTCAAATGCTTTCTTGTGACATAATAAGTTTGTACCGAGGACAATAAAGACATCAACTGGATTAAACATGATACACAGAACATAACTAAAATGTGCAGATTACAGGAGAGCAAGAAAAGTGATGTGTATAAACATCAAATTCATTCTTAGTTATCAGCTGACTGAACTCACAAGTCAGTCAAGAACTTATGTTACTGTAAAATCAAATTAACTGCTTTCTTACATACACAGAAACAATGACCTTGCATCAGTCTGCTAATCATAATGTACATTTCATAAAGGTTATACCATACCTTCAGAACAATTTTCTTCATTTCCTCATCAGGAGACTGAAACTCTCGAATAAGGATCAACATGACTTCTCTTGTGTAGTAGTTAGCATACTCTGCATCCATCAAGGGTATCAGGTATCCAATGGCTTTCAGGAAAGCAGCAAGACCCTTTTTTGTTGTGGGGGGCAAAAAGAAAAAAATTCAACACTCTGCACTTACTTTTTTTATTGTTTAATTCTACATATAGAGATGGACCAATTTTTGGATTAATCCTTTTTAGTCACATTTACCTGAACAAAACAAGAGGGAAAAAAAACAGCAAAACAAACAACTTTTCTCATTTTCAGCGACAGATTTTCAAGAAAAATTTCTTTTGTTTTTATCTTGAAAGACTGGC
This sequence comes from Pomacea canaliculata, assembly GCF_003073045.1. Taxonomy (NCBI): domain Eukaryota; kingdom Metazoa; phylum Mollusca; class Gastropoda; order Architaenioglossa; family Ampullariidae; genus Pomacea; species Pomacea canaliculata. The sequence goes on from NC_037594.1 coordinate 33,089,558, forward strand.
TTCTGACCTTTCCTCTGTGTTGACGGATACCTTTCCAGAGAGGCTTCAGAACACTGTCAAAAGACTCAATACCATATGGGGTGGCTGCTTCTGCCAGAGCAGCCAATGCGAGGGCAGTAATTGTGCGCACTTTCTGCTGTTCATCAACAAGACCTGTTGATAAAGGTGGATGCACCTGATTGCACATGTAGCAAATAAATCTCTTACCTAATTTCCAGTCAGTTAGCACAGAGATATTACTGACTTATTGGCATCTATGCTGATCAGTGTTTTGAACCTTGTTACTTTACATAAGCTGTATTGACAAGTCCAACAAATTGAAAGTTCAAAAAGAGAAATGCCCACTAACATATTTTCTTTATGCTCCCATTAAGGTACACCTATATATATACTGCTGGAAGTTGCGTGTTATGACCCTCAAAGTAACAGGGTGCAAGTTATTTTACCATGTTCAATGATCTCCACAAGGTTCTTGAGATGGGGGAGTATGGCACAACCCATAAGGATGGCTATCTGCTGCACAATTTTGATTCCTGTATGTCGAGCCTGCCATGACTTCTTGCTTTTGCACACAGCCTTCAAGAAAGGCAGAAGAGAAGGGATGCCTAATGCAGAGGCTACCACAGCAAAGGCGCGAGCTGTGGTGTTACGCACGTACTCATCCATGTTATCAATATCTGGGCGCATAGTAGAGATCATTGTGGCCAGACCGGCAGCCTGTAAAACCAGTACTTGAAATGTTAATATTGAAACAAAATCAAACTTATAAAGTACTCCATAACACACAACTGAACATACTTATCATGCACAGAAAAAGATCATGTATGTTCTTTACTTTAGAAACTTATGATTATTGACATGGAAGGTGGGAAAAAAAACAAGATAGCAATGCAAAGAAATTTTTTTCTTAGGCTTGGATGACATCTGTTTTATAACTTCTCTCCAGCTGCACTTTCAAGCTCCTCAAAGCCATCCAAGGAATATTATGGTCCTAGAAAAACTAAAACTGTTATTTACTATATCCATGACACGACCAGATAAAGTCAGTTGAAGCACTGGTTGCAATAATTTTCAACGAAGAGTGAAAGGACAGATGCAAGAGACATGTCATCTAAAAAGAACATCAATGCATGTTTGATACCAGATATTCAGGCCTATCCTGCAGCTGTGCAACTTTGTGAACAAATTGTTAAACATATATAAAACTATACAAAGCTGATGATACACTCAGAAAAGGAAAGTAAAAATTACCAGGATTGCTTTCTACTTTACCTTTGCTAAATTGGATATGATTTCACGGCCTTCCACGCGTGCATAATAGTCTTCATCAATCAGTAGGGGCTCAATGACCACCAAAATCTTGTGCACATATGGACGAACCAGGTCATCCAACTTGTATAAGATGCGGTCAATAACTTTCACAAGCAGGTGTCGCTCTTGGTCTTCCAGGGTTGGTGACATAAGTAATGGGAGAATCTGGTTAAATAGTGGCCCTGCCCCAAACTCTCTGGCTTTGTCGGTAATTTGACGAAGGGCAGCCTGTACACATCCAATATCTTAAAAATATAATGAGCTACAGGAAAAGCTCAAAGATATTTATACTTTAGTATCATTTTCAGATCACACACCTAATTGTTAATAATTGGCAAAAATCGTTTGAATATAACTCCTTAAAATATTTTAGCTTGTCAGGAACTGACTGTTGGGTCTACTACCCCTCCACTGTGTATATTGTGTGTGCACTTATCATAAGGTAAAAATGTCATTCTTTTGTCGTATGATCAGAGCAGATGAATCAAAACCCACTTGTGCTCAGCACGTGCTTGTCTTTTGTCAACAGTGTATTCACATTCCCAAGACTGACCATCAAAGTGGCTTGATATTTGTACTATGCATGATCGTTGATTAAAGTCACAATTTTCACTAGGTACTCAAAAACAGTTTTAAAGTGCTATTTATATATTATTTTATTACCGTATAGTAAAAACAAAGATATTTAAAAGTTGCTTTGAATTTTTTGAGTATACACATGACCATAAGAATTAGGTTTAATAATTTTATCTAGACAAGGTATTTTTACCCATATACACACTAAGCAATCTGTGTTTGCATTTTCTAAATATCTGTAAAATAGACATTTTAAGAAATGCTTCAATATTACAGAATTATGACTTAAGATCCCATTCACCCATCTCTCTTTCATGTCCTGAGACTTTTTTTTTTAGTCCATTAGCATTATGCAGGAGATTTTGTGCCCATGATCCAGATGTACCCTGTGTGTGGTTGAGCATAAGCAACAGTCTGGAAAAAGAGACCCAAAACTCTTCTGGGGTTTTTTTTTTTTGTGGCAGTTGTGAGTATACACCTCCCCTAAGCCAGTAGGAGATAACCACCACTAAATCAAATATATGTGTTGATTACCATTTATGTGTTTGAGGAAAGTCATGAAAAGTTCATGTACTTGGATGTGTCTCACCTGTTCCAACATGGTTTGTCTCTCTTGCCCAAAGATCAACATCCTTAGTGCTGATTGCACTAAGCTTATGAGTAGTAGACTCAATGTAAGGCAGGTGCAAAACTATCAGTAACTGTAATTGTGTGTCAACTTTTCATCTGTGTTTTCATTTTCCTGCCTGCTTCTGTTCAGGATATTTATGTCTGCACCAGCATTATCTTGTCTCTACAGTTAAATCCATACCATATTCTCTATTTCACTGCAAAATTTAACATTTTCTCATCTCCACACCACTCATATTTTATATTTTGGATCTTAAATTATTAGCATAGACTAAAATCTTCTAATGGCTTGTATACTGTTTTGTTCTGTTTAACACAAGTGTAGACTCCAACTTGCCATGGCTGCCCAATCTTACTGTTACCCTTTTGATGCCCTGTTGAAGTGCCATGCTTGATGACATCCTTCTCTACCCATTATTTCTGTCTCTTGCTCTCTGTATAAATGTTTGTAGATAAGTTTGGTCTGTGTCAGAAATTTTTCTTTTCTGTACATCACATTCAGTCAACTCTGCAGTTGAAAACTGTGCTACATAAATCTACTATTATTAAATTTGTAAATGCAAAATCCCACCTTAAATCATGTCTGCCCTAACCAAAAATAATTTGATACAAAAATACTCCTTGTAAATGTGGCATTATTCATTGTATAGTATAGTGTATGTCTTGCGCCTGGAATTACAATGTTATTATCATCATCATATCAGAATCAGCAAACATGTTCATCACCTTTCTCATAGGAGGTGTGCCGTTTTTTATCTTCAACAACAACTTCATGATCTTTCTTTCCTTTTGTTCTTCTGGAGACAAAGTTTCTTCATCAACCTCAACCTGTGAATAAACATGACAAAGCATTTGTAGACACGACAAAAACTACCTGTACATAAATGGAACTATTCAATCCCTCTTCTACAAGATAATGATGAAGGAAGTTAAAGTGGCAAATCCTGTATTTACTTTATATTGTCTTTACACACATTCAATGATAACCCAAACTTCAAAGAATAATGCATGAAGATTACTATCACTGCAAACATGACCATGTAATTCCCCTTCATGGGCTCTAGGGTAACTCAAGATGCCTTATTAAGTAATGTCAGTAAAGACTTTTAAAAGATTTATGAAGTCATATGACATTTCTACTCAAAATAATCACACATAAATAAGAATTACATGCACAAACATAATTCACAAACATTAGTTTTTACCTACCAGCAATTTGTCGAAGTACTGCATGTCATCTGGTTTCATCATTGGTAAATTACCTTTAGGCTGCATGTCAACAACATGAGTTTTACTGTCAGGTGTTTGCATGCGAAAACCTGTTGGTGTACCTGTCCCCATCATTGGAGTTGGGGTTGCAATCAGCTTTCGTGCTGGTGTCCGGATTGGTACATACCCAGCCGGTGGTTGAAGAACCTATTGGTAAAATAAATGTTTTCCACCATCAAATTTGTCATGACTGTTACATTTCTGAATTTTTTTTTGTATGTAGCAATAAAAGCTGTTGAACACATACATATAGGTGTGGCTGAATACATACACACATATATAAACAGCAGTTTTTGGGGGTGCTATGACTGAGTTTGAAATTTTGATACTCTGACATATACCTATGGTGTAGATACGCTTTTTTTTTATTGAAAAATATGTATTTTGATGTATTTTTGTTCACACCTACCCTCACTAAATTTCTTGTGCTGATACCAAAAATTTACTCATATTTATGCCTTGGTTATGTACACATCAATCATCTAAATCTGTTATGTTACATATCAATGGATTTGCATTCTCTCCCCTAATTCCCTATATCAATGATGTAGAGCTAGAAATAGCTTGCACATTATTTTCAACTTTTGCAAGTCATCTTTCTTCAAAGGTTTCTGCTGGCTTATCTGGACATTTTCAGTGAAAATTTCGAAACTGTGATCTGATTGGCTGGCGCACCTAGAAAATAAGAACTTCTGTTATCAAGAACATGGCTGAAAATTTTTTGTTCTCCTATTTCACTCAATTACTATGTAATTCAGTGAACTTTCAATTGAATTTTGAGTGAAAATAATAAAATTTAATAATAAAAAAAAAATTCTGAACTGAATCCAGGATGGTCAGAAAGGAGTTCATAAAAGCATTGGAAAAAAATTAGGTCACTGGTGTCCCTTTTTTTAAAAGCTGTAAGATCAAGATGAATCTCTGGAACAGGAAGGGTCCAACAAGGAGCTGGTAGTAGAGAAAGAGGTTCTATCTGTTGAATATCTACTACGGTGGCTTGTAGGTGATGTGCAATACATAGTTATGGTGGCTTTTGTTCCTTGGTACAAAGGGCATACAGGGCAGCATGATGAGGTCCAAAAACAGTATGGTACGCAGGGTTTCCGGGATGAGCTTTTAAACGACAAACATAGGATAGCCTGAGTTTCAGACCATGGAGAGAAAGTGGAGGCTCACTAGCTTCTGTGTACAAACTTTGTACATGAGTGGTGTGGAAGTCACCCAAACAGATGTAGAGCCCTTGAATGTGAAAAGGATCAAGAATTTTGAGGTAGGACTCTCCAACAGAACCATAGATGATGGTTCCATGGTCTAGCTTGGAACGGACCAGGGCACAATACAGACAAAGGAGGACCGTGGGGTCCAACACCCCACTCTAAGAATGTCAAAGGCTTTCTGACAAGAGAGGCGTAGAGATCTGATAAGAGAGAGACAAGTCAGTTTATGGTCAAAGATGACCCCAAGGAATTTTACTTCCTGGACCACTTTCAGTACCGTGCCATTCCCAGAAATAGATGGCTTTGGAAACATACCACGCAGCTTGCAAAAGTGGATGCCTACTGACTTCGTAGAAGAAAATTTGAAGCCATTTTCTGTCACCTACTTTTGCACACTGTTTATGCACAACTGAAGCCGGCATACGGGGCATGGTAGGGATCGGCCTCGGATGTAGAGAGCAAAATTCATCTACGCATAACAAGGCTTCCAAACCATTGATTGAATCTATTTTGATTTTGAAAAGAGTTGGTGAAAGAATGATGCCCCGAGGGATGCCCATTTCCTGTTCCTGAGGATTAGACAGGATAGACCCTACTGGAACCTGAAAAAGGCAGTGCGAAAGAGAATTTTTGATGAAAAGTCACATATGACCCTGAAAGCCAAGGCTGTGAAGGTCCAACAGAGTACCTTACCTGGAAAGGTAGTGTTGTACACCTCCTCAAAATAAAAAAAAAACACCCATAAAACATGTTCTTTACCGACAAATGCATCCCTGACAAAAAAATTCAAAACGGAACAAATAGTCCCCGGTGCTGCTTCTAAATGAGTGTTAAACACAGCGTGAAAGAGAAAAAAGTACCTTATAACCTGGAGGAAACATGGTGTCAAGTTCATCATCGCTCAGAGGTCTGTTCCTTTCATCAATTTCACGCTGCCAAGTGTATGCCTGCAACTGTTCTGGTGTCATGGACATCAAATGACCAGGTGTTGGAGTAGCCATAGCCATAGCTTTTGGACCAGTTGGTGTTACTCCACTTGGTGTTGCTCCCGATGGAGTCATGCCGCCACTTGGTGTCATTGCTCCTGTAGGTGTCATGCCTCCTGGAGTCATGCCTGTTGGTGTCATGCCACCTGGAGTAAAACTAGGGGTCATTCCGCTTGGAGTAGCCCCTCCCGGAGTTTCATCCCACCTTGAGCGACGCTTACTGGCACTTGGAGTAGGAGTCTCTTGAATCAGATCACCACCTCGGTCTGTACGTGGTGTTTCTGCCCACCCTGCTCCATGAGCCGGTGTGTCTATAAATATATATATAGTAGCTAAATAATACACCAATTTAAATATGGAAAAATATGATTGTCATGAGGACAGTTCAAATAAAATTTAGCTTTCTTCTATATCTTGGCAAATGCTTTAAGAAATAATTGAATTTTGCCAATATCCCTTCTAGCAGGCAAAGCTTGAACGTACTAGTTTTTATATGACAAAGTAAAAATTTAATATTGTTTGCATGCTGCAATTGCTTTTTCATGGGGTTTTTTATGCAAAGATAAAAATGAGAAAAAAAGTGAGGGGTGGCAACAACTAAGCTATGAAAAAAGCTATCACATTTGTTATATGCTTTATAGTACTAAGGCATTTTACAGTGAACCTGCAGTCATAATCAATGTAATAATCAACATTTTTTGCTTCTCAACACCACCACCACTGAAAAACTGACATGAATATCAAGGTAAAGAAACCATATAATTGAAGTTAATAGCAGCATTTCCTGCTAGTTTACTACAACATACCACGCTCTGTCTTGGGAGTCTCATCCCATCTGTTCTTGCGTGCACTTGAAGCTTGATGACCCGGAGTCTCTCTGCCTGGAGTCGCTGCACCTGGTGTAGCATGACCTGGTGTAGCATCCCAAGCTCTAGTTGATGGCGTGGCCCCAGGTGTATCACTACCTTTAGGGCGACCAGGAGTCTCATCCCATCGACTGTGTGAAGGTGTTGGAACAGACGTTTCTGCAGCGTCCCATGACGAAGCTTTTTTCTTGGCTGGCTGAGCAGAACTCTCCCCTGCTGCTTGGTCCCAACGACGTCGTTTTCCAGCCTGTTTCTGTGCCTCTGATGCTGAACTTCCATTCACAACATGCAGTTCTCCAGCTCTTGCCTTTTCCTGCATCTGCTGCCGTAATCCAATCTATAATCAAGGAAGAGAAAACAAAAAGTGTCAAATTATTCTGGTAAAATTTCTCAAGCATCACCAATTTATCCCCATCATTACAAACTTCTTGTTCCATAGTTTCTTCTGTACAGTTATTTTCCCTTATAATCTATTTAGTGTTGAGAAAACAATAGTGAATTACAGGAAATGAGAATCCGGCATTTTCAGTTTTCATCCAAGATTTAAGCATTTCTATAGGCTTAATAATGGAAATAATGTTATATCATAATATAAAGGTTACATGGGAATAAGTTTTCATCTAAGCTTAAAACACATAACTGTATAATGACTTTCCCATTACTACATTGGATACAAGTAAAAAATCAATAATCTAAACAAAAATTTTCTGATATGTGCTGAAGCTTTGTTTAAAAGCTACTGCTTGGTTTTTTTTTTATGTGGTGCTTAGAAAATAAAGGGTAGTAGTAATAAAAAGAGATGGTAGATAAAACACACCTGTTCTTGGTTTAAAGCTCTTTCATGCATGATGTCAACATATGTACGGGCTCCAAGTTTCGGATCTGGTGTTTTTCCACCTGTAAAAGAAAGCAAAGTAGAGTCACGACATGTGTCGTGACATGAAACCATTAATTACATTTACTTTCTTCACAAAAGAATCTTGACTTAAATGTGCAGCAAAAGAATCCAAAGAACGACTTCCTCTTGAAAATACCCCTACTCAGCACTGAAAACAAAGCCCCACCTGTTGCATATGTAATGAACAAGATGCACCGAGGGCAAAATTTGAAAATACATCTGACAGAGTTTGCAAAAAGAGAAGTCGGTCTTCTGGATTTAGTTTAAAAATCGGTCATCCACGAGGATAATATTCTTTAGCACAAATGATCATGTGCTCTCTTAGATGTTTTACTCATGTCAATGAAACAGCACATTTTCTTCTATGTAGCTGGTGCTTTTCCACAAATCAAATGTTTCGAATTTTAACAAGTGGAGACCAATTTTTAAACATTTCACATCAACCTTACAGACCAGTTATGTTGACCATCCATTTGTGCATACGTACGGTTCTATCTTCAGCCAGGCAGCCCATCTCTCCATGTCTGTCATACGAGACACACCAGTCCTAAAATAAGTCTCATATTAGTGCACATTAGCAGTGACCAATGAGATCAGTCCTCAAAAAAACTTCAGTAGATCACTCTGGTTCCATCTGATTGCTGTCCCACATGATATTTTTCAGCAATAAAACCTACAGGCTTTTTAAATGCTAATACTAAAATGTCTTTAAACTGATCAATGATCTCCTGAATTCCCCTGTAATATCCTTAATAGAACAGCTCTGAACAAAATGAATGGGACTGGAAAGAAAAACTAATCCCGGTATTAAGGAACCTCCACTTACCAGTCTTACAGCCTTATTATTTTAATTCACCCTTGTGCTGTTTTACCAATCAGGTTTTTTTTTTAATGCAACTGTTAACCTAATGCCACTGCTTTCTTACTATGTGACACACATCTGGTCTCAAAACAATGTGGGCAATGACATGGGATACATAAATGATACACTTTAAGATGTTCCTTCTCTCTACTGCTTCAAGATTTTAATCTGCTATAATCTCCAAATGTTTAGCTGTCACATTTTAATTGTAATACCAAACCTTCTATAGAAAGACAAAATAAAGGATTTCAAGCTTTTACAATTAATCGCTATTATGTTGTAAGAATTATTCATATATGGTGAATAGTACACCTACTACTCAAGCTGCAAGCCTATCTCTATGCCCAAAATTATAATCAAAATCTGTCCCTAGTTCCAGCTATATTATTTGGATTATACCCTTATAACAAAGGTCAAATACAAGAATGTTGCAAGATTTTAAAAAGTGATTAGTGGTAGGGAAAAAAAGCCACTGCTATTTTGAAATTCCTTCAAATATACTGCTAAATTCACTCTAGATTATTTTTCTATGTTAATTTTAATCCTGATCTGCTATACTGTAATGTATATAGTACTCATACATTACAGTCTTACACTTTTGTGGTTATTGTACTATGCCCATCAATTAACACTGTATGGCAAAACCACCAAAGGTGTCAAAATCTTGGTGAAATGGTAACTTAACTGCTATTTCAGAGTTTTTGTTTGGATACAAATTCCTGTTATGATGATATTTAGAGGGCTGACCATGAATAACTTTCAATTGATCATGCAACAGCATTTTGAGACCAGAGACTGGCTGATGCCGACCAAGTGGCAAGGGGTTAACAATATACCAAAGCTGATGTGATAAAATTCTGCTGTCAAAACTACATTTGCCAATATTTACTAAAACTAGCCCATCTGTGATCGTGTAAAATTCAAGTCTTATGCAGACTGGAGATGGCCATGGCTTGGAAGTTGATGCTAGAAAGGAAAGATATGTTTTCATTAGTAGTGGTTTTGGGAGACTTAATCACATGCAATATCCACAAAGGACTAATGCAACTCATTATTCTCTGAGAAAACTCATTAGGACTAAACTCATCTCTGTATTGTTTACAGATATCCTTCAAATGAACAAGTTCTTTTTAAGTAGTAAATGCTGGACAATGAAAAATCTTCTCTCTATCTCATTTACAAGCAAAAAGGTACAATTACAAAGATGTTCATATAGCAGGGCTGGGGAACCACTTCAAATTTTATCTGACCAAATTCTTTTAATTACATTAATCATTATCACCAAGGCATTTACTTCAACTTTTAACCATATTTCTCAAATCATAACCCCCCACCCCCAAAAAAATCCATCTTACTTTTATGTTTATCAACCTATCAAGCACAACAGGCCCTTTATTCAGTCAACCTGTGCCTAGAACCAAGATATCCAAAAAACATAAAAAAGTAAGCCACATGAATGAAGAGAAAGGCAGTTCCTTCTGGCCAGTGAAAGAGAAAGCAGACAGAATAAGCTGTTTTTGCATACTGACAAAAGCATGTTCAATGTCCACAACAAAATTTCACAGCTATATGTATGTCCCTTCCATACCACACATATTGGAAGCACACCTTCAATAAGGTTTATTTTTAATAATGTCACATGAGCTATGAAAGAACAAATCAGGAACTGACCTTCGGCAAAGGGGTCGTATCTTTCAGGAGAGATAATCATCTGTCTCTTCCTGGCTCTGTACTCATCCTCCCTATCAGAAATTTTCGGAATTCGATGCTCAGCCAGAGGATCATAGTCCTGTAGACATAAAGAAAGAAAGCATGTATTTCCAGTTTCACGATCTCATAAGTGTAGTTTTACTTCATCCGCTGGTTTCAAATGGTATGTCCCATCTCACAATAACAATGATTCAGAGGTTTAATAAGAAAAATAAAGAGAGAGAGAGAACTGACAGCTCTAAACTTAGCCCTTGCCAATCTAACATATATATATCATGCAACATTGACATTTGTAGACTCACACTGCACTGCAGCAGAAAAAAAAGGCAAATTCCAAAATAATTTACTTTATCCCTCTTAAGTACGTTATTTTACAAGCCAGTTATTGGGCCAGTTTATTCCTCTCTAGATCCAGTAAACATAGACATAGGTATGCAAAATAACTGTATCAAATTTAATGGAACTTTATACATTTCTCTATCACCTTTGAAAATGTAAGAATATTTAAATGGTCACTTAACTGCACCATATTATAAATACAATTCAACACATCTCTATTAATCTTGTTCAGGAAATTAATCTGCCATAGGAATATATCAGACATTACATGATGATTACATCTTTATTTAAAAAAAGAAATGTTTAAATGGAAACAGGTGCCAGCTGTATGAGAACCTTCACTCAATAATATGCCCATAATTTTGCATATAAGTGGGATAAAACAAGTGCAAATATCATTCGGTTCTGGTTCAGAACTCTACCACTTTTATCTATGCACCTGTTGTAAAACTCCCGTCAAAGCGGATGAGTCATCAGCTAAAATTATTATATTGTGCAAATGTTTAATTAAACTGTTATTTACTATTCTTTTTTCCTCAGATTTGTTCTCAAGTGGTTTTAGATGTCATCTATACATCTAATGTAATTCACTTTATTTTGCTCTAGTTCTTGAGGAAAAAATTTCTGAACATAGTTACGAATAGTTACTACAAGCAGTATAAATAAGACACCAAATCAGTAACTAGTAGAGTAGTACCCAAGTATAAGTACCCAAAATTCTTGGAGGGAAAAAAATCTTAAGAGTTAAAATTGTACAATACAAAATGTTAATATATGATTTATAATTTCAGAACAGGAGCAGCTTCAAACATTCTGCTGATTTAAAATGCAGTTGAAAGATACAAAGCATCTTATTATTTCAAAATGCCTGCGTATTTCATGTTTATATCATACATATTTTGGTGGTACTAAATGTTAGTTTAACCCAAGAAAGGAATAAGTCTCACTCATGTTTCATTTAAACTAAGCAGATTACTTTCTGATTCTAAAATTAAGTGGCATAGCACCTTGTCATTGGCTGTTTCATGAAGAAGGTTCAAAGGAGCAGTGTAAGTCGATTTTGTAACTGTTGTTGGCTCTTCTTCATCCTTAAAAAAAAAGCAATAGCAAAATAATTATATTAATCAAAAATACACATGAAATCAACTTTTTAGATAATGCTAATTGATTCAAATTACAGAACATTTTTCCTCCTACAAATTTACTATGAATCCACATAATCACTTAACATTAACACTCTCATAAAAAATATTTTCTCAAAATATTAAATTTAGTGCAGTTATCAATAAAGTGCGTCACATTTTTATGTAAGCTTCAACACTTACGTCTGGTTCATCTGTAACTGCAATAGATGTGTCATAGCCAACAAATCGACTGTTGTCATAGGAACCATGTCCATAAATTTCCTGATCAAAATGTCCTGCGGATCCAAGACCAACATGTTCATCTTCATGCAGAGAAAGCCCTTGCCTTTTGGCCTGGATATTTCGCACCTGCTCTTCAATCTCTGAAAAAGGGTGAAAATAATTTAATGCGGAGAGAGTGGTGAGATTATCTGACAAATACCAAGCAATTTTAAAAGTTTGATGTACTGTATAAAAAGAATGAAGAATAAGCAGATAATGAAAGTGAAAATAAAACGAAACGATTGCAAATTAAATCAACTGTTTTCTTGGGATGTATACATAGAAAATAATTTAATAACAAATTAAGATTTATATAGCACATATTCACACTCCTATAAAGCAAGCTCTTAGCGCTTACAACAGGAATGAGACATGGACAACGCGGAAAGCATACGAGGGACGGAAAAACAAACAGTACTGACGACGAATTGAAGTACATGTATACAAAACACACAGGGGCACGGAGTAACAAGAAAAAGGAAGACAACACCAAACACATACACGCATGATACACATATACATCGACTTAAAAAAAATAATTACGTGAAAAATCGCATCCGCAATAATACAATTTATCAAGCCAAAGAAACTTTCAGTGCATCTAATATGTTTTTTAATATTACCCCAGACGACCAACAGTTCATCCAGATTCTCTGGGTAAAGCGGTTAATTTGCAGTTGCACATGAGTTTTACGCGCGCCTTTGATAATTTGATACAAAAGTTATTCTTATGCGTAATTTTTTACGTCAGAGGTGTCAAGATAATAGTTAAAACTTAAACATAATAGTATTTCACTACCTTCGTGTGTTGCAGCCGCCATGATTGCATGCAAATGGCCGCCGATCAAGAGGCTAGAATATACGGAAGTGACGTATCTTTTTTTTTTTTTTCATTGCATTTTTCGTTCTCTTTCTACTAAATTTTTTGTAATTATAAATTTTTAAACTAATTTAGTTCAAGTCAACGATTTATGCTTAAGTGACTACTCAGTAACTGGCTTGGCTAGAGTGGCTTTTTCTACAAAAAAATTACTTTAACCCCCATCACTTCTAAACAAAAGATATTGCTGCTATGGTACATTTTGATAAATTTTTACAGTGTATTTAGTTAGGAGATGGTCGTTTTACATTTACGAATACTGCTTCATTATAACATATTTATATTTTGTTCGATCTGAAAATGGAGACTGAACACAATCGTGCGCTCACGTCTATGAATGAAGATTTTTATGTATAATTTTATAAATAAAGGAAACGTACATCAGGTTTAGTCAGGGATGGGGAGTAGCTACTGTAGCTGGCTACAAATTTTGTAGCTTGTAGCTTAGCCGGCTACAAATTTAAAAAAAAGTAGCTTGTAGCCGTAGCTACATTTTAGAAAGTAGCTGTAGCTTGGCTACATGTTGGCTACTTTCACGACCATTCGTCGACAGCGTGTCAGCAAGACGACGACAGCCACTGCTCTCACTGCTCGGTGTCTTAACAGCCAGACACCCACGTTTCTCGAACGCTCAGTAACCGGAAGTACTGTGTCGTCCAAGTGGCGGGAGCGGTATTTTGTTTCATTTGAAAAACGAAGATGGACGTACCCATCAATTTCCAGCCTTATTTGAAATTTTTTACATTTTGCGAAGCCACAAAATGTGGGTATAGTTTCAAATGCAAGAATTGTTGAGAGATTGTTCAGTCTGGCAGGACTTATCATGACAAAGCTGCGCACTAGGGTGCCAGACAGCAACTTCGAGGCCAAAGTTCTGGTCAAATTCAATTCCATGAAGGACTAAAAGAATGTAGATTTGTTTTAAGTTACCGGTACACTCCAAAAATTAAATCCATATTTTAAATATCTTTAGATTTTTAAATATAGAGTAACAAATATACATAAATATAGCACTTTAAAACTGTTTTGAGTACCTAAAGTGAAAATTGTGACTTTAATCAACGTTTTTGTTTCAAAACGTACAAGCATTTAAAAAACAAATTTACACAATACCATAAGTCATATACCAAAGGTTTTGGGTTTTTAGAGGCACCGATAAGAAAACTGATGCATAAGGCGTTTTGATATCTCAAGATTTCTAGGAGATATAAAAATCAGACATGGTACCCCCGACTCAGTGTGAATGTGGCAATTAAATATTTAGAAAATATTTAGAAAATGTTAATTTTATCAAAAGTAATGTTTTATACCATATTCTCAAATGCATCACTTTGTAGCTTATGCATTTCTAAACAAAATTGCAAAATTTACTGCTGTAGCACAAGCCAATCTTGAGAAATATGTTTTTATAGTTTAGGACTGGATGTCAAAAACGACAAACAGAGAAATTCAAGCTTAAAGATTTAAAATAAATATATCTTGTATCAGATCATTTTTGAAAAATATATTTCAGTGTTTATATGCTACATTTGACATCCTACTATATAATTAAAGCCTATTCTAGTATGCCAGGACTATACTTTTCACCCTATCAGCTTTTGAAAACAATTAGTTTGTGTTCCTTTCTTTGTTTTCAGTGTCAGTGTTAGAAAAAAAATGCCTTATGATCTGCTTGCCTAAATTAGATTAAAACGGTGTTTTACTTATATTCCATGCAAACTCATTTATTTCAATGGTCTGTTGTTCATTGTCACAGTATTGATAAGAGGTTGACATTTTTCATCACCACATAACCTAACTTATTGAAAATTCCACCAGGTACCTGATACTTAAGCATCTGTTTAGTTTTCATTTCTAAGTAATAGGGAACAAATAGTTATAGAAAACAAATGTTTATCGGAAAACTTATATAATTTCTTTTGTCACTAAAACAGGACGAGGAAAAATATCCAGAAATGTTTAATATAATCGTAAAATATGTGTACTTATTGTGTGAAGAAGGCCGGGGGAGGAAGGGGGCAAGGAATGAATGAAAGCATTTATGGATTCACTAAATAAAATTGTCGGTATATCGCAGTTCTCCGTTTCATTATTAATAAAAACTTTGTAAAGCAAGTAATAGTGTTTTGTGTGTATGTTTGATGTTTGTGTATGTTGCTACAGCCAGCTGGCTACAGCTAACTTGTTATAACATCATGCTTTTAAAAGTAGCCAAAAGAAGCTGGCTACATTTTAAAAGTAGCCCAAAGTAGCTGGCTACTTTTTGGAAAATTGTAGCTGTAGTGTAGCCGGCTACATTTTGAAAAAAAGTAGCTGTAGCCTAGCCGGCTACAAATTAAAAGTAGCTTGCCCATCCCTGGGTTTAGTTTACATCATTGTTTCCTAACAAACAGTTACTTTGCATTTTGTGGAAAATAAGTAATAACTACTTGCGGATGACCACAAGCAGCAACATGCACAAAGCTCACTCGGCTCTCAGAAGAAGCACTGATGACTGGCCTGACCCTCAACATCAAGAAGACGGAGGTGGTTTAACAACAAGCAAGAAGCCCCGCTCCAACTACATGATTAATGTATTACAGAGTCTGACCGTTTCACCTACCTTGGCAGCCTAGCGAAGATGGAGGTACAGATGAAGATGTAATTAAGAAGCTCAATAAATAAAGCCAGGCGTGCATTCCACACCCTGCAACCTATCAGGAACTCCAAGGCTTTATCTCTACACACCATGATCCACATCTTCAACGTAAATGTAAAGTCAGTCCATCTATATGGAGCTGAGAGATGGCGTCTTACAAACACCAACAAGATACAGACATTCATCAACAGACATCTGCGCCTCATCCTCAACATTAGATGACCTTAGAAGATCTCCAATACAGACCTGTGGTAGAGAACCAACCAAATCTCTGCCAACCAAGTTATCAAGAAGTAGAAGTGAGGCTGCATCGGTCACACCTTGTGAAAGCTGGCCGATGATTTAACAAGACAAGCTCTGGGCTTGAACCCACAGCTAGGGGAGGTGCAAGGTTGGGAAACCCAGACAGACGTGGAGGAGATCGGTCCACAGCAAGGCAGAGGCAGCTGGCATGACATGGTCTCAATTGGAAAGGGATGCCTGGAACCGGGTCCGATGGGTGGTGACATAGTTGCGGCCCTATGCTCCACTGGGGGTGATTAGGAACAAGAAAAAGAATTACTTGCTTTGACTGTCAAGTAGCGTACAAGAGGTACTTGAAGCTACTATAGAATGTGCATACTGAAAAATAGCATGATTCCTATTTTTCTTGTTCAAAACAGAAAAAAGGGTTCAAAAGAAAGTTTAATTCTTTTCCTTCTATTCTGTGTCATTTGCAGTTCAGGGTTAGGAAGGTCATTTTTTTCCAGAGCATCTTATTCTTTATTCTAATGTTCTGTTTCCTAATATAAGACATTTTTCATATTTTACCTAACACTAAAGCTATAGAGGGGGTGCAGTCCCACAGTCTGCCATCCTGAAATAACCTCCAAGTGGCAGGCTAAAACCATCACACCTGGAATGAATTCCATGCAACCAGCCCTAAAACAGTTTCTGGAATATCTGGACAATGTTGCTCAGCCTCTCGGCAAGCATTCATGAAGTCCATGATCCCAGAAAAACAGCTGTCATAAACAATGAGTTCAGGAGGCTACCATTATTGCCACATTATCTGAACATGCTGTATAAACATTTGGAAAAGCCCAAGACACACGCTACACTACTTTTCGCAGATTTTAGTTCTGCATTCAATACAGTGCAACCATACCTTCTACCTCTGAGACTGATATCTGGTTTTGATCTACCACAGCAACTGGTCTTGTGAATGGTGGATTTTTTGACATGCAGCAGCAGAGGGTGTATGCAAGTAGTAAGTATTCTGACATTGTTGTCACAAGCACCGGGTCCCCACAAGGTTGTTGTCTATCACCCTTGTTGTTTATCATGTACACTGACAGCTGCAGAAGTACGGAGGAGAATAGCTGCCTCATTAAGTTCTCTGATGATACTGTATTGTTAACTCTTTTACAAGAACATAAGAAAGATCATGGTAATGCCTTAACAGACTTTGTACAGTGGTGTGATGACAACTTTCTTGAGATAAATGTAGACAAAACAAAAGAATTGAATATAGATTTTAGGAGAATCAAAGAGGATTTTGTTGCTCATAGCAAACCTGTTGAAACCATTTCCTCCTTCAGGTACCTGGGAACTGTTTTTGATTGCCAGCTTAAATGGAATCTAAACACTGAACACATTGTTAAACATGGCCAGCAACGAATGTACCTTCTGTGGAAGTTAAATAGTTGTTCAGTCAGTAAAGCAATTTTAGGCCGTTTCTACCAGTCGTTTATTAGGAGTCTTTTATCTTTCTCATTTGTATGCTGGTTTCGCAGTCTATCTGTCCATGATAGGAATAGTTTGAATAGCATTGTCCACATCTGTTCTAAGATAATTGCTATCAGAGTGACTTGACTTCCTTCTGTCATCAACAACTATTAAAGAAAGCTTCCCCCATTCTGTCAATACCTGAACATGTGCTGCAGGGGAATTTGTATTATTAAGTTCAGGTAAGCGCTATGTAAGCCTGTATGCAAGAGCAATAGGCATCTGAAATCTTTTGTGCCATCAGCAGTCCAGTCCAGCTGCTCAATCACAGATGAACTGTCAGCAGTGTGTGTGTGTTGTTGTTGTAGGTGTGAATAGAATGTCTTGCCCATATGTCTCGTTGCTCTTGTTAATTTAATATCTCTATTCCAGTGCATTGTAATTGTGATTTTTTTTAAATAGTAAAACAGCACACCTCCCACTCGTATTGCCCATTTGGACAAATAAAGTTGATTATTATTACTACTGCTATATGGTTTGTGCTTCTGTTCTTTTATTTGTCATTTGCATCACCCTTTTTCTTTTTTTTGATTAAAAAAACTCAAAAAAGTTATGATCATGACATATTTTTGTGATTTGACACCAAATTTGCTTGTTTTAGGAGCATGTTTTGTGTGATCCTCCAAAAGAGAACTCGGATCATCTGTTACTACCAACTGTAAAATTCTACTTGGACTTCTAGTTAGTAAATATTGAAGGGAATTAGAAGGACCTCTTTTAGCTTGTTGTATGCACCTTGTAACTAACATTATCTTAAACATATCAATCAACATTAAGTTTTTTCTTCACTTTAAAGGGGTCACTGTTGGACTGCATTGACATCTTTTACTACACCACCACCACCAGACTAATTAAAGATTTTACATAACCTTCTAGATAGTATATTCAGAGACTTTTCAGTGCCATTTTTTGCTTTATGCATAAGAAAGGTTTAGTCCCTTTCTACCTACACTTAATAACTCACTAAACCTTTTGTAATGAAGACCAGCGAAAGACAGGGTTGCATATTATCACCAACAATCTTACTGATGGTCATAGACTGGATTATGCGGAAGACAACACCAGTAATAGTAGACCTTCACCAAACAGCTAGAGGACCTGGACTTTGCAGATGACATTGCTCTCCTATCTCATCGGCAGCAGCATGCACAAACCTGAGTAAGCTAACAGGGGAAGAAGAGAGGACTGAATTAAAGGTCAACAGAAAGAAAACTGAAGTGATGAGAATCAATAACAAGCAGGAACTCCCAATCCAACTTCCTGGAAACAGATTGCTTCACATATCTGGGGATCATTGTCAACAAGGTTGGTAGAGTGGATGATGCCATCAAAAGCTGCATCGACAAAGCCAGGCATGCTTTAAAAGCCTACACCCCATCTGGAACTCCCAAGCATTATCCTTCCGCAGTAAAAGCCACATCCTCAAGACCAATGTGAAAGCAGTCCTACTGTATGGTTCTGAAACCTGGAGAGTGACAAATGCAATCAACAACAAGCTCCAGACCTTTACCAACTGATGCCTACGCCATATTCTGGGAATAAGATGGCCTGAAAAGATCTCCAAGAGCAGCCTGTAGAAAAGAAACAACCAAAATGATGGGGCTGGATGGGACACACCCTGGGCAAACCAGCTGACACCATTGCCAGGCAGGCACTTGACTGGAACCCTCAGGGGATGAGGAGAGTTGGGAGACCAAAGCAGACTTGGAAAAGAACAGTAGAGAGCGAGGCAAAGGTCAGCAGAACCTAATAGGCCCAACTTGGGGGCTGCCCAAAACCAGGTCTGCTGGCGAGGTGTTGTTGTGGCCCTATGTTCCACGAGGAGGAACAAGGAATAAACAAACCTACACTGAATAGATGAGCATTCAGAGATTTTTGTTTGCTTTTCAGGGGCTACCATTAGACCTATATCTTATCAACCACTAGTGTCAGGGGCATCTCCAGGCTTTTCTATTGACTGTAAGATTCTGTATAAACTGTTAAAAATTAGAAGTTATAGTTTTTGTTCATATATTTATTTACATTAAATCTATTTAATTACTATGTACTTACACTTAAATATATATCAGTATGAAGATAATCTTTATTGTTTTTTTCAGGGCTATCCATTGCACTAATCATGCAAATGTTGCTCACCTTCAAGCATACCTTCAAGAAAATGGAGGAAACTTGGAGTTGAGATTATGCAGTGAAAGAAGAACTAACTAGATATATTAATGTTTTGCATTTAATCTGCTTGTTTGCTTTTTTTCTTTCAGGAGGGGTGTTGTATAGATATATATGATAGGTTGAGCCCACCTTTAGTGGTTCAATAGAAAATATAATGGTTACTCTTTATATTTACTGTGTTGTGCTGGTTAAGACATCTGAATGCAAGAATAGTGTGGTTGCTGGTGTCAAAAATGTGTTTCAATATGGTTTCTGCACATGAAGATCAACTCACAAGTGAACAGTTAATGTTAGTCTAGTTCCAACTTGTCAACTAAAGGATAGCTTTTTACAGAGCACATTACAAGCTGATAGCACTGAGCGCTACGGGAAGTAAACGATTGGGAAGAGGGTTGATAGGGACCTAATACCAAGAAAAACATAATTGAGTAGATTGGTGCTTATGGATTGCCAAGGTTCAGCCAGGCTGACATTATTCTAGGGCCAATGCTGGTTTACTTTTCACTCCCAATCTTGTAACCAAGAATATTGGAGCCAATGAAGCACCCAGGAAATGCTGACACTGGGCCAATCTTGGTGTGTTTGCTGGATACTTTTGGTCTGTCTGGCACTGATCTGAACTTGTTCCAGTCCTACCTACCTGACTGAACCAAGTCTGTAGTAGCTGTTGGCACATCTTTGCCTGCTTATGTGAAGTACAGATGAGTGCCACAAAGGAGTCTATTCTTGGGCCACTTTTATTTACTGTGTACTTCCAACCACATGGTTCCACCATTTACCACTTGGTATCATTTGTATGCTGATATCAGAGTCAGTGTCTTCACTTTGCTCATGTTGTTCTCCCCTCTGTCTCATCAAACAAGAAATCTGACAGATGGCCCTTTTCCTTTTCATGCTCCACAGTTTGGAATTGTCTTTCCTTTTTCTCCTTAAACTGCGTCCATGTTCAAAACCTTCAAATCCGGGCTCAAAAACAATCTCTTTAAGAAATATTTTGCATAATCAAGATTACTCGTTGATCTCACTGAAGTATTTGATCTAGTTAGCAGTGAAGGTTGCTTTAAAATCCTTCTTAAGACTGGCTGCTCACCTAAATTACTCAACCTGTAACTAGTTTTTAAAAAACCCACTAATTTGTATTTAAATCAGAATTGTTACCTAATAAGTCAAAGTTAATACCAAGCCAAATGGTATGAAATAGAAATCAATTAGTCTTTTTTTAAGCTGTCTTAACCACGCTTTCTTCTGATCGATGGTCATCTCTCACCACAACCACATCAGAAAGCGTTTCAACCTCTGAAGTCTCTGTTCATCAGTATAAGTTTTTCGTCATCCTTTGTTGTAAAGAACCCACATATGGACACATCCTTGCTCAAATAAAATTCAAAGACCCAAGACTCATGACACTGTTTTCAAGAATGGGGACACATAATAGCAGCAAGTACTAAAGCCTCAAGCTGACTAATAAAACCTGCACCATTGTGATTGTTCAAGATGTGTTGTAACTGGCTGTCCTTATAGCTAGGATAGTTTCTTGTACTCTTTCAAGATATGGAGAATCAAAATTTTTGTTATTATTTGACACAGGATAATAGTTTCATAGCTATTTCCACAGCAGCTTCAGAAAATTGCTAGCAGACATGCCTGGTACACATAGCAATTAAAATATTGCACTCTTTCCATACACATCGCATATAAGATCAAATTTTTGACATCCTTTATTTAAATTTTCTGAACTTAAAAGTTAAACAATTTCCATAGCAACCAATTATTAACAACAATTTTGAAAACTGAAAATTTAAATTAGGCATACAAATGATTTACATTTTACAACAATAATACGAAACAACATAATAAAAACACTGTATAAACAGAAGTATAACATGCTTAAGATAACACAAGAGAAAATCCATTTTGGTGCATGGCAAAGCTTTCAAATATTCATATGTACTATCACTGGTTTGAAGATAATGATTCTAAGCCCACCCCTGCCTTACTCCTGAAAACAAATCATGCTAACGAAAGTTGTTCTTTTCTTCTCTGAGGTAATCCATAACTTCTTCTGGGTTAGATTTCCCTGTGTGCTTCTGAACATCCTGCTCTCTGACAAATTCAACAGAAATTTTTTTTTCAGCCTATTTCCTAAATATGTAACAGATACACACCCTACATTAACTGTACATTAGATTCCTTAAAAAATGTAAAAGATATTAGAACATGGTGATAGAATGGACTTATGTCTAAAACATAAAATTTATGTTTGATGAGTTTTTGCTGTGCACAGGCAATTATTGAATGTCATCCACATCACTACTATATTTACCCAATTCTCATGAAAGGATTGTATTCCAGTTCTTCACCAATGGTTGAGGGAACTGTGGGTTCATGCTTGCTCCGTTGATTCTGAAAAAAGAATTCTTCTCTAATTTAAAAGCTTTTATATTAAACGACAAAGAATTATACTGCAATCTTTATGTTACATCTTTAGTTAAAGTTCATGCATGCATCATTTTCACTCTTGCTACACAATGCCTGTATGCAAAACCAATCGTCACCACAACTCATTCATTCCACGTGCCATTCACTTGATCAACTCTACTGACACTGATCTTGTACTAGCCTGAGGTGACCTGGAGTCACCCACTCTATCTGCTGTTAAGAATGCGTGTGTGGGAGAGAGAATGTGTGTGAAAGACACTTTTTCAACATGTACATTTAAATATCTTTTATATCATATACAGTATATGATATATATATCATTGCTAGTATGAGCACTATTTTGAATTGCCCCTTGGGATCAATAAAATTGTACTCTATTGTACAGTGTACTGTAAGCGGTCCACTGTGTGTAGGAGGTTGTGTACAGTATAAGAGTATATCCATCACCTTTTACATTCCCATTTGCTGCATCTATCCAGCTGTTCCCCCAAAAGTACATTACCAGTGGACCAGCATAACATTTTGTGAACTGGTACCAGTCTAAGCATATGCATGTATTAGCTCCAGAACTGCTGCAGTTATCTCAGTAGATCAACAAGGCACTTATTTCTACTGAGTGGACAATTAATAAAAGGCCCAAGAAGGCCTTGAAAGTGGTCTTTTTTGAGTTTCCACTGATCAACAGATCATGGAACCATCCTTCTTAATAGGTTGCCATACATTAACTGTTGCAATTGGACTATTTCTATCTGCCAACATAGCAAGCATTGTCACTAAAACATATAATGTGTCAAAATCAGTAAAACATCATCTAATATTCGCCACCATTTTCTTAGAACATGTACCTGTGCCCAAGCTAGCTTTGACTTCACAGCTTCATTCTTGGGTTCCACATAAGCCGCAAACTTCAAATTGTTGACTGTGTACTCATGGCCACAGTATACTTTCTAGAACAAAATAGAAAAGTAGAATAATGATAAAATATTTACAGGTCACTTTTTCATCTTTTAATTAAAGTTGTAATATTAAAACTTCTTTTTATCTTCAGTTGCTGTTTGATGAGAAAAATTCATAAAATTAACTGTAATTAGTAAATGACAAGCATAATCAGAATTTAGTAATTTTCTTAAAATGTCATTAAACGAAACAGTTTTAGGGTTAACATGTTGATGCTGCTTTAGAAGATAATTTTATACTTACAGTGTCTTTGTTTAATGCTGCAAGTTTATGAACAAGTGCCATGTACATCTGCTTTCCAGTTCCTTCAAAAAATTTTCCACAGCCAGCTACAAAAAGTGTGTCACCTGCAGAAAAAGGCCATATCTAAAATATTTTGTGTTCCTTCTATATTTCCCTACTTGGAACCTCACTAACTAAAGCCTCCATATAATAAAGACCACCAACTTTGGGTATTCAGTCAGCGCGAGAACAGAATTCAGTCCTTTTGTTAAAAGCAGGGACTTTCAAGGATTCTTAAGGCTAAGAAAAAGACTGGTGGTGATATTTGCAGTGTAATTAACTATACAAATGCCCACCATAAAGAACACTATAAAAAAAACATTTTCAAATTTTCATCTAATGAAGATAGGTAATATTTTATAGATTTTAACAACGCAACATACCGATTTAATTGATGTATGCAAACATGACCAGAAACATTAAAGATGGTGGGCAGAATCTAAAGATGTTACCAGACATAGAAGCACAGTTAAAAATGTACAAGCAATCCTTTGTTAATAGTTTGATGATTTCAGTATTATTTGCTTTATAGCAAATGTTTTCACCTTTCTTTTCCCTCAAACTAGGAACTGAGGATGTCTCTGTAAGCATTTGATATCAGTGGTTAGGGAGTGGGATTGCAGTTTGACAATAAAGACACTAGAATTTTATAGGCTAGTTAAGAGATCAAACATTTTTGTTCATCCCTTATGTCTTTTTTTCTTCATTTTTGATCACCAGGGTTGTCTATGGTCTATAGACTCACATTATGAAAACCTTTATGCTTTAACATCTTTGAGCTCAGAATGTGACTGGATACCAGTTGCTTACATCAGTAAAATGAATTAAATATAGGGTTATGTTCTGTAGATCCGTTGTAGAACAGGTGTTAATAATCATGCTGAGTTGGTTTCAAGCTCTGCAACTGGCTCAAGTGCATGATTATCGTTATTTCAGATGCAGAATTTGGGTTTAGAATAGCTGCCATCTGGACAACAGGAAAACCTAACAAGTGGCTCTCTGCTGGGGACTACCATCTATGTAGCAAATACTTTAAATCCAGTTAATTCTTGAGAAATAAAAAGATAAGTAAGAAATTTTGTTCCTTTCCTCTTCGATTTTCCCAACCTAAATTAAAGAATAGATCCAAGAACTATTTATCAATTAAAACACCTGTGAACACTGCAGGTTGTGTCCCAGAAGAATCTTTTACCAAATAGCATATATGCCCCGAAGTATGACATGGAGTGAAAAGACATTCCACATCCAGTGATCCAATCTGCAATCATGCAGGATCTGAGTAAGTAGATGCATTTATGAGAGGATTAATTCTTCATTTAAAGTATATGTTTAAAAATGTATTAATAAAGTGAACAGGTAAATGCATGAGATTTACAGAAATAAAATAACCCACAATTACATTCATAACTGTAAAGAAGGGATTATGGTCAAAGACAAGGTGAGCATGTATTATGGCTGAAATTGAATTATAAAATGTAATGGGAATGTTGGTGTCCAACCTAGGATTTGTTTCTAGGTCTTTACAAAGGAATGTAGGTTTATATTCTGGTTTCAAAAGAAGCATTCATATTACAGCAGAAACTCAGGCAAAGCATAGCAAGCAGTCAGGAGAGAAGTGGTTACTTAAAATGAGTAGCAAATAAAACATTCTGTCTCACAGGCATTTACATCTTGAAGATATCCCATGACAGAGAATGACCACTGAACAGCAAATATCAACAAATTATTAATGGTTTTCACTCAGTAACATTCAACAATACAGAAACATCAACAACCTGTGCTTTACCTAAGCTTTAGAAAGGTGGTGCTATATCTACTGGGTTCTCGGAAAAGTCCAGACATTTTCTTGTTTTTCAAAGGTTATTTATATAAAGAACAAAGATCAATCAGATATCTTTCTTGTTTTGTTCCAAAACCTTTTGCCACCTTTCAGTAAGCTTCGTAATTCCTCATTCATAGAAGGATCTGTCTTAACTGGTGAAAAACTGAACAATGTGCTGATTTAGGGCCTCATCTGAATTGAGCAATACACCACACAAGAAGTTTTCAAGCGAGCAAAACAAGTGGAAGTCTGACTGCACAAGGTAAGTATGGTGGGTGTGGCAACACATCCCATCCAAGCTCCAATAATTTTTGATGGGTGATCAAACTTGTGTGTGACCTTGCGTTGTCATGGTTAAACATAAGTCCTTTACAATTAACAAGCTCTGGATGTTTCTAGGTGATGGATTCATTTAAACTGTCCAATTACTGATGGTACATATTCAAATTGTTTAGTTCCTAGGTAGGAGCTCAAAAAACATGACACCTTTGAAATCTCACCACATTGAGACCATAATCTTCCTCTGAAGAATGTCTGCTTTCAATGTAATTTGAGGTGAATCATCACATCGGGACCAAGACCATTTGCACATATTTGCACAGCACATTGTTGTAAACTCATCCCCACTCATCAGTCACTTAAAAAAGAGGGGATTTTCCTCAAGTTTAGAGAGATTATATCACAGATGCTTAAACACACCGTCCAACAAACTTTGAGCATTGTTTATGTTTAACGCCGCGCCAGTCGCTAAGGTTAGATCACAGCAACAAAAAGTAATGTTACCTTAAAATGTTTAGGGACAAAACCACCAAATGATATAACCATAACATCTTACAAAAGGCCAACACAAGAAATAAACAATAATGTAAAAGAGTGGGTGAAGTGTAAAAACAAACCAAAAACCAAGAGACAACAATTATTAGGACATAAAAATCTTAAATCTGATGGTAGAGTCCTACCCTCCTTAAAAATGTAAAGACTGCTGCCAATGTGAAGGACTTAAACAAAGAAAACAAAGAATTTGCTGTAAAAAAACTGCCAGTGGATATTTTGGAGCTCAGGACAAACAATCAAAACATGAAGCATGTTAAAACTTCCTTTACACAATGGACAAACTGGTGATGGTTCACCTTGTAAGAGGTGTCCTTGCATGGCATAGGTGTGTCCTAACTTGAATCTAGTAAGGACCACCTCCTCCCGCCTCACAGGATGGCACGAAAGAAAGTGGTCCGAAAGACAGGAAAGGATGGCATGTAGTTTATTTTGCACCAGTGGCGTTCCTGTAGGGAGTGAACATAGGCCAAGAAGATAGATTTACAGTCTGATGTTACGAGCAAGTGTTATTTGTCAGGAGACTGAAATGAAGCCTTGGCAGCCTTGTCTGCTTGAACATAGCCTGAGATACCAGCAAGGCCAGAAGCCCAAATAAAACAATGTCCTCGTCTTTCCACGCATTGTCCCTGGCCCGCTGACACTGCTGCTCCTCTGGTTGCCCCAGACAATGGACAACAGATGCGGAGGTGATCTCAGACGAAAGTGGTCCAGCAACGGCTCCAGATGACCAAGACCCCAGGGACACACAGGCACAGTAGTCGCTAGCCCCCCACGGTTGCCCCAGGCAAAAGGTGGCAGAGTTGCTGTTGCCGGTCGGATGGTGTATCCCCTTCTTGTCTCTGAGGGTGGAGACCCCTTTCTCACTCTCCAAGGTTCCTACCAGCAAGTACCGCTGAACGCGTGGTCACATGGAGCGGGCTTCCCTCAGACTTGCTGCCTACAGTTGGTACGGCACTCAGAGATGGTAGTCCCTGCTGGTGTATTGGGAAAAGGCCTCGACTAAACTTCTATCCTGAACTATTTACTGATCTAACACATGACCCCTCTACACCTAATCTACCCGGCCCTGACGCTCTAGAGAAACTACTGCCTACCGCACTATACCCCTGAACTGCTAAATCTTACCACCTGATCCTGGGCCTCGATCGCCTCCATCAGTCAAGGCAACCTGTCAAGTCATAAAAACGGACAGAAAGCCTTCCTTTTACTGTCCGG
Source organism: Pomacea canaliculata (assembly GCF_003073045.1). Classification (NCBI taxonomy): domain Eukaryota; kingdom Metazoa; phylum Mollusca; class Gastropoda; order Architaenioglossa; family Ampullariidae; genus Pomacea; species Pomacea canaliculata. The sequence goes on from NC_037594.1 coordinate 33,116,631, forward strand.
TTCCACTGACCGCTGCCCACCTATAATTATCTACCCCACAACTCTGTTGTTCTGGCCTTGAACCAGGCTGGTTCATGACACTGCACAGGCCGCCATGTACAGCCCAGTTAAAATCAGTAACAGTGTTGGGCTGACCACTGACAAATCAACTGCTGACACTGTGCTACTGTATGGATGACAAAAGGAGTTAGAGCCGTCATTCAAAAGGCAGAGATCACTTCATAAAAAATGATCCCAACAACTCTCTGGTGTCAGTCAAGGCCCTGCCCATGCAGGCGCGCTAGCTGTGTTGCCCTAAGGCGAAAGAAAAATTCTGCGCCCCCCCCCCCCTCCACTTCACAAAAAGTGAACCATGTTATTTTAATTTTTTATTATATCATTTATTTTGCAATTCTATTTAGTCCTGGTCATGAATTAATGCTTAAACCTCACTTCCTTGCTTTTTGTTGTGCAAACGAGTTATCAGTTCCTTCAGATTGAGTGCATTTGCCAAGTTCATGCTCAATAGAATATGGTGGCCAGCCCAGTCATCTCTCTTGCAACATTGTGGATCTCGTATAGTTTTAATTAATTTTAATTTGAGAAAACTCCATTCTGCACTGCACAGAAATTGGAAGGGTCAATAAAATCCTGAGAGACACTACAACATTCGGCACATATCAAATAGCTTATGTTGATTTATGAATATTAAGACTTCTTGGGGTCATTTTAGGTTTGGGAAGTCTTCTAGCCACAACCTGTAATTCAGAACAGAGTTCCTCCACTCAATGTCTTTGCTGTCTCTGTGCATTAGTGCCTTTGCCAAGACCTCGCAAGATAGTAGAATGTCCTTCCTTGGTTTTTCAGAAATGCTTGAATATCATAAAGAAATCCAAATAATGCACTGTGCTCCTGAATCTGTTTAAGATCTGTCTTCAATGACCAGTTCAAACAAGAAATCTAGGCTTAAATATCACCAGTAATGATCGCGGCGGTCTGTCTCAGAACTCAACGCTATTAAAACAAATGATTGTGATTGATAAAGACCACCAGACTTCACGACCCGTTTGTGCAATGAACAGTTTTGCAAAAGTTACACACCGCTATCGCAACCCGTTGCATCCACACAATCAAAATAAGCACTATAAGAAATAAGGAAATGAAATTAAGTGAAGAAAACATAAATCGTGTTAATAAAATATATTCAGCTATGTCACAGTGTATACAATTCATGCGAACTTATCTTTTACAAAACTCTCATCAAGTGGCTGTAGGACAGTAGCACTGTTCAGTCTGGCACGGCTAAATGCAGTTCACAACCTTTACTGACTCAGCTGTGTAAGGATGATCGACGATTACAAAGTAAATTCAAACAGCAGCACGAGATGTCTGCAGCCGCTCAGAAAAGTGAGATTTTGACATCGTCCTGTGGGTTTTAAGTTCAAGTACAACTACCTCTTCCCCAGTCTCTGGCTGTCCAGCCCTGGTTAATGGATCTGACTTCTTTAAAGTGGTAGAGATTTATCTCTACCCTTCTCCACTAAGCCACCCAGTGAGGTCCTTTCATCTTCTCTCTTCTCTCTTTCTCATCTCACGACAACTATCAACGTGACATCCCACCACCTTCTTTGTCCAGTCTTCTAGTCATGATCCGACTGTCATAACTGTGACAGATTTATCGCTACCTGTGGGCCTGTCTCCTAAGAGCACCTCCATCGGCAAGTGCTTTCAATCGTTCTCTTCTTTCTCATCTTACAGATGAACTAACAAGTAAACCGAACTGTCTACATGTTGCTGCTTAAAAAGTAGTAGAAAAGTGGTTTTCTGCAAGAAGCTCATTCGACCAGAGGCGTAGAACCCAGAAGTGTCAAAGAATGGCTTACTAAAATTAAATCTTTTTCGAGAATTTGCTGTCAGATTTGATTAATAACTTATAAGTAAGAACTACTTTTTGTCAAGAAAAAGTACGTCTGTTTTTCAAATGCAGGCATACATCAAACACACATGGATGCTTGCATGCCTCACAAATCACACCTACACTTATAAGTAGGGCATTTCAAACACTCGTGTAAAAGCTTTTATGGAGTTTTGCACACGATGGAGACAAGAATCTGTGCACCTTGCTCTGGTCTTAGTTTGCTGTGTGGTCTAAAACTCAAGCTGATCACAGCTTCCAGCCTCTAGACCACCCTGATAGCAGCTACTTTGTTCCCATCCAAAGTTCACAACCACAGTCACACCTCACAGGTGGGCGGGGAGCAAGGTCTGTCAAGAGAGTCTTCGGACACTAACAATACAAAGTTGTAAATCATGGTGTCAGGGCAACTCCCCACACCAGTCCAGTGATCAACACTGCTGGTGTCCAGCATAGGGTTTGTTGAAAACAAGAGAAGTGATATAGACTGTAGTCTTAGTACAGCATTATCTCTTAATAACCAATTCAAATATTCTGTCAATGAAGCCATAACAACAAGCTATCAATTCAAACTGTAGACAAACAGATGCACTCTTAGATAATAAAAATAAACATTACAATTGAAACTAAATTTAAGCGTAATACACCAATACAACAGAAATTATAATAATTAATAAGAAAGTTAAATATTCACGACCATGAGTCACAACATGTAAGTACAGACTATAGGCCATCAGTGTTCAGTAAGTAGATATCTATAAACTCAAATGGCTCTACCTTGATGTTTGTCTGCTAAAGACCTTAATACTCTTATTAACTAAGAACGCGTTCGACATTAGCTAAGTTCCTTCGGGTTGAAAGTTCGTAAGTGTAATCAATATTGAGCATAAAACTGTTGTCATAACCACAGAGAAACTCGAGCGTAGCAAACTCAAGTCAAGTGTGGTGTCTCTGATATCAGCTTTTGCAGTGTTTTCAATGCATAATGTGGAACTTCTTCAATAGTAAGATAGAGGAAAGAAAAGGTGAGCTTGTAATTAGTGGAATGCGCGTCCACTCCATCGTAGGGGTCCGCACTGACCAGGGCCCATCCACCAAACCGCCCCTCCGCTGTCTATTCTCCGCCTCTTCTCCCCGCTGGTTAGCGTTGGTCACTGCAGGTGCGCCTAGTATAATGCGATAATGGGGTTTTCTTGTCATACAGTACTGAGAAACTACGTGGGTCAGTCTACAAGCAGAGAAAAGTGTCCTGCTAATATCATTTGTGAAAATGACATTTTTCCCTAAATTATTCATTAAAAAAAACAGCATGCATTTTTCCGCCCCCTCGGCGCTGCGCCCTAGGCGCATTGCCTAGTTCGCCTAATAGTAAGAACCGGGCCTCGGCCCATGAGGGTGATGCCTATTAAAGTTCCCCAAAAGAAGGACATGAGCAGGAAGTTGGGTCAGTAGATCCTCGAGGTCCTGTTGGGATGTCCGAGCAGAAGGAGGAAGATAGACATAGCAAATAGTGATAGTCTTGTCCAGGGTAACCCTGGCAGCAACAGCCTGAAGAGGAGTGGAAAGTGTTACATGTATTTGGCTAAAACAAAAGGTGGGAGCGAATGAGAAGAGTAGTCCCTCCTGAAAGGACATCATTCTCAGAATCCTGATGTAAAACTTAAAAGCCTTTGAAAGAAAAAGAGGTAGAAGGTAGAAGAAGAGTCTTCTGTAGTGCTATAATATTAGGAGAGAAATGAGATGCTAGGCAGAGGAGTTCTTCAAAGTTGGCTCGGATCCCTCGACAGTTCCATTGAAGGATTGTAGACATTGTTTATCTGTGAAGAAAAGATGCAGAGCACTTCACAGAAGCAAAGGGAGGAGAAGAAGAGGAAGGCAGGGGGCGGCGGGACTGAGAAGACGACACTAAACGCCGTTCAATCACATCCATCCCCTGCTCGCCAAGAGAAGCAAAGTGGTTAGAAACAGGGATTGATGTTCCTGCTGTGGTAGTCCCAGATGTTTTCTGCTGAGTAGTGAGTTTTTCTGACGATTTCGCTTTGGTTTTGTATTCTTATCTGTATGCGGTGTGGCATTCTTGTTCCTTGATGATTTTGTGTTGTGAGCTTGCTGGCATGCAGTGCTTCTGACTGGTGAAGAGGGATGCTTGAGCTGTGATGCTTGCATGGTTTGATATGTCTGAGATGACTGGATGTCACCACTGCCTGTAGGAGGAGGAGGAGGCAGCATAGCCTGACATACTGGGACAGAAGAGACCCATGTCATGTTGTCTGGATAGATACAGATGTTGATGGTTGTCTTGCAGCAGCTGCCAAGTAGGAAAAGGAGTTTGTGGTAGAGGACGCTCCTGAGGAGCCACCCACTACACAATGGCAAGCATCGGTGTAAGAGGCGCCAGATTCGGCACATATGCACTGAATGGCTGCTTTTTTCTTCCGCTTCGAGCACTCTCTAGAAGGAGCGACATGAGACCCGTCACAGTTTGCAAATTTGGTGCTTGAAGAACAATCAGCTGCAGCATGGCCTGTACTGCAGTTGAAGCAGCGCAACGGTGAAGGTATGAACAGAGAGACTTTCACCCGCTAATACCCAACCTCAATGAAGTCAGGTATTTTGGGCAGACAGAAAGTTATGAAGAGCATATTGGTAGGAATACATTTTCCCTCCTTCTTTAGGATGACTCTCTGCACCGCTGTGACCCTCTGGGATGCCAGTTCTGATCTGATGTCAAGTTCTGGCATCCCGGCAAGGTCAGGGCAACGAATAACTCCCTTGAAGAGTTGAGGGATCGGTGTGGAGCTACTTTTATGGGTCATTCGACGAACTGTTTCCGTCCCATCGGCACAGGACCTCAGAAGCTTACTGATTTGTACTCTGGATGAGAAATTGTCCACAACGCAGATGTTTATCAGGAGAGAAGTTTGTAGAGATATTTTAAACCTTTTTTGCAATTACGAAAAGGGAGAGGAACAAGAGCGGCTGGGCCGGTTCTGCTCCCTTTACCACAAGAAAATGGTAGCCAGGCCCCATCAACATTCTTTCTCACGCAATCTCTCATCTCATCCTCACTATCAAAAGATTCATCCTCTCTTATGAATTTTCCTAGGTTTCTTTTTTTTGGTGCCATGATTGAAAGGATTCGGTTCGTTCCTTATGCGTCCCACGTCCAACAAGGGGATGCAACCAAGCGCTACCACTTAGGGCATTTCCAGCAGGGTCGCACCAGGGATACATAAGAAATTTACTCTGCCCTTCTGAGTATGAAAACCAGATTGATCCTAGCCACAGCCTTCTATCAAAGCCAGTTGATTGGTGTGGGCCACACCAACCTCCCGTCTAGGAAAAGTCCAGGTCAAAGAGGTGTGTTGGTATGATGGGCCACAACCCATCAGGGACCTCAACCTCCAGGATCCCATCCTCCCCAAGGTCGCCTGCAAGGCAAACGCTGGGGACCGAAATGAGGCCAAAGAAAAAAAAGACATCAAAAGAAAGGCATGATGGGAAGCAAAAAGACAGGAGAAAGACCAGTGTAGACAGAAGATAGGAAAGATAAAGCTGTAGTATGACAGGGAGATGTTTGATTAGAAGAATATAGATGAAAGGGCCAGGTAAGGAAAAAACAAAAAGAATAAGAAAAAGGGTTGGGCAAGCTTAGTCACCCAGCCAGAGAGAGGCTGGATGTTCACCCCCGGCACGAAAAGCCAGGCCCACGAGGGCAAACTTTGAGTTCATGAGGACCCCAAATATTGAGCTTGCTTATGTATCCCAGCTTTTTTCAGGTCCTGGTGAATGCTTGAATGATGAATGTTCAATGTTTCTGTAATCTCTCCTGTAATGTGGATTTGACTCAGTCAATGCCTTTGTAGTCATCAACCTTGGTGGGCCTTTCTGACCAAAGCGTAACATTGAGATCAAAATCACCAGCACAGAATTTCCTGAACCACTGTTGCCACTGACGATCTTGTAGAGCCCCTCACTGTAAACTTTACACAACTTTTCACAAGCTTGATGCACATTCTTCTCTTTACAGAAGTAAATAAAATATGGCAATAATGTACAGTTTGGTCTTCCAGCTTGTTGTAAAATCTCCAAAACTCAAGTTAATCCTTTTTTTTAAGAATCTTTATTCTAGAACTGTCAGCTACTAAAATACAGCAATAACATAGATGGGAATGATTCTAGTACTTTAAAAAAAAATTATCATCATCTGCAAAAATAAGTCATGACTTTTTCGACAATCCAATCAAAAATGCTTTATCTAAATAATTTTAGAGAACTATTAAAGAAGGACACACCATTTAATATAATACTACAGGACTTTAAAACAACATACCACAACACTGAGGCAATTTTCAGTTTCTTTCCCACAAAAAAAAAAGAAGTTTGCACTTAGTTACCTTAAATCTGTCTCCCTCTGAAACCTTTTTGGTCAGAGCACCAATCCTGTCATCGCCTCCATACACTGGCACTTTGCCTGCTAAACCAATCAACTTTTCATTCCCTCCTGCATGGTCCCTGTAGATATCAGTTGTGAGTATTATTGCGATTGCTCTGACAATGATTAGAGCTCAATGTTTCAATTTTGCATTCTCTAGCTTAACTCTTTACTGTTTAGAATTTTTTGGTTAACAGGCAACTGAGTGTGGTTTTTGAAATATATGTTTAACTCTTCAGTGTTAAAAGCCAAATGTAGCCAAACAAACATGTTTTATGAGGATACTAGTTTCAATCAAAAAAGGTAATTGTTTGAAACATAAACAAAAACAGAAAGAAAGAGATTAAATGATGCAGTAAGGCAAACAGATGCATCAAAAGTATACATATAGGCACACACACACACACACAAAATTCAGATTATCTGTTTCTTCTATTCATTCAGATCATGTCATAGAAAAGTTTGAAATTTTTTTACTGTCCAAAAGCTACAGAACTTTATAAGATTTTAAACAATTTAAAGAATAAGAAAACAGAAATACTACTGTTTAGTTCTTATGCTAGTTTCAAGCCAAAACTTACCAGTGATGATGAGTAGTCAACACAGACTTTAAGACAACACCCTCCTCCTTTATAGCTCGCAGTATCTATAATATGCCACAAAAGCAAAGTTTATAAAAATAGAAAAAAAACAGGTCTTCACTTGCAACACAAATACTTGAAATGGCAACAGGAAACTAGAGATTTTGTTAGAATACTTATTAGTATTAGATAAAATTTATAACATTTTTTCAAATCCATAAAACTAAACAGCAGAACCTAATCACATATACATATGTACAGTTTTTGCTTTATGTAAGTGGACTGTTCTACAACAATATTTGCCTATTGTAAATTTCACTGAAGTTGTAAGTATGAATTCAGATCTTGTTTTTTGCAGGAATATGCTGACAAATACTTTTTTGTGTGGAAATTGTAGAGTGTTGTTCGGTGAAAAGTTTCAGTACACCTCTTATGTTTGAAACTTCGTAGTGTGAATAGAATATATCAAAAGGGACCCGCCCTCAACAGGCGATTTTTTCCCTTCGGTGGTTACCCTTTTCACTCACAAATTTTAGTAAAAAGACAAATTGCAAAGGTAAAAGTTTAGTGAATAAGTTAATGATAAAAGAACTATTATCCAAAACGATGCAGTTTTAGATGAATATTTAAATCTGAAAATAAGTAAAAAGTGGAATTTTAAAGATCAAATATCCAAAACAACATATGATGTTAATGTAATGCACACCTTTTCTGGGTCTACAGGGTCTACAGCAGCACACTCTTGCGTCTGCTCATCAATGATAAGGTACATGTAGTTGTCCTCTAAAGCTGGAATAAGCCTAACTCTCATGTCTTGACGATTAGCCAGCAGCTCACTCATATGACCCTCTTTAATCAGTGATGACTGATACTGACCAACTGCAGCATACATCATCAACACACAGTTTGATAATATGACAGTACAATACAATTTTTAAACTGCAAAGCCATAAAATTATTAATTGTTCTCTTTTGAGGAGTGTGATTATATAAACAATAAAATCAGTATGTGTTGGTATGGGTGCTGATTTTGTCAACATTAACAAATCCTATACTTGGTTGCATTTTAAGGCAAAATGTACACAAAACTGATACGGTTGGTACTGTTGCTGTTTTTAAATGCGGAATACGTGACTTTGTTTTCCACCATACCCCAAGAACAGCCCGAATGACTCAAGAAAAGTCAAATGAATCCTTAAATTTTACTCGCTTTAAAATGTTTCACTGTCTGTATAAGAAATTTTACATACAGGCCAAAAAAAAAAGTCGCAACTCTAAGCTGCTGGTTAGCTAGAACACCGAATTAAACATTCTTAAGTTGTGAATGTGAATAGACGTGTTACATGCTACGTAGTACAAGTTAAAGAGATAATATTCACCATATTATCATGGACCTATATGAACTTAGTTTACCAGTCTAAGATGCACCTATTTGTGTGTGAGAGTGACACAGCAGAAAAATTTTATCAGTTCTCTAGTCTCCTTTATGCTATTTCTTTGCAGAGAAGATATGAAAAGGCAAAAAGTACAGCGTGCTGTACAGCATTGCATGTATTGCATCTAATGTTTGCTCAAGTTTATTCAAAGTTTGTTTACCACTTCTCACAGCAGCACCAAAAACTCTCAGACGGGATAATCGTCGCAACACTAAAGCCATAAAGCTCCTTGCGTACGTTAACACTTGAGGTCAAGGCCACTGTATTCGTATTTCCGGTACACATTGACAACCACAGTGGATTATGCTCTGCGCAGGTAGAGAACATCAAAACTTTTTATACACGCCCGTGAAGAAAACATCGATAACATAGATAACTGCTGTAAGTTTACTTTTGTTTACTCATTTTTCTTCTTAATCATATTGATGAAATTCTTTGGGTTTTTTTTAATATTATATATTATAATACACGAACTTTCCAACTTGCTGGCTTCCTACTTTCATTTTAATTTTAATCCTTCTTGTTTAAAATTAATTTTTAAAAAGGTTAATATAAAGTAAAACTGAAAGTTCATTAAAGATTGAAAAACAGTCACCCTTTGATAAAAGTCGTGCATGGAACACATTTTTTAGTTCCTGTTTATCATTTATCATATACCTGAGGTGAATGCACAGGCGAATAATAAGAGAAGACTTTATTTGTCCCAGAAGGTAATTCTGATGCAGCTCTATGAAAATTAAAATTCATACACAATTGCATGCAAAAAAACTATTCATGTCTCATTCATAACCCATTGAAAAGTCGCACGGCTGAAACAACAAAAGACAGCCGCAGTCTCATTGTCCTGCATGCAGGCACACAAAATCGGCGGCCCGACAGGAGCCGGACAATATCTGTCGACAGAGCTGTGACCCAGCTGAGTCCCGACCACTGAATAAAATACTGCGATGGCTTATGTAGTATGGAATAATAATGTTTTATATGGTAACCCGGCCCATGCTTCTAGCTATGATATGTATGTCAACATAATAATGATAAATATTGCATAGTAAAGACAGATCTTTTGCAAACAATTTAATGTTTTTTCTTCAATTTCAGTTTGACAGTGCAGTTTGTGTATGATTCAAGAAGATTACTTTCTGAGATGGCTAATGCTCCCTCCAAGGCAACGCAACAACATTTTCTCCAAAAGCTGCAAAAAGATAAATCCTCTCCTAAAGACATTTGGGAATATGCTCTGTCTGTCAAATGGGTCGACCATGTCCGGCAGTACATTGAAGATGAAAGCTGCTCCACCAAATCAGTTCCACCGATATTTTCCTCCGAGATCGAAGGGGAAAATATATATATAGGTGAAAACAACTGGAAAATTTTAGCTCTGTGGTATGGACTAGATGCTCAGTTCTCATGCAGAAGGCGGCCAACTGTCGGCTGTTACACAAACATCTTGGCAACCCCAGGCTCCAGTGACCCTCCTCAGCATGGCTATGTGTTTGCAGACAACAAACTGGATTATCTAACAGCACGCTGCTGTAGATTAAGAGATGTGGAGGACAAAGAGGCAAAACATTTATGGTTAACATTCTATTTCTGGGACTTTGTGGAGTATGTAGAATTTCAGCTTCGTTGCACCCTCAAAATTCATCCTAGTAAAGCAGCACGAATGTGGTTTTCATTGGTTGACGATGGAACCTGTATAATGCTAGAAGAAATAAGTTCCTCAAAATCATTATCAATCGGCTGCATTATCTGCAGAGATTACCCTGAATTATTTGAGCTGTTAAAGAAAAGACAAACTCTACCTTCAGATCAGTCGCTGGAGTCATCTATGCCCTCAGCATCTATCTGCACCATCAAGGAAGACCTTTCTAATGTCTTTCTATCACAGCAATGGCAGCTTATGCTCTGTCTTGAGGAACTACCCAGCCCAGCGACAGACTATGGTGATGTTTTAGGGATAACTGGTGGCATGGTGCCTTCACTTTTCCGAAGTCTCCACATTGATCATTTATTTCTAGGAACCTCGGAGCATCAAGCATGGGATAGTGCTCTCAAAAACATAGTCTTTGAAGCTAGTGAAGAATTCAAGAAAACGATGCAAATTCAACAAGAGAAGATTCTCAGCAGAGGTGAACATCTCATTCAGCAGGCTCACTTAAGCTACAAGATGAAAGCAGACGAGCTTAGCTCAAAACTGGAAGAAGTGACAACAAAAGAGAAGACACTGAACTTTCGCGAAAAAGAGCTAAACGAAAGAGAACACGAGTTGAATTGTAGACTTGATAAATACAAATCTGTGTTAACCGAATTTCTCATGAGAAAAGACGCATTTGAGAAAAATGCACAGATAATGGCTGAGCAAAACAGGATAACTGGTTCTAAAATTGACTTGAATGTTGGGGGTGCTCGCTTCACTACATCTCTGAGTACACTTTTGAAGGAGAAAAACTCCCTGCTGCACACCATGTTCAGTGGCCAGCACCCCCTCCAGCCTGATGTAGACGGAAGCTATTTTGTTGATCGAGATGGGACCAACTTCCGGCACATTTTAAATTTTTTACGTGATGGACCACCTAGCATGGAACGCCTGAACCGTGAGGATTTCCGTTTGCTGAGTGAGCTAAGATCAGAGGCACAATATTATCAGCTTAGCAGAATGGCTGACGTTCTGAGTGCTATGATGTCACCTGCACGTGGAAAAGCCGGTGCATTTGCTAGCCAGCCAAAGTAATGCCTGCCTCCCATTGTCAAATTGGGTGCAATCAGATTTTTTTTTCTTGGAACATGTAGGTTACAGTTTATTGTGAAATGTATTTGATAAAAGTAGGTTGAATAATGATGTTTTAGTATGTAACTTTATGCAAAATTTGTGCCAGTCTATAATTCAAGGTTATGACGTGCTATAGTGAGGGAGTGAAATTAATCAGTGTTTACCTGCTAGACATAACTTCGTAAAGTTTTTTTAATGATTTAATGTATAACTCTTTATATTTTTACACTAAATTATTTGAGAAATATATGTATACAATATCACAGATAGGTAATATAGTATTTATAATACTTACTCCACTAATATTTTGATTAATACAGGATTTTACAAATTGGGTTTTGTCTAGATATGTGTATTTAACTTTTTTTTTTTTTTTTTGTCTTATTTGTACAAGCAGTTGTGGAGGATAATTGTTTGGCTTGCCTCAGCACCTGATCTTTCTGTAAGAGTTGCGATGCATTCATGTTAAAAATAAGCAAATGTCCCAAAACAGTGCTATGCCTCTATAAACTCTAGTGGGAACTGAACCGGAGACACTTTGTATGGAACACCACTCTCATTTTCTAGTAATGTTTACTTCAGATATGCCTCAACTGCCAAAGATGAACAATGTTCTGGACCACCTTTTGTGTCAGACAGGAGGTCTAAGACACCATTTTTGTAGCAACACTTTTTGAACAGCCAGTTTCAAACTTATTTCAAACTTATTTTTTTCTTTCTCTCTCTTTTTCGTAACAGAAAGAAGACGTCTTTCTGTGCATGGGCTTTTAATGCAGTCTAGATTGCTGTTTCAATCATTATTGTAATTTTGTCTATCTTTTGTTAGCATGATTGTGCCTGATTAGAAATCCTTCTGAAAACCTGTTCCTGATTTTTTAGCACAAATTTGGACTGTGTAGTCCCAAGGAAAGAAAAAAATCATTTACACCATGTTAAATGAATAACATTCCAATTCTTTTGCACATTTTGGGCTGAATAATCCTAAAGAGAATATTCCTAATAATGGTTTCAATTGCATGTTGATTTACTGTTTCTTTGTAAGACACATTTCAGCTTACTATTTTGTAAGTTTTAAGTTGTTGTCAGTAACAAGCAACTTTCAACACTTCTTAATTCTTTCCCCAGTTTTCTTCACTTATTTGTCCCATATTTAGATATAGACAGGAATGTATTGTGTTATTTCATTAGTAACACTTCCATATGTGTGACTATAAAATATAAAACATAAGCACTAAATAAACATGAATGTTGTGTGAAGGGGATGGGGTGGGAAAAGCTGGAGACAATTTTTCATTGCTTATGCTGAAATTTTAATTCACTTTGTCAGTGGAAGCATCAGATGGAGGTCTGACAGTCAAAAGTTAAGTAATGAATGGGTTCACTTCTAAATGTATAAGAATCATACAGTTTATTGTTTTGTTTTTCGCTGTAACTTTACGACCATGATATAAAAAGAAACTAGCGAGCAGGGAGGTGTGGGATGACATTAGTGAGAAAAACAATACAATGACAAAGTTGCAGTTCAGCACTTGTAATCTCAGGGCTGCATGGCATGATATCAAACCTATGTCCTCTGGTAATTGTGTGGCAGATGCTCTTAAAAAAATAAATATGGAACTTGTAGGGTTGATGATTGTGATCTTCCCAGGCAAAGGGACTTAAAAGGTGTCTTCCCCCTAGAAATAGCGCCCGATTAAATTATATTTAAATAAGGTATGTGACATACTGCAGTTGCGGCCCTATGCTCCACTGGGGGTGATTAGGAACAACATTAAGAAGACATACTGAAGTCGAAAACTTCTTAGTTTAAATTTTGTTGTGTAAATATGTTGCAAAACACCAATTCAGCATCAATTGTTTTTTAATTCAAAACCATGAATGAAACTCCGTGCACGAACTACGCCCATGCTCCCTCCAAATGTGGTTGTTGATCATGATGCTATCCAATGGGAGAATCAGATACTGAACTGGCCTTGAGATGAGAGCTAAATTCCCGTCAAGTGTTCCTTTGCACAAAGAAGGATGAAGGATTGTCTATAGAATAAATTTAAAGGTAAACATTTTGCAAAATAAAAAAAAATCTAAATGGATGCTACTCGAGGAGTTATAACGACTAAACTAAATGGATGATAAAAGTAATCAAAATGTTCTGTTCAAAGTGTATTAACATTTGATATTTGAATTAGCGTGTTAGAGACAATATGATAATGTTCCCCTTAGAAATAGCTTGGTTAAAAGGGGATAGGTGGAGAAGATTACTGTTGTGTTATAAACTGCCGCAACGGCAACGCTTTTTAAAAAGTTTGAGAAAAATTAGTATTATCAGGTTTGCCAATAGCATGCATGAAAACTCAGTAAATAAAAATTGTGGTTACAAGCATATCGCTTGTATCAAAAAGAGAACTTCATGCAACAGCAACCTCAGCAGTACGCAGTTGACACTTTGTAAGAGGATTTGAGATAAATTGGCTAGATCCTAACATTTCATTGCAGGGATGAAAGTTAGTGAAAGTATACAAGTGTGTGTCACCAGGGTGAGCAAAACTTGATCTGCTTACAGTGTAGCTTGGAGCATATTTGCCAGCCTTATAATTGTGAAAAATATAACTGTTGCAAGATTAATAATAATAATTTTTTGTACAGGTGTATAATATTGTATGCTGTGCATAACGGACAGACTTCAACTCTACACTTCACAGGAAAAAAAGTAGAATAAAAAGATGTTAAATTGTAATGTCTTGATGGTCATTTGAGTATATACAGAGTTTTAGATTCTACCTGAAAGTAGCCAATTTATCCTTAGTACAAAAGGTACGGTAAATAGGCCTACTTAATAAATCCACAAAGAATAAAACGATGATCACATTAATAATTTAAACTTAACAAATTCATTGTTGTAATTGCACTCACCATTAGATGGCACTGCCCTTCGAATCGTTCTTCAATCCCTGTCTCTTGTATCCCCAGGCCATTTTGCAACAATGTCACCCACTTCTGCTTCCTATGTACCTGCAAATGTTTTAAGGACTCTGGATGTGCACAAAAGGTAATTATAAGGCAGACTTAAATACTTTTGTACAAATTTGTAAATGTAGTACTTAGATTCACTGTTTTAAACAAAATTGTTTGGAAACTTTGTCCTTTTTTAAATTAACAAAAAATGTTTAGATGGATATTATCTAGATATATATCTATCATTCTCGATCACGTTACAGAAACATTTTGCTTTTAAGTACAAATTGCCGTACACTTCAAAGAAATCTAAACCAGACAAAAACTATGCACCAGTTAATATACTTCTCGGCTGAAGTGAGTGGAAACTTTTTTCCCTTTGGTTCCACTGAAATTGTGTTTTTGACCCAGCTCTGAAGAAAACAGCTGTTTTAAAATTCTACAAGCACAAGAGGTGCTGAACCTGTAAAAAAAAAATAAGTAGTTGTTTCAAACATGTAAAAAACTACAATACAAATGCAAAATAAATCAATTCACTGGACTGGGTATGTTTAAGACATTATGCTGAACCCTACTCCACTGATGAGTGATCAATGGATGCATGATGAATATAGCTACAAACCAGACCCAGTCTCTTAAATAACCCCTTGGGGACTTCAGGTAAAATAATAGCATTAAGTGATTCAAATCAACAAATTAATTAAGAGTCTAATCAAAACTGTTCTTTATGAAAGTAGAAAATTTTAGTAGTTAATAGACACAACTCCGCCTGGAAACCGCTTGGGTAACCTGATGGTCCCAAGCCCGGATGAAGAAGGAGGGTTGGAAGTGGGGCTAGCAACCCCACCCTATAAAAAAACTCCATACAAGCACTGGTTGATCATACTCCAAAACGAGACCTTAAGTTCATAATGGGCAACATGAATGCCAAAGTTGGAAATGAGAACACAGACAAAGGACACAATCGGAAAGCATGGTATGTGCAACTGCAATGAGAATGGTGAACTCACAGACTTCTGCTTGTTCAATGACCTTGTAGCCGGAGGAACAGTTTTTCCACACAAAACCATTCACAAGACCACCTGGACTTTACCAGATGGACATACAGAAAACCAGATCGACCATATCATCATTAATCGTCAGTTTAGAAGGAGTCTGCTGGATGTCAGAATAAACCGAGGTGCAGATGCAGCCACAGACCACCTGCTTGTGGCAACCTTCAAGATAAAGCTGTGGTTTTTCTATGACTCATCAGACAGACCGCACCACAAATTCAACGTGGAGTTTCTTAGAGTTTGTAGAAAGCAAAAGTTCAATTGCAAAATTAAAAACAGGTTTACGACACTGGAGGGACTCCTGGAAGAAACAGTGGCCAACCACTGGAGAGGATTACAAGAGACGTGGAACACTGCCTGCACACACATTCTGGTGGAAAAAAAACCAGCACAAGGAATGGCTGATTTTAAGATCAGAGGCAAAAGACAGAGGAAAGGAAAGAGCTGAAGCAGAATACCAACAAATCTCAAGACCGGCAGGAAAAAAAGAGCTCAGAACAAAAATACTGGGAGATAAACAGAGAAGTGAAGAAGAGTGCAAGAGACGACAAGAGACAGTTCACATATAGAAAGAGGCAGAACAAGGAGCTGGACAAAATAACACAAAGAGACTATACAAAATTAAAAGAATTCTGTCAGGAAGGAAAAACACCAATACGTGCAGACAAGAATAAGAATGGCAGCGTCATCACCGGGGATGCAGAACAAAGATCCCGCTGGGTGGAACATTCTGATGAAATATTTATTAACCGATTACCACCAACAACCACTATGGACATTGCCCTAGCTGCCGAACAGCTCCAAGTAAATACCAACCCACCAACCACAAGGCAGAAATCATCAAAGCCATCAAGTCCTTGAATTCTGGCAAGGGGGCAGGCCCAGATGGCATTCCTGCAGATGCACTCAAGGCAGACCCAACAGCCGCAGCAGAGATGCTACACCCCCTGCTGCAGAAATTTTGGGAACAGGAGCAAGTTCCAGCAGACTCTTAAGCTACCCAAAAAAGGTGACCTGACACAGCAATTGGCATGGGATTACGCTGTTGTCCATTACTAGCAAGGTGCTGACCAGAATCATCCTGGATGGACTGAAGAATGCCCTAGACAAGGCAAGAGGCAAGAACAGGCAGACTTTCGGCAGGAGAAATCACGACAGACCAAATCGCTACATTACGAAATATTATCGAATGGCATACGCCACTATACATAACTTTTGAGAAGGCTTTTGACTCTGTAGACAGGGAAACCATTTGGAAACTGATGCAGCACTACAGATTTCCACCAAAGTTCATTGCCATCATCCAGCAGCTGTATGAGGACTCGACATGCCAGATGATAACAAGATCACTAACAAGATACAGACATTCGTCAACAGATTTCTGCGCCACATCCTCAACTTCAGATGGCCCGAGATCTCCAATACAGACCTGTGGGAGAGAACCAACCAAAAACCTTACAGCCAAGACATCAAGAAGCGGAAGTGGGGCTAGATTGTTCACATCTTGTGAAAGCCAGCCGACAATTTAACAAGACAAGTTTTGGGCTGGAATCCAAAGGGAAGCACAGGGTTGGGAGACCCAGACAGACGTGGAGGAGATCAGTCCACAGAGAGGCAGAGACAGCTGGCATAACATGGTCCCAACTGAAAAGGGACGCCCAGAGCCGGGTCCAATGGCGGGGTGTGGTTGCAGCCCTATTCTTCACTGGGGGAAAATAGGAACAAGAAGAGCAACAGTTGGTGCATATCCCTGTAAAATCAGCTGCTCTAAACGTAACTTTGCTGTTCAGACACATCTCTGTGCCTGATAGCTGAAGCTGCAATGATGGCATGATTCAGTGTGGTTTTTTTTTTACAACAGCAGGATAATCTGCTCGATGACTGTCAGATGACCAATAAAAACGAACAAAGAAATGCAAAACAGTTGAGCATTTGACACACAAAATAAAAAGAAATGTAAACATATGAAAAACAGGACAAACAACAATGCAAGTAAAATAAATGTTGACAGAACATTATTGACAGAAGTATCTATATTTGAGTGTTTGAGAATGCATGCATGCATCAGCCACATAGAATAGTTTCAATAGTTTTGTGCACTCCATGAAAGTGTCCAATTTTTTTTCAAAAGACGCACTAGTCTTTACCTGCTTTTTTGTGTAGCCATCAGGATGACAAGTGTTAATCTCATAAAATGTCAAAAATATTGTGGCAGGGCAATCAGTGTTCTTTAAGCCCTTCCGAGCATCAGCAGTTGGTGATCTACCTGTTGATACCTGTGTCTCACCTATATAAAAACCCACAAAAAGAAGCAACAATTGTAGAATTGTAATCTTTGTGTTTTGCAAAGATCATTTAGAACTATGAATATAATGTTCTGTCTCACCCCCCAAATATTTTTGCAAGGTTATTTCTTTTGTACACAGAAAAATCATATACACACATAGCACTTTATATACATCTGTAAGCACAACATATGTACTTAATGTAGTATAGTCATTTCACAGTCTATGCCTCAACAAAACAAGCCATCCATGGTATTGTACTCAAGGTCTTTTTCTTTTCTAAATTACCTCCCACACACATGTACATATCAGCCCAAGAAATGTGCATACACACATTTGAAGGACAGAATATACCAGCAAAAGTGTTTATGATAATATCTGTGTTGTCTATGAAATACAATTAAATGAAAATTTATATAAATATTACTTTGTAGATGATCTTAGTTGACAGAGCAGGGTATGTTTGCTGTTAATTCTTCCCCTTTTGCACATCATTTTTGAAAAACAGGTTAATTCTCATAGTTAATTCTCTCCAGCCTCACTTCCACTTCTTGATGTCTTGGCTGGCAGGTCTTTGGTTGGTTCTCTATCACAGGTCTGTATTGGAGATCTTCTCAGGCCACCTGATGTTGAGGATGTGGAGCAGAGATCTGTTGATAAATGTCTGTATCTTGTTAGTGATAGTGTTTGTCAGACGCCATGTCTCAGCTCCATATAGATGGACTGACTTTACATTTACGATGAAGGTGTGGATCAGGGTGTGTAGAGATAAAGCCTTGGAGTTCCTGATAGGTTCCAGGGTGTGGAATGCAAGCCTGGCTTTATTTATTCAGCTTCAGAGTTCTTACATCTTCATCTGTACCTCCATCTTTGCTAAGTGAATATGCTGTCAAGGTAGGTGAAACGGTCAGATTCTGTAATACATTCCCCATGTAGTTGGAGCAGGGCTTCTTGCTTGTTGTTGACCCGCATTACCTCCATCTTCTTGATGTTGATTGTCAGGGAAGTAATCGCTGCTTCTTCTGAGCTTTGTCTGTGCGTGTTGTTGCTTGTGGGACAACAGGCTGATGTCATCCGCAAAGTTGAGATCCTCTAGTTGCCTGGCGAAGGTCCACTGAACGCCCATGTTAGAAATTTTCTCCTCATGGTCCAGTCTATGACGATCAGGAAGATTGTCGGCAAGAGCAAACTACCTCCTCCTTCGTCCGGGCTTGGGACCGGCAGGTTACCCGGGGGTTTCCAGGCGGATATACTGCAACAGATTTTATTTATCTATCTTTACTGCAATAATGATATGTACTCTGCAATTATATGTGGTAGAGGCTGGCTAAGATGCCAGATGAAGGCCGATTTGCGCTGGTAGCGCTGGTTTGTTTAGGGTTCAGGGGAAACGGAGGGGGCAGCGAGAGAAGGAAGGGGCGGCATCTAGCCCCAACCCCTCCTCCACAGGTAGACACAGTAGCATAGACAACGCTGCCGTCCTGTAGGGCTGGGTACCCATGGCACATTTACCCTCCCGGGAGATATAAAAAAGGGAGTACGAGAGGTTGAGATGAGACGAGAAAGAGATAGCTTGAGAGAAGGACGCGATGAGTCATCGCCAACCAGCAGCCTGAATGACCCAGGACTAAGTCCTTGATTGGAGCTACGTTCTGTAAGGGGCCATAAAGCGGTCACCATAATAGGTTCCAACAACCTACGGCTACACGTTCGAGCGTTAATTACAGAGTGAATGCGAGTGTGCGGTGTGAGCCGTGTGGCAGGTCACCCCCCCCCTTTTTTTTTTTTGCACCCAATGTGGGCGATCGCTTGACTGAAGCATCATTAGAACGAGGGATGGAACCAGTTTCGGACAGTGAACCAAGGGAAGATACCGCGGGGCGAAGCAGCTGAAGTGCTGCGGTGCGGGTTTTGAAATGGGCTAGTGCAGGCGCTATACGGGATAGGAGCGGCCAGAAATTCTATTCAATTAATGATTTCGACGAGCTAAGGCGAAGCATGCGGTAGTTCGAACGAGCATCGGACCACCAGCCGCGAAAACCGACAGCTACGACGAAGGCGTCAGTGGACGAGGTAACCACCTTGAAGGCGCAGCTGTGTCAGTTGCAGCGGGAGATTGCAGCGATGAAAGGCAGGCGACCTTAGAATGACCCAGCAAAAGGCCGGAAGGGGACTCAGCGGCGGAGTAAGCAGCCCCACCCATCCTAATCGGCGCGCGCAAGAAATGGCATTGCCTGCGGGCAATATTGGGGTTAGGGCATATGTCAAGGCCGACTCTCCATCCAAGCAGCGTTTTAATTTTGACGGACCTGCGAACGAGGGCAGTTTGGTAGGTCACAGGGCGAGACCCCGCTTTAACACAGCCCCGCCCATAAATAGCCAACGATAACCAGAGACCACGAAGAGACCTTAGGGCAACCTTACAGCAATGAAGTGGAGATCAAACTGAAATGAGTGAAGACAATCGCCTTACTCGACACCAGGTCAACGGTATCGACTGTGTGTGAACGCTTCTACAAGATGCCTTTACAGCCACTTCAGTGGGTATACTGTCCATCGAGTATGCTGACGCGGAGTTACTTCCGTACACAGGCTAAATCACGGCTCGAGTATCTGCATCGGGATCAGGTTCGGGGAACATAGCAGGTATTGAGCTGTCGCCGGCTAAAACATGAGAGCTGCAGCAGCCTCTTCATAAGCATGAGCGCAATTTTTGCAAGTCCCATTGACGTGGGGCACACAACCAGGGTGAAACATGAAATCATGTTAACGAATGAAACACCATTCAAAGAGCTTCCACCAGGCAAGTATGACCAAGTCAAAGAACACTTGGAACAGTTGTTACACAGTGGCATTATTCGTCGTTCACATTCGCCATGGTCCTCCAAAGTGGTGTGGATTAAAAAGAAAGATGGCACCCTGTGACAATGCGTTGATTTTAGACAGCTGAATGCACGCACCGTTAAGGACTCCTATGCCTTGACAAGAGTCGAAGAACTACTTGGCGTGCTTGCAGGTGCAAAATACTTCACTGTGTTAGACCAGAAAAGCGGCTGTCACCAGGTGGAGATAGCGGAAGAACATAAAGAACTCACGGCATTCACAGTTTCTCCACTTGGTTTCTATGAGTATAACCGCCTGGCTATGCGCTTAGCTAATGCACCAGCCACCTACTAGAGGCTAATGGAGGAGTGTCTGGGGGACTTACAGTTCCACATCTGCCTAGTCTTCCTCGATGACATTATAGTTTAATCTGACACCTTCGATGAACATCTGGAGAGGGTAGAGCGAGTACTACAGCGCTTGGAAGAGAATGGATTAAAACAAATCAGATCAGGAAGCACAGCCAGGGAAGACGCCACCGCATGAACACAGCAGACAGCACTGAAGCCAGTGGGTCTGAGGCGAGTCTGAAGACGAAATGTTGGGCGTTCTTGTAGCAACAAATGATGTTGGTAGCAGCGATGAAGTACGGGGCAACATCTGTGATATGCCGGTGGCTGATGCGGTTAGTGATCGTGACTCCCTTGATGTGGCTACGTAGGAAAAGGAGCAAGAGATATCCAGTGCAGAGCCCCCTGTTGGATCACCACCTTGCCGCGGTTGGGGGGCTTGCGTGTCTCGATGACCCTAAGAGCTATGCCGACAGGAGCATCAGCTCCTAGCAGGGTCACCCAAGTCGGACAGGTCGAAGGGTAGAGACCAGACAAAGAGTGGTCCATGAGTGCTGAAGTCGGAGGTGGTGGGCCGCAAGGCGCACCCTGAAATAACCACACCACCACGCAAAACTGCCTATGCCACTTGAAGACAGTATTGATAGAAATGGTGCTCGCCCTGTGAAGATCCGCCAGGCAGGTGCAGTGCCGGGCTCCGTGCCTCAAAGGAGCCCACCCTCAGCTACTGGAGGTCCCTTCAACTCGTCTCGTGGAGCCAGGGGACGAGGAAGGAAAGCGACTGGCCAGAGTACCACCAAAACCAAGGATAACCCCAACATCAACATCATACATTGGAACGCAGAAGGGGTTACCAACAAGAAGATAGAACTGGAACAGTTCCTGTACCAGAACAGCATTAACATCTGCTGTATACAGGAAACCCATTTACAAAAAGAAAAGCCCTTCAAGATCAGAGGGTACCAGACATTTAGGAGCGATCGTCAGGGGAGAAAGAAAGGTGGAGTGTTGACCTTAGTCAGAAACAACATGAATGCAAGCGAAACGAAAAGATACATGGATGAGGCAGAATACATAGAAGTCAAGGTCACCATCACAAACAGCGTCCTCCATGTCATCAACTACTACTGCCCCAGTGACAAGATGCTGTCCCTTGACACTATCCAGGTTCCAGACAGCGGCTTCCTCATCGCCGGAGACTTTAACAGCCAGTCCCAGAGTTGGGGATACAACATCCTTGACAAGCGAGGAGAAGATATCGAAACCTGGCAAGACGAGAACCATCTAATCCTTGTCAACGACCCCACAGATCCACCAACCTTCTACTCGCGCCGCTGGCACACAACAACAAAACCAGACCTGGCTCTCTGCACAGACGACATCCACAAGAATTTGAGCAGAACAGTCTTAGACCAGCTGGGAGGAAGTGACCATCGCCCCAGTACTCCTTACCATCACAGGAAGTACGACACCTGAACCCCGCAGCACGCCAGATGGAATCATAAGAAGGCACAGTGGGGGCTGTTCAGAATACGAACAAATGAGCTCACGAAAGACATCAAAGTGGAAGGACTAAACATCAACAACGTCGTCAAAGATTTCAATGCCAGTATCATCAAGGCAGCCAAAGAAACTATCCCACGAGGAGTGCGAAAGGACTACACTCCGTACTGGACAGCAGAACTTCAGAGAGCTCACGATGACCTGACAAAAGCCAGAGAAGAAGCAGAAACCAACCCCAGTCAAGAAAAACAACATCAAGCTGCAAGAAAACAAATGCCAAACTGCTAAGAACAAAAGTAGAGTGCAAGAGAAGAAGCTGGAGAGAAAAGACAGCAGGGCTGAATATGGAGAGAGACACCACCAAGCTGTGGAGGCTGACCAAGGCACTAAATGATGAGGGTAGCAAGGGACAGAAGATCACCCTTGAAGAAGATGGACAGACACTGACAGATAAGGCAGCAGCAAATGCATTTGCGCAAGCATATGCAAAGGAGAGCAGCATCACCATCCCACCACATCTGCAAAAAGAATTCAGAAAAGAAGAGAAAGAAAGAAAAACAAATGGGGATGTCCATGAGTCGATGCAGCAAGATATCACCATCCAAGAACTGAAGAATGCATCAAACAGCTGAAGAAGAAAAAATCTCCAGGTCCAGACAACATAACGAATGAGATGCTACAACACCTTGGCAGCACCAGCCCTCACTAAACTACTGGACATTTTCAACCTTAGCTGGAGAGAAGGCCAGGTACCTCAGTGCTGGAAGGAAGCCAGGATGATCCTGTTCTGAAAAAAGGGAAAGAACAAGTCACGAATCTTGAGCTACCGCCCCATCAGCCTGATAAGCTGCGTCTGTAAAAACCATAGAGCGCATCATCAATCAGCGCCTGCAGTGGTACCTGGAATCTGAAAGCATCATCATCCCAGAGCAAGCAGGCTTCAGAAAGATACAGAAGCACCGAAGATCAGACAAGCGCACCTAGCGCAGGTCATAGAGGATGCTTTCCAAGCCCAGAAGGTCACCCTAGCGGTCTTCATTGATATGCAGAAGGCTTTCGACAAGGTCTGGAAGGATGGACTCCTGGTCAAGCTCCAGCGAAGCAACATCAGCGGCAACATGTACCGGTGGATCAAGTCCTACTTGCACAACCGAAGAGCCAGGGTGCTTGTAGACGGACACTGTGGCCGTAAGGTGCTGCTACGACACGGAGTACACAAGGGGAGTACTCTCGCCAACCTTGTTCATACTCTTCATCAACGACCTGGTACCAGAGCTTCCAAGGGGAGTCCAAGCAGCACTGTATGCAGATGACCTGGTCATATGGTGCTCAGAAGAGTATGCAACAACAGCAACCTACAGGATGCAGCTTGCACTAGACAAAGTGGCAGCCTGGGCAGATAACTGGTGCGTTACCATCAACCGTGACAAGACACAGCCACTCTTTCTCTCTCTCCACCAAAGCGCAAGCTGGCAGACTAAAGTTGGGAGACACTCCACTGACACTTGAAGACCAGCAGACGTACCTGGGAGTCACTTTTGACAAAAAATTGACATGGAAGCAACACATCCTAAACGCAGAAGCAAAAGCCAGAAGAAAGCTGAACATCATGAGAAAGCTGGCAGGAACACACTGGGGCGCCAACGAAAGATCCTGAAGACCGTGTACCAAGGTACTGTAAGACCACACCTTGAGTACGGATCAAGCACCTGGATGACAGCAGCCAAGTCACACCTTCAGACTTTGGACAAGGTGCAGAACCAAGCACTGAGAGTAATAACAGGCGCCATGAGATCTACGCCAATAGACAAGATGGAGCAGATAACAGGCATACTCCCATTAAACAAGAGAAGGGAATGCAAAGCACTCGTGCAGGCCACCAAGTACAGGCACAGTGCAGACCACCTGATGAGTGCCAGACAGAAACAGCTGTCCTCGGGAAAGCTGAAAAGATCCAGCTTTGTGCGAGAGACGCAGGCACTACACAGAAAATACCAAACAAAGCTTCCTGCACAGGTCCAGGTACCGACTCTCTACCTCGATCCTCCTCCTTGGAAAGACAGAACAGGGAACATTACCATCTGCACCACAGTTCCTCACCTCACAACAAAGGATGAGCATAGCGACGTGAGAAAGAGAGCCCTCTCCAGTGCAGAGATCGAGAATGAGGAACAGGAGGCGGACCAGCCAGGATGACGCCAGCCACCCAGGCCAGGAACTGAGGTCTCGAACTGCCCTCTGTTATATATATTTGCAAAAGTACTTTCAAAGACTAACACCAAACTGATCTCCGTTCAAAAATATTATAAAACGGCATATCTCAAGCTCTAATTAGTAATTTAGGAATAAAATTCACATACCTTTGACAATGTTTCAGGGTCCTGCTCTCGAAAGTTTGCGCACGCAGTACAAATTTCCGTCGTCATTTCGAGTTTGCTTGGTGATAGCAATGATCTACGATTTTGAGCTACAACGTAGGCTTTACCGTTGCTAACTCTAATGACCTTTTAGGGTATATGTTTCGTGCACTCTGATTGGCTGATCCTCCAACTCTATTGTAGGTGGGGGAAAAAATCCGCAGCCCGCTGCCACGCTTGGATTTGCTGGTCGCGTGATCTTGTCGCACACACCACAAAATTGTGCACACACTTATCCCTCGCTGTTTCCACACGTGTAACCGGTACACAGGCTTAGACCGGTTCTGGTCGCTTTGACCTTCACACAGACCTAACTGTACGTCGATCTCGAAGTGAAATACCGCCGATCTCTGGTGAGTCTGAATAAAGTTGATTGAAAGATGTCACAGAACAACTGTTACAACAGTAGCTATAATGATCGTACATAAGTACAGGTAGTCCTCGGGTTACGACGGTCTCGAGTTACGTCGTTTCGTGGTTACGACGCTCATTCCGACTTACGAGGTCAGTGCATCAAAGAAAAGGAAGGCCATCACCATGGAGGTGAAAGTGGATATCATAAGGCAGTCTGAGAAGGGGGAAACAGCAACAGAAATTAGCAGGTCATTAGGACTTAGTCGTTCGACTGTCGCTACGATTATCAAGGATAAAGATCGCATCCTTGAACACGTGACAGGATCTGCTCCTATGACAGCGACAGTGATAACAAAGTGTACTGTACTGCACAATATTTTACTGTACTGATGTTTATTGATAATTATGTAGGGTACTGTGTTAGGATAGGTGTTTGGATAGGCTAAGTATTTGCAGTACTGTACTGTTATTATGGTACAGTACTGTATGGACGTATGATCCGACTTACGTCGAAATTCGGTTTACGACGCCGCGTTAAGAACGGATCCCCGTCGTAAGTCGAGGACTACCTGTATTGGACTGCATTTTGTGCAATGTTCAACTTGCTGTAACCAGCCTGTCTTAACTGTAGCTGTCCTTCACCCTTGCACATGGTACTTCCGCTATATAGCGACATACGCTCGCCTTTACATGACACAGTCTTGTACATGTGTTGTAAATTATATAAACTGTTTAACCATATGCGAGGCCGGCCCGAAATCCAGCCTGATCTTCGGCCAGTATCTGCTTTGCCGCCTCACAACGGAGCACCTTCAGCATCACTTTGCTCGTGTGACGATGAGGCTGAACTAGGGAGTAGTCGACCTCAAGGTCAGGCGGTGAGAAGAAATTAAGCTTGCTATTGCTCATTTTTGTGTGAAATTATAGAAGATAGCTAAGCTATGGGTATCAGACTTTGAAATCAAAAGCAAGGGCATCACAGAACTGCTTTTGTAAAATCTCGTGTTGCTAAACGCTTCTTGTTCTAAGCGTCGACGCGCGTGAGAACAGACGCAGGATCGGCGAATTATTTAGCAGGCTAGAAAAAAATGAACCTGCAAATCGCTTGGCCAAGACAGCAGTCAGCTCCCTCGACCACCAAACCCTACAATTTCTGGCACTCCTCTTCCAGAACAAAAACAGAGGAGATTGGGTAAGTGAATGGCGGCTTTCAGGCTTGCCAGAACAGCTTGACAGAGACCAAGAGTCTCTAAAATATCGCGTTCAGCCCATTGCGAGCACGGTCACTCAGAGCAGACACCAAAGCACACCTTGTAGCACTGCTCTATCAACAAGGCAAAGAGTTAGAAACTGTGGCCGAAGGTAGCTGACCTTCACACTCTAATCGAAGGGACAAGAAACGACGTCTGTCTCACTGACAGCTTGCAGGATCAACCGTCAAAGGAATCTGAACGCAGAAGAAGAGTTACCTTTTTGTTTGTGATGTTAAAATTCAGTCTCTAACTAGAAAATTGCTTTATTCATCCCATGTTGATTACTGTTGATAAAATGAACATTATCAAGAAAAAAAAATTATGTTGCGCTTCATTCATTAAGTTTTTCTAATACAGTCAAATCTTGCTACTATGCCACCTCGCTACTATGCCACTCTCGGTATTATACCACTTTTGCTCGGTCCCGACAAAATTCAATGCAAAATAAATTTACTATGCTACCACCTACTCTCGCTACTACGCTACCTGCCGAGGGAAAGATGCACGAGAACGAAGAGATCGAGCTGTCTTTCTCAAAGCCGACCAGCGCCTCGCAACTGGCGGGTCTTTCACGATGGAGGAGATTGCGGAGGAGATGCTGTGCAGTGAGAAGCCGGTGGAAAGCGAAGAGGACGAGATCGAGGAGGAAATTGTTCCGATCGAGGAAGCCCAGCGCGCTTGGACCACCGTCTGGAAGTTTTTACAACAGAGAAGCGGGAAGCCCGGTGTGATGCAAGCGTGCGATCGACTAGACAGCGAGATCCGCCGAAAGAACATGCGCCAGCCGACGATTCTTGAGAGCTTTGGACTGACGGGTAACTTGAGCAAATAAAGCCGTTTTTACGAACCCTCCGTATTATGCCACTCTCGCTACTATGCCACTTTTGCTCGGTCCCGGTAGGTGGCATAGTGGCGAGATTTGATTGTAGCTAGTGACTTCAGTTAGCCATAACAAGGCAGTGGTAGATTTTAAGCTAAAGAAATGTTCTAATTCTCTAAGATGATGTCACTCTTAACATGAATGAGTCATTATCAGAAGTGGTCATCATCATGAGTTTGACAGTGTTGCCTGTGTCTATCAGCTATATAGGCGAAGGTCACAAATATACAATGATTCTACAACTGTCTTTGAAACCAGCATCCATTCTTATTATATTTGTCAGTTTTTCTTTTTAGTAAAGAGCTTTGAGCTTGGAAAAGCGCTATACAAATAAACATATTGTTGTTGTTTATTATTAATGTACAACTCTCTCGTACAAAAACGTTATGTTCTAGAAACACCTGGAAAGAGAAAATTAACAGTTCAGTTTTAGACTTGCAAGTAAGTGTCTCACATATTATTCGGTACTATTTCTGATTAGACAATCTTTAGTGTTTATTTGGGCTTAACGTAAAACTATTGAAGATGGAGGAATTTTGTCGTTTTGCTCCAGGCTCTATGATGCAGAATGTTATTGTAAGATTAAAAGCTCTTTAAATTGAGGCTAGTGATGGGTTGTTAGTGAGACATTCATTGTTGTCATTGTATACTTTTCCTGTTGATCGTATATCATTTAAATAAATTTTAACACGAATCTGTTATTTCTTTCTCATCAACAAATGTAGCATATATATATAAAACACCTATGTTGACATATGGGGCTGAGGTGTGGAAATTAGGGGCGGATTTAAACATTGAAAGTTTTCCTTTATTTGCAATAAAGTGATTTCTAAGTGTCAGTTCTCCAACACCTAATGCTATAATATGTGGAGAAACGAGGAACTATAACATTAGCATTAATGTTTATACTCGATGTATCCACCACTGGCTCCAGGTACTTAAAATGCCAGCAGATGAAATCACGCATAAAGCATACCATATATTGTTGAGTATGCATCTACATAGAAAAGAACAAGGGTGTCTGGTGTCTTCTTTTTATTGTATAAATATAGTTTTGAGTATGTGTGGAAAAATCAGGGAGTGAAAGATGTGAAACTGTTTTTAAATGTTTAAATAAAGGCTTATTGATAATTGGTATCAAGACTATCAAGAAAGCACTATGAAAGTTTCAGTTGTAGATCGTTTTTCATTTTATCGAACATTTAAATCGGCTTTTTCTTTATGTACATACATATCTGAATGATGTCCAACACATAGAGATCCGTAATGCTCTAAAACGTTTTCGACTCGGGGATTCATGTCTCAAGCCACATCTCTTGCGTTCTGTTATCAACCCAAGTGACAATGCTAATATTTTGTCATGTCTCTTTTGCCTAGGTGTTGCTGCGTAGGAATATACATACTATTGTTTTATATTGTACTATTTAGATTCCCCCTTGAAATGAGCGAAAGGCCTCTTCAATGAATAAAAATCGATAAATCAAACTCTCTCTCTCTCTCTCTCTCTCTCTCTCACACACACACACACACACACAGAGAAAAAGAAAGAGATGTGAGGATCCAATAAGTGCTTACGAGTACTTACATTTTAATGAATTAAGATTTTTTATAACAGCAACGTGTCAAAAAAGTCGAGATGGAAAAATAGTGGCTGTTCCTCCGAAAGAAACAGCATCCACCTCTCAGGGAAAAACACCAATGAACATCTGCTTTAGCCATCAGGAGCTCGTGGTATGTTACATCTCGCAAAGGTTTTGCTCGAGAAGCTGAAAATAGTTTTCACTTGTGCTTGAGCCAAGTGGTGCTGCTTTTTGTAAAGTAAGCGAAGCCGACAGAATGTTATTCAAGGGTGCGTCATGCGCAGAGGAAATAAGACATCGGGTACATGTGTAATACGACTAACTTTCAGTCCGGGGTCTACTGCATTACTCATAGACGGTGCACACGAGACGGTAAGTTCATTTTAATCTGACAATTAATTTGAAAAATTAGTAAGATTCTAAGCTCGCCGAATAACCGAAGCAGAGTAAAATTCTTTGGATGAGGTGTAAGAGACTGTGCAATGTTATAGGATTGCAACTTTACTTCCTTTATGTTCATTAATAAGTTTTATTCTTAAGGACCATTTACAATTTTGGAAGTAGATATCAAACACACATTTTACTTATTAGTTGATTGATTGAGTGAACACTTTTATCACTGCATCAGCAACAATGACTATATGGTAAGTAGGATCACAGCAATCAATGTATAACTACTGATAACTAAGACGAACGGGTAAATGCGGCTAGATCGAATACATCTTGTGAGACGTATCCAAGAGATTAACGTTTGAAAGTGTAATCACAAGCTTTAGAGATGACCTTGTGTTTTGTTAATATAAAGTGTAAAATGTCAAATATAACTAGCAAGTTCCACCCGAAAAACAAGGATCAAGTTTCATCATAGAAAATTTAGGTCTTGATAATCATTCATTCACCGGAAAATAAGCTATGATCGCTCAGCTTCACTGTTGCCAAAAACGGTTCTTGGTAACCCATGAGAGTATATATATATATTGTGCCCTACGTCATTTCATCTAGAAAATTCCAACATTGGTATCCAATGTCATGGTTTGGGTTTGATGGTGACGATGATGATTACAATTATTACTATTTAAGCTAGCAGAGTCCACTTCTTACATCCGTACAACAGGATGGGAACTGTGAGAGACGTACAGTCTCTGTTTCACAGCAAACCTGAAGGTAATGATGCGCAAATCCTATTCACCTCGACCATTTCTACTTTCGCTGCAGATGTCTGCTTTGAGAACTGTGTCTCGCAGGTACTTGAAACTATTTGTTTCCTTGACAATTTACTGTGTTTATTGAGATCTTATGATTTTCTGTCGGCTTTGAGGTTCATCATGATTTTGCGTTTGCCTCCATTCCATGAGGAGTCACATTGTCTGTAAGTCAGTAAGGTCTTTCAGCTTGCTGTTATTGCCTACTATCATCTTATTGTTTTAAAAGCACGGGTTGTATATATGCCTTCTACCTACGGAGAGAGAAATGTAGTGGTCATGAAGGTTATCACGAATGATGTTTTCCAAGAATACGTCAATCAGTAGGGGCGACAGGGACCGTAGCGCGTCGAACAAAGTCCTTTTTGATGTTGAATTTTTGCATAACACGCCACAACCTTCAAAAACAAAAAAAACAAAAAAAACAAAAAAACAACTCATCAAATGCCTTTAAAGTCAATGAAGCTGTGGAAGAGATCGCGTTGATTTTTAAAGTGTATCATCCCATTCCTTGAGTGGTTAATTAGTTTAATGGTTGAATGCGTACACGTCTATATCGGCGCGAGGTGGTAGAGGTGTGGAGAGTGTGATCAGCCCAAGGCAGTGGCATCGTAACCTCTGACCATCTTCGCGTGCTCATTCTCCAGGAGTTCACGACACTGAGTACTAGTAGGAAGTACTTCATCTGTACTGTCTTTATGATCAGTTCCAGATAGCCGTAGAACTTTTTTAACTTCGTCATGTTCGGGGTTGGGGGAATTCGGCCTGTAAACTTGTAAGTGATATGATGAAGCCTACATAACTCTCATAATCCTCTTAATGGTATCATGGATGAGTCATTTCGCATTGCACTGGATTAATGTGGAAATGTTTTACTTTTCAATGAATGCGTCTTTTCTAGTTATTGGTTGGACTCCAGATCCAGAAGCATACGTTTTGCTAATCAAATCATGGAATTTACCAGTGGTGCGCGCTGTCACTGATAACCTGATCCTTGACCGATTTGACTCGATTTTTCTGTTGTCGTTCCTATCCCTTGTCGTTTCTCTGGGTTTGTAAATAGTGATGCCCATCTTCTCTATTGGAGGTCATAAAGGATCTCTGGAGTGAACAATGTCTTTTGAGCATCCAGTATAATGATCTGAAGATGATGACAATAGAGGGAAAGATTTTGGTTGTCGCAGGCTGATTAAAGAACGGGATGCTAAGCAGAAAACGCCTTGTTATAAGCATAGTTTCTAGCGTGCACTGGTAGTTATGAACTATAAGCAAGCATCAGCTGTAAGCTAAAGAAACCTGAGGGTTGTTGTTATGCCTCGGCATATAAACTTTCTTTTCATGTATGTTTAAAGTATAGTCGAGTCAAAGGCTTTGGCGAGGAAAAGATGGCCTTTCTGAACCACAGATAACGCATCCCTAATTCAGCTTGAACATACAAGTAACACGTGATAAAGGAAGCAAAACGGTTTTATCAGTCTCCCTTCTAGTACTACTGTTCATTGGTATCATTTCTAGTGCTTTAAGTTAAGAAAGTGACAAAACAAAACAAAAAGCTTGCTCAAAGACCATCCCTTAATAACCGCATTTCCTCCTCTAATCCGACAATCCCTTTTACGAGTTGGAATATTCAGAAAATGCTCCCTTTAGCAAAATAGATAAAGAACTTTTTGCAGAGGACCTGACACTACTCATATACCCATTTTCTTATGTGTTTAACAGAAAGCATCCGACAAAGCAAATGTTTAGCCAGCATACAAATACCAAAAGGCTTTATGACACTGAACTGTTAGCAGGATTGATGCAATCGTAGCAAACCTTACATCCCCACGGATATTCTGACCCACTGCACCAAACACAATACAGAATCATAAGCCTTCTCAGCCACCTACCAAGTATGCTGATACAGAATCACATCAACACCTTTCAATGAGGAACTGCTACCAGAAGAACAGGATGACGTCTGTCTACAGCAGGAGCTCAGTCAAAGAGGTCTTTAATGATGGCATTCAGCTAAAAAAAAAAAAGTCATCGGTGTGCCGCAACTGTCGGCTGGAGTATTGGTCTCCACCAAAACACCATCCTGGTCCCACAAACACGAGAGCAGCTTTGACAACAGAGCTAAACTGATGCGCCTGTGAGAGTGAATGGTCGATTTAGAGAAAACTAACAGCACTGGAATAATACGCTTATCACGGATAGCACTGGGACTACCCCTAGACGAGTCTTTTTATTTGTATACATTTGCATTTTCTCTATACTAAATAAATCTGTTATTTGTATATGCTACATCACACGTCGAGTTTTGTGTTCGGGAAACAGCAGGGGTGAGGGCTCTCGAGCGGCGTAGTGAACTATGTGATCGACGTGCGAGTATTGTACGTATAGTTTTCCCCCTGCAACTTATGTTGACGTGGGTAGCAAGAGTTTAACCTATCGCCTACTTGCCGGTTCTCCTGGGCCAGTGTTCATATTTTGGCTTAAAAACAAGGAATACTACAACACTCTCAAATCTAATGCTCTATAGATATACGACGCTATACTGGTGGTAATATTAGTACGGTTATCTCACATTAACAGACAGAATCGAAAATGTGAAATTACTCGGTAGAATTCTAGGAAATATATTCTTCTTGTAAATTGAAATATTTAGGACAGATAAATAAGAAATGAATTTCTGTTTCCTCCTGCATACAAAAAGAACACTTAGTGCTTTTACCGTTTTCACAGCTGTAGAGAAAATTGTGAGTTTAAATTAGAAATCTCTGGTCTCAATTCTATAAATGCATCTCTCATGCCTATAGGTTTGATAAATAAAGGAAATAGGACATGGCTGCAGATTACACCCTGTTTTAAACCTTTCGGTCAGTTAAAATGTTAAAAAAAACATAGGGTGACTACAGGAAGAAAAGGATGTTTGAAAACTAAAAATATGAAAGACCAATAAAGACAGAACAACAGAAAAGATTTAAACAGCAGCAAAACAGGGAAAAAATGTGTTGCAGAAAGGAATGATAATAAAAGAATACGTGAGACAGAAAGGGAAACTAAAAAAGAAAGGGGTGGAACAACTGAAAGAGACACGTGAAGCTGGGACCAAGATAAGAATTGTATTTTTTACGTCAGTAAGATTGCTTACTTTCTCTCTCGATTTTGCATAGAGGTTCTATTTTTTCAAATTTGCAGCGTCCCTTCGTAGCTTTAAACAGATATCTCTATTCTTAAAGAGAGGTGTATTCAAACTGAGTTGATGCTATTACTATATAAGCTACCACATTACCATTCTCACTCCCATTACTGTCATCGTCATATCGATAGTGGTGCTAATACAAGTATCACCAGTAACAGAAAGAGCACATTTCCCTTTATTATATAATTTCTACAAAACTGATTGCGAATATCAACATATTTATTTGATTTTTGGTGGTTTTTTGTGGTTTGAAAATGCTCTGTTGTGTATTACAAAATGTCTGAACGTTTGGAAAGGCAACGTCTATTCGTGACTTTTCGTTTTGACTTCAGCGAGACGAAAGCAGTGAGAAAGAAATATTCCTCCTTCATGTTCAAAGGGTTGAAAAAATATTTTTATGCGGGGCATTTAGTAAAGTGAAAGAAGCACTTTAGACAGCATGTGTCATACTAATCGATGCATCTTATTACATTTTAGTATCAGAGGCTTCCACTGCTGATACATGTATATACGACAGTGACAGGAAAGCTATTACAGAAAACGAAATAGATTTGCAGTTTACAAAACACTGTAGCCTTTATGGGGTTGTCGTAATACGTCTAAAACAGAAGCTTTAGGTCTTGTGACAGAGAGGGAGGAAAGACAAAACGACAGCAATGAATCGAAGAACATGTAATAGGTCACCGACATTAAGCTTATTCAACAAATAAATTTTCGCGTTTGTAAGTTTATCAGAGGAAAACCTTACTGAAGTAAGTCATAGATCAGGATTATGATTAAACATGTTTTGACAGCTAGTATTAAGTATCTAATGTCACCAGAATGCTGCATAAAACCAAAGGAAAAGGGAATCAGTGGATCGATTTCTCTGGTTTTAGCCAAGGCATCTGAGGCTTTTGCCGGGTTCAGTGTACTTCATCGATTGCTTGGCATCCCATGGCTCTGGCAGCTGACTTTACATCGATGATCATCCAGCTACACTAAACCTCAGTTGTCTTGTATGGAGAACGAAGATATCCTGTCATGATTTAGCTACCTCTCCATTGTTCCTGCTTTATTTGTAAGGTTAGTAAGACACATTCGATTCAAATTACATCTGTAGGATTATGAAAAAAAGGAAACATACCAACAGTTGGATATATGCAATTACTTCACTTTTTTATTTTTTATGGGGCCTATGTATACTACAATTGTTTTATTTCATTGTTTAATGTCATTTAGTTATTATACGGTTTTATAGTCGACTGTTGTACAATTGAACCCATCGAAGACATGTTCGTCGATTTTTTTTTTCTCTCGTGTGCTACAGCTATTGTTTTTGTACTAGTAGGAACACTTAATGGTGGAAAGAACGAATTTCTCGTGTGCTTTTGTTGTTGTTTTTTTTTTTGCTTTTCAAATTTTGTCGTGTCTGGATCGGCTCGAATATTTCCTTAACTGTATTAGAAATGTCTAAACTGTGAATCTCACGGGCTGAGGATGGTTAAAACAACGTTAAAACAATCATCTCTCTTTCCAGATGATAAAACAATTTAACTTTTATTAAACATTTTACCAAAACTAACGCAATAATTCATAGAAAAAAATGTTCGAATAATAATGATAATAATAGCTTTATAACACTCGTATTCTACATAATTGGCGCTCCAAGCTCAATAGACGAAATGTAAAAAAGAGAGGAGAAATTGCTCACAGAAGAAAATGCAAAGCCAAAGTTGAATGCTAGAAATAAAGGTAGTGCAAAGAAATCTAAATTTCTTCCATCTTTTAAGTTTTCTATTTATTGTACAAAAGATTGAATACGTGTTGTGTTGGTGACGTTAATTTTTTGAGAGTGTTTTAAGCAATGGCTTAATAATTGGCATCAATGCTGGGATTAAATCATGACTAAAACTTCAGTTGAAGACTGTTTTTCATTTTGTCGAACATTTAAATCATCTTTTTCTTTAATATACATATCCGAACTATGTTCAACACATAAGGGTCCAAGATGGTTTAATTCGTTTTCGGCAAAGCCACACCATTTGCGTTCTGTAGGGAAACAAAGGGAAAATGTTCATGCTCTGTCATAAACCTTTTGTCCAGGTGTTACGGAATCCAAATTACATTGTATGTTCCTTCGTCTAATGTGAGTCAGTCAGTGGTCTCTTCGTGCATCAGGTTGCACATAAGGCCTCGACCAGAGATGTCGATCGGCTGAAACCCGCTCTAGGTGACCCCATGTCCAGCTCTTTCCTTTCATCTCCCTTTCCACTGTTCTTCTCCAAGTTTCCGTTGTGCGGCCTCGTTTTCTTCGGCCGTCTGGAGTCCATCGCAGGGTGCCTCTGGAGAGGTCTGCTGTCTACTAGCGGAGCACATGTCCAATCCATCGCCAACGCCTTCGTTGAACCTGCGTGGTGATGGACTCGGTTTCAGCTCTTCGGAGGAAGTCTTCGTTGGTGATGGTGTTTGGCCGAAAGATGTTAAGTATGCGTCTGAGGCATCTGTTTTGGAAGACGTCAAGTCTGTTACAGATGGATTTGGTCATCTTCCAGGATTCGGATCCGTAAAGGAGGGTGCTGATCACAGTTGACTGGAAGATTCTCAGGTTGATCTTCTTATTGATGTTTGTTGCCTTCCATGTACTCCTGAGTGAGGCGAAGGCGAGGCTGGCTTTCGCCAGTCGGGCTCGAATCTCCACCTCCGCATCCCCGGTGTTTGACATTTTGGACCCAAGATATGTGAAACTGTTAACTTCCTCAATCTCTTCTCCATTTAGTTTGATGCTGTCTTGGACTCTGGCGTTCACTCTCATACTTTTCGCTTTCCTTGCACTGACCTTCAAGCCAAGGTTTGCAGCTGATTCTGAGAAGGCATTTGTTTTTTCCTGCATGTCTTGAATATAAAGATATTACTCTTAATAAGTTCCTAGCGTTTTATTTAATTTTTGTTTGGTCCTTTGAGAAGGCATTTGTTTTTTCCTGCATGTCTTGGTGGCGATGGGACAGTAGGGCAATGTCATCAGCAAAGAATGCATCCCTGCTTCACCCCAGTACTGACGTTGAAGGGGTCTGTGAGCTCCGTGTCACAGACAACCTGGGATTTGAAATCGGTGTACAGCATTGCAATGACCTGAACAAGTTTTGCAGGGACTCAGTAATGCCTCAGGATCTTCCATAAAGACTCTCGGTGAATGCTGTGAAAAGCCTTCTCCAGGTCGATAAAATTGAAGTACAGCGGAGTATTCCACTCGTTGCTCTGCTCCAGAATCTGTCGCAGAATGAAGATGTGTTCGGAGCAGGATCGTCCAGGACAAAATCCTGCTTGCTGTGGTCGGAGGTCTTTCTCAAGAGTTGCCTTCAGTCTTGACAAAACAATCTTGCTGAAGACCTTGCTGGTGAGGGAGAATAGTGTTATGCCCCTCCAATTATTGCAGTCTCCAAGATCTCCTTTCTTGGGTACTTTGAAGATGAATCCTGTCTTCCACGCAGCAGGGAGCTGCCCTGATTCCCAAATTTGCCTGAAGATTTCAGTCAGTATGGGAGCTGTCACATTCACATCTGCTTTCAACATCTCTGCTGTTATTCCATCTGCCCCTGGTGCCTTGCCGCTCTTCATTTTCTTGATTGCTGCTGTCACGTCTTCCAGGCTTGGCAGATCTGTGCAATGTCAAGGTCTATAGCTGCTGGCTGGATGTCTGCAAGCTGAGGGGGATCTGGTCTGTTCAGAACTGACTCAAAATGCTCCCTCCAGCGCTGTAGTTTTTCTGCCTCTCCCTCGATAACATTACCGTTCACGTCTTTCACTGGCACATCATTGTTCTTAAACCCGTTGTTTACCTGTTTGTTTATCTTGTACAGTGTCTTCAAGTCATTTTTCCTTGCTGCTATTTCAGCTTCAGCTGCCAATGTCTCTATGTAGACTCTTTTGTCAGTTTTAGTCATCTTCTTTCTTTACCTCTTTGTTTAGTTTTGTATATCTTTGTCTGTGTTGTTCCTTCGGGAGTTCAGATCTAGTGCTGTTGATTTTTTGTTTGGCTGACTTTCTCTCGTCTTTTTCCATGTCTCTTCTCTGATCCATTGTTCTTTCTTCTTCCGTTGGAAGCCAAGTATTTTCTCTCCTGTTTCCCGTAAGACTCGATTGAAGTCATCTAAGGTCATCTCTTGTTGGTCTCCTAGAGCTTGGAACCTGTTCTTTACTTCCATAGCAAAGGCTCGTTTGATGGCTGGATCTCTCAGTTTGCCGGTGTCCTCTCCCTGCTGGCGCGCCTGTTTTCCTCGTGATCGACGTAGCTTCAGAGAAACTGTGGCTATCACAAGAGTGTGGTCACTGGAAACGTCTGCTCCTCTATAAGCTCTTGCATCTTGAAATGAGCTCCTCCATCTTCGATTGATGATGACATGGTCTATCTGGTTCTTTGTGATCCCATCTGGTGATGTCTATGTGGATGTCTTTGTGTGGGAAGAGTGTGCCTGCAATCAGTAGGTTGTTTTCTTCACAAAAGTCTGCCAGTCTTTCTCCATTGTCATTGATGGTACCAATTCCATGCTTGCCCATGGCCCATGACATGCTCCCTGCAGTTATTGTCACTTCCCACCTTGGCATTGAGGTTGCCGATGATGAGCAGCATATCGTGGGCTGGAACGCTCTATGAGGCTGCCTGGAGCTGATCGTAAAAAGCATCCTTGTCTTCTGCCTCGGAGGCTTCTGTTGGTGCATAGCAAGCTAGCACTGTCAGCTTGGTGTACTTTGAATGGAATCTTGCTCTCAAAAGCCTGGGTCCATAAGGCTTCCATTCCAGCAGTGCCATTGTCGTTTTCTTGTTGAGGAGTAGAGCTACTCCTTCATAGTGCTGGCCGTCTGATCGTCCTGATGCCAGTCTCATCTTTCCGGTGCCGGTCCATCTGACCTCACTGACTCCCAGTATGTCCAAGTTGTAGTTGTCAAACTCCTTGACTAGTTGGAGCATCCTGCCAGTCTGGTACAAGGTCTGGACGTTCCAGCACCCCACCCTCAACTTTTGCCTCGGCTTCAGTAAATCCACTGTCGGGGCGCCAGCTCCCTCTCGGGTTTGGCTGTCGTCCGTCAAACATCCAGTCACCTGGCGTGCTTCATTACTTTCGCCCACCGTAGCGAGCATTCTGGTGTAGGTTTGTGTAGCAGCAATTTTTTTTACATGGTCGGGTTGTTAGCCCTACCACAACCTAATTTACCTCTAGGTGAGGTGTCCACCTTAGTCGCCTCTTACGACATGCCTGGCTGGATGGCTGGATTCGTCTAATGTACATCCCCCTAAATATATTCAGCATCAGTTAGTTACTCGTTTGTCCTTGTTACTAGCAAATATTATATAATCTACGTTTATCAATCTAGCAAATTACACGTATGATTTCATCGAAATTTAGATTGATAGTTAACTATTCAATGCAGTATGCAGTCTGTAAATATGTACTTTGCCCTATTGTTTTGTTTTTAATCCCCTTTGAAATGGGTCCAAGGCCTTACCAACAAAAATTTAATTTATGACAATTCAAATTCCATTCTTGCAGACACGTACACATACATCAGAAAGAGGACAGTAACAGACCATTAAGAACAAATTCAGGACCAATAAAAAAGACGATCGCTACTCAAGCTTTACAGGGTTATATCGGAAACAGAAGAAAGATCAGGGTTCAGATCAAAATTTTATTTTTTATTTTTCATATTCTTAAATTTCAGTGATGCCAACTATCCCTTATCAGCTGTCACTGTGCTTTCTAGTGAGACTTCAAATCCAAACATTAAATTTGAAGCACGTTAGGACATGTGCTTTGTGTAGGAACATAGAAATTCTTTGACAATGACGCATTAAGTGATTGCATGACACTTCACTATTTTTATGAAACAGGGATAGAAAGTGATTCGATCGAAACATCTTGCACCAAATCAGTGTCAAATTAAAAAAAATCAGAGTAAAGGTTTATGGCTATTGGAAAATTGTCTACTCTATGCAATACATTTGAGGTGAGACTGCCATTTTTTTCTCACTAAAACGATTTAAAGGGATTGTAAAGGCAAAATAAAACTGCTTAGTATCTCGAAAAGAGTAGGATCAATTAGAATCTCGTCTATTTTCGTGTCTGTTCATGCGGAAAATGTTGAAGGTTTTGTAGAATGTTGTGTTTAATAAGAGAAATTACACGAGACTCTTTCGCATACTTCGACGAAGTCTCGTTGTCTGTCACCTGACCTTATGACATATGACCAAGACTGCTTACCAAGTGAGACAGACTGTTTTCTATAATTTTTAAAACTATGCTTTGGAAAGTTCACTTTAAAGACTAAATTATCGTATACAATTTGAATATTACGGTGTGTGTGTGTGCTCATAAGGAAATAATTAGCTCGCCAAATATTATCAAATATTATCAAAACGATTAAAACAGGGTGACTTGCAGACCTGTCTATTCTCTCTATTTATCAATGATTTGACAACTAAAATCAGGCAAAAGGGACAACATGGCATCCAAATTCACCTGATTTGATAAAGCTGTTCATTTTATTGTTTGTGGATAGTATTGCTTTGTTTTCTTATAAATTGTAGGTTTCCAAAACCAGCTTAATACTTTTTGTCTTATTGCCAAAAACTTAGACCTTACTCCCAACGCTATGGTTTATGCTGAATGTACGCGTCAACCCAGTACATATCAATGCACATGTATGATGCATTGCATATTGACTTAAAGTATTACATCTGGCACAGGAATTCTTGCACAGAAAAGTTTATAAAATTTTACTTGATTTTACACCATAACAATAAGGTTTCATGGCTATATTATGTAATGATTTTTCCTTTACAAATACGGGTTTGGTTTCGTAGGGAATAGTCAAGTGGTTAGGAATGCCAAGTTGTTTTTAAAAGTTTTAAAATTAAGCTTGACAGATTGTTTCATAAAGGTTCACAGAATAAAATTAACTCAAGCACCAGATATCAATACGCAAATCCTTTAAATCTACCTTATCTCATGCTAACTTTTTTACACACATAAAAGTAGACATGAGAGATGCATCATAAAATTAAGGCTGTTGTTGTTTCCTATTTGCCCCCAGTGGAGCATAGGGCCGCAACCACACCCCGCCATCGGACCCAGTCCTGGGCACATCCCTTTCCAGTTGGAACCATGTCATGCCAGCTGTCTCTGCGTCTCTATGGACTGATCTCCACGTCTGTCTAGGTCTCCCAACCTTGAGCCTCCCCTGTGGGTTCCAGCCCAGAGCTTGTCGTGTTGAATTGTCGGCTGGCTTTCGTAGAGTGTGGCCAATCCAGCCCCACTTTCGCTTCTTGATGTCTTGGCTGGCAGGGTGTTGGTTGGCTCTCTCCCACAGGTCTGTATTGGAGATCTTCTCAGGCCATCTGATATTAAGGATGCGGCGCAGACATTTGTTGACGAATGTCTGTATCTTGAGACAAAGCCTTGGAGTTCCAGATAGGTCGTAGGGTGTGGAATGCAAGCCTGGCTTTGTTTATTCGGATTTTGACATCTTCATCTGTACCTCCGTCTTTGCTGCTGACTATGCTGCCAAGGTAGGTGAAACGGTCAGACTCTGCAATACATTCTCCATGTAGTTGAAGTGGGGCTTCTTGCTTGTTGTTGACCCGCATTACCTCCGTCTTCTTGATGTTGATGGTTAGGCCAGTCATTGCTGCTTCCTCTGCGAGCCGAGTGAGCTTTGTCTGTTCGTGTTTGTGGGACAACAGGCTGATGTCATCCGCAAAGTCAAGATCCTCAAGCTGCCTGGTGAAGGTCCACTGAACGCCCGTGTTGCTGTTAGAGGTTGTTCTTCTCATGATCCAGTCTATGACGATCAGGAAGATTGTTGGTGAGAGCATACAACCTTGCCTCACTCCAGTCCTCACTGCGAAGGGGTGAGTCAGCTTTCCATTGTGGATCACCTTGCATGTCGTCCTCATACATCTGCCGGATGATGGCAATAAACTTTGGTGGAAATCCGTAGTGCTGCATCAGTTTCCAGATGGTTTCTCTGTCTATGGAGTCAAAGGCCTTCTCAAAATCTACAAAGGTATAGTGGTGACTGCCATTCGATGGACTGTTCGATAATAAATCGCAGAGTAGCGATTTGGTCGGTACATGATTTTCCCTACCAAAAGCCTGCCTGTTCTTGCCTAAGTCTCCTATCTAGGGCAGTTTTCAGTCTCTCCAGGATGATTTTGGTCAGCACCTTGCTTGGAATAAACAACAACGTAATCCGTAGGCAATTGCTGCACTGTGTCAGGTCAACTTTTTTGGGTAACTTTACTAGGTAGCCAAGCTTCCAGTCTGCTGGAACTTGCTCCTGCTCCCAAATTTTCTTCAGCAGGGGATGTAGCATCCCTGCTGCGGCTGTTGGGTCTGCCTTGAGTGCTTC
The DNA here is from genome assembly GCF_003073045.1 of Pomacea canaliculata. Classification (NCBI taxonomy): domain Eukaryota; kingdom Metazoa; phylum Mollusca; class Gastropoda; order Architaenioglossa; family Ampullariidae; genus Pomacea; species Pomacea canaliculata. The sequence continues at coordinate 33,157,976 of NC_037594.1, forward strand.
TGCGGGAATGCCATCTGGGCCTGCCGCCTTGCCAGAATTCAAGGACTTGATGGCTTCGATGATTTCTGTCTTGGTTGGCGGGTTGGTATTTACTTGGAGCTGTTCTGCAGCTGGGGGAATGTCCAAAGTGTTTGTTGGTGGTGGTTGGTTAAGTATTTCATCAAAATGTTCCACCCATCGTAATCTTTGTTCTGCATCTCCGGTGATGACGCTGCCATTCTTATTCTTTATTGGTCTGCATCATCCAGCAGGCTTCTTCTAAACTGGAGATTAATGGTGATGTGATCGATCTGGTTTTCTGTATGTCCATCTGGTGATGTTTAGGTGGTCTTGTAGATGGTTTTGTGTGGAAAAACTGTGCCTCCAATTACAAGGTCGTTAAACAGGCAGAAGTCTGTGAGCAGCTCACCATTTTCGTTGCAGTTGCCCACACCGTGCTTTCCCATTATGTGTCCTTTGTCTGTGTTCTCATTTCCAACTTTGGCATTCATGTCACCCATTATGATCTTTAGGTCTCGTTTTGGAGTACGAACAACCAGTGGTTGTAGGCAGTTGTAAAAGTCTTCTTTCTCCTCTTCTGTAGCTGCTTTGGTAGGTGCATAGCACTGGATGATCGTGATCTTTCTCCCTTTGGAGTTGAACCTGGCTGACATGAGTCGTGGGGAGACTGGTTCCCAGGCTACTGGTGCTCTTGCAGCCTCTGGTGTCATCAGTACTGCTACTCTTTGTGTGTGGTCATGGTCAGGGTCTTCATGTCCAGAGTAGATAATAGTCTCCCCTGACGAAAGTCTGGTCTGACCTTTGCCGTTCCACCTTGTCTCACACAGGCCGAGGAGCTTGATATTATAGTTCTTCATCTCCTGTGCTATCTGAGCTGCTTTTCCACTCTCGTATAGGGTTCTGATGTTCCAGTTCCCTATATCCTTTTTGCCTTGGCCGTGAGAAGATGGGTCGGCGAGCTGGCTTCCCGAGGGCTTTCACCAGCACGCGTCATAAGCCCTTCCGAAGAGGGATCTTCCTGTCCAGGCTCCAGATGTACAGTTATCGTGCTTGTGGTCTCTGTAGCATTTAGTTTTTTTACAGGGTGGGGTTGCTAGCCCCAAGACCAACCCTCCTCCTTTATTTGGGCTTGGGACCGGTTGGTTACCTGAGGGGCTTCCAGGCGGAGTTAAAATTAAGGCTAGGAGTGTCTAATTTAAACTCTCAAAACAGTTAAAACTATATTAATTATAGAAAATTGCTAATTATTAGCATAATAAAAATACAAGATGGAAAAACAAATTGATACGATGATGACAAATTTGGACCTGCTCACTATATGGCATGAAATAAATCCAGCAGCATTACCATACAATTGGCAGAGAACATAGAAAAAGACCCCTCCAACAAAGCAGATTAGACTTATTCCTTATGTCAGACTCACTTTCAGATCTTTGTTGTGGATGCAGATATTACCCCAGGATATTGAACTGACAATCCTTTCCCTCTATCGTTAAGCAACAAAGAAGAAGAAATGAAATGTAATCAAAGGAAATTAAATTCATAACAGTTAATGGATAAAAATTATCTAACTCCAAACAATAACATTATTAGAGAAGTCACAGAAGAATACTCAGCCCTTCCATATGAAAGACACTAATGAAAATCAGAACGAAAACAATGACGTATGCAAGTGAGAGCAAAAATAAGGAAAAAGAAAAAATATTAGAAAAATAATTACACCACTGGAAGACAAAGGAAGGTTGAATGAAGAAGAATTGAATGAACTTCAAATGAACAAAAATGAACTTATTAGTATAAGAGAAAAGAAAATGAAAGATGTACTGATTTGCTCCAGGGCATGGTGGATTGCAGAAGGAGCGAAAGTCGATATTTCTGTTCATTAGAAAAACGCAATTCTGTAAGTAAACAAATTCGAAAATTACAAAAGCAAAATGGGGAAAGCACTACGAGATCTGAAGAAATAAGAGCTGAAGTGTAAGCTTTTTCTCTAATCTGTGTTCCAACGAGCAGTTCAAAAGTTCAGCTTTAATGGCATACCAAGACATGAAGACATACAAAAAGTTACCGAACTAGAACTTAATTTACTAGAAGAAATTATCACTTTAGTTGAAGCAGGTCACGCCATAGAAAAGCATGTCTAATGTTTAAAGCCAGGAATCGACGGATTGACTGTGGAGTTTTTTAAGGATTTTAGAAACAGCTTTGTCCTATCACTTTTAGATCACTAAAAGGATTAGCTATACAAAAGGTGTAATTATATGTATACCTAAAATGGATAAGCCCAGAGATCAAATTAAGAAATGGAGGTTTCCACTTTCCTAAATGTGATATAGAAGATTGGGGTAGCATGCATTGCAAATAGAATGAAAAATGTTTTACCGTCTCTAATCCATGAGGATCAGTTTGGCTTTATCCGTGGAAGATACCTTGGAGATAATATTAGATTGATATATGATCTGATAGCTCATTTAAATGTAAATAAACAACCTGGTTTACTAATATGCTTGGACTTTGAAAAAGCCTTTGACAGTGGAGTTTTATGCTTAATGTTTTATATTCCTTTGAATTTAGCCGTTTTTTTCTGTAAATGGATCACCACCTTTTATACAAATATCAAATCAAGTGTGTCAGTGAATGGCACACTGTCAGAATGGTTCCAAATTAGAAAAGGATGCAGGCAGGCAGGGGGAACCATCTCACCTTATTTATTCATTTTGTGCATAGAAATTCTAGCTATTATGATCAGGAAAAACAAATATATAAAGGTATAAAAATCCACAACTCTGAAAGACAGGCTATCTTTTGAAGAAACTATGAGCACGTTAGATATATTTGAAAAGAGATCTGGATTAGTACTAAATACCAAAAATCTCTTAATGGTTGCATAAAGACTTTAGATTCTGCTTCTTAAAACAATCTTGGTTAATCTTGTTTATCACAGACAGCACCTTAAATACTATGTCTATTCTATTTAAGGATTTGTTTTTTAAGCGCATGGAGTGCTGATAGCAAGTCAAATATTAGCATTTATTTTCTCTGTATGGTATCCTTCATTTTAAGGTGAAGTGTCTAAAGAGCTGTCAGCATGGCACTTAGTTCAGCTGTGAATATCGATGTATCATTTAGTAGTCTGACGAAGATGTTAACTGTTAACATGTTGAAGATGTTAGTCTGATGAAGATGTTAGTCTGATGAAGATGTCTGTTGTCGGGATAGTAAACTCCTAGTCCCGTTGGGTGCGCTGCGTGAGATCCATCAGTATATATCTGTGAGTGCTCTTTGTATGTGCTGCTTACCTTGAGCTTTGTTTCTTCAAGGATTTGGTTTGGTGTTTTTTCTTTGTAAAAGTTTGTGAGGTCAAAGTCTTTCTGTGGTTGTAGAAGTGTCCAGGTTGTTTGCATGTGACGTATTCGGAAAAGGAGCAAATGTTCAAGATATTAAATTGAAATGGCTTAAAGTGATTCTCAAGGCTTATGATAAGGCTGAAGCGACGGTCAAACGTTTCAAAAATATATTTAGTTACAATTACAGAGCGCGAGAGCAATACAGGAGAAATAAAGGATTCGTTTCTCACTTAATTACCACTTATTAGCACTATATCGGTTGCCGATGTTTATAAAAATAAAAAAAATCCAGTGAAATCGACCTTTGTGTCCTTCCGCCGAGTAACCACGATAGCTTCCCGAGATGGTCAGGCAGACGAGAATGGGTGTGACGTCAGTCAGAGACGTACAGGAAGTGTGTGAGGTCATTGTGACGTCAGTCAGAGACGTACAGGAAGTGTCTGTCGTCATTGTGAAGATTTGACGTCGTCATCGGTGGTATCCCGTGAGTTAATTTAGGTTTTAAAGTGAACTTTTCAAAGCACAGTTTTAAAAATTATAAAAAAACAGTCAGTTTCACTTGGTAAGCAGTCTTGGTCATATGTCATAAGGTCACGTGACGGAGAACGAGACTTCGTCTAAGTAAACGAAAGAGTCCTTGTAATTTCTTTTCTTAAACAGAACATGCTACAAAACTTTCAACTTTTTCCGCATGAACAGACGCGAAAATAGACGAGATTCAAATGTATCCTACTCTTTACGTGATTCTAAGCAGTTTTATTTTGCCTTTAGAATCCTTTAAAATCAGAGTCCTGCATAGAATGCTGGGGACAAAAATGACTTTATTTAATATGGGTCTAGAGAAGGATGATGTTTGTGACTACTGTAGATGTGAAAAAGAAAACATTAACTATGTGTAGAACTCTAGTAGTATACGAAGTATAATGTCTTTGCCGCGGGGGTTTGTACATTTGCATCTATATTCTAGAATGTTCAGCAAGGCAGTAATGTACAAGGTAGAATGTCTTTGTTGCGACAAAGTAGAATACAATGTCTTTGTTCCTTTGCATCTGGACTCTAGAAGGTTCTGCAATGCTCAACACTGTTAATTTATAATGTACAAAGTAAAATGTCTTTTTTGTGACAAAGTAGAATGTCTTTGTTGCGGGGGAGGTCTAGAATGTTCGAGGGTAGGGAAAATAAATAGCAGGGTTGACAGAGATGTGGGAGCTTTGTGAATTTCAGAGAGAGAGAGAAGTTAGGCCAGCCGCTGAGCAAAACTGAATTAAACACTTCAGTGTGGAATTCGATCTTTGTGTTGTTTCTGGTACGACAGCCCACCACTCTACGTAGCCATCAGAGACTGGCGTGTTGGTTACATTTCTGGCGCCCAATGTGGGGCTAGTTGTACTAGAGAAACTTTAATCACTCAGCAGAACACCATGGCTGACTGCAACACAAACAGCACCGGAGCAGCAGGTAAAGAAAAGATCGTTGAAAAACTGCTCCGCCAGTTGGAAGAGCTCCGGTCTGAAATTGTGAGAAACAAAGCAACGAGACCGATACATGTGCAATTACAACCGCCCATTCCTCTCCCGGAATTAAGAACATTCACCTACATCGCCCCAAGAGGTCACCTTCGAGCAGTGGAAAGTGCAGGCGCTCGAAGTACAAGATGATGTGCTGATTGAGGAGAAGGTCGGCTTCCTGAGACGAAGTCTGAAGGGGGCGGCACATCTCCACACCAAAGACAAACAGTATGGCGCCGTCAGCAAATTGGTTGCAGACTTGCAGACGCTGTTTGGGAGGCTACGATCTGCAGAGGACATGTACATTGAATTGTGCCAGACAAGACCGACCAGAGGGCAGTTCCTGTCACAATTCCTTCTGCAACTCTCCACAAAGATGTCAGAGCTAAAGGCATTAGGCAGCCTGGCGGAGGAGGAATGCAACCGCAGGCTGTATTATATATTCTCCAAGGGAATCTCCGAACCGATGGTCGCCATGGAGGTTCGAAATAAGTTTGGGATTCCTGGGGAAGGTAGACCCACCTTCCCGGAGTTATACCGCCATGTGCGGCAGATTGAGAGTTTAATTTCAAAATGTGACGCATCAAGTGAGAGGGGCGAGAGATGCACCAAAGCCCATACAGAGGTGCGTGTCACCCATGTACAACAGAACAGACCAGTCCGTAAGGTGAGAAGAAGCAAGTACTGTTTCAAGTGCGGGGAGGAGGGGCACTTTTATCGTGTGTGCAACAATTCGGTGAATGCGGTGCTGGTGGTGCAGAGGGAGCGAGAACGGAGGAGGCAGGACAACAAGTGGCGAAAGAAACAGGGCCTCCCCGAACTGAAAGGACCACCACAGAGGGGCGAGTGTTGGTCCGAGAGGGTGACCGTGAGACTCCAGCAGAGACGGTGAGAAAACATCATCTCCTTTCGACGGCCGCCAGTACCATCGAACAGGGCCTTTTAGAACTACGGCCAGTTCGGTTAAATAGTGCAGTGTGGATATTCCTCCACAGCAAACTGTGGAACTGTGTGGTAACCTGACAACGACTCTGAACGCACCTGTTACAATCACTGCGCGTTCACAAGAATGGTTACCAGAAAATATCACGGTAGTGTCAGCCAGTGTCACAGGGTCAAGAGTACATGTGGCGGTGAGAAACTCCTCTTCCAGACGACATGTGACGCTGACCAATCGCGTGGTGCTCGCGGAATTACACTCACCCGGCGCAGATCACACAAACCTCGAGGCGTTGGTGGGACCGAGCTGCGAATCACCCATCCACATCGACGGCGTGACGTCACGCTGTTTGATAGACAGCGGCTCGCAGGTGTCTATTGTGTCGGAGTCTTTTTTCCGCAGAAATATGCGACATAGACAGCTGGAAACCCTGGATTCTACTCTGCAAGCGATAGGAGCAGGCGGTCATTCCGTGCCATATATTGGTGTTGTGCGTGTGTCGGTGTGGCTGCCTAAAGATGTCGTTGGTGTGGACAGTAAAGTAGACACCTTGTTACTGGTCTGTCCAGACACGGAGTATTCGTCACGAGTGCCAGTGATAGCGGGCACCAACATCCTGAGAGCCTACGCCCAGCAGTGCGAACGTATGGCGGGGCGGAACTTCCCCACAACATTATCGTTGTGTGGCATGATCGCTCACGCGTACAGGGAGGCGACAAGTGCACCCAATGGACGTCTGTGCCCAGTCCGACTGTTGACACCGGACATAACACTGCCACCCCGCTCGGTGACCGTTGTCCGAGGGATTGTGCGTCATGGTGTAAACATCAACAAGGACGCTGTGCTGATTCAGGAGCCAACGGTGGAGGCGTTACCGGACGGTGTGTGTGTGCTAAGTGGTAAAGTGTCAACAAACACTCTTCTGCGGATTAGAGTGACTTTATTGAACACCACTGATTCACCAGTTACTGTCAAACGGAAAAGTGTGGTAGCGGATTTGTTTACCATCCAGAGTGAATATTGACTTCCCAGCGTATTACAAGACCTGAACTGTGACACACAAGACGCTGGCAGGACTCACTGTAATGCCAACCACAAGAAGATAAGAACAGTGTTCCTGAACCAAAATCAAATCAAATCAAAACAGACTTTATTGTCTGTCCAGGAGACCCAGGACAGAAATTTGTCTTCGCTCACAAGGGCAGGTATACATACTCATACAGACATTTAACACACAGGAGTAAAAGTTAGGAGTAAAAAAGTGTAGATTGCACCAGTCCATCAAAGCAGTTTATGTTTATCCTAACAACAAACCTTGGGTGACCAAGGGCCTAAAAACAGTGCGTAACAAAAAGAAACATGTGTTCTTCACGGGTTCTGCCCACGACAGAAAATTGGTACATAACTATTGTGTAGATTTCGTTTTGGTGCGAACGTCGACTAAACATGGAAAGACAGATTTACAAAGAAGTTGTTGACATTTAGCGATGTGTTTAATGAAAAAGAGTTTGACTTGAACATGACAGATGTTGTGCATGACATTGAACTGACTCCAGGTCCGTCGATTAGAGAAAGACCGAGGCCTATACCGCCACAGGACCTGGAGGAAGTCAGAGAGCATGTGCAGCAGTTGCTGGATGCTCGCATCATCAAGCCGTCGACCAGTTCCTTCGCTTCGCCCATTGTGCTAGTGAGGAAAAAGAACGGGGCACTGCGCATGTGTGTAGACTACAGGAGTGAACGCGCGTACAGTGAGGGACAGTTATGCCTTGCCAAAGATTGAACAACTGTTTTTAACATTGAGTGGGGCTAAGTTTTTCACTAGCCTAGATTTGTCAAAGGCATACTACCAGGTACCTCTGTCCGAGCGAGCAAAGAAGATTTCCGCATTTACCACCCCGTTTGGACTGTACGAGTTCCAAAGGTTGCCATTTGGCCTTGTCAACGCCCCCCATGACCTTTCAGCGTTTGATGGACTGTTGTTTGAGTGACATGAACTTGGCAGAGCTGATAATTTTTCTTGATGACATTTTAGTACATGCCACTAACCTCCAGCAGCTAGAAGATAGAACAATTAGAGCTCTGGAGAGGTTGCGTAGTTTTAAACTGAAACTTGACCCCCTATAAATGTATTTTTGCCACCTCTGAGGTCAGACACCTAGGATACCTCATCTCTGCAGAAGGCATTAGGCCAGACCCTGAAAAGATCGAGGCACTGATCAGTTGGCCTGTCCCCAAAACAGTGCGAGATGTTAAAGCGTTGTTGGGGTTTGCAGGATTTTATAGGCGCTGGGTTCCCCACTTCGCGCAAATTACCAAGCCTCTGAACGACCTTACTGTTGGATATGTACCCCATAAGCTTAAAAAAACAGCTAAGAAGGCGGGTGCACTCAATCTGTCGTCAGACATATCTCACCTGTGGGGAGAGCGAGAACAAAGTGCGTTTGAGTCCCTGATCAAAGCACTGACTGCAGAGACGATGCTGGGCATTGCTGACCAGTCCCAGCCCTTCATCCTGCATTGTGATGCCAGTGGCACTGGCCTGGGAGCCGTGCTGTACCAACATCAACAGGGCGAACTCAAGGTAATCGCATACGCCAGCAGAGGGCTTAACAAGACAGAAGTGAACTACCCCACACACAAGCGAGAATTTCTCGCTCTGAAATGGGCCATGACAGAGAAGTTTCACGACTACATCTTGGGTTCCCGCGTCACCGTGGTTACTGACAACAACCCGCTTTGCCATGTGCTGAAGAATGCAAAGTTAGACGCAGTTAGCCACAGATGGTTGTCATCCCTCTCATTGTACGACTTTGACCTCGTGTACAAACAGGGCTCAACACACAGATGCGGACGGGTTGTCAAGGCGACCGCAGGACCCGCCAGAAGCAGATGAAGAGTACATAGATACCTTAGAGAAAGTTGGGTTCCTCCTGTAGAAAGCGAGGAAATTTCAAGACAACAATCCACAAGTCGTAAGTCGAAATGCAGTTGTGAGCATACTGACAGTCAAGAGCGCAGGAAGGCCAGTACATTCCATTCAGCAGACAGCCCGGCAGACCACGCCCATGTCACGTGACAATGACGTCACTGACAACTTCACTCCAGCCGTCGAAGCTGTCGTAAGGGACCCAAACATGATTCCAGACTGCCTCTTAGAACCAGAAGGCGGGGAGCCAGACTTTGCCACCCTGACAGTCGACGACTGGCGGAGGTAGCAGCAAGACCCCCACATAGCCGCTGTCTGCCAAGCGCTCAAAGAAGGAACCGACCTGACAGTGACGGGGCCAGAGACCAGGATATACGCCAGGGAGAGGAAGAGCCTGGTGCTAGAACATGGTGTGCTCTACCGGCGTGTGTCTGACGCCACATCAACCCGCGTGCAGCTGGTAGTACCCCGCTCCATGCGACAGGAGGCGATGAGAGGTGTGCACGATGAGCTCTACCACACCCACTTTGACGATGCCATACGACACGCACGAATGCGTTTTTTCTGGCCGTTCATTGCGGCTGATCTGAAGCGGAAAATTCACAGCTGCGAACGGTGCGTTCGCAGTGGGACGCACGCGCAAAAAGCGCCCATGTCAACCATCGTGACATCACATCCACTGGAACTGCTGACCATAGATTTTCTCACCATTGAGGTCAAAGGGGAAAAGCAGAACATACTGGTCATTATGGACCATTTTACGAAGTAAGCGCAAGCAATACTGACGAAAGACCAAACAGCACGAACGATAGCCAGGGCTCTGTGGAACGAGTTCTTCATGACTTACGGATTCCCCGGCAGAATTGTGTCTGATCAAGGTCAGGACTTTGAGTCAAAACTCATCCAAGAACTGTGCAGTCTGGCCGGAATCCAGAAATGCAGGACCACACCCTATCATCCCTTCGGAAACCCTGTGAAAAGGTGGAACCGAACTCTGATCGGTATGCTGCGAACTTTAGAGACTGAGCAGAAGAAAGACTGGAGGAAACACCTCGTGCATACACAGCAGCACGGGATTCTCACCCTCCTACCTGTTCTACGGACGGCACCCAAGACTGCCAGTCGACCTGGCATTTGGCCTAGACATAGCGATAAGGGAAGAGCTGCAGGCAGTATGTGCAGGACCTGAAAGAAAGACTCCGTAGTGCATACAGAATGGCCGCAGAGCAGATGGAAAACGCCTCACTTAAGAACAAGATAAGGTATGATGCAGGAGCTTTGGCAGCTACCTTAGAAGTGGGAGACAGAGTTCTGGTAAAAAAGATGGGGCCACGAATTACATCCAAAGTGGATGATCGCTGGGAGGAAGGAGTTTTTGTCGTGCTGGACAAATTGAACGATATACCGGTGTATGTGGTCCAACGAGAGGATGGCTCTGGACCAAAACGGACACGTCATCGGAATCTATTACTCCCAGTGGGTGCATTAGGCTGGGCACCACCTTTGGCCCAGGAAAGAACCACCCGAAACGACAATCCCAGGCAACGTGCAAACGAAGCAGCAGTCACACCTTCCGATGATGGAAATGATGAAGATGACGAACTGGTGCAATTTTCAGACATCAAAGTGGGTTTTGAGTTAAGGCCAGAGGCACCAGAATTTATCCCAGCAGCGGTACCTGCAGAAAACCGGCAGGAGGAAGTAGAGCAGGAAGATGAAAGAGAGGAGATAGCAGAGAGCGACAGTGAAGAGCAGCAACCTCTACGCCGCTCTGACAGAATTCGCCGACCGGTGGACAGACTGAACTTAATGCACCGATGTGCGAATGGAAATCAGTTGGACAGTGCGAGGTTGCATAGTGTCCGACAAGAGATGGCAAGTCTTTTAGCTTCTAGTCAGAAAGCTCCCCACCAGGTGATGCAGTCTGTATGGTGGGCCATAAATGAAGTAATGGAGGTGTTGGAGAGGTGGTTTAGCTTACCTGTAATGGAAACTGATGTGTGATCGGTTGATTCTTTTCTTTAATAACATTATTTTGAATGACACTTTTAAGGGTAGTTCTGATATGTTGTATGGAATTGATGTACATGGATGTGTAATACTTGTTATGTTAACGAGCCTTTTATGTATATATATAATGTTGCAGATTTGTTCACTGGGATGTCTTATTTGGTATTAGGTTGATGTTTCTGTTCTTTCGACTGAAAATCGAAAGGAAACATTTTTTTTTCTTTCCCCCGGTAAGTGTAGCACTCTAGTAGTGTATGAAGTATAATGTCTTTGCCGCGGGGGTTTGTACATTTGCATCTATATTCTAGAATGTTCAGCAAGGCAGTAATGTACAAGGTAGAATGTCTTTGTTGCGACAAAGTAGAATAGAATGTCTTTGTTCCTTTGCATCTGGACTCTAGAAGGTTCTGCAATGTTCAACACTGTTAATTTATAATGTACAAAGTAAAATGTCTTTTTTGTGACCAAAGTAGAATGTCTTTGTTTCGGGGGGAGGTCTAGAATGTTCGAGGGTAGGGAAAATAAATAGCAGGGTTGACAGAGATGTGGGAGCTTTGTGAATTTGAGAGTGAGAGAGAAGTTAGGCCAGCCGCTGAGCAAAACTGAATTAAACACTTCAGTGTGGAATTCGATCTTTGTGTTGTTTCTGGTACGACAGCCCACCACTCTACGTAGCCATCAGAGACTGGCGTGTTGGTTACATATGTCCAAGATTTCTGAGAAAACTTTCAAAATTATGTGTCAGCAACTGTGGGATTATGACAAGGATGATTTTAAGTGAACACCTTGGGTTTTTTTTTTTTTTGTTTTTTTTTTTTTGGATACAGTCATAACTTTAAGACATGTGCAGTACTGGATTTAATTTTACTGCTTGCTAAATCATACACATACTCCTGAAGATTAACCCCCACCCCCCAGTTGCAACCATTCATTGGGATAATGCAACATAGACCTAAACTTGAAATTTTTAATGCACGCTTGGAAACGAAAGAGGACAAAATTGTAAAACAATAGCTACCTTATATGCAACCTTTTGACTAGACATTAAACACTGACTAGACTTTTATACATATATTTTGACATGCATTACCTCAAATGCTTGTATTATTATATATGTTTGGTATGTTGTATGAATTGTTTAAGCATATGTGTTAATGCAAAATAAATGTTAATAATAATAAATAAAGTCTAAAATCTTCTCTTTGCTACAATAGCCCACTGCGGTCACAGAAGTCCTGTACTTGCACTCACTTTGTGATTTTATTGGTAGGATTTGATCCAAGTTACGTATGTTGCTTCTGAGGATGTTCAGCTAGAACTTCATCAAAAGTCCACCATTTCAGACTTTGTTTACTACAAAAAAATGTCGATCTTGGGTAAAGCAAGGGTATCTCACTGAGCTTGGAAAGCATACTCAATTACCTGTCAAAGACATGTTGTAACTCTAGAAAAATGATGCGACTTACTTCTATGTATCCCTGCAATATCTGGTTAATGATACATTCTTCTATTTTACACATAGTTTGTCAGTAATAGCACTTTTGGCTTTTGCCTTGTTCTTGACGTTGGCAAGGTGTTTAATAAAAAGAAAGGGGAAGATCAAAGGTCATCACTATTGTGTACCCAGAGTCACACTACTAAGGAAACCATTAATTTAATTAACCTTCATGACTACCACATCTCTCTCCATCTGTGGGATGGCCATATATTCTTTGCTGCAAGATTGTTACAGAGAAAGCAACAATGGACAGGATAAACACAATTTACCAGAGTAATACCACACGGTTTGTCATCAACTATTAACTGTAAAAATCCCAAAGTCATTATCCCCAGCAGCAAAGGAATATTGGCTACAGGTGGGGGACATGTCTTGAGTATCCGGGGGCCATGTGGCAAAATGGCGTCCGACCCATAGCGAAAGTGAAACCGGGCCGTAACAACGGGGTCATGTCGGTTTTTACCCTGTGAAACAAGCGTGGGACGCTTCTCTTCCCCCTTGTGACCACTAGTCAACCCTGATGGCTCATGGGTACGTCCCATCTTTTTTTTTTTTTATTATATCCCACTATTTATAATCTTCAGATTATTGTATTTTTAGGGATTTCGGCAATATCCTGATTTACATATTCTAAATCAAGACATGCCAAATCTCTAAAATACCAATATCAAATGGATTAATAAATTGTGTAATTTTGCAATAATGTAGTATATATTGAACAGAGCAGCAAAAGAGTGCACAAAAGTGCAAAATGTTATAAAAAAAACAAAACATGATTTGTTATTTATTGGCGTTTATTGAGGTAAAATATAGGATAAAAAGCAAACTAAAAAATTTTTTTTTAATATAAAATTTTTTTTAAAGCATTGTCTCATTTGTATACATAACAATTTATCATTTATCAAGGTAAAATATTATCACAAATAGGGATAAAAAGCAAACTAATAAAAAAATAATGTTAAAAATATACAATTTTTTTTTAAAGCATTGTCTCATTTGTATACATAAACATTTATCATTTATCAACGGTAAAAATGTTATCATAAATAAGGATAAAAAGCAAACTGATAAAAAAAATAATTTTAAAATATATAAATTTTTTTTAAAGCATTGTCTGTTTGCATACATAAAAAGATGGTTTCCTCTGATATATTAATGCAACATTCGTTATTTAATTATAAGTTGTAGAACGATGCAAAACCATGTATCCATTGACAAAACAATTAAATTAAATTGCAGTTTCCTTAACACTAATTACATTTTCCCAAAGAAAAGGTTCAAAGATCTATGACAAATATCAAATGATAAGTATGAACTGAATTGCTGTCAAAAAAGAGTGATGCTTTAATAGACATTTCTAAAAATAAATCAAAGTCATGAAATTAACTATAAAAGGTTCTAGTTGGATTGCAGCTTTATGGTATTAACTACAATCTTTTAAAAACAGATTAAAATTTTAAATTGCACCTTTTATCACTAAGAAAAGGAAACCATCAAACACATGTTTGAAAACACAATTATGTTCAAGAATTTTAGAAGGTATTAGAAAAGAACTGTAAACATATAAATGATTCTGAATTTACCACCAACACATCTCTTATTGGATCGGGTGAAAATATCCTCATTGATAAATAATGGGTTAGAGTAAATAATAATCACAGCACAGTTTTATATAATTATATAAATCCAGATTTAGTATATGGCAGGTTTATGTACAAGAATTTTTACAACTGTAGGTAGAAAGTTGCACAGCTTTACTTGTCCTCCACCCCAGAACAATTAACTGACGTATAGGCTGTGCTCAACCCTTTCCTTTCTGCCATTCTCTTGATCCCTAGCACCAGCTAACCAAGTTGATGCATGCAAGTCAGCATCCGTAGCTTCAGGATAACTTTTTCTTGCAGCATCTAAAATAGAACAAATATAAGAATATGAGGTCTGCATAAAAAAGTAATCACTTAATTGTAGGTTACTGACCCTAAAATCCAGAATATAATGTGAAACAAAAAGAGGTACAAGCAAATTATACTGATATGTAAAGTGGCATAAAAATTTAAAGCGTTATAAACAGAAAGGAACTACAAGTGGAACTGCATTTGAATTTCAGTTAGAATTTCTATAGGCAGAAAAACTCTGGGAAATTCTAATTTCAAAAAACAATCCCAATACATGGGAACTGTAAAGATGTCTATAAACTGTCATTTTAATTCCTTTCTACACAGTGTTAACCAAGCTGATTAAAGGACTACAGTCACTAGAAATGCGTAAACATGTGTCCATATTTTATTTTGGCAATGTAATTCAATCACAATAAAATGAGGTAGGGACAGTTCTCCAGGCCTGATTTATCTTCCTGTCATGTTTTTTTTTTTAATGAAAATTCTTGTCTGCACCTAGCAGAGTCAAAGGTTAAGGTTCATAACTAAAAGATAAAGAAACAATCCAAAACAGTCCTATTTTATGACAGGCATGTATTAATGTACCGTATACACACACACACACACACAGAGTCAAATATTTAAATCCTTACCCTGAACTGTTTGTAAAATGAAGGGGTGGTTCTTGAGTCCCATTGAAGTTGTAAGATCAGGCCAACTCAGTTGAAAATAGCACAGATAGAATGCCCCTCACTACATGCTTTAATGTGAAGCCCGACGCATCACCGAATGGCATTCCTGAAAACAGACAAAAATAAATACACATCATTTAAAAAAAAATTGCAGTGGGCAACATTATAATACCTGTTATGACAACTAGTATTTAAAGACACCCCCCCCCCAAAAAAAAAAGACAGCAACAATTCAGGAAGTTTCATACAACCAAGCAAAAGTGGGTACAGAAAATTTACTATCTGCTCTAATCAATGCCACCATAACAATGCCTTTATTACTTTTAGTACTGCAAACATGTCATTAGTTTTATACAATGAATGGTATGGTATGGAAACCTTAAAGGGAATCAGATAAAAAGATTTGACTCCTCCTACTAACAAATCAGAATAAAGCACATACCAAGCATGTCCTTTTTTATGGGTCTGTCTTCATATCTCCCTCAAGACTCTCTACATCTTCTGCTGATTGTTAAGCGAGACTGGAACCCCTCTGGCAGATTTCCCGTGTCATTTGCCTTTCCTGTTCTTGTTCCTCCATCCATGTAAACATCCTTTTAAGGTTGTTTGTATCATTCTTCATCTCTTCCAGAAGAGACAGTTGTTGCATTCCCAACTTTCTCTAGTTTAGTTCTAACCTAAGAACACAATAGCAGAAAACATGTAAAATAATGATCTTTTCTAGCTTTGCTATAGTTCACAATGCCTGGAAAATACCATTAATTTTTGGTTAATCTTTACCATTTGTCATATCTATCTGATATGTGATCCATATTTGTTTCAAATTTTTTCACTATGGCAAAAGGCTGGGATTTTCCGCTTCCAGTTTAACTCATAAAAGCACTGTTCATAACTCTTGGCCAAGGGTAAGAAGAAAAAAAAGCTAAAATGATTATAAACAAAATGGCTTTAAATTACCTTCCAAGGGGTTATGGGTCTTTATGCTGGCAGGCTGAAAACCAGACAATGGAATCGGAAGGCGCTGGGGGTGTGAAGGCAAAGGTGAAACAGTCCTTTTTTGAAAGCTGCTACTTGGGGACACCCTTGAGATGGTGCCAACCACTAGTGGCAAAGAGTATGGCAATGGTGGTGGACATTGCTGCATAACTGAATGGTCAGCATATAGTGATTCCTCGGCATCCTTCTCTCCTTCGCTGTTAGCTGTGCATCCCTGTGTCAAATGAATACATTTGCATAAACTTTTTTCAGCTTAGTACATTTAAAACTGTCAGCTGCTGATAGGTTGTTAAAATTTTTTTTAAAGAACATTTTCTTGTTATTGTACAAAACTTGTTTATCACTGTATGCTATTTTACCAGAAAGAGGACACAGCCTTGTGTCCCTACATGATGTCCACCAAAAAAAATTCCCTAAAATTAAGCAGAGGAAATGAAAACAGACCGAAATCTAATCGGAGTTATCCGTATCCTTTTTGGTTGAGTGGGAGCATTTTTGTCATCACTCTCCACCTCCGACATTTTTGTCCCTTGCAGATTCAGCTAGATTCTTGGTAGTTACCTGCATGGAAATAAATATAGAAGGCAAATAAGATTTCACAAATCAAGATCAAAAGTATATAATAACACACTCTTATAGTGCAGCATCACAACAAAAAGC
Source organism: Pomacea canaliculata (assembly GCF_003073045.1). Taxonomy (NCBI): domain Eukaryota; kingdom Metazoa; phylum Mollusca; class Gastropoda; order Architaenioglossa; family Ampullariidae; genus Pomacea; species Pomacea canaliculata. The sequence goes on from NC_037594.1 coordinate 33,174,433, forward strand.
TACACTATCTGTGGTGTAATGACTGTGTTTAAACAGTTCAGGTATTATCTTTTTCTCCTTCCTAAATCTGCAGCACACAATAACATAGAAGTCATTTTGACCATTAATGGTCACATGCTTCATAAATTTTCTTTCTGCACAAGGATTATGAATATTATGAATCAAAAAGTAAATTGCACTTACTTAATGACTTGTGCAGGAGAACTGGAAGCATAGGACATGAGGAATCAGCTTTATAGCTCTAATTAATGAAGCTTGCATCTGGTTCAATAGATTGTAGTGGGAAGTTGCACACCCTGTGACCACTTTCATCTTAAAATGCCAGCAGCCAGCTATCTAGAATAACAGTAAAATAAATTATTGACCATTATGCAGTTATTATGATTTGTTGTTGAAAAAGACCATTAAAGTTGTCTGAAATGATACTTCCAGTCACAATCAGTTGTCAATGGGCTATCTATATAAGTTTTTTTTGGTTCACCACTGGGAACACAATCCTTATGCTGCTCTTTGACAAATATTCTTAATTAGGCTGCTGCAGTGGAAAGTTTGGTGTTTGAAAAAGTCGTTTAAGCTAGCCTAAAAAAATATAAAATTGAGAGGCAGAGTTAAGAGTCCAAAGGACCAAATCTGTCAACATTATCAGCAATATGTGACAAAGCAAGTACATTTTACACCAAAAATCCTTTACCATACAAACACTGCTTCTTGAACAAATAAACATGAAAGGTTATGAGCCTAATAATCAGCATAGTTCACACACAGCCCAGGACTTGCAAGACAAAAAAAAAAACAAACCCACAATAAATAAGAGAAAAAAATATTATACTGCCCGAAGAAACCTGGCATTTTAACGCTATCGTACCAGTAAACAGACGGAACTGTCGAAGCTCTGTTACGTTCCACTTTCGTAATCGCAATTTGAGGAAATTCTGACAGCTCCAAATTCTCTCCATTGCTAACGGCTAAAGAATTATCAAATGCAAGCGTTCAGAACTGCTGAGCACGATTTCTACCTGTGTCTGGAAAACTTGTGCATTTATTGCGTTAATGTGTACTCTTAATCTTTTTCTCTTAGAATGATATTCTGCGTTAAATTTGGACATTTCTGTAGTTAAAATCTCAATAACTTATGTTAATATAGAGTATAAAAATTATACGTACTGTTATCGAAGCGTCGAACACATGTATCAGTATAGAAATTGACCGCTTGAGAAGCTTTTTCTGTTGGGAAAAGTGTAGACTCACACATTTGAAAATGGCGGCTTTGCCTGCACGCATGTGGTCGTATGTAGCACGCATGGCGAAGAGTCATTGCCATTGTTAGGGGTCACGACCCTATATGTGGGCATGATCTCCCGCACTCTGTTTTCGCCTCGGCGAGCGTGGAGCTTGACTTATGCGCTGACAGCGCTATGCAAGACGAGTCAAGCATTGCGATAGATTGACCCCCTGTATCACAGTCGGATCAAGACAAACTTGGTGGACCCCTTGAGCTTATGGTTTCCGATGCTGCTAGGGATAGTAGTGCCCAAAGTTATTGCTCCTAATTTCTTACATGAAACATGAGACTAACGAACATGCACGAAGTATGGTCTCCATTCTCGTTGCTCTCCAAAACCCCTTCTGTAACGCTTATCTGGTCTACCCGAAATAACACTCTTAAGATGTAATTTAGGATACCTTGCAGCGAGGTCGATGCCAAGGTGGAAAAACTTGGTGGCTAATTTCAAATTGCATCATGTAAAACTTGGCTACCGCTGCTCCAGAAAGGCCTCGGCGGCGAGCCTTATCTGCTACAAAGAGTAATATAATTCCTTATTGTAATGTCTCATACACCAAACACAAAATTATTATTGTTTTCACCAAGATAATATCATTTTCTTTCACCAAGATAATCATCGGTGTAAACAAAAATTAGCAAAGATACCCGGCTGGTGGTTTACATATTTAATTTACACACGCACTGACCTATATATATATATCAGTGTGATTTATTTCAAAACATCTTTTTGAATAAATTTTTTCATTTGTAACTATATCAAAGACAAACAGAACAGCACAGTCTTTACAACTTTACATAAAATCTGAATAATTAAAGAACTTCTGTGGAGGTGTGCTATTTTAGGTTTTTAACAAAAAAGTATATCATCACTTTAATGACAGGCAAGTGTAGAAAGAAATGTAGCTGAAAACAATACACAAAGTAACATACTATGACTCTTCCCCTGTTGACCTTCAACGTAAAATATGCTATCTAGAAACATTTTGTAATAAATGGGGACTTACAGTCAATTTTGATAAAACAAACATAATAGTTTTTAAAAATGGTGGATTTATTAAAGATTGTGAAAAATGGTACTATGCTGGAAAGAAGATTACTGTAGAACCCAGCCATAATTATTTAGGCGTTACATTCACGTCTACATTAAAGTGGGTCAAATGTACTTATAATTTATTTGGAAAAGCATTAAAAGCCTTTGCAGGAGTTAAGAAAATGTATTTTAGACTAAAGAAGCTTCCAACAGACATAATCTTTAAAATATTTGACACAAAAATTAAACCTATTCTTTTATATGGATCTGAGATTTGGGGATAAAAGCAATGCAATGATATAGAGAAAGTTCAAACGGAACTTTGTAAATTAATTTTAAATGTAGGTAGGGATGTTAAAAATAATATAGCTTTGAGTGAATGTGGAAGGCCTCCTCTTGTATCTGATTCATATATAAGAGTTATCCAATGCTGGCGCAGGCTACTAACATTACCTGAACACAGGTACCCAAGACAATGTTACAACATGTTATGTTTATGAGATAAGGAAGGCAGATCCAACTGGGCCTCCCAAGTTAGAATTTTATTATGTAACTATGGTTTTGGGTATGTGTGGGAATGGCAGAGAGTTGGTAATCCCCCCTTATTCATCACCACTATAAAAGAAAGATTCAAGGATTGTTCTCTCCAAAAATGGCATGATTCAGTATCTTCTTCAGATTACTGCGATTACCATATATAACAACATATATAACATATATAAACCAGGTATTTCCACTTGAACACAGACGGGTCCTGTGTTTGCTGAGAAGTAATTGTTTACCCCTTAATGGAAACACCCGTCACCAAACTAGCAACAAACCTGAGTGCCAGCAGTGTGATAGTCTAAGTGTGGAAGACCGATACCATTTTTCCTTAATATGCCCTAACTATACAATTCTGCGTAAGAAATATATCCCACTCTTTTACCATAAATTCCCCTCACCCTTTAAGGCTCACCTCTGGTGTAAGAACCTTAAGGGAAAAGTAGCTATTAATGTTGCCCTCTATATAACAGAATGTCTGAAAATGAGGACATCATGATAGCATACATATAATTACTTAGCACTGAATGTCATTATACTGTTTATCATTAAGTTAAAACCCTAAATACAACTGAAATGTTGATCATGTACAGCCACACACTGCTAATATGCATGTAACATACAATATAAGAGGTTGATATGGACCAAATGGCATCTTGAAAATTGAAAATTAGACATGTAAGAACCTAGGGAGTAGAGCAATCATTAGAGTTGTCCTTTACTTAAAAACAATGTTTGTAAAGGAGATCTGTATGAACATGTGCATCACATGAGGTATAGGGATGAATGTCAGAATCTTGTCTGATTATTATTATGTGACTATATGCTATAAACCCTAAATACAAAGAATTTATGTTTATATACAGCCACCCAATGTTAATATGTATGTAACCAACGGCATTTGATGTTGATGTGGGCCAGATGGCCTCCTAAAAACTGAACAAAATTAAAATTATTATTATTATTATTATTACTCTCCTTTTTTTAATAGATTGTTTGCTGACCAACACACAATGAGAGCTGCCACTTTTACTTACATCTGTGGATTTTTCATCCTTACAGGTAATACTTTTTTAAATTATTTGTGCTTTTTGTGCGTTCTTCCATTATCACACTTTTACCCTCGAAGATTTCCAAGTCGTGAGTGATTACAGCTGCTTTTGTAATATTGTTCCTTAATCATGCCTAATCTGCTTAGAATTAACTAGCAGTCGTATTAAAACAATCTGGATCTTTCAGATGATATGAACTGTAAATTTGTCACCAGACATAATTCCTGCTATAATTGACCATAGAAATGATCTATTTGTGGAATGTATTTTTCCTAGGATTATGCTGGTGGAAACTGAAATTAAAAGATTAAATCAGGACTAAATTTCTCCTCCCATTAATGATAAAGAAGAGAGAATCAAATGTTTTTACAGTGAGACACACATCAACGTATGGTGTATACACGTATCTGGTGTGTCCTCTTAGTGACCTATTTGTTACAGGAACTGCCAAAAAAGTTATGCTAAATTCCCAAACTGACAAAAGCTCGACCCCTAAAATAGGCCGTGTCGTAAAGTTGATTTACGTACTGTTTTTTTTTTTTAATTAATTTTTTTTTTTGCTGTATTTGTTGAAAGTTTGTGGCATAAAGTATCAACAAATGTAGTTAAAAAGATAACCACTCATCTGGTTCTTATGCGTGTAAAAAGTCCATACGGAACAGTGTCAGTGATATGTAAAGGCTGTCACGATTGGACAGTCTTCAGTTTCATGCAAAATTTATATACTGCTGTAAATCTGTGATTCTTAGCAGATATTCAATAAAATTAGCGTTTGGACAATCATTTTGTATACACGACGTCTACTAGATAAAAGCGATTATTTCGGTGGTCTAAGTTTCCGTAATTTCAGGACAAAATACCGCGCGTTAACATATTACTGTTCTTAAACGTTCTGCAATGGGGGATATGATGCGCAGAAATGTCAGTCCAATTTGTGCCATTACACCAGTGACGTAGTTCAGTACTACTCATAATCTGAAATCTTTGAAATAGTTGGCTGAATGGCAAAACGGTTCGGGATACTCTGCCGGATATGACGTATCCAAGACATACAATCCACTGTGGCAAACGTATTCTTGAGAGCTTGCTTGTTTTAGCCCCGGTTTTACCAATTAAGCCCGTCCTTCTGAGCGCTGCTCTTCCTGCTGGGGGGGAAAACACCCAGCCAGTTTCTGGATGTGACTGAGCTGGCTCACTCTTTCCTGTTATACTTTTCCTTTTTCCTCTCCTACCTGCCCTTTTGTCTTAAAACTTTTTCCAACGAACTCTCCTTTTATCGTGCTGTTTGATCTTTCCTACCTTCCTAAACCGGTCTTTCCCCTGTCTTCTCTTTTCACCACACTTTATTTTTACACTGATTTCCCTTGTCTGTGGCCTTCATTAGGACGTCTGTGTTTGCCATGCTGGGCAACCCAAGTGCGAGTGTTGTTAAACCACCCGTTCCTTGACAATCTGCGTAACGTGCTGTTTTATCCTGTACGCGCTTCAACTCTTAGTCATGTAGCATTATCTCTCGTAGTGACGCCCCACTCTCAAAATGAAAGAAAATGACGAGAGGGTATGAGAGACAAGAGAGGTAGAGAGTACATAAAGAAAAGAGGGAGGAGAGAGAGTGTGTAAACAAGCCAAACCATAGTTCTAATTTTCCAGACAAAACTGCAGGAAAGTAGCAGGTTTCCACACTGAAGCAATGCGCCGACCAGCAATTCTGTCTTCGCTTACATCTTCAACACACCCCTCCGGCTCTCTGTCGTCCCCCGTTATTTTAAGGCATCTGTTAACGTCCCAGTCTCGAAGAAGACCAGGGTTTTCTGGGTGACCATGGTCACTGAGCGATTATAGACCGATGGCATTGACTTCTCTTGTAGAAAGCTCTTGAAAGAGAGCTTCTCGGAAATCTTTTACGCTCAACCAGAGGCAAACTGGACCCTCTTCAATTTACCGATCGGCCCAATTGGTCATTGGATGAAAATGTCTCTATGGCTCTTCCCTTTATCCTCTAGCCAGTACCATTAATCCCCTGGATTCGATGCTCGTATGTTTTTTGTAGACCTACGCCATCATTGCTTTGAAACTCTTTGACAAGCTCTTTCCCAGTCAAGGTACTTCTTGATCCTTGACTTCCTCTTGCACAGTCCCCAAAGAGTAAGAGCCAGCGATCACTTCTTCAACAAGCTCACCACAAGGTTACGTCCTCTCTCCATTTCTTTTCTGCCTTTTCACCAAAAAACTGTGTCTCAGCTCAAGGATCAATATGGATCATGAAGTTTGCCGATGACGCAACACAATGGCAGGTCTCATCGCGAATAACGATGAGTCTGCGTACCATTTGGTGGCTTGGTGCAACGATAATGGTATGCAGCTCAATATTTCTAAAACCAAAGTGATGATTCCGCAGAAACAGAGGTCCTGTTGAGCCTGTCTCAACGGTGAGGCCACTGAGCAGGTCAACTACTTTCAGTTTCTGGGTTCTATCATCTCCAATGATCTGAGATGGGAAGTCACTGTGGTTTCCACTACCCAGAAGGTCCCAGAACGTCTTTAATTTCTCTGCCAGCTGAAGAAATTTGGCTTAAGACTGGACAATCTGGTTCAGTCTTATCGGGATGGAGGGGTATGACGTACTGATGTACCGGGGGGAGAGTATACTAACATGCTGTCATTGTCTGGTACGGCAGTACCATCCCAAAACAGAAAGTCCTACTTGACCGGGTGGTGCGTGCAGCTAGCCGATGTATTGGCTGTGACCTACCCCCTGTGCGCAGTGTACGCAGGGCACACGAGATTGTGGCGGATGCTTCCCACCCAGCAAATGGCCTGTTCTGTCTCATCCTCTCAGGTCAGGTATAGACTTGTCCGGGCCACAACTTTCCTGTTGAGATATAGTTTCTTTGCTGAAACGATTGCCTTCCTGAACTGCGCCGCAGGTCACGTCAGGACTAGTTGAAGGTGTCCTTTTGCAGTCTGTGAGGCAATGTCTGCGTCTGTGATAAACAGGGACTGCGGAAGAGAGAGCAATCGAGGAAAAAGGGTAGTGTTTATGTATGTGCATATGTATAGGATAGCCTAATTATTCTTTCTTTTGTCTCTTCCATCATCGTCATATTCCGAGTGCAATGTCACTTCTCCAATAAACAAATTCGTATTCTTATTCTTACTCCACTAGACAAGATGGAAAAGTATTTATTTTTAAAAATCCAAGAATTTGTTCAACATGAGACTAAACCTTACTTCTTGGTGGAGAGTCTGGTTTCAGACTTTTATCTATCCCACCAACTCTTGATCCTGGACTTTTTAACAAACAGGCAACAGAGTTTCTGTTAACGGTCTTCTCTCAAATCCTGTTGTCACCTGTACAGGTTCCCCTCAAGGCTGCTGTTTAATTGTCTCCACTACTGTTCATACTGTATATTAACAGTTGTAGAAGCACAACTATAGGAGCTTTCCTATAAAATTTGCTGATGACTCTGCCTTGTTGTCACATTTTGTATAATAGTGAACACTTTCAAAGTGGAGCTCTTGCTGACTTTGTACGCTGGTGTGACGAACACTTTTTATCTTGAATGCCTAAGAGACTAAGGAAAAGATTTTTGACTTTCGGACGAACAAACCTGAAGCAGTCATCAGAACTTTTCATCGAGGTAATCGACTCATAAATATTTAGGTACTATCTTCGATAACAAGCTTGAAAGGGATATCAACACTGACTTGATCATCCGTAAGAGCCAACAATGCCTGTTCCTCCTATGGAAACTCCAGCCTACATCTTTCCCTGTCAGCTCGGTCATCCTAACTCGGTTCTCAGTAACTCACTGAAAGTCTCATCAATTTCTCTTTCATATAATGGTTTTAAAACCTCTACCTAGGGAACAGGAAGAGTCTTGTCCCCCTTGTTAATATCTGTTCCAAGATCCCCGGACCGGCAGAGGGATTTGGCAGCCTTATGTCATCAGCAAATCTTTAGGAAGGCATTCCACATCCTCTCTATTTCTGATCATGTGAGTAATTACTCTTGCGGTTTGGCTGTCGGTACGCGATGCTTGTATGCAGAACAGAGTGTGCGTGAGACAGAGAAAGAAATTATTAAAACATGTATATCTGTCTTATCTAGTACTAGTACGAGCGCTATCTGGATTTGCCGTTGTGGATGAATAAAGTAGTATTGTATTGTAAACTAAGTGTAACTAACACGATCAATGTAAATAATGTAGCAACTAATCAAAGCTTGAGAACCACTCTCCTTTCCCTCTCTCTCATTCTCTCTCTGTCTGCCCATATACTAGAGTACTAGACTATTTCTAATTTATATTGTGGTACAACAGTGATGTCCCCTGGCCCAACTGGCTGGAGGGGACAGAGCTCTGTTGTATTTTTTTGTTTTTTTCTGACATCCTCCTGGTGTTGGACTTGTGCTTGTGTATGATTTTGATGGGCCTGCCATCGTGTGTGTGGAGTGTAGTGCCTCTTCGCTTTGGTGACTGCAATTCTTTGCAATTCTTTGTCAACCTTCTGACTTGGCGATCGGCGGTGCAGTCAGTAAGCTTCATGTCCGTTGGATCGGTGAACTTTTGTTTGTGCTAGGGTCATTCGTCGTTCCGTAGGACTGGTGTCGTCTTTTGGATGTGCTATGTGCAGATATCTTTCGTGTGAAGTGCATTCCGGCTTATATGACTTGTTTCATATTAGGCCTGCGGATTGTGCTCATATTGCGTGTAGACGCTGACCTTTGACTTGGAGTACCGTCATTTTGTTCTGACGTCACATTATTTTACGTCATTTTATGTCATATGTGAAGTGCCTTCCCCTGTGTCTGGGGTGTCCATGTAGAGGTCGCACCTTTGACTTTCCGGCAGCAGTGTCCCCTGGGACAGACGGGAGCACTGGTCCTCACATGGCACTCAACTTTCACAGCTGGCTCCAGGTCCTTAACCTAGCCACACTCCGGTAACCGCTTCTGCTGGCGGGCCAAACGCTGTGAGGGGCTGACGTGTTCTTATGCACGTCAATACAAATACTTGGAGAGGAGATGGGCGCCGCCAAGTTCGCCAAAGCCCACTGAAAGGACTCATGGACGCACAGCAGAAAAGAAGCAACATGCCGGATCGGTCGAGGCCCGGATCACCAACGACCGCGCACCCCTCTGGTGGTCTCCAGGGAGGGGGCGACAAGTGTGCTACTGGAACCAAGTCTACACCCAAGTCTACAATCAAGCTGCCTACACAAGGAACCACTATCGGAACATGGAATGTTCGCACACTCTATCAATGCGGCAAAGTGAAAGAACTCACACACGAGTTACAGCGTTACCGCTGGGACATAGTGGGACTTGCGGAAGTCCGATGGACTGGTTTCGGGGAGTCAACTACAGATGAAGGCCACAAGCTCTGGTTCAGCGGAGAAGAAACCAAGCATGAACGTGGTGTCGCTTTCATTGTCAGGAAGGAGGTGGCTGGAACTGTCATCAGCTGCACCCCAGTCTCTAGCAGACTTATCTCCATCCGAATCTCTGCTCGACCGCACAACATCACCATCATACAAGTGTACGCCCCAACATCAGAACACGAAGATGAAGAGGTTGAGGAATTCTACGAGGAGCTGGACAACATCATCAAGAAAACTCCGAAGAAAGACATCTTGCTTGTCCTTGGCGACTGGAATGCTACAATCGGATCTGACGCTTACCAACAATGGCCAGGAACAGTCGGCAAGTTTGGCCTAGGCAACACCAACGCAAGAGGCCTACGGCTACTAGACTTCGCTCAGAGCCACCGTCTCACCATTGCCAACACCCTCCACCCGCACAAGAAGTCAAGAACTGTAACGTGGCATTCGCCGGGAGGTCTGGTCCATAACCAGATTGACTTCATCTTGCTGCCTCAGCGTTTCAAATCAAGCATCAACAAAGCACAAACGAGGTCCTTTCCTGGCGCTGACATAGGCAGCGACCACAACCTCGTCCTCACTAGCCTCAAGTTGAAACTGAAGTTGAGACGTGACAACAATAAGAGCCCTCGCATCCGTTTCAACCTTGAGAAGCTCAAAGATCCGAACACAGAGAGGATCTTCCAGGCCCAGGTGGGGGGCAAATTTGCAGCCCTGACTACTTTAGACTGCGACATAGACACCCTTGCTGGAAGTATCAAAGAGGTGCTACTCTCTACTGCAGACGAAGTGCTGGGGAAGCAGAGGAAGCGCAAACAACCCTGGGTAACAGACGACATCCTTGATCTTTGCGACGTAAGGAGAGCCTTGAAGAAAGAGAGAGGTCGAGACCCGACGTCAGCAGACAAGTACAGACTTGTCAACCAGAAGATCAGAACAAGGATGAAGGAGGCAAAAGAAGATTGGATCGAAGACCAGTGTTGCAGCGTGGAAATAGGCATGGCAAGCGGAGACAGCAAGAAGGCATATGAAACACTGAAGGCCCTCACCAAGACTCAGCAGCGACCAGCCACAGTCATCGAAGACAGCGCCGGACAGCTCCTTACGGAAAACGCTGCTGTACTAAGCCGTTGGACTGAATACTGCCAAGACTTGTACAACTACAAGATCGAACCAGACACCAGCATTCTCCAGCATCACCAGACTGGGACAAGAGAGGCTGAAGACCTGCCAGTCCTCACTGATGAGGTGAGAGAAGCTATGCACAGTCTGAAGGGAGGAAAGTCACCTGGTGTGGACAACGTACCTGCTGAGCTGCTGAAGCATGGAGGAGACGCAACAACCAAGGCCTTCACCACACTGTGTCAAAAGATATGGGAAGAAAAGAAATGGCCAGAAGAATGGGCTCAGTCTATCATCATCCCACTCCCTAAGAAAGGGAACCTGAAGCAGTACCAGAACTACAGAACCATCAGTCTGATAAGTCACCCAAGCAAAGTAATGCTCAGAATCATCCTCAACCGCTTAAAACCTATTACAGAGGAACTGCTGGCAGAAGAACGGGCTGGCTTCAGGGCTGGAAGAAGCACGGTAGAACAGATCTTTAACTGCCGTGTTATGATAGAAAAACACCTGGAGCATCAACGTGAACTATACCATAACTTCATCGATTTCAAAAAATCTTTTGATCGTGTCTGGCACGATGGACTCTGGCAGGTCATGAGATCATTCAACATAGAGGAGGGACTGATCCAGATGGTAGCAGCACTCTACAGGAACGCCTCCAGCGCGGTGCTTCTCAACAACCAGCTAGGCGAGTTCTTCGCGATGACGATCGGGGTCCGTCAAGGGGGCCTACTCTCTCCCATCCTTTTTAACATCTTCCTTGAAAAAATCATGCAAGAAACCCTCCACAACCACCTAACCTCAATCTCCATTGGTGGCAGACCCCTGTGCAACCTACGCTTTGCAGATGACATTGACCTCATGGCAGGCAGTAACAACGAACTTCAGGATTTGAAGGACAGACTCTCCAGGCGTGCGGGGGCCTATGGCATGGAAATAAGCTCAGAAAAGAGCAAAGTAATGATTATTTCCACCACCGACAGCAGCAGCAACATCGTCATGAACGGCCAGAAACTGGAGGAGGTCAACAGCTTCAAGTACTTGGGTGCCACCCTGACTAGAGATGGTTGCTGTACAACAGAGATCCGTATCAGGATTGGTATGGCAACATCCTCAATGTCCAGGCTGGATAGGATCTGGCGAAGCAACTCAATCAGCTTCAGTACCAAGCACAGGCTGTACAAGTCCCTCGTAGTGTCAATCCTACTCTACGGCTGCGAAACTTGGACGCTGCTTGCCGCAACGGAAAAGAAACTCCAGGCCTTTGAGAACAAGTGCCTGAGAAAGCTGCTCCGCATCTCGTACCGCGAACACAAGACCAACGCATACGTACGGAGCACCGTAACCTCCCTCGTGGGCCCACAAGAACCCCTTCTGGCAACAGTGAAGCGGCGCAAGCTCGCCTGGTTCGGTCACTTCACCCGCCACAACACCCTGTCCAAGACGATCCTACAAGGAACCCTCGAAGGGAGCCGTCGTCGTGGTCGTCCGAGGAAAAGCTGGGTCACCAACATCAAAGAATGGACCGAACGCGAGATGCCAGACCTGCTCTCATCTGCTCAAGACAGGACCGGGTGGAAAATTCTGTCTGTCGATGCTGCCGGACGGTCCCCCCTACGCCCGGACCAGGCATGGGATTGACCTGACCTGACCTGACAACAGTATGTGATATATTTCGCATTTCCAACTGACTAGTCATACGTACATATCTTTGGACACCGTCGTAACAAGTCTAAAATTCTTTCTGGGTTAGTTATGACATATTCATTTACTGGTTTGAAAATGACCTTTTCTTTCACTGCGATTCGCGTTTAACCTATCTGATTACTAAAATAGCTTTTACTCTATCTGTGTGCTTGCATAAATAAAATATAATAAGTAATTGCCGCAAATTTCGGACTACAAACCGCGACTTTCACCTCAGCTTTAAACCCTGCGGCTTTACCAGCTATGCGGCGCGTTTGCGAATTTTTCCAGATTTTTCATATTTCGATTAATTTTTGTTACGACCTCCTTAAAGTGTCAACTGTTAACGTTGTTACATTGTTAACTGTTCACAGTTTCAAATCAAAGCCGCATACAATTGAAGCATTCAGATCAGTTGCTGAAGCACATACACTAATCATGCCGAAAAACGAGACGAAATGCCTACTATGCAGCTTTCATGTTGTATATAAATACAGCTGACAAACCAGTGCTGCTTATTTGTGGCAAAAAAAAAATGATTAAAAAAAATTTGGAGTGGATAATATGCAGGTGCGCTAAATATACCGAAATTTATGGTAAATAAATAGCCTATTATATAAGGAAGTTGTTGATCCAGAAGCAGTGCCATACCATAGAGGAGGGAATGACATGAGTAGACAGCAGAAAGGACTACTAACTACTGACCAAGACCGGTTAACACAAGACTTCAATCATCAAAGATAGCAATTACCAGCTTCTCGCGACAAGCGTGGCTGTACTAAACCAATTTAATGAATATTGCAGTGAGCTGTACAACTTTCATTTAAGGACAGACAATAACATTTTCTAAAGCAATCAGCGAGCCTACCTTTCCTTTAAAAAAGGCAGAAAGAGCTGCACACAGTCTGAAAGGAGTGTTGACGTCCTAGCTGAGCTTCTCAGGGAGAGTGAGAAAGAAACTTAAAAAAAGAATCTGGAAACACAAAGAAAGGACGCAGTCATTAGTCATACTCCTTCCAAGTATAGGAAACAGTAAATAGTGTCAAAATACAGAATCCTAAGCCTAATTATCCACCTAAACAAAATTATGCTTAAAGTAATCCAGAATAGTCTCCAAAAATCTGCTAGCAGAATAACAGGATTGCTTCAAGTTAGAAAGAAGCACATTGAAAAAGACCTTTAACTGAGATAAAAATACCTATATCAGTGGCATCTCTTCAATGATAACGACAATCGTCAACTTTATCACTACCAGTGGGCAGTTACGCTCAGAGAGTGTGTTCATATACAAAATAAACAAAACAAGTGCTAGTTACAAGATAAACATGAGGACAAAATAATGAGAAGGTTCTTAAACTTCACTGACTTTAGCAAGGCATTTGACAGAATCTGGTACAAGGGGTTTGGCACATGATAAGAAAATTGTCATTGATGAAGGCTTCTTTCAGTCACTGAAGTCATGTTATACATTAAGATTAAGCTTCTGCTAATGCCAGCCCATGGACTTTATTGATTTTCTGTAATGCTTAATTTTTAAACAGTTTATACAGTAGACGCTGCATTATAAGAGGCACAAACTTTTAAAGTGTTTGCGATTCTATGGGATAATAGGCATGTCCTCTTAGGAAACTTGCGTCAGCTCCCATCGTACCACGGATTGTGGATTTTAAATAAGCGAGAGACCAAGGTGCTTGTGATTCAGTGATTATAGTAGATCTCCGTGTTTATGTGTGTTTCATATTATTTATTATTTTATAGAAAGATTTCAGACTGGTGAAACAAATACGTTTGTGTCCTAAATAGGCACAAGTTTTGTTAATAGTGCAACAAAGCAATACACTTACGGTAATTATGTTGTTGATATCAAAAGTCTCGTTAAATTCCCTCTTCGCGCTGCTCTTCCAGAAGTCAGGTCGTCTTCCGGTTCACCGAGACTGACAGCGGATAACTCCGCAAAAGGTCAAGAGTGAGTCTCGGCAGACAGACATCAGTCCACCTATCTCCATGATTGAACCAATGCTTGTTTTTTGTAGATATGAACAGTTGTATATGGTATACAGATCTACGTATGACTCTGTTCTGCACTAGAGGTGCACGAGATACATATTAAATATATATTTGTACAATTTTAGTGAAATGAAACATTTTAAATTTTAAAAAATTAAGAAATGTGATCATTATTATTTAGGAAAAGATAATTTAATATAGTTGCTGAAAATTATTTGACAATCAGCATAGTTAAAACAAATATTTCAAAATTGAAAGCTTGATAGTTTGCATGCGAATGCCTGGAGCAGATTGCTTTGCTCTGTTTTGTGAACTGTGTGGACAATTTATAGCAATGCAACATGAGACAGTTTTACTTTTACTAGGACACTCATGAATCCTTGTTATAAAGAGGCCAGCTATTAGCCTATCAAGATTTTAAGTTCTTTGAAATCTCAAATGCTGTTAAGATATCTCATCTGCATCTGTTGTCATTATTCACATCAACATGTTGTGCCCTATCAACAAATTACTCCATATTTCAAGTAAAGATGATGAGGCTTAAGCATTTTTATTTGTCTTAATCGAGAAACAAAGGAACTGCTTCTAAAACAACGGAACTATTTCTATTTTCTGAATAGCACAAAAAATTAATTATGGATTTTATTTTAACTAATGGCTATGATTTTATTAAAAACAATTAGGCACTTAGTTTTTGAAGGTAACATCACTGCATTGGCTTAAAACAGCAGTGACACGTTTGTTTCCATTTGATCACCATGCATAAGAGGTATTTTAAATATACAAAATATTCTGTATAGATAACATTAATATTTAAAGTATTCTTTTTGGGTTAGATTTGAGTACTAGTGTCAACTATGGAAGTGAAGATGAGTACAGACTGGTGAGAGACATAATGGCACGTTATAACAAGCAAGTGCGACCATCACTGAACAGCTCAGAACCCCTCAATGTCACTTTTGGTGCAGCTTTGGCTCAGATCATAGATGTTGTAAGTATATACTATTTCATATTTTAGCTGTTTACATTTAGTGTCCCACAACGTATTTTATCATGAAAACCAAATGATAGTTTCAGAGAGATGTGAAAAAGCTTCTGACCTCTAAAAGTGATTTAAACTACTTTTACAAAAACCTCCCCACCACTGTCAGAAAACAAGGTGGACACTCTCAATATCAGTGAGTCATCGTCATCAGAAGTGGTCATAGTGCAGTTTGACAGTGTGGCCTGTGTCTATCAGCTATGTACAGGAATAGGAAAAGGTCACAAAAATACAACCACTAGTTCAACACTCGCCAACAGGACTGCAGGTGGCTGTTAAACGGATTGATCTAGAAAACTTGGGAGTTCTCTTATGTACAGAAAGAAGTTGTATTAACCAATCAGTTACAACATGAGAAGGGTCTCCCTCATTACTGTATCTTCGTCCACCGCCATAAACTGTAGGCAGTCATGGCGGTTATAGGGTTTGATTCTGGCCTTGACCTTCTGCGTGCCTGTTTCTCACAGACTGGGAAAAAGTAATGATCGATAAGGAGAAAGGGAATTAATGATGTGGACGGAGGTAGATATTTAAGCACATGTTCGGAGGTTATTAAAAATATTAAATTTTTTCCAAGTTGAGCTGTAATTTGTTCGACAATGTCCAGTGTTTCGCTGAATTAAGAGTTTTTTTAGTGCGTGTGAAGAATCTGTGTAGTTGACAAACTAGGCCAGAATTTAGGAGCCAAGTTTCGTTGGCATACACGTGGTACGGCAAGCCAGAGTGGCGAATCACAGGAGCAAGAGGCTGGACATCAGGAATAAACAAGACCCAAGGGAGGCCCAAGGAGCTGAACCCTGAGGCTCTCCATATTGCGAAGCCGTGGACTTTAACAGACTGAGTGCGAGTAGACAAATAGGAGTGGAACCAACCTAGTACTGTACCAGAGAGGCGAAAGATGGTATTAATTCTCTGAAGGCGAATGTGATGGTCAAAAGTGTCAAAAGCAGCCAATAGATTAAGCACAGACAGGACTGAAATGTGACCACGACCACATACAGATAATAGGTCTCTTGCCACCTGTACTATAGCAAGCTACAGGAAAGAAGTAGATTATGTTTAGTTAGTATTTATTGCTTAAGAGCATGTTTATTCTACCTTTTAGCATAAACAGCATGTTGGTCGTTCCAGATGAAAACCATTTGCCACGCAGAGCAAATCATATTAGACACAAATACAAAATATGCTTTGACACCGACCTTCTTATTTCATTTGACAAAGCAATATGCTCATAGGAAATTTTTTATGGAATACTGTAATTAGGGATCCTTTAGGGCCTAGGCAGATAAATCCGTCTACAATATCAAAAATAGTTTGTTCAGATAGTTTGAATTGTATGTCCATTATGTTCATAAAAATTACGGACCATGTATTATATCGTGTTTTATATATTTAAAAAATGACTTTTACAATATTTCACTTGCTATAACTAAATCTTTCGGCATCCGCGCGAGATTACTAATTACTAGGAAACATGGACAGAGAAGAACCGGAGGTGCCGAGAGAATTGGCTGCACACGATTACCAAGAAAGAGGTGTAGACTAATTAAGTTTTGATAAGTTACAAACTAAATAGGCCACTAGAATGAACAAGCTTGACCTGCCTATCACTTTGGATTTTCCCTAGCAGCTATGAAATCAAACAGCTGAACACAGGCGACGCGTGTTCAAAACCAGAACTGATTGCATCTTAATGAAAACGTAGGAGTAGCTAAACGAACAGGAAAAAGGACAACCAATTATCTCAAGAAAACTCAAATGGTCATAATATGCTATTCGTAAAGAGCCTGTCGTAAAGAGTGGTGGAGGAAACGGAAACTGTGAAGTGTGATAACACTGAACTTGAATGACCCGTGCATTGTTTGATCTTATTACCTTTTATTATAATGTCTCCCAGTTTTATAAAATGCACGAAAATGATCCAAAAATAACTAAAAATTGGAACTGAACTTGTGAACCAGCTATCCCTGCACAAAGTGTGCATGATGTACACGCAAGCCATGGAAAAAGTGATTAACGGTTGTTAAGCAGGAAGGGGTTTTCAAAAGGTATTTAAAATGAGGCTGAAATAAACGTACGCTCGAGACCGGGCTTTAAGATAGGCTTCAAGACGGTGTAAATGCCAGAGAAGTGGCCCGACGGCTAAGCCATTCTGTTATTCAGCGATTGTTGGAACAATTTGAGACGTCAAACATTGAGGACATTGAGATTCCCTTTATCCATGCCAAAGCAAACTAGTGTAGAGGTCTAATATGTGATAATGGTCTTAGGTCGTCTAGTATGTGTGTGTGAGAGAGTGGAATGGTGGTACTCGGTTAATCGAAACTAATGAGTAAATGAGTTTTACTATGGCTAAGTACAAGTACAATATACAAGTACACTAGCACAGATAATCTAGTTACTGACATTGGGACAGATAGTACTGTGGAATGAAAACCAGTCAGCAAACGCCTCTCGTGTACCAGACATAACAATGGCTACATCAAACCTTTTATTCCAACCTGCCATGCACCTACGGATGAGGTAGAAGAAGAGGACAAAGAGCACTTCTACGATGGGCAACAATATAAATATCTCTAGCCAGGAGGTTGTACAGTAACACTTCGAAGCTAGAGCAGGCAGTGAGAACGAAGAAAGATCAACTATGGTAGAAACAAACAGTAGAAGCAGGTTGTGTGATTTCTGTCAAGAAAATGATTTTGTAATACGAGAAAATTTTCAGCACAAGATATATAAAATGACAGAAGTCTCACGGAGGCAGAGGATCAGATCGAACACATCAACCAAACAGAGAGTCACTTAAAGCTGCCCAAGTGAAACGACGGGCAGTGGCAAACTTCCCCTAAAGCTAAGAAAATCAGACATGCGAGCGAAGATATCAACGCTTTGAAATAAAAGAGTCAATCATGACATTCAACGTGTTAACAGATGAGGAAAACTTAGAAAACAATTGCGCAAATAAGCGATTAAACAGATTACGATTAGCACAAAGTCTCATCGCATAAAAGAGAGGAATACAAAGAAAGACAAGGAAGTAGTTCTAGTAATGATGAAAGAAAACTCAGAAAAAATAGTAGCAAGAGCAGAAAAGGCAGTAGTAAAACAAAACTTTTACGTGGTCTACAAAAATCACAAACAGGAAATAGACTTACATGACAAGACCTTAATCTTTCAAAACACAACAGGAGCATCAACACAGAAAAAGGCAAGAAAGGAGGGACACGAAAGGATCACTTCAAGCTAACTAGACTCTATCGACTAAACTACTAAAAAGGAATAAAAACCTAGTCATTAATTTTTAAAAAGCTAAATAAGGGGACTTGGGAGACCTCAATAACTGGCGAAGCACATTTCTATCAAAGCCTAACAAATGCTGATTTATTCTGAAGACTAACTACTTTTCTGGTAATATCATCCGCCAAAAACAACCAGGAATTGGAGGAAAATCATGCCATGATCAGATATTTATCTAAAAGCAGATTATAGAAAACAGAACTGAAAAAGCATTTGACAGCATACACCACGTATCACTATGGAAAATCATTTATAACAATGGAACCGAACAGTAAATATAATAAGAACTTTTTTTAATTGATTTCTGTCAGGTGGTTTGTAGCAGCATCAAGCTAACAAACAACTTCGATTTCACAGTTGAAGTGACACAGGATTTATTCTCAAACTTCTTCTGTTCATACTGGCTATAGACTGACTTATAAAGGAAATAAGAAAAGACACCACCTAGCGACTAGCACACTCTTCCCTCTCACGTTGTCAGGTTCAGAGGATTTACGCTTGAGAGAGAACTTTGATGACATCTCCATCAGACTGTGACAGTGGCTGTTGACAGTGAAGAGCAGACATGATCTACTTCCTCGCTGAAGTCTTTCAAGTCAAATGCGCATAGAAAGTATTGAGATCATTAACTAATGCTAGTGGGTCCGCACACTTAAGTTTTGTTTCGTTTGTCCTCTACTCATCATGTTGTTCTGTCCTTTCCATGCCTCCCTTGCATTGCTCTGTCGCTCTTCTACCTTTTTTCTGTAATCTATCCAAGACGATATTGCCTTAGGCCCGAAGTCCTCTTTTCCTATCACTTTTCGGTTTGTCTCCCTGCATAAAACTATCATCTTTTCATTAAGACAGTTCTTCAGCTCTTTATCCAGCCATTGTTTGTTATTTGTCTTTACCAGATTTTTCCAGCTTTCCCTTGACTCAAAATATCCCTCGTTTATGGTACACACCAACGATAATACCAGGGCCAAAGAAGCCTAATGCTACCGGTGGTTCTTAGATGTTTGTAGAAGGTTGTGGGCAGCTTGATAACCTCTCCGTAGCTGATCGCCTGGATCCTCTGTAGTTTGCCTACAATCTACGTATAGGGGGTGTCTGATAGCCTTCTTACTCTTTTAGATGCTATCCTACAACACTTGGATGCCTCTGGCATCTATGTTTAGGTCCTGTTCGTGGATTTTTCAAGCGCTTCTAACACGTTTGGAAGCAAACACGTCTAGTTTTACAGATAAGATCATTCCTGAAACACCGACCACAGAGGGTGCTCATCTGAGAGGGTAGATTTATCCCTTAATGTAATGATTCTGTCAGACAAGCAGATCCTCAACACGGGTTGACTGCTTTTTCTTCTGTCCTATTCTCTGTATACACAAATAAGCTTACCAGATAAGAACGCTCTCCTCAAACTTGTGAAATATGCAGATGACATTGCTCACAAGCCTGCCTCTAAGATGAGCAGTCCCTGCCCCAGTACCCGATCTGCATTAGGGGAACTGTTGGACTAGTCTGACGGCAGCTTTCTGGAGCTGAACGTTGGAGAAATGGAGGAGGGAATATCACGGGATGGCGCCAATTCTCTACCAATTCATATCCTAGGACAGTAGGTACAGAGGGCTGCCGGTTTAACCTTGGACAATAAAGATGGATTTTAACTGAAACGTTTTATACTTTGGTGTTCTAACACGGTAAATATGAATGACTCTCTTTTCTGCTTTATGGTTGTTAACATGTCTGTATATTTCTCTGATAATATTCTGCTTCTGTGTAAATGTGTGTTTTGCGTGCAGTCTGTGTCTATTTATGCTGTTTTGTTGGTGTAAAATAATTTGAGCCTAACGTAACATGAGGAAATGAGCTATACAAATCGGCTTTATTTTTATTATTGCATTAGCAGTTTAGTTAAGATCTATGATTTGCTGTCAACATGTCACTCTTGTTGGGGTTTTATTTAATATCTTTATTTAACGATCCGTATCATTTGCAAAACACAGGCTACCTATGGGCCTTCCATCAATAGACAGGGATGAATAACATTCTTCAATAAACATAGTAAACAGTCCAGGCGATCGGGACACCCTAGACCAGAGGTAGGCAAAGTACGGTCCGCGGACATCTTTGGACCGGCCCGTCTGACAAAACGAGAAGAGCACTTATTTTCTTCTTTTTTTTTTTTTTTTTTTTTTTGTTAAATTTAGCCTAGGTTAATTTTATTGAAATTTAATTTATCAAGTACAAAAGCGTTAGAAATCGGCAGTCTATAGCATTCTAACACAGACAAAATACAAAGATAGCAAATAACACGGCTGACATATGTGATGTTAGAGAGCGTCGGAGGCGGCTGTTTTCAAAGGAAAGGCTGGTTTTAAAGTTTTATTGTGGGCAAATTCAAACAGCTTTACGTTACACAATAAGTGAACGCCATTATATACTCATTTGTTGGACGTTTCATTATCACTATGTTTGTTGTGTAGTCACCTGGCCTGGGTTTTGGGTATTAATTCCGCCCGCCGCATAGTTTAGAATTTTGAGACCGGATCGCAAAAAAAGAAAACGTTACCCTAGACGGACACATACATTTGTCTGAAGGAAGTCTCCTAAATGGTTTTTAAGTAAGACTGGGTTCATGGAGATTTTGTACAGCGCATTAATGAGCTTAATGAGGATATTTTTGCTGCTGAACATTTTCTAACTTGCCTCAAGTAAAGTTAATTTCTGCTATATTGTCTGCATTACCAACAATATCATTGGCAGATAATCTTGGAATTTCGGGAACAGTGACAGAAATAAAGAAAGTAATGTCGTATAAGAAGAAACAAACAATTTTTTTGGAAAAAGCTAACTTGCAAGAGCTAGAAAGATTTTTAAAATACTGCAAAAGAAAGTGGACTTGCTTAAGGCCAGACACCGGTCGAAAAATTGTCAAAAATTTTTCATTTTGGCCATTTTCAGATTACTTCATACTGTCAAAGTTCATATTTTGTTCTATTCACTCGCCAAGTGGTTTTTCATAGAATAATCTAGAAATATGTCTATTTTGTCAATGAAAACATCTACTTCTATCCTATTTACTTTTCCCGAGCGCAGAATTAGCGAGAATAGACAATGTTTGAGACATAGCAACACACCTCGCCACGTGGGCAACTGTGTCACATCGTATATCGGTCGAAAGGTCAGGACATGAATTTTCAAACAAAGGCTGAGTCAAAACCCTTAGAAGGCCCCAAGCTATGATACAAGCTCTTTTCTAGATCTTAAGGTAGTGGATTTTCTCATACCCCAGGTGGGAATCTATGAATACCTTTAAATTCAATCTTTTTTTCTAAATTAAAAAATATTTTTAAAAAAAAAGTGACATCTACTTACTTGGGCGGATGGGGTACATAAGGTATCCACTAGAGACCTCCATTTCTGTCAGCAGCAGTTATCATATTTGTGCAGCTGGCTCTCCTAAGGATTTCTTCGTTATGTTAAGCTAGTATATCTTGAAAAATTTCCTAAGTCATTTAGTTTCTCTAGTTTCTGCCTGACTTTTGCTGATCTTTCCCTCCGCATCTATGTGTTGGCTGGAGAACGTAACAATGTCATCAGCATAATCTTCCAGCACAGATGTATGTGTGCAACGTATTTGTCTTTCCTTATCTTCCGTTGTTTGTTTCAAAAGACATTCCATGACCAGTATAAATACTAACGGTAATAGAAATCACACCTGTTTGACATCAGTGGTAATGTTGAAGTTGTCCGATAGCATGCTGTTGCTTCAAAGCACCTGGCAATCCAAATTTTTATTTGCTATTTTCTGTGGTATTCCATAGTGACTGGTGATTTACAGTGTATGTTGTCAAGTGTTTTCTCAAAATCTTTGAACACGGCATAGAGAGCGCAGTGCCATTCTGCGCTTTGTTCTATAATCTGTCTTAATGTGAAGATTTGATCACCAAATTACCTTTGTTTTCTAAAACCTGCTTGTTTGGGATAACAGCTATGCCTTGTTAGTTATTGCATTCGCCTTTCTTTGGGGGTTTGAAGATTATGCCTTAAAAAAAGCCATTGACATCTGCAAATGTTAAAAACGTCAAGACCATGGGAAAAAAAATGAAAGATACAGAAGGTGGGATGACCAAACAAGGAGTCCGGACAACCCACCAAACACAGCAACAACACAGAGAAACAAAGATTTTGTCTGCTGGCAGATAAAGAAAGACGCACTGTTAAAAAGAATTAATTTAATTACTTCGCAAAATTTGACAAAGTTTGTTCACGTAAAAGAGAAAGAAATATGATTCGCCAATGAATAGATTACATTTTGGATCTATGCGCTTCAAAACAACTTGGACCTCCTCTGATGGCCAGATGAAAAACCAGATTGACCATATAACAGTAGCTCGAAAGAGGAGAAGTCTCCAAGATGTCCGAGTGAAAAGAGGTGCAGGCAGATATTGCTTCAGACCACCAGGTCCTAGTGGCAGTCTTCAAGATTAAGCTGAAGTCCTTCATTGATCCAGCAGGCAGACCCCACCACAAGTTTAATACATGTACTCAGTATTAGTATATCAGTATATCAGAACAAGGAAACAATGGAAATTTATAACTGTGAAGTCAAGAATAAGTATGAGAATCTTTCAGGACTGACAGATGAATCAGTGGAAGAACACTAGTCAAAGCTCAAGAGCATTTGAAAGACAACCTGTACAGATGTTCTAGGGGATGGATGACTCCAGAGACCTGGCAAAAGATTGAATCAAGAAAGGCGATGAAAAAGAAGCTCAATCAGTGGCAAGACCAGCAAGAGAAGGAAGGTCTCAGAGCTGAATATTAGGAAGCCAACCGCCAAGCTAAGATGTCTGTCAAGGAGGACAAAAGACCCTTCACCCATGAACTGACACAGGAAGCAGAGACAGAAGCTATAAAGGAAAATATGAGCCAATATGAAATAACACGAACTCAGGCAGAAACATTAACCCAAACAAGCCGGTAAAAGACCATAAGAAATGATGCAGGACAAAGAGACTGCTGAATGAAACACTTCGAAGAGGTCGTGAATCGATCTCGTCCACGATCCTTCCCTGACCAGCAACTGAACAACTTCATGTCAACACCACCCCTCCCACTAAGATAGAAATCATCAAAGCTACCAAAAGTATGAAAGGTGACAAAGCAGAAGTCTTAGTCTCCTATCTCATCAGCAGCAACATGAATAAACCAAACTGATTAAGTTAGAAGAGGAAGCTGAGAAGACTGGTTTAAAGGTCAACGGAAAGAAGGCCGAAGTGATGAGAATCAATAACAAGCAGGAACTCACAATCCAACCTCAAGGAGAAAACATCCTAGAAACAGACTGCTTCAAGTATCTGGGGAGCATTGTCAACAAGGACGGTGGAGCGGACGATGACATCAAAAGCCGCATCAACAAAGCGAGGCAGTTTTTAACATCCTACGGCCCATCTGGAACTCCCGAGGATTATCCTTAAGCATTAAGACCTGTGTCTTCAACACCAATGTGAAAGCAGTCCTACTGTATGGTTCTGAAGCCTAGAGTGACAAACGCCATCAACTAACAAGCTCCAGACCTTTACCAACTGATGCCTACGCCATATTTGGGAATAAGATGGCCTGAAAAGATCTCCAACAACAGTTTGTGGAAAAGAACCAACCGAAATGCAACTAGCCAAGACATCAAAAAGCGCAAATAGACAATGAAACTGTAATCGATCTTGGAGCGGACCAGGACACGAAACAAAGTCAGACCATGCAATACAAGTGCTCGAATACATATAAAACTGAAATTTCATATGTAGAAGAGACTACAGTTTGCGATCAAAGGTGACGCAAAGAAATTTAACTTTCTGGACCACCACGAGCGCTGTGACGTACAAACGTAGATGTATACTGACAGAACAATTAATTGTTATTCTCTACTGAATATCGATTGCACACATTTGTACATAGGCAGCGTTTGAAAAATTAAGGATCTGCCTTGGATGAAGAGATTAAAGTCATTCACATACAGTGAAGCGTCTAAACCTGAAGATAAAGACTTGAGAACAAATTAAATTACAATGTTGCAAACATCGCAGAGAAATATGCCCCGAAGGACGATCATTTGCTGTTTCTGCGAGTTTAAAAGAACATCAACTTGAACTTTAAGAAAAACCTGTCTATCAATAACTGGCATACGACCATGTGTAGGTCAAGCAGAATGGTTGTTATGTTGAGCCTTCTCTAAATAGAAAGGCATCAACAATATATTCTTGTTGACAAAAAAATGGATAAAAGTTCCAAAACAAACCAGATGGTCCATAGTCCTAACGAAAACCAGGCTTAGGAAACGTAACGCGCTCTGATCCTAGGAGTAAGGAAAGAAAGGAGCGAAATAGCTCCACGGTGGTATCAGGTGCCACAGTTGGGATTTTAAGATTTTTTTCCAGTGTAAGGAGAGAGTCTCTAATCTTTAAAAGACAGACTGAAAATATCCATTATCCATAGGTTTCTTCCATAACCACGCTCACATTACAAGAAGGTGTGTTTACCGACACGGAGGACACACGTTTCTTTTTGGCAGCAGAGGGCAAGGCACTAGACTTTTTTAACAGCTTTCTGCACAAGTTGTCACCACTGTGTAAACCATAGAACCCGTGGTCTGCAAGAATATGGTTTTGGAAACGATTTTGATAAAAACATAATAAATGTTGAAATACTCTAAAGGGGAAACATCCCCATCACCAGTATTATCTAACTTAGGGTTTAAAAGAAGGCGTGTGGTGCCAGAGATACAGGTGAATGAGACTTCATGGGAAGAAGTCTATTTGCAAGAATGAATTGCGAAGATTATTTATGCAAAATAATTGTCTTATTCCATTAGCATTGGCTGGAAAATGGGAAATTGTTTGCTGAAATTGTCAAGGAACGTTTTTTTTCTGTCCAAGTGGTACAGACACTGCCCTCTAAAAATTGTCTTCTTCTTGTGATGTTTCTACATTGATATATGTCAGATGGCAAACTAAAATAATACATTATTGAGCATAAAACAGAAAGTAGCTAATCAGAAAACCATTTTCACATCTGTCACAAATTTGCTTTTTAGTTTTAAGATGTTTTGTGCAATTCATTAAAAGTTTACAATAATTTTTTTCCAAAAACTTATTACCAAAATACTTGATGAACATATATTATTTGAACAATTTAATGTTTATAATGTGAGCAATGACAAAGTCACCTCACAGTGTGTGATGAGTGTGATAGTATGATTTGTCTAGATATGTGTGATGGTTGTGAGTTTAAAGTGGTTATGACTTATGACTATGGCCACCAAATGTAATGATGTGAGGAACAATATTTTTTCAGGTACAGATCTCTGGAAGTTATATTTTATCTGAATGTTACATGTTTAGGTAATGAGTGGAATGGATAAAAAAAGTAAGCCTTATTCAAAAATGTAATTTTAAGTGTTCTGTGTAGTGTAAATTTTATTATACATTTATGCTCTAATATTTTTTCCTACATTTGCATTCTAAATATATTCTCATTTTTATATGACATTTTCTTCTTACAGGATGAGAAAAATCAAATCATGACAACAAATGTATGGATAAATCAGGTAGAGAGTGTGTGTGTGTTTCTTAGATTAATACTTCTGGTTACTCTAAACTTAAAATCCTGCATTAGATTTTTTGTGTAAATCACAAATAAAAACAGTAGTTTTGCACCACTGAGAAGAACATTATAATTTAAAATAGTTTGTTAGAACTATTCATGGGGTTGTTACTGAAGATTGATATATTTTGCGGCTGCCATTAATTACATTCCCTAGGACACACGCTGGATTGATAAAAAGGGTTAGTAGATGTGTACTACTCACATGTGTAAACATTATTGTGTGATTATTTAGGTCTTTAAAGAGCGAATTGAACTTAGCATTATGTGGGTGATCAAGCTAATACCATTGATTATAGCTGATCTGCAAGCTGTAGCCTTTTTTACATAGATGCTTAAAGGAGTTGCTGATGAAAACTGAAAGCTAGAAAACAACAAAAAATTGGCCTCCTTTTATCCCTCTAAAAAATAATATCAGGTCTTGTTCAGTACATGATCACCAGAAACATAAAAAGGGCTTGAATTCTAAATAAACAAGCAATTTAGAGGATTGTTTATTTTAGATGAAAAATATTTAGGAGGCTATGGTAGGGATGACACGAAAACTGTTATCTTGTCAACTTTGCTGTTGCCTTTAGAATTTAGATAAACAGACTTGGTTTGAGAGCTTGCTAAAAGCAAAATTGGTGATAATAAACTGGGAGATGTTAGGAGAGCTAGCTGAATGTAAAAGAGCTGTCTCATGCTTTATTTATGCAACCATAAATGTCCTATGTAATTCTTCTTCAATGTAAGTAATCTAGCTGTCATGTTCCTAAAAATGTTGAAGGCAAAAAGGGGAATGAGATGGAAAAATAAAAGAAGAAAGGAAATGTTAATTTAGCTGGCTTTTGTCTTGATTTACTCAGTCCATCGATAGAATGTATAGTGATGATGGTGAAATTGGTGTTGATATATTACCACTAACATTAGTGATGGTTAGTATGAATGTACTTACATTGTGCTGATGTTTGTGGTTTTCATGATGGTACACACAGTTTTGATTTATATTGTAGGGATGGATTGATCCAAAACTGAGATGGGAACCAGTGAAGTATGGAAATGTTTCAGTCATCCGCATTCCTTATGACTCAATATGGCTCCCTGACATTGTTCTATATAACAGGTGATTTTTTAAAATCTTTATTTAAAATAATTATTGTTTAAAGGTCTTGCGTGGTTCATCGTTGATCTGATTACTGGGTAAAACTCAGTACAGGATACAGTAATATTTTCCAAAATCTGGGTGAATAGCGCCCTTCTGTCTTGCCATATATGCCTACCTCATCAGGAACGAAAGAGGTCAAGTACAGACATTAAGATAGTACGTGGATACGTTTTGTCAAGACTGCTTAGAGCAGGGGTCTCAAACTCATATTAGCATGTGGGTCGCAGTGGAAAGTAACAGCCAGTCAGCGGGCCGCACCACGAAAAGAGAATTTTTTTTCATTAAATTTTCCGAAACTAACTGTCACTGCAGTTAAAAGCTAGTTTTTATTAATTATTGATTACATTTAGTGTAGTTTAGGTTACATGCCAGGCACTTTTTAGTTTATTAAAATAAGTTGACGTTGTCCTCTGTCACTATAAAAAAGCAGAAACTGTAGTTCCCAAAAAAGCAACTATAATATAGGCCTAACTGCAGATGGCTCGTCACTCATGTTTCTGTCCACTCGCTGAGATCGTTTGGCAGAGACCAACCATCGACTTAGGCTGAAGTCGCGTGTAGTGCAAGCCGCAATGTTGCTCTCAGATGCTCATCAGTCCTTGATCGTAATGCTTTTTATTGATCTTCATTCTGGAGAAAAACTGTTCGCCAACGTACGTACTCCCAAACATCGCTAGAATTCTATGTGCAGAATAAGTAAAATTCTCTCTAGTGGGTAGAAATCTGGAACTCCAACATCAGACGTATTTTTTGCTTCAGAACAGTGTCACACTGCAGGTCCAGTAGTTCCACTGGACTTCCTCTGGAACGTTTTTCACATCAACTGCGAACGGAATGGCAACAAGGAAAAACTGGTTGGAGAGCAGTGAATTGCTGAAAGCGCTGTGTAGTCTGGAGAGGATGGTAGTCTCAGGCGCTGTGGTTCAGTTTATGCTCTGTAGAAAAGAGAAATGAGCCAGGTTTCCATCTGCCAGCCTGAGTGGCCCACAAAGTCAGCTTGCACTGAGATTTTGGCGGTCACATCACGGTAATCATTCTGCTTTGAGCCCTGTAGTTGTGAATTGAGCGTATTGAAGTGCTTGCGTGATGTCAGTAAAGAAAAGCAAGATCCGACAGAAACATTGACTGAGCTGAGGTATGTCTCTGTCTTCATTGCCATGAAACAATGCTATTTCCCGTCTCAGTTCAAAAAATGTCTGCAGCAACTTTTCCACGACTCAACATCTGACTTCCGTATTACAGCAACTCTCCGTATTCCATTTCTAAATCAGCCTAGAAATCATGTCTGTGTTGAGATCCCGTGCACGTATTTGTCTTCACGACAAAATCCATCACGTTCTTCATTTGTAGACTTTGTCACAGAGTTTTGTCAGATGTGTGTATGGCGCAAAAGGTCCGCCAAGCTGAGCTGATTCCGTTTCTCTACAATGTAACTTGCTGGTGCAACCCTCCGTAGCCACTGAACCAAGTTTTTCCCACGGTAGCCCACACCTGTCAATACAAGCTCCAGTTCTACGTACGGGTAGTAAGTCCAATAGCTCTTCAACAATGTTCAAGTTTTCGTCGACCCCACGAATGAAAACGGCACAATATGCGGGGGTAATTTTCACCGCGGGAGTTAATCACCAAGCACAACATACATGTACACCGTGGACGTGGCCGCGGGCCGCACAAAAATGTTTCGCGTGTTTGAGACCCCTGGCTTAGTCTCTGCATAGACGCACGAGCCAATGAAAAGGATCAAACAAAGTTCAGATTGTCTAGAGTCTATTTTTATCTTCTCACTATCATTTACTAGATTACTTTTGTTTGCTAAATTCCTTCCCTACTAAAAACTTAGGTCCTGGAATTCAAGTACTCTATAGCCTCATATAATTAGACTTCTCAATTCCTCAGGAAATGCCAACTAATAGACCACCTAATAGGCCTACTAAAGATGGGCTTCGTATAGGCCACCTAAACATTAATACCGCCCTAAACAAAATACTTGAGGTAGAATCATTCATATTCAACTTTGGAACCCCCTTCCACATCTTTGCCGTCTGAAGCCCGGGTTACGGAACTTGTCTCCCTTAACGACATCGCTATTCCTGGGTACACACGCAAACATGAAGCTGGTTTAATCGCCTACATCAGCACAGCACTCAACACTAAGAGGCTGCACCACCTAGGAAACTACAACGTAGAGTCAATCTGGCTAGAAGTAAAACTGAAAAATACGTCTCCACTTCTTATAGGATTCATTTATAGAAACCCTAACGAACGAGCCGAGTGGACGGACCACTTCAGCTCCATGCTAGATGCCGTGCTCCTTGAATCCAAAGAATACATGCTGCTAGGGGACTTCAACATCTTCTACTATTTTCCTCTAGAACCTTCCCAAAACTGAATATCCCCTTTCCTAGACTAGACCTCTTCAAATCAAGTCTGAAATTCTCAGGAAGCGTGCTATGGAACAGCCTTCCTCTCCATCTCAAGCAATTGCACTCCCTGAACTGCTTTCGACGCCATCTATCTAAACACTTTCAAGACATATAGATGAGGCCTCTATAGATTCCTCCCAACTCCAGGTGACCTTGTAAATATATGCATATATCTTCTTAACCATCACCTTGTACATATCCACCCTTCTTTATGCTTACTACAATTTTTTTGCTAGAATGCTTAATTACTTCATTTATGTACAGTAGTTAATTTCCTTCCCTGTAAAGGGCGAGGGCTAAATGGAAAAAAGCGCTGTTACTTATTTTACCCCTCGTAAATAAAGAATTGTCATTGTCCTCATAAGTGGGGATATCAATATTCGGCTTCTAATCCGAGATTACATCTATGGTCTATGTGTGCATTCCACCTAAATTTTGAGTGCGACCTGCTTGCACATTATTGTACGTTAGTGTCCACACTGTAGTATTTTTTTATTTTCCACTTGTTAAAGGCGGAACGTCTTGTGGGCGTTTTTTTTATGGTTTCGCCCGTGCGAGGGAAGGTAGGAGTACACGGTGCTGAGTTTTACAAGTGGTCAGTTTTCCCTAATTGCTACCCTTACTGCTGGCGTTTAGAAAGCTGAAGTGAAATGACTTCCAAATGAACATACTTTCAGGGTTAGGACCAGTGGCGGACTGGCCAGTCGGGCATTAGGGTAATGTCTGGTGGGCCTATTTTGTTCTATAGAATAATATTATGCACGTAGAAGCATCATGATCGAGAAGGGCCGCTCTGTAAATAATGCCCGGACCGCTCTAAAGCTCCAGTCCGCTCCTGGTTAGGACCGACAATCGAATGTATTCATCCATAGCGTTTCCCTAGGATTCGGATTTTGCGCGTTATAAGTCTCCTTTCTTCTTCTTCTTCTTCTTCTTCTTCATCAAACTGAGAGAAAAATAAGGGAGACAAAGATGAACAGCGGAAATGACACAAACACAACTGAATTTTAAAAGTTTATTTCATTGCTTTCGTCTATCGATCTGTCTTTATCTCTTTATATCTTTCTGTATTCATAAGGAATGATAATATTCAACATTTTTAGTTTATTCTCCTGGTGACTGGCAAAAAGTACATCTGTGTTTGGGTGAAATGTTCGTACCTTTACAAATGGGCAACAGTTCACACCTGTAACACAGAGCCCATTCATCATCTACCAAAGTGGCTCCATGGTCCAAATATGTTTGTCTGTTGGTGAGCACGACAAGATGAAGGACATTATTTGTAGATTGCGTTCATTCACATGCAGTCTCGTGCACCTCTTCGCTCCTAGTGAAGATTTCAAAACTGGGTGGACATGTGCTGAGAATCTTTGGTTGTCCTAACGGACATAATATCGTCTGTATTCTGTAACTAGTCTCCGCTAGGTGACAGTTATTCTTTAAGTGAAAAAATGTACCAAAGAGGATGACGTGTGCACCCCGCATCACGAGGCAGTGGGCTACGAGAAGATGTATGAAAGTATGAAGACGTCAGGTGTTATAATTCAAGAACATGTTCACGAGCGTAACGTGGCAATCAATAAGTTAGTGACAAATAAAGGTGTAAGAAACATTAACGAGAGGTGGCACATTGCTAAAAGTATAAAAATTTGGATGAAAAAAACTGGCGCAGGGTAGTAAAGTGAACGTCAGAAAGACGTCGCAATATTCAATACACCAATAAACATGATCCCTGACCACTGCTGTCTTGTCACTGAGCTGAGGGCGCCACGTCTTGCCGAGGTTCGCTTTACTGCCTTGCGCCAGTTTTTTGTTGTTTTTTTTTATCCCAGCTTTCATACTTTTAGCGACGTGCCACCCCTCGTTAGTGTTTCGTGAGCATCCTCTTCAATGCTGACATCTGAGGCATCTATACTTTCATAATCCTCTCGCCCCCACTACTTCGTGCCGCTGGGTGCACACGTCATCCTCTTTGGTGATGTGCTGAAGATAAAGAACCTTTTGGGTCGAAACTGCCAAAATAATACCATCAGTGTCATATGGAGTTTTTCGACATGCGTGCCTTGCATCTGTCATCACACTTATCCCGTGAGTCAGAGGAGACTGTTCTGCTTCAAATGAAACTGCGACTGGCACTTCAAGAAGTAAAATTATATTTCCCTTCATTCTTTCTCTCGCTATGTGGGCTGGTCGTAGAATAAGTAATAATTTTATTCTTTCTTTTTTAATGCTTTTTGTATTTGTTTGATGAATTGGTTATCATATTACGTTTAAATTTAAGATAATAGGCAAAACATCACTCTGCACATTTCTGTCTCTGTAAAGGTTCATTCCTGTAATAAATAATATATTCTGCAACCCCCTTTAATGATATTTATAAACGTTTATCTTGCAACAGTGCTAATTTTTACATCTGGGTTGTTTTCTCCGAAAACTGTTACTTCGGAATCAATGTCCCATGCTGCAAAACGCACCTTTTACTCGTCTTTTCTTCACGTCTGGCAAGATGTTCTAGCTTACACTGTAATCGGTTGTTTTGCTCTTCATGCTCAAACTTGTACGCTTTCACTGACTTTATATCCACGATGTAATATTGGCATGGTAAGCTGATCAAACACGGATTATTTATCTGCCAGCTGCTCTTATGGTTTTAATATAAGATGAAAAATGACTGATTTCTAGAACAAAGAAATTATATGTTACCCAGAAAATATTCATAGAATTTGATTCCTGAATTTGTCAGCAACTTAGTATTATGCCGTTAGGCATTGCTATTTTTAATAAAATAAAAATCGGATTTATATTTCCACCCTCTGATCATTGCGATGAATCTTGACAGATATATATATAACAATTTCATACATTCTGTGTAAATTTAACAGCACCGTTTGCCATTGTTGATTTTGACAAATTGTGTTTGTTTAAATAAAACAATAATTTAAAATCTAATTTTTATATTAGTGTGTTAGTTTTTAAAATACATGAAAAAATAGTTGAAACTAAATATAATATTTTTTCTGTCATAATCAGTGCCCACATCACATCTGAGTCAGTAAGCACTAATGTGATTGTGACATCTGATGGAAACGTAACCTGGCTGTCCATGGTCATTTTTAAAAGTTCCTGTGCCATCAATGTTAAGTATTTTCCATTCGACACACAGAACTGCAG
Organism: Pomacea canaliculata; assembly: GCF_003073045.1. NCBI lineage: Eukaryota > Metazoa > Mollusca > Gastropoda > Architaenioglossa > Ampullariidae > Pomacea > Pomacea canaliculata. Next base: position 33,207,267 of record NC_037594.1, read on the forward strand.
CCTTGAATATGCCTCCTGGACTTACGATGCCTATTCACTTAACCTATTAACTCAAGGTGACAGACAAGGTGACCTCACTAATTATATGAACAGTACAGAATGGCAGCTATTGGAATATCTACAAGAACGGCAGGTAAATAAGTTTTAAAAGAGAATCCAAACTATTATTATAGGAAGTGGGAAGAACCATGAAAAACAAAGAAGCAGACTTAATGGGGAACATACAAAAATTGATAAACACAACCAAAGCCAAAGGCATTCAAACAAAAATTAAAACTAACAGACATGTGATATAGATGGTCTCAAGCTTCAAGAGAAAAAAAATACATTATGGATTTTTTTTTTAAAAACCTACAGTAATGAGCATTTGATAAATCAGTAAATTTCTATGCATTGGCATTTGCCTAACTGTATAATTATATCTACTAGAATGTAGGGCTGCACCACTCTTAACAGACATTTACACAGATTGCCTATTCAAGCAAGTGAATGAATGTTGAAAGCATAAAAACGAAAGACAGAAATGAGTAGGAGTAATTAGAAGAATTTGAATAATTAGAATATGCTCCATGTGCCTTCATTGTGGTGTCTGGGGTGTATATGTAGAGGTAGCACCTTTGACTTTCCAGCAGCAGTGTCCCCTGGGACAGACGGGAGCACTGGTCCTCACATGGCATTCAACTCTCACAGCTGGCTCCAGGTCCTTAACCTAGCCACACCCCGGTAACCGCTTCTGCTGGCGGGCCAAACGCTGTGAGGGGCTGACGTGTTCTTATGCACGTCAATACAAATACTTGGAGAGGAGATGGGCGCCACCAAGTTCGCCAAAGCCCACTGAAAGGACTCATGGACGCACAACAGAAAAGAACCAACATGCCGGATCGGTCGAGGCCCGGATCACCAACGACCGCGCACCCCTCTGGTGGTCTCCCGGGAGGGGGCGACAAGTGTGCTACTGGAACCAAGTTTACACCCAAGTCTACAATCAAGCTGCCTAACACAAGGAACCACTATCGGAACATGGAATGTTCGCACACTCTATCAATGCGGCAAAGTGAAAGAACTCACACACGAGTTACAGCGTTACCGCTGGGACTAGTGGGACTTGCGGAAGTCCGATGGACTGGTTTCGGGGAGTCAACTACAGATGAAGGCCACAAGCTCTGGTTCAGCGGAGAAAGAAACCAAGCATGAACGTGGTGTCGCTTTCATTGTCAGGAAGGAGGTTGATTGGAACTGTCATCAGCTGCACCCCAGTCTCTAGCAGACTTACTCCATCCGAATCTCTGCTCGACGCACACACATCACCATCATACAAGTGTACGCCCCAACATCAGAACACGAAGATGAAGAGGTTGAGGAATTCTAAGAGGAGCTGGACAACATCATCAAGAAAACTCCGAAGAAAGACATCTTGCTTGTCCTTGGCGACTGGAATGCTACGATCGGACCTGACGCTTACCAACAATGGGCAGGAACAGTCGGCAAGTTTGGCCTAGGCAACACCAACGCAAAAGGCCTACGGCTACTAGACTTCGCTCAGAGCCACCGTCTCACCATTGCCAACACCCTCCACCCGCACAAGAAGTCAAGAACTGTAACGTGGCATTCGCCGGGAGGTCTGGTCCATAACCAGATTGACTTCATCTTGCTGCCTCAGCGTTTCAAATCAAGCATCAACAAGCACAAACGAGGTCCTTTCCTGGCGCTGACATAGGCAGCGACCACAACCTGTCCTCACTAGCCTCAAGTTGAAACTGAAGTTGAGACGTGACAACAATAAAAGCCCTCGCATCCGATTCAAACCTTGAGAAGCTCAAAGATCCGGAAAGAGAGATCTTCCAGGCCAGGTGGGGGCAAATTTGCAGCCCTGGCTACTATAGACTGCGACACATAGACACCCTTGCTGGAAGTATCAAAGAGGTGCTACTCTCTACTGCAGACGAAGTGCTGGGGAAGCAGAGGAAGCGCAAACAACCCTGGGTAACAGACGACATCCTTGATCTTTGCGACGTAAGGAGAGCCTTGAAGAAAGAGAGAGGTCGAGACCCGACGTCAGCAGACAAGTACAGACTTGTCAACCAGAAGATCAGAACAAGGATGAAGGAGGCAAAAGAAGATTGGATCGAAGACCAGTGTTGCAGCGTGGAAGTAGGCATGGCAAGCGGAGACAGCAAGAAGGCATATGAAACACTGAAGGCACTCACCAAGACTCAGCAGCGAACATCCACAGTCATCGAAGACAGCGCCGGACAGCTCCTTACGGAAAACGCTGCTGTACTAAGCCGTTGGACTGAATATTGCCAAGACTTGTACAACTACAAGATCGAACCAGACACCAACATTCTCCAGCATCACCAGACTGGGACAAGAGAGGCTGAAGACCTGCCAGTCCTCACTGATGAGGTGAGAGAAGCTATGCACAGTCTGAAGGGAGGAAAGTCACCTGGTGTGGACAACATACCTGCTGAGCTGCTGAAGCATGGAGGAGACGCAACGACCAAGGCCTTCACTGTGTCAAAAAATATGGGAAGAAAAGAAATGGCCAGAAGAATGGGCTCAGTCTATCATCATCCCACTCCCTAAGAAAGGGAACCTGAAGCAGTGCCAGAACTACAGAACCATCAGTCTGATAAGTCACCCAAGCAAAGTAATGCTCAGAATCATCCTCAACCGCTTAAAACCTATTGCAGAGGAACTGATGGCAGAAGAACAGGCTGGCTTCAGGGCTGGAAGAAGCACGATAGAACAGATCTTTAACTGCCGTGTTATGATAGAAAAACACCTGGAGCATCAACGTGAACTATACCATAACTTCATCGATTTCAAAAAAGCTTTTGATTGTGTCTGGCACGATGGACTCTAGCAGGTCATGAGATCATTCAACATAGAGGAGGGACTGATCCAGATGGTAGCAGCACTCTACAAGAACGCCTCTAGCGCGGTACTACTTAACAACCAACTAGGCGAGTTCTTCGCGATGACGATCGGGGTCCGTCAAGGACGCCTACTCTCTCCCATCCTTTTTAACATCTTCCTTGAAAAAATCATGCAAGAAACCCTCCACAACCACCTTACCTCAATCTCCATTGGTGGAAGACCCCTGTGCAACCTCCGCTTTGCAGATGACATTGACCTCATGGCAGGCAGTAATAACGAACTTCAGGATTTGACAGACAGACTCTCCAGGCGAGCGAGGGCCTATGGCATGGAAATAAGCTCAGAAAAAAGCAAAGTGATGATTATTTCCACCACCGACAGCAGCAGCAACATCGTCATGAACGGCCAGAAACTGGAGGAGGTCAACAGCTTCAAGTACTTGGGTACCACCCTGACTAGAGATGGTTGCTGTACAGCAGAGATCCGTATCAGGATTGGTATGGCAACATCCGCAATGTCCAGGCTGGACAGGATCTGGCGAAGCAACTCAATCAGCTTCAGTACCAGCACAGGCTGTACAAGTCCTCGTAGTGTCAATCCTACCTCTACGGCTGTGAAACTTGGACGCTGCTGGCCACAACGGAAAAGAAACTCCAGGCTTTGAGAACAAGTGCCTGAGAAGCTGCTCCGCATCTCTTACCGCGCAACACAAGACCAACGAATACGACGGAACACCGTAACCTCTCTCGTGGGCCCACATGAACCCCTTCTGGCAACAGTGAAGCGGCGCACTCGCCTGTTCGGTTCACGTCACCCGCCACAACACCCTGTCCAAGACGATCCTACAAGGAACCCTCGAAGGGAGCCGTCGTCGTGGTCGTCCGAGGAAAAGCTGGGTCACCAACATCAAAGAATGGACCGAACGCGAGATGCCAGACCTGCATCTCATCTGATCAAGACAGGACCGGGTGGAAAATTCTGTCTGTTGCTGCTGCCGGACGGTCCCCCCTACGCCCGGACCGGGCATGGGACTGACCTGACCTGACCTGACCCTCCTTCATTGTGTGTGTGGTTTTTAGTTTTATGTTTGTGTGTGAAAGAAAGAGAGAGATAGAAAGAGAAATAATTATATCTACATGAAATTTGCATCTGTCCCTCTGTCTTTCAAATTTTAATCACCTTTAATTGTTCTCCACGCTCACAGAGGGATCTGCCTCACCATAGCTTTAAATCATCCCATCTGTTTCAGTATCTGTAAATAAATCAGAGTAACAAATATTTGAGTATTTACTGTGAATTTTGATAACATGGAAAGTTTTACACATAATAGTGCAAATCTCCCACTGCCACCACAGACACGTATTGGTGTATCAGCCTCTTGTGAAGTTTCCGCTGTTACTCTCTGTGAGCCTAACAGCAAATGTTTTGTTATACGGAAGCTTTGCATACACCAGCTTCGTTTTAGTAAACTGGAAAAAAATCTCCGTACAGTCCAGTAATACAAGTTCGTGCTGCCACTGTATTTAAGGATATGTGTACACACAGTTTTCGTTGTTCATTGTCTCAGTGTTGCACATCATTCATTTAAGTCACTACCTACAATGTGTAACATATGGCTTGTTTCTTTTGTGCAGGTGACAATCTTCTCATGTTGTGAAGAACCCCTATATTTTCATCAAACAACTACATTCTAATACGCAGACGACCATTGTTCTACGTTTTTAATATGGTGGTTCCTTGCTTACTTATAACTCTTGTGGCATTACTAGGTTTTTACATGCCTTCAGACTCTGGAGAAAAAATTTCAATGGGTATCACAACACTTCTTTCAATGACCGTCTTCTTGATGATTGTAGCTGACAAAATGCCACCAACTTCTGATGATCTTCCTTTGATAGGTTTGTATATCTGTCTTCTAATGTCAATTTTTTTTTTTTTTTCGTTCGCCTCTTTCACACTTGGAGACCAGCTCTTGATATGAAATTGGTGGTCTTCTGTAGAGTCTCCACTGGCCCGTACAGCTTGTTGTGCAGGGTCTCCGACTGTGGCTACGTCTCTTTCCTCAGGGTACGAGATTCCTACAGTCCTGTAGGATGTGTTCTACAGTCTGGTCTGCCTCTCCACATGAGCATCTCGGGACGGCACGAGGTGCAACTTCCTGTGTAGGTGGTGAGCAGCCTGTTGTGCCCGGTCCTGAGGCGGAAGATAGCGACCTGGTCCGGTCTGGACAGCTGATGGTAACTGTCTAGTGGTTGCTGTGGCCTGTACAGAGACTTAATGATGGTTTTCATCTCTGACATGTTGACTGCATTGTCTTCTTGCTCGTCCTCTGCACCCAACCTAGCCATCCTGTCAGCTTCCTCATTCCCATCTATCCCGCAGTGTGATGGGATCCACTGCAGAGGCCGTTCTGAGGCACTTGATGTTTAGCAGCGCGGCTTCCAGGTCTGGCAGTTTTGTTATTGTTGACTGCCTGCAGCACCGACAGAGCATCGGTCAGGAAGACGACCTGGCTGTCATGGTCTGCTCTGCTGCTGATGATGTTTGCTGCGTGACCAGGGCTTCTACTTCTGCTCTATAGTTTGTACAGTGGAGGCCAGTTGATATTGCTGCTGCCTGCCACTGTCCATTTGGGAACTGGATGTACACGCCGGCCTCCCCTCTGGATAGCGTCTGTGGCTGACCCGTCTGTGTAGGCCTTATCCATGATTCCTGGGGGTACCTTTCTTCTAGCATGGCTAGCGTCAGGGCTCTCTTGCTCACGTCGCTATGCTCATCCTTTGTTGTGAGGTGAGTTAAAAAAAGTTTCACACGAATTAATTTCTTCACACCACTTAAAAACTAAATTCAACTTCCTGCTTACAGCAGATGACCTGTTCGTTTAAATGAGCAAATGTTCTGCTCTACATAATACAGCATAGAGTAATTGAAGAAGTATATACATGCAGTTGTGAAACAGTTCTCATTACTTTATGTTAATATCACGAACGTCTTATGCTACTTCAGCATAGGTGCAAACAACATTTTTCTCTATGTTATCATATACTTACAAATAGAACTACTTCAATGCATCTACAACTAGGATTTCTTTTATACAACATAAAAGCAAAAAACGTTCTTCTGATGACAGTCAACCATAATAAAAATGGTATAAGCACTGTAAACAGACATGACAGAGATCATGGTACTGAACGTTAGTCCACATCGGTAACATGCTTCTTTTCTTCTTGTTTCTACACGCCCCCAGTAGAGCATAGGGCCGCAACCACACTCCGCCATCGGACCCATGCTGGGCGTCCCTTTCCAGTTGGGACCATGTCATGCCAGCTGTCTCTGCCTCTCTGTGGACCGATCTCCTCCATGTCTGTATGGGTCTCCCAACCCTGCGCCTCCCCTGTGGGTTCCAGCCCAAAGCTTGTCTTGTTAAATTGTCGGCCGGCTTTTGCAAGGTGTAACCGATCCAGCCCCACTTCAGTTTCTTGATGTCTTGGCTGGCAGGTTTTTGGTTGGTTGTCTACCACAGTTCTGTATTGGAGATCTTCTCGGGCCATCTAATGTTAAGGATGTGGCGCAGGAATCTGTTGATGAATGTCTGTATTTTGTTAGTGATGGCATTTGTCACTCGCCATGTCTCAGATCCATACAGAAGGACTGACTTTACATTTGTGTTAAAGATGCGGATCTTGGTGTGTAAATATAAAGCCTTGCAGTTCCAGATAGGTAGTAAGGTGTGGAATGCATGCCTGGCTTTGTTTATTCGGCTTCTTACATCTTCATCTGTTCCTCCATCTTTGCTATGCTGCCAAGGTAGGCGAAACGGTCAGACTGTAATACATTCCCCATGTAGTTGTAGTGGGGCTTCTTGCTTGTTGTTGACCCGCATTACCTCCGTCTTCTTGATGTTGATGGTCAGGCCAGTCATCGCTGCTTCTTCTGAGAGCCGAGTGAGCTTTGTCTGTGCATGTTGTTGCTTGTGGGACAACAGGCTGATGTCATCTGCAAAGCCGAGCTCCTCAAGTTGCATGGCGAAGGTCCACTGAATGCCGTGTTGCTGATAGAGGTTGTTCTTCTCATGATCCAGTCTATGACGATCAGGAAGATTGTCGGTGAGAGCATACAACCTTGCCTCACTCCAGTCCTCACTGCAAAGGGGTCAGTCAGCTTTCCATTGTGGATCACCTTGCATGTCGTGCTCATACTGCTGCCGGATGATGGCAATGAGCTTCAGTGGAAATCCGTAGTGCTGCATCAGTTTCTAGATGGTTTCTCTGTCCATTCAGTCAAAAGCCTTCTCTAAAGCCACAAAAGTTACGTATAGTGGCAACTGCCATTTGATGGACTGATCAATAATATTTTTTGTAGCGATTTGGTCTGTGCATGATTTCCCTGCCGAAAGCCTGCCTGTTCTTGCCTCAGTCTCTTGTCTAGGGCATTCTTCAGTCTCTCCAGGATGATTCTGGTCAGCACCTTGCTAGGCATGGACAAATCCAAGCGTAAATCCACGCCAATTGCTGCACTGTGTCAGGTCGCCTTTTTTGATTAGCTTTACTAGGTAGCCAAGCTTCCAGTCTGCTGGAAGTTGCTCCTGTTCCCAAATTTTTCTGCAGCAGGGGGTATAGATCTGTAGCTGTTGGGTCTGCCTTGAGTGCTTCTGCAGGAATGGCATCTGGGCCTTCTGCTTTGCCAGAATTCAAGGACTTGATGGCTTTGGTGATTTCTGCCTTGGTTGGTGTTTACTTGGTGTTTACTTGGAGCTTTTCGGCAGCTAAGGCAATGTCCAAAGTGATTATTGGTGGTGATCAGTTAATAAGTATTTCATCAAAATGTTCCACTCAGCGTGATCTTTCTTCTGCATTCAAGGTGATGATGCTGCCATTCTTATTCTTTATTGGTCTGCACGCATTGGTTTTTTTTTCCTTCCTGACAGAATTCTTTTAATTTCGTATAGTCTCTTGTCATCTCTTGCATTGTTCTTTACTTCTCTGTTTATCTCCCAGTTGTTTGCTCTGAGCTCTTCTTTTTCCTTCTGGTCTTGACATTGGTTGGTATTCTGCTTCAGCTCTTTCCTTTCCTCTATCTTTTGCCAGGTCCTTAAAGTCAGCCATTCCTTCTGCTGTTTATCTTTTCGCCAGAACGTGTGTGCAGGCAGTCTTACACGATTGTAAGAAAAAAAATTAGGCTAGGGATACAGGAAAAGAAATTAAATGGCATGATGTTTCACTCAAGGGTACATTTGGATACACCAAGTACTTCTGTAATTTAGAAAACAGAAATTTCTTAGCAAAGAACATGTATTTTTTGGAGAGAGAATATGGAGAGATCGTCTATGAGGACAATAAAACGGTAAATGAAACAAAGGCTTTTTATAAAAGGTTATACTGGCAGCAGAATATAATAGCTATGGAGTTAAATATGTTGGTAGTAGAATTAAAGCATTGAAATTAAATAAAGAAGAAACTATGTTACTAGAAGGGCCCATCACCTACAGGGAAGCCCATGCAGCGCTACGATTAATGAATAATAAAAACTCAGGTAGTGATTTTACATGAGATTTTTGAAAATTCTTCTTTAATAATATTGGTCGTTTTCTGGTATGTTATCATGGCTATCTAAAAGGTTATTTATCCTTAACTCAAAGATGGTATCATTTTCTGTATCACAAAAGAAGGGAAACCTAAACAGTACATAAAAACTGGATGCAAATCTCTTTACTTAATGTTACATACAAAATTGCATCCTCATGCATTGGAAATAGAATAAATAATGTCTTACCCAAAATAATTCTCACTGATCAAAAGGGTTTTATAAAAGGCAGGAATATTGTGGACAATATACGTCTAATATATGACCTTCTAAATGACCTTGAAATATAGATATAGAAATATATCACAGTATATTAAGTAATAAGTTAGACCTTTGTAAATTACTATGGAAACCACACATTCATTTATTATTATAAGCACAAATAGTGGAAGCTGGAATGTCCTCAGTACTTCTGTCCTCCCATCACTCTCTTGATCTTTCTTCACGTCTTTTCTTTCTACCTCCACGTCTACCTCTGTTTCTCCTTCTTTACTGAATGAATATGTCTTTAAGAATGAAAGGTGCCTTTAAATGACAAGTCTTTGGTGTGTAGTAAATGTAATATTGAATAGTGTACTTATTGAATAGAAAAAGAGGTTACTGCGCATCACTTTTAGAGTAGGTTTGACACAGTATGTGCTAGGTAGTATTAGCAATAACTGCAGGCACTTCTTTTCTTAGTATTTCTTTATCACAAACTACAAGTGTGTATGTGAATACAGGTGAATGTTTGATGTGCTTTGCAGGTGTCTACTATGGGATTACTATTGCCATTGTGTCATTTGCAACGGCAATGACTGTCTTCACTCTTAACATCCACCACAAAGGAGCCCGGGGTCATGAAGTTCCACCTTTAATCAAGAGGATTTTTTTTGGATTTGTGGCTAAGCTTCTTTTCATTCATCTGGATATAGACGAGGAACCTGAGTCAAGAAAAGGAATGGTAATCTAATATAGTGTGCTTTTAGATTTAAATGCTGTAGAAAATCAGATATCTTTACTGCTAGACAGCAAATCATTCTCGATATAATGACACATAATAGGTAAAATGTTTCTTCACAAAACAATTTATGCTATATATCATAAAAAATCCTCACTACTACCACTCCTAAAGGGCCATTAAAGAAAGATCATACCAAAAGCAAAAGTATGTCTTGGTATTTTAGTTTTACTATAAGCAAGATCCCCCTGTGGGACCCCGGGGTATGCTTGCCTGGTGAGCATTGTAAGAATAGGGTCCCTGCCATCCAGCCAGTAAGAGGTGACTAAGGTGGACAACTCACCTAGAGGTAAAGTAGGTTGTGGTAGGGCTAACAACCCCACCATGTAAAAGAAAGCTTGTTACACAAACCAACACCAGAGTATTCGTCACAGATGGAGGGGGTAATGAAACACAGCAGGAGACTGGACATGACGGACGACAGACAAATCAGAGAAGGAGCTGGCACTGCGGCAGTGAATTTACTGAATCCTAAGCAAAAGTTGAGGGTGGGGTGCTGGAATGTCCAGACCTTGTACCAGACTTCCAGGATGCTCCAACTAGTCAAGGACTTGGACATCCTGGGAGTCATTGAGGTCAGATGGATAGGCACAGGAAAGAGATTAGCGTCAGGACACACCATCTTGTTCTCAGGAAGATCAGACGGTCAGCACTCTGAAGGAGTTGCACTACTCCTCAACAGGAAAAGTGAAAAGGCACTGCTGGAATGGAAGATTTGTCCCAGGCTTTTGACAGCAAGATTCCATTCAAAGTACACCAAGTTGACAGTGCTAGCTTGCTATGCACCAACAAAAGACTTCGAGGCAGAAGACAAGGATGACTTTTACGATCAGCTCCAGGCAGCCTCGGAGAGCGTTCGAGCCCACAATACGTTGCTCATTATTGGCGATCTTAATGCCAAGGTGGAAAGTGACAACACCTGCAGGGAACATGTCATGGGCAAGCATGGAATTGGAACCATCAATGACAGCGGAGAGAGACTGGCAGACTTTTGTGACGAAAACAACCTACTGATTGGAGGCACACTCTTCCAACACAAAGACATCCACAACACAATGTGGACATCACCAGATGGGATCACAAAGAACCAGACAGACCATGTCATCATCAACCAAAGATGGAGGAGTTCACTTCAAGATGTCGGAGGCATCTGTTTTGGAAGACTTCAAACTTGTTAGTGGTGGTTTTGGTCATCTTCCATGATTCTGATCCGTAAAGGAGGGTGCTGATCACATTTGACTTGAAGATTCTCAGCTTGATCTTCTGACTGATGTTTTTTGCCTTCCATGTGCTCCTGAGTGAGGTGAAGGCCTGACTGGCTTTCGCCAGTCGGGCTCGAATCTCCACCTCGACATCCCCAGTGTTTGACATTTTGGACCTAAGATAGGTGAAACTGTCAACTTCCTCAATCTCTTCTCCATTTCGTTTGATGCTGTGTTGGACTCTGGCGTTCACTCTCATACTTTTCGTTTTCTTTGCACTGACCTTTAAGCCAAGGTTTGCAGCTGATTCTGAGAAGGCATTTGTTTTTTCCTGCATGTCTTGAATATAAAGATATTACTCTTAATAAGTTCCTAGCGTTTTATTTAATTTTTGTTTGGTCCTTTAATGTTTCCTCTAATTTGTGTTTTACTCACGTATTGCGGCCCTGGCACTATAACCACCCAGTTTGCCGTTGGAACACACTTTTTTTTACTCACATTTTGGGGAGGAAAAAAGGGAAGGAGAGGGTGAACAATTGTTTTAATTCTCTCTACCCCACTTTCCTGGCATTCTGTGATGATGTTCTGCATAAGGTCTTTCTGGAAACTGTTACTGTATAGAGGTAAAAGGAAATTTCTTGGAGAGACATTCAAAGATGCTTGCACGTTGACATGTATTCTTTTTGCTTCACTGCTCGTTATCTAGTTTGGTTGGTTGGTTGCTTTATTTAGTAGGAAAGTGTTTCCACCTTGAGGTGATTTTCACTGTACGGGGAGCCGCATCATCATCTAGTGAAGATTATAAACATGTAAATAGCATAAAATTATTTTTGAGAAACGTTTGTCTATGTCGCAGTCCACCATGTTCAGGGCAGCAAATTTACCTCCATAATAAGCTTAGAAGATTTCTGCGACGTTCGGGTCATGCAGCCTTTCGAATTGTTCCTACCCTTTGCTAGTAGGTGCCTGTGTCGACTCTGGCTTTTCATTCACCGAATGCACCAGGGATAATTTTTTCTTTTTGATGCTGATTTACAACCCTGTCTAATTGTTTCTGTGCTTCTACAGTGGAACTCGGAAAAACATTGGGAAATTGATCTAGCTGTTTTTCTGCTATCTTTTATTAAAAGGCGTATTTTAACTGGATCTTTAATCACTTCCATTTTAGCTAAATCAGTAACAAGCCTTCTCAGACCACAAGGTCAGTGGTTTAGTTTATCTTAAACAGTCCAATGTGGGCATGAGCTCAATGCACTGCACTCAAAAAACTCCATATAACAAACAATCAACAATAAATGATGACACCCGCAAATTGGATGAAAGCGAAGAATGATTGTGTGAGTGGAATAATACACTTGGCCATGTGAAATATGTCAAGATATTACGTAAAGGTTAAGCTTATTATTTTTTATAATCCATGTTTGGTTTTTTTTTTATGTCTTTTAATTATAATTTGATTGTAACATTTTTCTGTTCAATAGCAACCAGTGCCAGCAAATGACTACTATGCACGTTATGAGGTAGATAAACTACCTGAAAATGGAGGATTATCACCTCGTTTTAGTCGCAGATTCACATCTAGTGCTATATCAAGCTCCAATGGTGGGAATGACAGCACTGAAAAACAGTTTATGCGTGTATTGCAAAAGGTATATCAAACAATTGAAAAGAATGAAATGAGGCTGGCTGATCAAGATAGGCGAGATACTATTCGCCAGGAATGGCAGCAACTTGCTCTTATTATTGACCGATTGTTACTTGTGTGTTTTATAATCCTGACTACATCAATTAGCCTGGCGCTTATCCTACCTGGGATTTCTTCAACAAATGGCTATGGACATACATAAGTGCTAATTATAATAGATTGACTACATAAGCATTGATTGACTAAAGTTTGCCTGATATATATCCCTGACTAGAGAGATTCTTAAATGCACCCAACAACAATTTATTAACAATCTTTGTTCTCACATTTAACTGTTCTTTTATGTTTTACTTTTTTTAAGTTAAAATTATTGTGATGATAGTGATGGTGGTGACTACTGAGGCAGTGGTGTTGAAAACCATGAAAAAGGTAGCCTCAGATTGGAGCATGCATGAATATATTGATGTGTCAATATGTACATGATTTGTCTTTGTTAGGGTGGTAGTGAGATTTACCTTTATAATAAATCAATACACTGTAATATACAAACGACTGCAGAAAATTGTATATATCAAAATTGTAATTAATGTTCATGTGTATTCAGTGGTTAAAAGTATATTGCTGTATTTGTCTTTTATTTTTCTAGCTATCACAGATGGAATATCCTAATGCAAGCATGTGCTTCCATTTCAAAAATAAATAATGGGTATTACAGTTCTTTCTGTTATTATTTATTGAGTCCTTAACTGATATATTTTATGAATTTATTAATCCAACAGACACACTAAGATTGGCCCAACGTTTGTGCCAATATAAGCTTTTTTTGGTTACAATATCAGCCAAAGATAGAAAGTGAGAACTGGCCAAAGATTTTTGTTAACTCTGGCCATATCATTCTATGTTTTTGCCAAAGATTGGTTCAATATTGGCCAAATCCTGGGGTTTCATTACCGTCCCTGTAACGCCTATTTTGCCCCAAACTTAGGCCAACCTTGGCCCAGTGATGTTTTTGGTGGCATTGGGTCCCCATTTATTTCCCTTCTCCTCTAAAAGAATTGCTTTTACTAGTGCTAGATCTCTTGATTTCATTTTATACAAGATGCAATCAGCTGCTTTAATTGTTAATGGCCTTTGTGAATTCACTATTAAACACGCTTTTCATTTCACAGTCTATCACAATCACCATCATTAGAAATAGGCAAATTTTTGCAAGTTGTTCTTTGCCCATAAAGAAGCACAGAAAAAGATTAGAAAACGTTTTACTCAGTTAACTCAGCTAGCAGTTGCATAATTCCTGCATACCAGTACCAAGACATTAGAAATTAAAAAATAATACCTATGTTTACTTCAGTAAAAAAAAAACATGAAACAGAAAGGTGGGCTTTAAAATCTTCCAAAAGCAAAAGAAAACAGAGCAAAATAGAAATGCAAATTGAACTGTAGCAAAAGTCATTTAGCCTAAACTTCCATAAAACTGAGAAACATTTAAAACTATTAAACTATAGTTCTCCTATTATGACACTATAGCCAAGCAACAGTGTCTAGCTTAAACAATTGCTTCAGCAGACAAGAGAATTCATTAAAGGCTGTCCATCTGAAACTGCTGATGTCTTAAACCTGAAACCAACAATGTTTCAGTCAGCAACAGTCTCATAAGCATAACAGATTTCATCCACTGATTGATTACTTTGGTGAATCTTCCCAAACTCATCAGAAAGATATGAAATTATACCCTTTAAGAAAAGTAGAAATATTTAAACAGAAAAGTCACTTTATACTCTTAACCATTCTTCCTACTTTTGGGTTTATAGTTATTGACAATCTTTTCATTTTTATATGATTTCTAAGCCTTGTGCTTTCCTCTTACTCTTCCAGCTGAGCAACTTCCTGTAATGGAAAAGAATAAAGTCATCAGGCAGGACAGGAGTTTGTCGGCTCGCAGCCACATTGCTCTATCTATCTATTCCTCTTCGTGCATCAGGTTGCACACAACCTCCAACCCACATGGCTCTTGTACACACACATCGCCTTGTTTTGGGCTTTCAGGTCAGGGTGAGTCGGCTATTCTGATGAGCGTCTGCTGCGCTTCAATAAAGGTGAAATTGTACATTCGCTGGGGTGTAGTATGAGTCACGCAGGCTAATTCTCGTGTAGATTGTCGTTGTTAACTATAAGCATCGATGTTTAAATGTCAGTCGATTGTTTCAAGCTCTGTCTCCACTTTCGGATACACAAGTGATTTTTGTTGGATCGAAGTTGTTTCTTCGTAATTTATTTTTGAACATTTAGAATTTCGTCACTGAATACAGAAATACAAAGAACTTTACCCGATAACAGAAAGTTGGAGCTGAGTTGTCAATATAAGAAAGGGAAAACAAACAGCCATCGACGCACTCATGATCCCAGTATATGACCACAAACTTGTATTACAATGGCAGACGATTTTTTCCAGTTAACTACTAAAAGGAGGCAGGAGTGTGTAAAGGTCTTGTTGTGGGCTCTGTATTGCAAAGGGTACTTTCTGAATGCATGCATTTATATAAGCATTCGCCCACACCTCATTACAACACAATTACGCAGCAAATACCTCATTATGAATTAAAGAATGTAATAACAAAAGAGTACATATATATTCAGGGCTTCTGCTAAGTCTAAATTTTTTGGGGTCCCAGGGACCCCTTCTTCAGATTTCTAAGGGGTCCCAGGCTAACTCTTAGGGGTCCCTTTACACTTTGAAAAAAAAAACAAGAAGTCAACATAGTTTGTTCAACTGCCTTTCAGGCACAAAGCACTGTAATGTCTAGTTAGAAACCGAGAGATTTCTGTGCCCATGAAGTCTGTGCAACCATCTGTGATGAGCTTATGCTCAATTTACTTGAAGTGCTCACTTTCTTTCCGTTTCTGAGACGATGATTTAATTGAACCATGAACGTCCATGATGGAACTCTTCCCGGTAAGGGAAAAAAAAAAAAACTCAGTGCAAGGGAAGTAACTCTTAACTTGTAGCAGACGACAACAATAGATTGGGCTACGACACTACAGGTCAGTTACCCAATTTTGTATCTGTTATTCGCCCAAATTTGAAGGGGTTCCCTGGGACCCCATTGACGAAAATTGAAGGGGTCCTCCGAACTTTTAATGCGTACTGTACGCAATTTTTTGCGTAAGCTGAAGCCCTGATATATACAGGAATAATTCACAATTATGTCCAAACGTAATCTTAAAAACTTAGCTCTCTCACTGTCTCTCCTCGTTAAAGTTCACACATCAATCCCACGTTCACAATGGTTATATAATAATCAGAGTTCTCTAGTAACTTAAATCCTAGAGCAGTCTTCAAAACATCTTGAGTTAGAAATTAACCTAGAGAAAACAAAAACCATGGTATTCAGAAAAGGAAAGCATTTCTCAGAAAGCGAACACTGGTATATTGGCTCAAAGGAAAATGAAGTTGTAAACAGCTACAGGTATCTAGGTTTTATTTTAACAACAAAATTATCACTCACGACTACACTCTTTGAGGTTGCTAAAAGAGGAAAAGAAAGAGTAGCTCAGTTGCTGAAAAAGATATGGAGGCTAGGTAACCTGAATCCTAGTATATTTTTAAAACTGTTCGATACCCAGATCTTACCTGTCCTGCTATATTCCTTTGAAATCTGGGGTATGACACCTTTAAAGGAGATAGAAAACGTTCATTTATTTGCTATTAAAAGGTTTATGTGTGTAGACATTAAAACCCCCAACCATATAGTATATAGCGAGAGCGGGAGATACAATAGTACAATAAGATCTGTAAAATGCTGGTTAAAACTAAACACCATGGACAGGTCAAGATTCTCAAACCAAGCTTATTACATGCAGCTAGACTTAGGACTACTGTGGGCAAAGACAATGGAAGATATCCTGCACGACTACGGATTTATACACGTGTGGGAACAAGGTGGTGTAGGAGATGCCAGGGCTTTTATCTTACTACTCAAATAAAGACAACTTTGTACAAAAATGGTCAGACAAAATGCAGACGAGTGATAGGTACCCAGCCTACAGACAGTTTAAAAAGGAATTTGAGCCAGAAAGATATCTTTCAGTATTAACCATAAAAAAGGTTCAGAAATACTTTAAGGGGAGGGGGCGCTACTCTGTGGCTTGACCCCGGCTCACAATCATTCTCTACGTTTTTTGACGTGTTTGAATTCTACGGGAATTTCGCTTACTCAAGCTTGTGCATGAATGGTTATAAGTGTTACTTCAATACGTCTGACTGTGAGGAGCACCGTATTGCTGCGTGTGAGTGTCCCTGTACGGGAGAAATTTCTTTTACCAATACCGCGTCATTTTTGTGACCGTTGGTTAGATCTATAGATAGTCAGAAACGGACTGAAACGGACTACAGGTGCGGCAATCGGGACTATCTGGCTGATAACACTCCCTTCAGTGACTGAGTATCGTCCCTACCAGGTAGATCTATTACAATCCCAATACCTAGTTGAATCGGCGATAGATCTGCCATGATCGTGCTATGAGCAGTGTAGTCTATGCGTGTGTGCCTGTACGGGAGACTTTCACACTTCGATGTGTTAGAGTGGCGCTGTCTTCATGCTGATCTACAGTCGGGACTTTCTGCTATCGCTGAGGCAGAAGGCCACACAGGCCCTTGATGTGAATTTCAGTGACATTCCGACACAGGGCGGGCAAAGAAAAAAGAAACTGAAAGGATCTAGAGGAGGAGTCAGACACAGACTGAAGAGGAGAGGGTGCCGACATCCACTGCCAGCCATCACCCTGTCGAATGTGCGCTCTCTCCACAGCAAACAGGATGAGCTCTCTGCGCTCATTAAATTCGATGGAGACTACCGACGCTGTGACCTCTTCTGTTTCACTGAAACATGGCTAACAGACATTCGGACTTGAAGGATACACAACGATTCGATTTGACAGGAATGCACAAGCGACAAACAAGCATGTAGGGGGAGGCTTGTGTATGCTTGCAAATGAGAAATGGGCCACGAACTACACAGTACGAGAACAGACTAGTACCCCCATTATGAGATACTGACAGTGTCCTTCAGGCGCATTATTTACCTCGTGAATTCGGTCAAATCACTGTGGTCCTCGTCTATGTGCCCGGCCAGACTTCAACCTGGCAGCTGAGCACATTGCAGACACATATAATCGAGCGACAACAAGATCAGTTGATCAGCCTGTGTTTTTGCTCGGTGACTTCAACCGCTGTGATGTCAGTAAACTGCTCCCCTGTCTCCATCAATACGTCACGTGTCCACCCGCCTCGACAGAACGCTAGACAGGTGTTTCGGTAATGTGCCGGCCGCTTATGTTTCCAAGTGCCGGCCGCCGCTGGGCAGATCGGACCACAACATTGTTCATCTGCTACCACATACAGACAGCTCCTTAAACGTGAAAAGCCGACAACACTATGTATTAGGACCTGGACAAATGAAGCAACTGAGCTGCTCAGAGACTGCCTAGAGGTCACTGACTGGGATCTGTTCTTCACTACCTGTGGAGACGACCTGGACTGTCTGGCAGACACAATCACCTCTTACATCACCTTCTGTGAAGAGTCTGTCATCCCTACAGCAGATCTGCAGCTATCCAAATAAAAACCATGGCTAGGTAAAGGACTGAAGCACTGTCTCAATGAAAAGAAGATAGCTTTTATGCAGGGAGACAAACAGAAAGTGAAAGAAAAGGAGAAGGAGTTCAGGGCAAAGGCAAGAACGGCTAGAGTGGAATACAGAAAGAAGGTAGAAAAGCAATTAATTGAGGGCAACGCAAGAGATGCTTGGAAGGGCCTGGACACCATGATGGGTAGAGAACGCAAGACACAAAGAGTAAAGTGTGATGACCCAGTGTCATTTGTTAATGAGCTCAACACTTTCTACGCTCGGTTTGATGTGAGAGACTTCAGCAATGAAGCAGAAAATATCTGTTCTTCACTGTCGGCAGCCACTGTCACCATCTGTGAGGGAGATGTTGTCAGAATTCTCTCTCATGTGAACCACGTAAAGCCCCTGGACCTGACCACGTGAGAGGCAAAGTACTCAAAGAGTGTGCTAGTCAGCTGAGTGGTGTTTTTACCAGACTTTTTCAGCTCTCCCTTGACTCTCATAGTGTCCCCGCGTGTGGAGAACATCCACAATAATACCAGTGCCAAAGAAGCCTCATGCTACCAACTTGAAAGACTTTCGACCTGTGGCTCTCACGTCTGTTGTGGCCAAATGTTTGGAGAGAGTTGTGGGAAGATTGTTAATCCCCACCATGGCTGATCGCCTGATCCTTTGCAGTTTGCCTACAAGCCACGCAGGGGGGTGTCTGATGCAACTCTCACGCTTTTAAATACTATCCTACAACACTTGGACACTTCTGGCACCTATGTTCGGGTCCTGTTCATGGACTTTTCCAGCGCCTTCAACACGGTCCAGCACACTTCTTGTACAGCGCCTACTAGACCTGGATGTCAACACTGGCCTAGTTCTATGGATCAGATCATTCCTGAAGGACCGACCACAGAGGGTGGTTTCAGAGTTCCACCGACAGGTACTATAGGGTCCAGCAGCTCGTCTGACGGAGTTTATTTGTCAGTGGATGGAATGATTCTGTCAGATGAGCAGATCCTCAACACGGGTACCCCTCAGGGATGTGTGCTTTCCCCCATCCTGTTCTCTGTATATACAAATGGGATTAGTATTAACAGTGCTATTCTCAAACTTGTTAAATATGCAGATGACATGGCCTTGTGGCTGCCTGAAAGACGAGCAGTCCCTGTCACAGTACTGGCCTGTGTGGGGGAGCTGGAGGAGTGGTTTGACCGCAGCTTTCTGGATCTGAACGTTGACAAAACGGAGGAGATGGCCTTTGGAAGAGCCTACGAAGGAAAGAGATGGCACAACCCCTCTCTCCCCACCACTCCAAATCAAGGGACAGCAGGTGCAGAGGGCTGCTGTGTTTAGGTACCTTGGTACAGTGATCGACGGGAGGCTCTCATTTAGTGATCACGTGAACCAAGTGTACAAAAAGGCCCAGCAACGGCTGTACCTTCTGAGGAGACTTCGCAGCTTCGACGTCAGCTCTGGGGTGCTGGAGACTGTGTACAGGTCTCTTGTTGAGAGCATCCTCTCATTCAACATCGCTGCCTGGTATGGTCATCTACTAGTCAAAGACAAGGCAAGGCTGGCCAGAATCATCCACCAGGCAAATAAAATTATTGGTCAAGCACAGCTGCCACTTTCTGACTTGTACCTTCATGCAGTCAGAAGGATGGCACATAACATCATTTCGGACCTGAAACACCCTCTCCACACTAGCTTCCAGCTGTTGCCCTCAGGCAGGCGCTATAAGGTACCACGCATAAGGAAAGCTGCCTACCAGAGGTCCTTCGTGCCAGCAGCCATCACCATCCTAAATAAAGGCACAAGACTCAGGAGGAATCAAACAGAGACTGAAGAAGAGTGAGTGCTGACATCTATTGTCAGCCATCACCTCGTGTGTCATTCTTGTCAATGACATTTTCTGGACGCAGCCCGCGGTAAAGTTGAAGAAAAATGAACAATTAGCAAAATAAACAACTGATCAATGCGTACGTGTCATCTACGGTGTCACGATCACCGCAACTAAAAAATATATCATGGTATTCATATTGCATGGCATAGTGTCGCACGAACTGTTTCATCCTACACTTTGTGCGAGTTTGTTGCCTGTCTCGCGGTAAGTCGCTGCGATCTGCGCGGTTCGACACGATAGGGGACTGTCATTTCTGGTACTGTCATCTGACACACAGACACTGTTACTTCTGGCACCACAGGCATTGTCACAAGAGTTCTGTGGTGATGGTTTGGAAGAGTAGCATACCACCCTGGCGTTTCCTCTTCACTGTCGTCATCCTGAAGGTATGGCGCCTCCCGCAGTTGAATGTCCTTTATCTTGGAGTATACCAAATGATCGTCTAGGTACACAAGAAGGACTGAAATTAAACAGTTCGGCATGGTGGTCTGCATTAACCTCTGGAAAGTGGCTGGTGTGGGACGTCAGACCCATTGGCATCCTGGAACGGGCGTGTTGCCAGCGGCCCTAGCCAGTCCTTTTGTTGACAATGTCTTCTCAAGATGAGCTTCATGCACGGCTGCCTGTACTGCTGCGCCACATCTGCGGTAGAGTCCATTATCCGATCAAGGACGTTCTTCCTAGTAGAAGCGACACGCGCTCCTGCGCTCACTTGTGACCACATCGACCAGGTCCTTGACACCAGGATAGGAACGTCCTCAGACGCTGGCCGTAAACATGTCCACCACCGCCACTCCTGAGTTTGTTTTAGCTGTAAGTCCTGTATGTGCCCTCGTGCCCACTCGTCAGTGACCGTCGTTACCTCACTGCCGGTGTCGAGCAACGCCATCACTCAACTGCCATAAATGACAACCTCCGCCGTCGACACTTTCCAGTCAGGCCAGCTACACTTTATTTCCCTGTCATCCTGTTACGGACGACGGGGGCAGTCACTTTCCCTGACCGGTTCGGGCTGCAGTCCTCCGAGATGGTGTCAATCGCCGCCACTTCGACGCTCTGCGCCGCCTTCTACCTCGCCTGCTTAAATTCTGGAGCTTCGCGGCGTATTCGTCGACACACCTCATCACGTTGCTGTGGCACTGATGTCGACATCTTTCGTTCGCCGTACGCCTCCACTAGGACACCCAAGATCTTTCTCGGCGTATCTCTTGCGTCATGCGGAAGCATCAACACTCGACGTCTGGCAGGTCCCTCCAGCGAGCTCAAGATGTAACACGAGCCGCATTCTGACACATCGGGTTTATGGCAAGAGCTAACTCGACCTCTGTTTTCAATCTCGTCGACACTCGTTGGTCCACCGGCAAACTACTGAAAGCGGACTAACTAGTATGCTCGTAGAGCTCTGCCACCAACGGATAGCATCATGGTCCTCTCTATGTACTAATCTTCTGTCGTGGGCTTCTGCCCGTGATGAACAAATGTTTCTTTTTGTTCAGCAGTGCTTTTAGGCCCTTGGTCACCCAAGGTTTGTTGTTAGGATAAACATACACTGCCTTGATGGACTGGTGCAATCAACACTATTTTACTCCTCACTTTTACTCCTAACTGTGTGTTAAATGTCTGTATGGGTATGTGAGCAAAGACAAATTTCTGTCCTCCTGGGCAGACAATAAAGTCTGTTTTGATTTTTGATTTTGATTTTTGATTTTTAATACGATTTAGACTAGGAATTAGCGAAATAAATATCAATAACATATATTCTAACACTTTGATAAAAAAAAACAAACTGCCCTTTTTGCCAAGACAAAACGGAAGATGAACATTTTCTGCTACAGTGTCAAACCTATGTTAGGACAAAGTATCTTACACCCCTGATAAACAGTGGATATATCAGCAGACGACATTGGCTGTGTTGCTGTCTGGAGGGGAAACACCAGGGTTGTCCATGGGACATATTTTTCTATCCCATCCCATCCCGTCCCATGGCAATTTATGCCTGTCCCATCCCGTCCCATCCCACGGGACGTTTCCCATGGGATTCCCATGGTATTAACAATCCTATGGACAACACTGAAAACCACTTTTCGGCTTTTGTTCTATAATTCCTGCTACTTCACATACAATAGATGATTCAGAGGAAAGATTTAAATCCTTGATGAATGAAATAACAGTAAATTTATTTTGCAATATCAAGTATCGACTACCATGGGAAATACAAGTGTGTGCTGTCCCGTCCCATCCCATCCCATGGGACGTTTCCCATGGGATTCCCATGGGATTCCCATTCCTATGGACAACACTGGGAAACACACGATATCAGAAATGTAGCCATGTTCATTTTTTATGCTTTAAAGAGGCGCAACGAGAGCTTTGAAAGTACTGGACAAACAACACGACCACAGGTGGTTTGACTCAGAGGACTGGTCAAAATGCAAAGCAGGCTGGAAATACCTCTGTAGTTTTCTCAATCTGAATGCTCAGGTAATGTCCCTATATAACAAGTTTTTATGAAAATAAATTTGCCTTTTATCACCCTTTTTATGTAAAGGTTGGATGGTAGCTTCAGACCATGCACCAGCTAAAAAACAATTTTCAAAAAGATGGTTACAATAAACTAATAGGAAAGTAGTAAGGATGCTAAAGAATGTATGAACCTTTGGGCCCTGATGCATTATTGTTTTTTCAGTGTGAGTGAGAGAGAAAGTGTGTGTGTGGAGGAGGAGGAGGAGGGGATAGCAATAGCTGATTTCTGACAATGTGTGCGTCCTATTGATAGATCTCTAAAACTACCATTTGGATGTGTTTTTTTTCCCCAATGTTCTCATTTTATAGATACATTTGTTGATGTTATGGGGAGCTCGCTGAGGCCCGCTTGGACATCATATAGATGCTCCCATTCTAGCTGTTTGAACGCTTCAAGTCTTTGGTCTTATGTCACAATTGTTTTGGTGGTCTTCCTAATTGTATAAATCGCCTACCCCAGAGGCGTTTGTCTGCGACTATAACAGCTGAAAATGACAAGCAGTTATGGTTTTTACCAAAAGTATGCAGGGCTGAAAAATGACCTGTGTCTGTTTTAATCCTTCCACTTAAATACAAAAGCTCCTACTGATGGGCATATTCATTTACATTTTTATTTAACTCTTTCTCCACAGAAGCTACAAAATTGTGGAATCTCCTTTCCAGTGTTGTCAACTCTTCAGGAATTACAGGGTTTTTAAATTCATCTGTAGAATCATCATGGACAGTAAGCAAGTCAAATGATTGCTGATATTCATTTTCTTTTTCTGCATCAGGTATGTTCTTCCAGATCGTGTGTCTGCAGACTTTCATATTCTGCGATCGAATCATCCTTGAAAATTTGTCATCGTAATTGTAAATTACCTTTCGTTGGAAATACGATAGGGGAAGAACATAAAAAAGAACAAGAATACTAATAAGAATAATAGAAAAATAACAATGACAATACGAATAAATTGAAAAAGAGGGGGGGGGATTGGTGGTTTTAACGCTGTGTCAGCAGCTAAGGCTATAATTACGGCAAGCAGCCAGCCCTGTAAACAGATGCCAGTGCAGAGAAAGATCAGCGTGCCGAGACGAGAAATGAACTCAGGGCAGCCAACCTTCACTGTATTGGTGACAGGCTAAATTGAAAAAGAGGGAGAGAGATTGGCACAAAAACTTTAAAAGACTAAAAGATGAGGAAAAAGTTAGACCCAAACACATTAAAAATTGATAATAATTTTCCCCATGGACCTAAAGTAAAATTGCTGTAAAGGCGCAACACTTCGCGTATGCAAATGTCGGTGTCTTTGGTTCCACGTGTCGGCAATAGCAATGAGTGATACACACTGAGGCCGCCTCTCGCCAGCGCGTCTAACTGGCACATGGCATCCAGCCGGTTGAATGTTGCACGAAAAGATTCGTGACTCTTTTCTGGTTAATGCTGCATGGAAAACCGTGACATTCAACCGGCGGCAGGTTACGTGCAAGTGTGAAGAGCTAGGGAAAGGCGGTCTACAGCTATGACAAATTATTTCGACACTTTTCAAAAAAAGACAACCACACATATGCGGGTGTAGCAAGATAGGACTCGCGTCAAGAATCGAACTCCCTCGAGTATGCAGACGCTGTGTTTTCTAGTGTTGCTGAATGGATTAACAGACATTTTCGTGGTATTTTTTATCAAAACCAAAAAATAAAGTGTGAGTTGTATGTGTTTAGCTTTTTTCATGTTATTTTTAATATAAATTTGACTGTAGTTACTCCTTAGCAGACGATCAAACCCCACTCGCGCAGTGGTATCAAAGAAAATAGTCCCACTATACACATCTTTTGCAAGCTGTAATAATTTGAACTAAAAGTTTTACATGTTTCTCTACTGTTAAATTTAATTTTGTAGCATGCACAGACCATTGGTTCACGCTGAGAGTTTGGTTCTGTCCTTACAACACCTCGATTCTTGACGCGAGGTCCTATCTTGCTACACGGGCTCTTCTGAAGGTGTCTGCCATCCTTCGTGATGACAGGCATGCTCTGTCGACAGAAATTGTCCGGCTCCCGTCGGTCAGCCGATGTTGTGTGCCTGCATGCAGGACAAACAGGCTGCGGCTGTCTTTTGTTTGTTGTTTCAGCAGTGCGACTTTTGAATGGGTTATGAATGAGACATGAATAGTTTAATGCATGCCATGGTGTATGAATTCTAATTTATTCTATAAATCTAATCGAGCTGCACCAGAATGGCCCTCTGGGACAAATAAAGTCTTACACTAGTCAGTAACCAGACCTTCCACTCTGATGTGTTTGATGTACGTTCCTTGAGGGGCAGACCACATATAGCACGCCAAGCGAGCGCTATAGCATGCTTATTATTTTATGCAGGGCGGGGACACCCTATCCTACGTTAACCTTCTTTCGCACCATGGTCCCATTTTCGGATCTCGCCGGACACTCTCTTTCTCTTCGTGTTTAACGCGGTAGGCTGAAGGCATGCCGCTCAATTGTCTCCAAGTTGAACTACCCCGTGTAAAGCTTTGTTGTAATTTTTTTTAGGCCTTTACAGCTCGTGGTTTACAAGAAAAGCTTATCTCCCTGATATGACGAAGAACGAAGAACGGCGATTTCCAACTGTCACGGACCAGTCCGTGCCTCCTGTGTTTTCCCAGTTTTCCCATTCTCTTTGGTGGCTCAGTGACGAAACGCGTATATCGAGTGTATGTTGATTGTATGAAACTATTAGAAGGGAAAAGATTAAATAAAATGCGACAATTTGGTAACCACGACGTAAAAAGGTGTTTAGTGAGCACTGTTCACCGATAGGTTGAACAGAGTTGTGGACAGTTACGCAGGCCCAAGATACAGAGAGAGAGACGTGCTGAGTCATGAGCTTACATCTCCCGAGTGAGATTTGAGTGTAACAAAGGGTAGTGTCGGTCGACGTTGGATACAGCGGGGTACTAACCCGTTTATGGAGAAACCTCGCCTAGATGAGGTATGACCTTTTTTTGTATTACTTCTGGAATTTTATAAGAACTTAAAGTAATTAGTTAGAAGTTGTAAAAATAAGAGAGAAAGATGTATGAAATGAAGAATATAGTTTAGACATTCTAGTATAGTGTAACTTTGAGTTACAGGTTTTAAGGGAAAGAAGGATCGCCTCTCAGGACCATTCCGGGATCAACGGTCTAGACTCCGCATTCAACAGCACGTGAGAGAGAAGCACCGTGACGTCACCGTGGATTACCTCCCCTGTGACCCCGGGAACCTATTGATCGACACGGCCAGTGCGTACAGCCAGTGTATACAGCTTGTGTGTGTTATTCGTATTTTTGGATTGTAGTCGCCGGGACATGTGGAGAGCGGCAAACTGAGAGTAAAGTCCCAAAGACTGCTAGTACGATTATAAATATTAAGAGTGGAGATTAAGATTAAGAGTTATTTAAGTGTGCTTGATCGGGGAAGGCCCAGGATTGTATTTTAATATGCATATATGTGATGTAGTTTGTAAAGTCCTGAGCTACTCAACAACTACATGTAAATAACATGATTTGGACAGCCAAAAAAAAAAAAAAAATTAAATTGTCACATTTTTAACCTTTTCCCTTTTTTATATTTTCATACATTCAACATATACACTTGACACACAGGCTTTTTTTAAGAATCTTTCTTTAATTGATATTCCACAAGGACAGAGAAGACCCAGATATGTGATAGTAGAAGATAGAATCATTCGTTTGAAGCGTATTTCATTAATGGAACAAAAAAATGAAATGTGTTTGTGTCTTTACTAAAGACTTACCATTCTCACCTGTAAACTAATACAGTGTGTATGTGGTTTTATGCAAACAATTTCCATTTGTTTTGGACTCAATTTGATTATGTGTTTTTATGATCTTTCTCATATATTTTTGGTTTTGGAAGTCACTGAAGCCATGGGATTCCTGGAGGTGACAAGAAAAGAACAGCATCTCTTGACAGTGTGGTTTATAGACCAGAAAGCAATGAGAGGTAGGATGTTTTTTTTTTATTAGCTTTTCTTTTTTTTTTGCAGTTATGATTGTGTGCTTATGCATCTGTACATATTTTGGGGGCCATTTTTAGAATGTTTCTTTAATTGATATTCCACAAGGACAGTGAAGACCCAGATATGACAGTAGAGGATGGAATCATTTGTTTGAAGCATATTTCATTAATGGAAGAAAAAAATGAAATGTGTTTGTGTCTTTACTAAAAGTCTTTAGTAAAGACACGAACACATTTCATTTTCACCCATTCTCACCTGTAAACTAATACCATGTGTATGTGGTTTTATGCAAACAATTTCCATTTGTTTTGGACTCAATTTGATTATGTGTTTTTATGATCTTTCTCATATATTTTTGTTTTGGGAAGTCACTGAAGCCATGGGATTCCTGGAGGTGACAAGGAAAGAACAGCATCTCTTGACAGTGTGGTTTATAGACCAGAAAGCAATGAGAGGTAGGATGTTTTCTTTTTTTAGCAGTTATGATTGTGTGCTTATGCATCTGTACATATTTTGGGGGCCATTTTTCAGAATATTTCTTTAATTGATATTCCACAAGGACAGTGAAGACCCAGATATGTGACAGTAGAGGATAGAATCATTCGTTTGAAGTGTATTTCATTAATGGAAGAAAAAAATGAAATGTGTTTGTGTCTTTACTAAAGACTTACCATTCTCACCTGTAAACTAATACCATGTGTATGTGGTTTTATGCAAACAATTTCCATTTGTTTTGGACTCAATTTGATTATGTGTTTTTATGATCTTTCTCATATATTTTTGGTATTGGAAGTTAATGAAGCCATGGGATTCCTGGAGGTGACAAGAAAAGAACAGCATCTCTTGACAGTGTGGTTTATAGACCAGAAAGCAGAGGTAGGATGTTTTTCTTTTTATTAGCTTTCCTTTTTTTTTGCAGTTATGATTGTGTGCTTATGCATCTGTACATATTTTGGGGGCCATTTTTTAGAATGTTTCTTTAATTGATATTCCACAAGGACAGTGAAGACCAGATATGTGACAGTAGAGGATAGAATCATTCGTTTGAAGCGTATTTCATTAATGGAAGAAAAAAATGAAATGTGTTTGTGTCTTTACTAAAGACTTACCATTCTCACCTGTAAACTAATACCATGTGTATGTGGTTTTATGCAAACAATTTCCATTTGTTTTGGACTCAATTTGATTATGTGTTTTTATGATCTTTCTCATATATTTTTGGTTTTGGAAGTCACTGAAGCCATGGGATTCTGGAGGTGACAAGAAAAGAACAGCATCTCTTGACAGTGTGGTTTATAGACCAGAAAGCAATGAGAGGTAGGATGTTTTTTTTTTATTTTTTTTTTTTTTTTGCAGTTATGATTGTGTGCTTATGCATCTGTACATATTTTGGGGGCCATCTTTTAGAATGTTTCTTTAATTGATATTCCACAAGGACAGTGAAGACCCAGATATGTGACAGTAGAGGATAGAATCATTGTTTGAAGCGTATTTCATTAATGGAAGAAAAAAATGAAATGTGTTTGTGTCTTTACTAAAGACTTACCATTCTCACCTGTAAACTAATACCATGTGTATGTGGTTTTATGCAAACAATTTCCATTTGTTTTGGACTCAATTTGATTATGTGTTTTTATGATCTTTCTCATATATTTTTGGTTTTGGAAGTCACTGAAGCCATGGGATTCCTGGAGGTGACAAGAAAAGAACAGCATCTCTTGACAGTGTGGTTTATAGACCAGAAAGCAATGAGAGGTAGGATGTTTTTTTTTTTTTTTTTTGCAGTTATGATTGTGTGCTTATGCATCTGTACATATTTTGGAGGCCATTTTTCAGAATGTTTCTTTAATTGATATTCCACAAGGACAGTGAAGACCCAGATATGTGACAGTAGAGGATAGAATCATTCGTTTGAAGCGTATTTCATTAATGGAAGAAAAAAATGAAATGTGTTTGTGTCTTTACTAAAGACTTACCATTCTCACCTGTAAACTAATACCATGTGTATGTGGTTTTATGCAAACAATTTCCATTTGTTTTGGACTCAATTTGATTATGTGTTTTTATGATCTTTCTCATATATTTTTTGGTTTTGGAAGTCACTGAAGCCATGGGATTCCTGGAGGTGACAAGAAAAGAACAGCATCTCTTGACAGTGTGGTTTATAGACAGAAGCAATGAGAGGTAGGATGTTTTTTTTTATTTTTTTTTTTTTCAGTTATGATTGTGTGCTTATGATCTGTACATATTTTGGAGGGCCATTTTTCAGAATGTTTCTTTAATTGATATTCACAAGGACAGTGAAGACCCAGATATGTGACAGTAGAGGATAGAATCATTCGTTTGAAGCGTATTTCATTAATGGAAGAAAAAATGAAATGTGTTTGTGTCTTTACTAAAGACTTATTCTCACCTGTAAACTAATACCATGTGTATGTGGTTTTATGCAAACAATTTCCATTTGTTTTGGACTCAATTTGATTATGTGTTTTTATGATCTTTCTCATATATTTTGGTTTTGGAAGTCACTGAAGCCATGGGATTCCTGGAGGTGACAAGAAAAGAACAGCATCTCTTGACAGTGTGGTTTATAGACCAGAAAGCAATGAGAGGTAGGATGTTTTTTTTTAATTAGCTTTTCTTTTTTTTGCAGTTATGATTGTGTGCTTATGACTCTGTACATATTTTTGGGGCCATTTTCAGAATGTTTCTTTAATTGATATTCCACAAGGACAGTGAAGACCCAGATATGTGACAGTAGAGGATAGAATCATTCGTTTGAAGCGTATTTCATTAATGGAAGAAAAAAATGAAATGTGTTTGTGTCTTTACTAAAGACTTACCATTCTCACCTGTAAACTAATACCATGTGTATGTGGTTTTATGCAAACAATTTCCATTTGTTTTGGACTCAATTTGATTATGTGTTTTTATGATCTTTCTCATATATTTTTGGTTTTGGAAGTCACTGAAGCCATGGGATTCCTGGAGGTGACAAGAAAAGAACAGCATCTCTTGACAGTGTGGTTTATAGACCAGAAAGCAATGAGAGGTAGGATGTTTTTCTTTTTATTAGCTTTTCTTTTTTTTGCAGTTATGATTGTGTGCTTATGCATCTGTACATATTTTGGAGGCCATTTTTCAGAATGTTTCTTTAATTGATATTCCACAAGGACAGTGAAGACCCAGATATGTGACAGTAGAGGATAGAATCATTCGTTTGAAGCGTATTTCATTAATGGAAGAAAAAAATGAAATGTGTTTGTGTCTTTACTAAAGACTTACCATTCTCACCTGTAAACTAATACCATGTGTATGTGGTTTTATGCAAACAATTTCCATTTGTTTTGGACTCAATTTGATTATGTGTTTTTATGATCTTTCTCATATATTTTTGGTTTTGGAAGTCACTGAAGCCATGGGATTCCTGGAGGTGACAAGAAAAGAACAGCATCTCTTGACAGTGTGGTTTATAGACCAGAAAGCAATGAGAGGTAGGATGTTTTTCTTTTTTTTTTTTTTTTTTGCAGTTATGATTGTGTGCTTATGACTCTGTACATATTTTGGGGGGCCATCTTTCAGAATGTTTCTTTAATTGATATTCCACAAGGACAGTGAAGACCCAGATATGTGACAGTAGAGGATAGAATCATTCGTTTGAAGCGTATTTCATTAATGGAAGAAAAAAATGAAATGTGTTTGTGTCTTTACAAAGACTTACCATTCTCACCTGTAAACTAATACCATGTGTATGTGGTTTTATGCAAACAATTTCCATTTGTTTTGGACTCAATTTGATTATGTGTTTTTATGATCTTTCTCATATATTTTTGGTTTTGGAAGTCACTGAAGCCATGGGATTCCTGGAGGTGACAAGAAAAGAACAGCATCTCTTGACAGTGTGGTTTATAGACCAGAAAGTAATGAGAGGTAGGATGTTTTTTTTTTTTTTTTTTGCAGTTATGATTGTGTGCTTATGCATCTGTACATATTTTGGAGGCCATTTTTCAGAATGTTTCTTTAATTGATATTCCACAAGGACAGTGAAGACCCAGATATGTGACAGTAGAGGATAGAATCATTCGTTTGAAGCGTATTTCATTAATGGAAGAAAAAAATGAAATGTGTTTGTGTCTTTACTAAAGACTTAGCATTCTCACCTGTAAACTAATACCATGTGTATGTGGTTTTATGCAAACAATTTCCATTTGTTTTGGACTCAATTTGATTATGTGTTTTTATGATCTTTCTCATATATTTTTGGTTTTGGAAGTCACTGAAGCCATGGGATTCCTGGAGGTGACAAGAAAAGAACAGCATCTCTTGACAGTGTGGTTTATAGACCAGAAAGCAATGAGAGGTAGGATGTTTTTTTTAATTAGCTTTTTTTTTTTTTGCAGTTATGATTGTGTGCTTATGCATCTGTACATATTTTGGAGGCCATCTTTCAGAATGTTTCTTTAATTGATATTCCACAAGGACAGTGAAGACCCAGATATGTGACAGTAGAGGATAGAATCATTCGTTTGAAGCGTATTTCATTAATGGAAGAAAAAAATGAAATGTGTTTGTGTCTTTACTAAAGACTTACCATTCTCACCTGTAAACTAATACCATGTGTATGTGGTTTTATGCAAACAATTTCCATTTGTTTTGGACTCAATTTGATTATGTGTTTTTATGATCTTTCTCATATATTTTTGGTTTTGGAAGTCACTGAAGCCATGGGATTCCTGGAGGTGACAAGAAAAGAACAGCATCTCTTGACAGTGTGGTTTATAGACCAGAAAGCAATGAGAGGTAGGATGTTTTTCTTTTTTTTTTTTTGCAGTTATGATTGTGTGCTTATGCATCTGTACATATTTTGGAGGCCATTTTTCAGAATGTTTCTTTAATTGATATTCCACAAGGACAGTGAAGACCCAGATATGTGACAGTAGAGGATAGAATCATTCGTTTGAAGCGTATTCATTAATGGAAGAAAAAATGAAATGTGTTTGTGTCTTTACTAAAGACTTACCATTCTCACCTGTAAACTAATACCATGTGTATGTGGTTTTATGCAAACAATTTCCATTTGTTTTGGACTCAATTTGATTATGTGTTTTTATGATCTTTCTCATATTTTTTGGTTTTGGAAGTCACTGAAGCCATGGGATTCCTGGAGGTGACAAGAAAAGAACAGCATCTCTTGACAGTGTGGTTTATAGACCAGAAAGCAATGAGAGGTAGGATGTTTTTCTTTTTATTAGCTTTTCTTTTTAGCTTTTCTTTTTTTTGCAGTTATGATTGTGTGCTTATGACTCTGTACATATTTTGGGGGCCATTTTTTTTAGAATGTTTCTTTAATTGATATTCCACAAGGACAGTGAAGACCCAGATATGTGACAGTAGAGGATAGAATCATTCGTTTGAAGCGTATTTCATTAATGGAAGAAAAAAATGAAATGTGTTTGTGTCTTTACTAAAGACTTACCATTCTCACCTGTAAACTAATACCATGTGTATGTGGTTTTATGCAAACAATTTCCATTTGTTTTGGACTCAATTTGATTATGTGTTTTTATGATCTTTCTCATATATTTTTGGTTTTGGAAGTCACTGAAGCCATGGGATTCCTGGAGGTGACAAGAAAAGAACAGCATCTCTTGACAGTGTGGTTTATAGACCAGAAAGCAATGAGAGGTAGGATGTTTTTCTTTTTTTTTTTTGCAGTTATGATTGTGTGCTTATGACTCTGTACATATTTTGGGGGCCATCTTTCAGAATGTTTCTTTAATTGATATTCCACAAGGACAGTGAAGACCCAGATATGTGACAGTAGAGGATAGAATCATTCGTTTGAAGCGTATTTCATTAATGGAAGAAAAAAATGAAATGTGTTTGTGTCTTTACTAAAGACTTACCATTCTCACCTGTAAACTAATACCATGTGTATGTGGTTTTATGCAAACAATTTCCATTTGTTTTGGACTCAATTTGATTATGTGTTTTTATGATCTTTCTCATATATTTTTTGGTTTTGGAAGTCACTGAAGCCATGATTCCAGAGGTGACAAGAAAAGAACAGCAATCTCTTGACAGTGTGGTTTATAGACCAGAAATCAATGAGAGGTAGGATGTTTTTTCTTTTTTTTTTTTTGCAGTTATGATTGTGTGCTTATGACATCTGTACATATTTTGGGGGCATCTTTTCAGAATGTTTCTTTAATTGATATTCCACAAGGACAGTGAAGACCCAGATATGTGACAGTAGAGGATAGAATCATTCGTTTGAAGCGTATTTCATTAATGGAAGAAAAAAATGAAATGTGTTTGT
Source organism: Pomacea canaliculata (assembly GCF_003073045.1). Lineage (NCBI taxonomy): Eukaryota > Metazoa > Mollusca > Gastropoda > Architaenioglossa > Ampullariidae > Pomacea > Pomacea canaliculata. Next base: position 33,239,940 of record NC_037594.1, read on the forward strand.
GTCTTTACTAAAGACTTACCATTCTCACTCTGTAAACTAATACCATGTGTATGTGGTTTTATGCAAACAATTTCCATTTGTTTTGGACTCAATTTGATTATGTGTTTTTATGATCTTCTCATTTATATTTTTGGTTTTGGAAGTCACTGAAGCCATGGGATTCCTGGAGGTGACAAGAAAAGAACAGCATCTCTTGACAGTGTGGTTTATAGACCAGAAAGCAATGAGAGGTAGATGTTTTTTTTAATTAGCTTTTCTTTTTTTTGCAGTTATGATTGTGTGCTTATGACTCTGTACATATTTTGGGGCCATCTTTCAGAATGTTTCTTTAATTGATATTCCACAAGGACAGTGAAGACCCAGATATGTGACAGTAGAGGATAGAATCATTCGTTTGAAGCGTATTTCATTAATGGAAGAAAAAATGAAATGTGTTTGTGTCTTTACTAAGACTTACCATTCTCACCTGTAAACTAATACCATGTGTATGTGGTTTTATGCAAACAATTTCCATTTGTTTTGGACTCAATTTGATTATGTGTTTTTATGATCTTTCTCATATATTTTTGGTTTTGGAAGTCACTGAAGCCATGGGGATTCCTGGAGGTGACAAGAAAGAACAGCATCTCTTGACAGTGTGGTTTATAGACCAGAAAGCAATGAGAGGTAGGATGTTTTTTTTTTAGCTTTTTTTTTTTTTGCAGTTATGATTGTGTGCTTATGACTCTGTACATATTTTTGGGGCCATCTTTCAGAATGTTTCTTTAATTGATATTCCACAAGGACAGTGAAGACCCAGATATGTGACACTAGAGGATAGAATCATTCGTTTGAAGCGTATTTCATTAATGGAAGAAAAAAATGAAATGTGTTTGTGTCTTTACTAAAGACTTAGCATTCTCACCTGTAAACTAATACCATGTGTATGTGGTTTTATGCAAACAATTTCCATTTGTTTTGGACTCAATTTGATTATGTGTTTTTATGATCTTTCTCATATATTTTTTGGTTTTGGAAGTCACTGAAGCCATGGGATTCCAGGAGGTGACAAGAAAAGAACAGCATCTCTTGACAGTGTGGTTTATAGACCAGAAATCAATGAGAGGTAGGATGTTTTTTTTTTTTAGTTTTTTTTTTTTGCAGTTATGATTGTGTGCTTATGACTCTGTACATATTTTGGGGGCCATTTTTTTTAGAATGTTTCTTTAATTGATATTCCACAAGGACAGTGAAGACCCAGATATGTGACAGTAGAGGATAGAATCATTCGTTTGAAGCGTATTTCATTAATGGAAGAAAAAAATGAAATGTGTTTGTGTCTTTACTAAAGACTTACCATTCTCACCTGTAAACTAATACCATGTGTATGTGGTTTTATGCAAACAATTTCCATTTGTTTTGGACTCAATTTGATTATGTGTTTTTATGATCTTTCTCATATATTTTTGGTTTTGGAAGTCACTGAAGCCATGGGATTCCTGGAGGTGACAAGAAAAGAACAGCATCTCTTGACAGTGTGGTTTATAGACCAGAAAGCAATGAGAGGTAGGATGTTTTTTTTTAAATAGCTTTTCTTTTTTTTGCAGTTATGATTGTGTGCTTATGACTCTGTACATATTTTGGGGCCATCTTTCAGAATGTTTCTTTAATTGATATTCCACAAGGACAGTGAAGACCCAGATATGTGACAGTAGAGGATAGAATCATTCGTTTGAAGCGTATTTCATTAATGGAAGAAAAAATTAAATGTGTTTGTGTCTTTGCTAAAGACTTACCATTCTCACCTGTAAACTAATACCATGTGTATGTGGTTTTATGCAAACAATTTCCATTTGTTTGGACTCAATTTGATTATGTGTTTTTATGATCTTTCTCATATATTTTTGGTTTTGGAAGTCACTGAAGCCATGGGATTCCAGAGGTGACAAGAAAAAGAACAGCATCTCTTGACAGTGTGGTTTATAGACCAGAAATCAATGAAGGTAGGATGTTTTTTTTTTAAATAGCTTTTCTTTTTTTTGCAGTTATGATTGTGTGGCTTATGACCTGTACATATTTTGGAGGCCATTTTTCAGAATGTTTCTTTAATTGATATTCCACAAGGACAGTGAAGACCCAGATATGTGACAGTAGAGGATAGAATCATTCGTTTGAAGCGTATTTCATTAATGGAAGAAAAAAATGAAATGTGTTTGTGTCTTTACTAAAGACTTACCATTCTCACCTGTAAACTAATACCATGTGTATGTGGTTTTATGCAAACAATTTCCATTTGTTTTGGACTCAATTTGATTATGTGTTTTTATGATCTTTCTCATATATTTTTGGTTTTGGAAGTCACTGATGCCATGGGATTCCTGGAGGTGACAAGAAAAGAACAGCATCTCTTGACAGTGTGGTTTATAGACCAGAAAGCAATGAGAGGTAGGATGTTTTTTTTAATTAGCTTTTCTTTTTTTTGCAGTTATGATTGTGTGCTTATGACTCTGTACATATTTTGGGGGCCATCTTTCAGAATGTTTCTTTAATTGATATTCCACAAAGGACAGTGAAGACCCAGATATGTGACAGTAGAGGATAGAATCATTCGTTTGAAGCGTATTTCATTAATGGAAGAAAAAAATGAAATGTGTTTGTGTCTTTACTAAAGACTTACCATTCTCACCTGTAAACTAATACCATGTGTATGTGGTTTTATGCAAACAATTTCCATTTGTTTTGGACTCAATTTGATTATGTGTTTTTATGATCTTTCTCATATATTTTTGGTTTTGGAAGTCACTGAAGCCATGGATTCCTGGAGGTGACAAGAAAGAACAGCATCTCTTGACAGTGTGGTTTATAGACAGAAAGCAATGAGAGGTAGGATGTTTTTCTTTTTTTTTTTTTTTTTTGCAGTTATGATTGTGTGCTTATGACTCTGTACATATTTTGGGGCCATCTTTCAGAATGTTTCTTTAATTGATATTCCACAAGGACAGTGAAGACCCAGATATTGTGACAGTAGAGGATAGAATCATTCGTTTGAAGCGTATTTCATTAATGGAAGAATAAAATGAAATGTTTGTGACTTTACTAAAGACTTACCATTCTCACCTGTAAACTAATACCATGTGTATGTGGTTTTATGCAAACAATTTCCATTTGTTTTGGACTCAATTTGATTATGTGTTTTTATGATCTTTCTCATATATTTTTGGTTTTGGAAGTCACTGAAGCCATGGGATTCCTGGAGGTGACAAGAAAAGAACAGCATCTCTTGACAGTGTGGTTTATAGACCAGAAAGCAATGAGAGGTAGGATGTTTTTCTTTTTATTAGCTTTTCTTTTTTTTTGCAGTTATGATTGTGTGCTTATGACTGTACATATTTTGGGGGCCATCTTTCAGAATGTTTCTTTAATTGATATTCCACAAGGACAGTGAAGACCCAGATATGTGACAGTAGAGGATAGAATCATTCGTTTGAAGCGTATTTCATTAATGGAAAAAAAAATGAAATGTGTTTGTGTCTTTACTAAAGACTTACCATTCTCACCTGTAAACTAATACCATGTGTATGTGGTTTTATGCAAACAATTTCATTTGTTTTGGACTCAATTTGATTATGTGTTTTTATGATCTTTCTCATATATTTTTGGTTTTGGAAGTCACTGAAGCCATGGATTCCTGGAGGTGACAAGAAAAGAACAGCATCTCTTGACAGTGTGGTTTATAGACCAGAAAGCAATGAGAGGTAGGATGTTTTTCTTTTTATTAGCTTTTCTTTTTTTTGCAGTTATGATTGTGTGCTTATGACTCTGTACATATTTTGGGGGCCATCTTTCAGAATGTTTCTTTAATTGATATTCCACAAGGACAGTGAAGACCCAGATATGTGACAGTAGAGGATAGAATCATTCGTTTGAAGCGTATTTCATTAATGGAAGAAAAAAATGAAATGTGTTTGTGTCTTTACTAAAGACTTACCATTCTCACCTTGTAAACTAATACCTCATGTGTATGTGGTTTTATGCAACAATTTCATTTGTTTTGACTCAATTTGATTATGTGTTTATGATCTTTCTCATATATTTTTGGTTTTGGAAGTCACTAATGCCATGGGATTCCTGGAGGTGACAAGAAAAGAACAGCATCTCTTGACAGTGTGGTTTATAGACCAGAAAGCAATGAGAGGTAGGATGTTTTTCTTTTTATTAGCTTTTCTTTTTTTTGCAGTTATGATTGTGTGCTTATGACTCTGTACATATTTTGGGGGCCATTTTTTTCAGAATGTTTCTTTAATTGATATTCCACAAGGACAGTGAAGACCAGATATGTGACAGTAGAGGATAGAATCATTCGTTTGAAGCGTATTTCATTAATGGAAGAAAAATGAAATGTGTTTGTGTCTTTACTAAAGACTTACCATTCTCACTGTAACTAATACCATGTGTATGTGGTTTTATGCAAACAATTTCCATTTGTTTTGGACTCAATTTGATATGTGTTTTTATGATCTTTCTCATATATTTTTTGGTTTTGGAAGTCACTGAAGCCATGGGATTCCTGAGGTGACAAGAAAAGAACAGCATCTCTTGACAGTGTGGTTTATAGACCAGAAAGCAATGAGAGGTAGGATGTTTTTTTTTTTTTTTTTTTCTTTTTTTTGTTTGATTGTGTCTTATGCTCTGTAATATTTTTGGAGGCCATTTTTCAGAATGTTTCTTTAATTGATATTCCACAAGGACAGTGAAGACCCAGATATGTGACAGTAGAGGATAGAATCATTCGTTGAAGCGTATTTCATTAATGGAAGAAAAATGAAAATGTGTTTGTCTTTACTAGTTACCATTCTCACTGTACTAATACCATGTGTATGTGTTTTATGCAAACAATTTCCATTTTTTTGACTCAATTTGATTATGTGTTTTATGATCTTTCTCATATATTTTGGTTTTGGAATCACTGAAGCATGGGATTCTGAGGTGACAAGAAAGAACAGCATCTCTTGACAGTGTGGTTTAATAGAAGAAAGCATGAGAGGTAGGATGTTTTTTTTAATTAGCTTTTCCTTTTTTTGCAGTATGGATTGTGTGCTTATGACTGTACATATTTTGGGGGCATCTTTCCAGAATGTTTCTTTAATTGATATTCCACAAGGACAGTGAAGACCCAGATATGTGACAGTAGAGGATAGAATCATTCGTTTGAAGCGTATTTCATTAATGGAAGAAAAAAATGAAATGTGTTTTGTTCTTTACTAAAGACTTACCATTCTCAGACCTGTAAACTAATACATGTGTATGTGGTTTTATGGCACAATTTCCATTTGTTTGGACTCAATTTGATTATGTGTTTTTATGATCTTCTCATATTTTTTAATTTTGGAAGTCAACTGAAGCCATGGGATTCCTGGAGGTGACAAGAAACGAAAGCATCTCTTGACAGTGGTTTATAGACCAAAGCAGAACGAGTAGGGATGTTTCTTTTGACCAGTTGAAATAGCTTTTTCCAGTTATGGCATGTGGTCGTGCTCATAGCAGGTTCTTGTTTATAGACTTTTTGCAGAATGTTTCGAGAATGTTTCTTTAATTGATATTCCACAAGGACAGTGAAGAGCCAGGATATGTGACAGTAGAGGATAGAATCATTCGTTTTGAAGCGATTCATTAATGAAGAAAAAAATGAAATGTGTGTCTATTACTAAAGACTTTACATTCTCATCTGTAAACTAATACCCATGTGTATGCTGGTTTTATGAAACAATTTCCATTTGTTTTGACTCAATTTGAGTATGTGTTTTTTATGATCTTTCTCATATATTATTTGGTTTGGAGCAACTGCAGCCATGCGATTCCTGGACGTGACAAGAGAAGAACAGCATCTCTTGGACAGTGTGGTTATAGACCAGAAGCAATGAGAGTAGGATGTTTTTCTTGTTATTTTTTCTTTTTTTGCGTATATGTTTGTCAGCGTATTTTATTAATTTGTAGAGAAAAAAATGAAATGTGTGTTGTTTTTCTACCTAATGATTACCATTGGCTTCACCTGTAGGAAGTTACATTTGTGTTTTTTTATTGTTTGTTTTATGGCAACAATTTCTTTTTTGGTTCTGTTACTGATATTTTGATTATGCAAAAAAAAATTTTTTTGTCTTTACTAAAGATCTGTAAACTAATACCATATGTGTTTTATAAACAATTCCATTTGTTTAGGTGATTATTGTGTTTTATGATCTTGTCTCATATATTTTTGGATTTAATGGAAGATCTGAAGCCATGGGATTCCTGGAGGTGAAAGAAAAGAACAGCATCTCTTTACAGTGTGGTTTATAGACAGAAAGCAATGAGAGGTAGGATGTTTTTTTTAATTAGCTTTTCTTTTTTTTGCAGTTATGATATGTGGTGCTTATGACTCTTGTACATATTTTGGGGGGCCATCTTTCAGAATGTTTCTTTAATTGCTATTCCACAAGACAGTGAAGATCCAGATATTGTGACAGTAGAGGAGTCGGAGCGCGGGTCATTCGTTTGAAGAACGTTTTCATTAATGGAAGAAAAAATGAAATGTGTGTTTGTCTTTATAAAGACTTCATTCTCATCTGTAAACTGAATACCATGTGTATGTGGTTTTATGCAAACATTCATTTGTTTTGGATCATTGATTATGTCGTTTTATGATCTTTTCATATAGTTTTGGTTTGCGAACTCACTGAAGCCATGGGATTCTGATCGGTGACAAAAAAGAACAGCATTCTTGACAGTGTGGTTTATAGACCAGAAATCAATGAGAGGTAGGATGTTTTTTTTTTTTTTCGTTATAATTTTCTTTTTTTATGCAGTTTGGATTGCTGTGCTTATGACTCTGTAATATTTTGGGGGCCATCTTTCAGAATGTTTCTTATTAATCTGATATCTCACCAAGGACAGTGAAGACCCAGATAGTGACACTAAGGGATAGAATCATTACGTTTGGAAGACGTATTTATTAATGGAAGAAAAATTGAAATGTGTTTGATGTTCTTTACTAAGACTTTACCATTTTCACCTGTAAATTGACATCTTGCCTAATCGTTTGTGAGAAGTTTTTATCGCCGATAGTACCATTTTCCCTATTTAATAATATAAGTGATATTGATTTATGTGTTTTATGATCTTTTCTCATTATATTTTTTGTTTTGAGAACTCATCTTAAGCGCATCGGAAGATGTTCAAGATGTGGTGATTATATGAAGAAACAGGGGGATGTGTTCTTTTTTTTTTTTGAGTTATGTTTGTGGTGCTTCTGCCATTATATATTTTGAGCCATTTTTCAGATGTTTCTTTATTGTATTTGGATGTCGTGAGACCAGATATGTACGTGAGGATGAATATTTTTGACGTATTCTTAATGGAAGAAAAAAATAAATGTGTTGTGTCTTTAACTAAGACTATTCTCACTCTGTCAGAGCTCATGTGTATTGGTTTTATGCAACAATTTCATTGTTTGGACTCATTTGATTATGTGTTTTTAATGATCTTTCTCATTATTTTTTTTGGAGTCACTGAAGCATGGATTCTGCAGGTGACCAGAAAAGACAGCATCTTCTGGACAGTGTGTTTATATACAGATAGCAATAGGTAGGATGTTTTCTTTTTTTTTGATTATGATTGTGTGGCTTATGATTTATATTTTGGGGGCATTTTCAATGTTTCTTTAATTGTATTCAAAGGAATGAGATCATATGTGACAGTAAGATAGATCTTCGTTGGGTATTCATATTGGAGAAAAAATGATAATGTTGTCTTAAAAACTTACCATCTCATCTGTAACTATAGTTATGTGTTTATGCACATTTCCATATAGTTTGGACTCAATTTGATTATTTTTCTTAGATCTTTTAATAATTTTGGTTTGGAATGTCATGAAGCATGGGATTCCTGGATGTGCAAAGAACAGATCTCTTGACAGTTTGGGTTTATAGCCGAAGATGAAGGTTGGATGTTTTTCTTTTTTTTTTTTCAGTTATGATTGTGGTTATCATCTTACATCTTTTGAGCCACATTTCGAATGTTTCTTTATTGATTTCAATGACAGTGAGCAATATTGCAGTGAGATATCATTCGTTGGTATGAGAG